>NC_137739.1:65004466-66204466 GCF_963264785.1 Psittacula echo | reverse complement strand
CAACATGCTTGTAAGGTGGGCTGATGCCAACTTTATGAAGTTTAACCATGCCAAGTGCAAGGTCCTGCACCTGGGTCGGAGCAATCCCAGGCACAGCTACAGGTTGGGCAGAGAAGAGATTCAGAGCAGCCCTGTGGAGAAGGACTTGGGGTGTTGATTGATGAAAAAATGAACATGAGCCGGCTTCAGTGTGCGCTCGCAGCCCAGAAAGCCAACCGTATCCTGGGCTGCATCAAAAGGAGCATGACCAGCAGGTCGAAGGAGGTGATCCTGCCCCTCTAGTCTGCTCTCGTGAGACCTCACTTGGAGTATTGTGTGCAGTTCTGGTGTCCTCAACATAAAAAGGAGATGGAACTGTTGGAACAAGTCCGGAGGAGGGCCACAAGGATGATCAGGGGACTGGAGCACCTCCCGTATGAAGATAGACTGAGAAAGTTGGGGCTGTTCAGCCTGGAGAAGAGAAGGCTGCGTGGAGACCTCATAGCAGCCTTCCAGTATCTGAAGGGGGCTTATAGGGATGCTGGGGAGGGACTCTTCATCAGGGACTGTAGAGGTAAGAAGTTAAAACTTAAACAGGGGAAGTTTAGATTGGATATAAGGAAGAAGTTCTTTACTGTGAGGGTGGTGAGGCAATGGAATGGGTTGCCCAGAAAAGTTGTGAATGCTCCATCCCTGGCAAGTGTTCAGGGCCAGGTTGGACAGGGTGGCATGGTTTAGTGGGAGGTGTCCCTGCCCATGGCAGGGGGATTGGAGCTAGGTGATCTTAAGGTCCTTTCCAACCCTAACTATTCTATGATTCTATGATTTCCCATAATACAAAGTCAGAAAAAGAGTATGTTTACTAAGAAAAGCTATGATTTTATAACTAAGCACTGTATTTTATATAATGATGTATTTTTCATATTTTTAATTTGCTATAATTTTGGAAAATTAAGCTGTTTTCAATGTAAGTCATATAATTTGCAAGGAAAGATTACCACATAATTTTTTCACTTTGCAATATTTGAAAGAAATTTCTCTTCATACGGTATAAATCAGAATTTAGCTTGTGAAAAGGGCAGCTCCTTCCTGGATTCAACACAGGCATAGAGTACGGACTGGTATTTGCTGATAAAGAGATTTCAAATCTTCTATGAGGAAAAAAAAAGAAGTCTGACTGGTGATATTGAAAAATCAGCTATGTTCCTACTTCTCATTTTTAAAAATAATATTGCATATTGTCTGTAGTATGAGATTATAAAACTACTAGTTTGTTACCAAGTAGAACAGAAGGCCAGAACACGTCCACATAAATGAAAAATTAGTAGTTGCATTCTCTGAATAACGACTGTGACAGAGGAAGAAGGAAAAGCAAAATCATTCATAATCTGGCCCTGAGAGCCATTTGCTATTAATTTTCATGCCTTATGTTTTAAACTGAGAACCTTTAGAAGTGAGGGGGGATTTGTTTCTTCAAGTTCTAAGTGACACAATTTCTAGGTGCATATCTCTTTACTGGCTTTCTCTGAAATAGAAGTTGCCAACACAGCTGGAAGGACATGGTACTAAAGGTATCAATAGATTGGTGTGGGATGGTGGGTCCTGTTTTTATATTTTAAGAAGTTAACATATCAAACAGACATGACATAAAAAAAGTTCTAAGCTAAGAAAGAGTTATAAATATGTTTTATATTTTGGTCAAAATGTTGTGTAATGAAAGTGCTACGAGACAGAGGAGTCACATAGCTTTTCCAGGGGGTGCCTTTTTCTGTATTGGAGCAGCTCTCTCCTGGGAAACAGTGCTGCAAAAATTACTGGTAATGGCATGTGATAGGATTAAGTGCTTTATGAATAATAAGCATTTTGCCTAAACTAAATGGTGCTGCATATAGTAGTCTAAAATAATATTAATTCTTAAATTTTCTGAGTAATTATGTCAGTCCTTCTTCCCTTCAGGACAGAATACCTATTCTTCATTGACGTATCTTTAAAAAAACAATCATTAAATTCTACAATCTTCTTTACACTTTGAGAATACAAACTTGCAGGAAGGGGAATTTGCAACGTTAGTCAAATGATGTACTTGCAAAAATATTTAAGTAATATCTTAGATAGTGTGTGTTTGCTTGTTTAATTAGGTTCTAATACAATCTCATTGCTACTAATATTTTTTAGAAGATTAAAAAAAAACCCCACAGGGTTCTACAGTCTCACAATTCTATCATTAAATGTCTGTTCTACTCGAAAGAAATAAGTAGATATTTTGAAACATGTCAGGCAGTTAGTTTGTTAATGATCACATTTCTTTTGAGGAATGAAGAGCATGACTCCATAATATCATTCTGTCTGTTAATCACAACACTCTTCAGTTTCTTCGTTACCTTCCAAACTGTTTCTTATGCCTGAACCCTCCTACTGTGAAATTATTTTACCCTCTGAAGTGTCTCAGACTGTTTTCTTGCCAAATAAATGTTTTTAGTACCTTCCATTCTGTTCTTTAAAAGTATCAAACAGGGTGAACTACTAAGCCAAATTCCCCCCTGGATTTGAGAATGTGACTCTCTAATCTTGTGTAAAGAGGCATTAACAGTATTAGTCACAGTACTCTGCTTTTTCCATATTTCTGATTAGTCCCTAATGTGGCTGTCTTTGCACAAGCAGAATTCTCATTAGCACTAATAGATTTATTAGATCAGATACTGAGATTTGTAAAACAGTGCTCATGTTACTTACAGAAACAGTGTAATTGATTTTTATTTACCAATGCATGCAAGAGTTGCACAGAAAAAAAAAAAAAAGGAATTGTGAATCAGTGATATTTTATAGAAGGGGATGCCTGGGTAGGGAGCGGGGGGGGATTTTAGGCATTTTTTTTCTACTATAAATAGATCTATTTGTAAGCACTACCTGTGTAAGAATTGTATGATAAAACCATTGAAATGATGTTTCACAACACGTAATGATAACGGACTGGTTTTCATGGATCAGCGGGTAGATGATTAGAACTTTCAGATTCTAAATTCACTTTCACATCAGCCCTTGCAGCATTACAAAAGGGGATCACTCAAACTCCTTACCTTAGTTATGATCCACACGAGGCAGTCCATCAGCTGGAAATATTTTGCTCATCTTCTGTGCTTGCTTCTCAGCTCATAGAATCATAGAAGGATTTGGGTTGGGAGGGACCTTAAAGATCATCTAGTTACTTAGACTGTAGGAATTGGTTATACTGGATTCCAGCCAGATGGAAGTAATTTTTGTGATCAGGGAATTCTATCTAGAGAGATGTATCTAGTCTTTTTTTTGAAGTTTGAGCAATGTAGTGAGAACAGACTGGACCACAAAATGTGACCCCAAAAGTGTCTTAGAGTAGGTGGATTATTAAAGAAAGTATTTAATAAAATGTCTGTTCCATTCAGTTTTACCAGCAGAAGAAAAACACCTGAATAAGGAGTCCGAGATCTGGTCCTTATTGTGCTTTCTTTGGCCTTTCATTTCTTATTTTGTTACCTTTGTGAATTTTGAGTGTATACAGCCAGTCAGCAAATGAAGAATCCAGTGCTCTTACAACATCCATTTTTCTTTCTGTGAATGTTGATATTTTATCTTCTCTTAAACTTCCCTTAATATTTCTTTGACTGCTTAAAATTTTTGTTAATTTGTTTTAATCACAGAATCACACAGAATCACAGAACATTAGGAATTGGAAGGGACCTCAAAAGATCATCTAGACCAATCCCCCCTGCCATAGCAGGAACACCTAGTGAGGTTACACAGGAAGGCGTCCAGGCGAGTTTTGAATGTCTCCAGAGAAGGAGACTCCACAACCTCCCTGGGCAGCCTGTTCCAGTGTTCCGTCACCCTCAGTGAGAAGAAGTTTCTTCTCAAATTTAAGTGGAACCTCTTGTGTTCCAGTTTACACACATTACCCCTCGTCTTACCATTGGTTGTCACCAAGAAAAGCCTGGCTCCATCCTCATGACACTCACCCTTTATATATTTATAAACGTTAATGAGGTCACCCCTCAGTCTCCTCTTTTCCAAACTAAAGAGACCCAGCTCCCTCAGCCTTTCCTCATAAGGGAGATGCTCCACTCCCTTAATCATCTTTGTCGCCCTGCGTTGGATTCTCTCCAGCAGTTCCCTGTCCTTCTTGAACTGAGGGGCCCAGAACTGGACACAATATTCCAGATGTGGTCTCACCAGGGCAGAGTAGAGAGGAAGGAGGACCTCTCTTGACCTACTGACCACCCCCCTTCTAATACACCCTAGGATGCCATTGGCCTTCTTGGCCACAAGGGCACAGTGTTGGCTCATGGTCATCCTATCAACCAAGACCCCCAGGTCCCTTTCCCCTTCACTGCTCTGTAATAGGTTATTCCCCAACCTGTACTGGAACCTGGGGTTGTTCCTGCCCAGATCTAACACTCTACACTTCCCTTGTTATATTTCATCCCATTTTTCACAGCCCAACTCTCCAGCCAGTCCAGGTCTCGCTGGATGGCAGCACAGCCTTCTGGCGTGTCAGCCACTCCTCCCAGTTTAGTGTCATCAGCAAACTTGCTGATAGTACACTCAATTCCCTCATCCAGGTCATTGATGAAAATATTGAATAATACTGGCCCCAGCACTGACCCCTGAGGCACCCCACTAGATACTGGCCTCCAACTAGACTCCGCTCCATTGACCACAACTCTCTGGCTTCCCTCCTTCAGCCAGTTCTCAGTCCACCTCACCACCCGACCATCCAGTCCACACTTCCTCAGTTTAGCTGTGAGGATGCTGTGGGAGACTGTGTCAAACGCTTTACTGAAGTCAAGGTAGACCACATCCACTGCTCTGCCATAATCCAACCACCTTGTTATGTCTTCATAAAAGGCTATGAGGTTGGTCAAGCATGACTTCCCCTTGGTGAAGCCATGTTGACTGCCCCTAATGACCCTCTTATCCTTGATATGCCTTGAGATGGCACCAAGGATAAGGTGTTCCATCAGTTTTCCAGGGATGGAGGTGAGGCTGACTGGTCTATAGTTACCCGGGTCTTCCTTCTTGCCGTTTTTGAAGATTGGAGTGACATGTGCTTTCCTCCAGTCCTCAGGCACTTCTCCCATTTCCCAAGACTTGGCAAAGATGATGGAGAGTGGTCCAGCAATGACTTCAGCCAGCTCCCTCAGTACCCGGGGGTGCATCCCATCGGGACCCATGGATTTATGGATGTCCAGATTGCTTAATTGCTCCCTAACCCAGTCCTCATCAACTAAGGCAAACTCCTCAGATTTCCCGACTTCATCTGAGGTCTCAGGGGTACGGGGCTCCTCAGGACAGCCTCCAGCAGAGTAGACAGAGACAAAGAAGGCATTCAGCAACTCTGCCTTCTCTGTATCTTCTGTCACCAGGGCACCCACCCCATTCATCAGTGGGCCTACGTTGCCTCTGGTGTTGGTTTTATCTGCTATATATTTGAAAAAACTCTTTCTGTTGTCCTTGACCCCTCTCACCAGATTTAATTCTAAGGAGGCCTTAGCCATCCTAGCTGCCTTCCTACATCCTCTGACAACAGCCTTATATTCTTCCCAAGTGGCCAGCCCTCCTTCCATGATCTGTAAACTCTCCTCTTCCATTTGAGCTTACCCAGCAGTTCCTTGTCTAACCACGCAGGTCTCCTGGCTCCCTTCCTTGATTTCTTACATGTCGGGATGCTTTGATCTTGAGCTTGGTAGAAGCAGTCCTTGAATGCTAGCCAACTATCTTGGGCCCCTTTACCTTCGAACAGCCTTGCCCATGGGATTTCCCCCAGCAATTGTTTGAAAAGGCCAAAGTTTGCCCTGCTGAAGTCCAGGGTTGCGATTCTGCTTGCTATCAGTTTAATATAATTTGAAGTCTACGTAAATGCATAGGGTTGAGAGTTTTTTCCTCTGTTGCCTCTTCATTGCTTGAATTCTTTACTGATTTCAGTGAAACACAAAGATTTATTTCATGTCACAACAAGAATTCTGAAAACTGACTGGTGTGAAGAATGAGAGAAACTATAGATTAAAGAACATCTGCTTTTAAAAATCTAACAACCTAATAACCTTATGTATTCTGGATGTGTGTGCCTCTGACTTACTTAACAATATGGTTTGTCCAAGATGGAAGTATTTTTACTTTTATTTTCTTGTGATTGCTTTGGGCTGAAGTTTTTTTATGTTTGAGTGAAAATAGCCATTTGTTTGGAAACTGATTACACTTAAATGCTATAAAACTAGTGTCAGATATGTGACTCATCAGTAATTTTTTTATATGGTTAAATGAAAAAGTACATTTGTAATAAGGCGGATCAGTTGCATGTTTTGAGGTCAGCAATAGTGCAACAATATCAAATTTTGGAAGACAATGCTCAGCATTTTTAAGATTCCTGTCACTGATTTATTAGAAGAATCAGCTGTCAAGTATGTTAAAATGCAGTTCCTACATAGGATAAGGACATTAACTTATTGATTAAAAAGAACCTTTAGCCCATTCAGATTTACTGTTTTCCTCAAAGGCTACATTTGTTCCAAGTCTGTAATAAGAATGATTAATATCTGTCTTTTAAAAGAGATTGCAGGATTCTAGGTACTAAAATGTACTCAAAAAGAGAAAATGTTGTTGTAAAGATAGACTTTGGGAAAGTAATGTTTATAAAGGATATTGCAGCTTTTCATTTCAGTTCCTATTCTAGAGTGTATTTAATACAATGTACTGAAACACTGTAATATCATCCCATTTCTGTACTGTGTAATTTGGTGTGTATACTGTAACTTTTTCTGACAATAATACAAGAGTCATCTACTATATCTTACTAATACGAAAATACATAATACATCCGTATTTATTAATGCATTAATACTAATGAAATAATAGACAGATACAGGATATAGTGCTGGTGTCCAAAAACCAGATTTGTGTCTGGCGTGCAGTAAACCAATTCCACACACCCAGGAGAGATATAGTATTTATTCAGGCCTGAGTGTCACAGAAAGTTGAGAGAATAAAACTCCTTAATACCAATATGGCATTAAGAACCAGGCATTTCTTTATTGCATCACTGAATGCTAGGTGGAATTTCCATGAATCAAGCACACCCCATGCTGATTTCATTGTTACATTTATACACAAAAATTACAAGGTAGTACACTCCCAGTTACAATGATTGGTTAACGATTCAGCTTTCAGGTACAAATGGCTGATTTGCCATAAATTTTATAGAATTCATTTAATGATCTAGAAATAAAGTCCGGAAACTCATTCATTTTCTAAGTCCTTATCACCATTAAATTTATAGAACTGCTATATGTAAACTACTGTCTGCTATGGTGTCTGTGGGCTCCTGGATATACACATTCATCCTAAGTGACTCTCAAAACAAAATGTAGGTGTATATCAGTCCTATTTCCCCGTCAATCTAAGGCTTTCATTTATGTTGAATGGGAGCCTTAAGATATAGCCAGAAAGCTTTCAGTTTTGACAGTTTTCCTGTCTGAACAAAATCAGGGGAGCTGGATGACATGGGTAAACTCTACTTCATATTTTAGGATCACTAGCCATAAGAATTCAGTCCTTTTGTTACGTTTCAAAATAAATAGAGATCTCCTTACAGACTACTGGAATAATATCTCAGGGAAAAATTATTTACTGAAGAATTTTCCAGTCTTGCAAATTTTAGTGAAAATTTTATTGTCCTATTTTCAGGATTACCTTAGTTTCTAAAATTTATGATATGGAATGTAGAAACTACATTTAGTAACTTGGGGATATGGACTGTATAACACTACAAGGAAACATGATAGTAAGCATCAGTGGGCTTTTGACAGTATTTTTTGTTGCAGAGAAACATTATTAGTAGAACTGGCAAAAAGAGAACTAAGCAAGTACAAGGGGGCAAATAAGGATAAAGGGCCGCATCCTGCAAAGTGCTTAACATAATTTTAGGCACAGACTGCCTTTAGCTCCTGTTGACTCCTGCATGCAAAGAGGGAGGATTGAAAGAATGTATGTGCATGTGTGTGGAATCAAAGAACCTTATTTGAACCTGTCTTTGGGTTATAGCCAAGTACTTTAAGTCAAGACCATAGTCAGATGCTTGAGCTATGAAGTTAACGCAAAAGAAAAAAAAAAAGAAGAGTATAGCTGCTTTGGGTTTGATCTTGCTCATGTGATAAAAGTTACAGTAGCTTCCGATCCTACCAGGAGGTCCAAAGACCTTCTCTAATTATATTTATATAAATGTTAATAACTATTTCAGTATTATTAATGATGGCAAGATCTGAACTCATTAAAGGTGGGAAATTGGTTGGATTAATTTGCTCCTGCTTATATTTGCCAAGAGAGCATTTTCCCAGCATTATTCTTTCTCCATATATTTTAACTTTGTAATTATGGATCAAAGCCTACTCAGCTTTGGTTGTATTAAGTGAATCTTACTGAAATAGAAACTCAGAAAGGCATTTTCTGCCAAAAAATGTAACTGGAGAAGTCACGGTTGAGTTCAGCTTATTAAATCTGTTTACTCAGTGTGCCTAAGTCTCTTTGGAATTAAAAAAACCCCAAACATAAGAAAACATGGGTATGTTTGGGCAGTGGGACATGACAAGTAGTACATTTTTAAAGAAATAGTCCTGGAAAATAGGTTTAAAAATCATTGACAATGCATAGCAATAAACAAGACCTCATAAATGTATTGCCTGGAATAATATGTGGCTCTGTGAAATGAAAATTATTCAGAAATTGTGAAAACCTGGAACTTCAAAGACTTGCACTGTATCTCCATCTGAATATGAGAATTCCATCTGGTTCTGTATCTCATCTCTGAAAATTGCCAATATATTTGTGCTTTCAAAAGAAACTGTAAGAATTTTACAGGAACCTACTGTGGTTGGTCTTTTCCTGAACTCTAATTGCAAATCTGCTTTAACTTTTAGTAGTTCTTGCTATAAAATTTACATAAATAATTATAATAATTGTGAACATTTGCTGTATTTATATTATTTCCATATGAATATTTACATATAAGTTCTTGACCTCATTTACTTCATGTCATTTAGTATATAAGATCAGCCACATAGAATGAAACCTCTGCCCTGCAATGTGAGAGTTTTGTTTTGTGAGCCTTATTGTTTGCAAAGTAACAAGTAACAGATTATTTTTCTCTGTTAACTGTCTCAATTGCATTAATGACATTAGTCATCTCAATATTGACATTAGTCAACTTTTGTTTTCAATCTTCTGGCTTTTCTTTGAAGTGAAGCATCTTGGTGTTTTGTTTCCTTTTGCTAAAGCTGTTACATGTGTTATCTTTGATACTGTGTTTTCATAGAAGCTATAGTTTTTTAGAAACTAAAATTATAGTTTTATAATTTTTTTCCCATGAGATGGGATGTTAGAACTGCATACTTTGTAACTTTATATTGTCTCAGAATAATTTCTGTCACTTTCCTAGTAGTTTATGTTGTTAGCCTTTTTGAATCCTGCTGCATACTGAACTGCTATATTTGAAGAATCATCCATAATGACTTCCAGACCAACTCTCAATATAATAATAATAAAAAGATCATATAATATATGTTTTCATAATATATATGTTTTCACCTTGTGTATTATGCTGTCTTATTGATTTTATGCACCCCTTATCCATTTTAAGAACATTACAATGATTATATTAGGTTAGACCAAAGGTTACTCTAGGCCAGTTTCCTGTCTCCAGCACTGGCTAAATACAATGCTGTTGGGAAAAAAACGTTAGAACAGAGCAATCATGTTACTTTGTCAGAATATTCTCCCCAGCTCCAGTAGTTTGTAGTTCAGGAAATTCCAGAGTCAGAGATACTGTCTTTGTAAGCTGATGAATTTTGCTTCCTGTTGCTCAATACGCTATAACTCTTCTGCAAATGCTAGCAGTAAATTTTAGATTTGACTGTCCTGAATAATTTTTATCACCAATAATACTTCCTTCTATTCTATCCATATGCTGTCTTAATTGAAGTAATTAAGCCAATTAATGTTCATCAAACTTTTAAGTCCATGTAGACACTCAGTTAATTGATCATTCTACTTTTTTTGTCAGATCAAATGTAGTGTACGTTTTTTCTAATCCTTTGTTAAATCCCAAACGATTTAATTTCCTACTTTGGCACATCACTAATTTTATTTCGCACCAGGTAGAAAGCACTTATTTGAGGAAGAGATGAATGGAATTTGATCCATCATTTCACTGTTAAAGACAAAAAAGCATGCTGCTGATGGTGAAGATATTCATGGTTATTCCAAATGCATTCTGTACCTGCTGCAACTGTTAGAGTAATTCACTATTTTTTGAGGAGATATGATATGAATAGGGATAAAAGCAGGAAGAACTGGTAAGTGCTTTGATTTAAAATCTTTCTGCTTAATGCTTTATTGTGTTCATGCAGGTCTTTTTCAAATAAACTGCCCCTAAGCAGATGGTTTTTGACTGAAGATCTTCCTGAAAATATGACAGTCTCTTATGTAGTGTTACCTGTAGATTCTACATTATTGAAGTCAATGAGTTTCTTCTTTGGCGTTGTTTATAAGGAGCAGGATCTTGGACATCAATGTGCACCTGGACGTATCGAAAGACAAAAGTTATTTGGGGTGGGCTTTTGTATGATTGAGTGTAGAGATAAGAACTCTAGCACTATTTACATCTTCAGCACTATTTAAGTGCTGAATTCCTAATGTGCATTGACATTGCAATGTTATGTACAACCAGAAATAAATGTGTATTGTTATTCCTTTGAACAATTTAATATTTTAGGCATGGTATGTTCGTTGTGGCTTACGGAAAGAACAGATGTACAGTTTACCTTGTGGGGAGAGGAATCAGCTGCAGTAATTTAGGCTTTTCTCCTGGTATTTCCCTATTATCCGGTAATCTCTTTGATGAGGAACAGTCCCCAATTATCTCTTTTCCCCTCCAAGTCTGTCACCTGTGCTATATCTTTATTTATTTGGAGAAAAAGGCCTCCTAAAAATGCTTTTCGTATTTAACACTGCCTTACTGGCTGATCAACCTTTTTAGAGGCTGTACTCTTTACCTCAAAGGTTATTGTTGCTGGGGAAAAAACCCTAAGTCCTAAATATGCCCTCTGGTCTTAATCAGTATCTGTCCCTGAACACCAAATTCTTGAAATGGTTCCATATTAGCTACAAAACCATTACAATGAGTTTGCTGTGGCCCAGGCATTCAAGATCCAAAATTTTGTCTGATGGACTCTGAAGTTTTATTCTCAAATGATTTAAGAAAGGTTTTGTCTTTTCATCTTCTCCTGATTTTGCCACCAGAGCCAAAATATCTTGTGCCATTTGGGTAAGTACATAGGCTAGTCATATGGTGAAATGTTTATAGTACCAGGTATGTCGTACACCCTAGTGATTCACCTGGTAAGGTCTATGAGGAAAATGCTGGATGTTCCCACAGTGCTTTGTCTCCTACAGCACGAATCTGTTAAGCGGCTGTATAAGCTTTGGCAACATCCACAGAGCATAGTAGGACTGTATCCACACTGGCTCATTTGCTATTACTTCTTGAACGTTTCTAACCTGTTGGCTTTGCATCTTTTAGATTATTAAGGCTACACTGGCTACCATCATCACTATACACATTGTTCTGCCTGCATGGTTCTACTTCCTGAAATCTCCTACGTGGTGCTTAAAATCTCTTCATCAATCCCTAGCAGGATCCCTCAGGGATCTAAGCCATTCTGCTAGAAGGAGTAGTGAGAAAATATATTTTTGTCTGATCATTGAAGGGAGAACTCATGCCAGGGAGTCTAAGCTCTCAGTGTTAGTACCCAGTAGTACTGGGTACACTCCCAAGGTGTACACTCCCATGTTTCACTCCCAAGGTATCTGCTTCTTGAACCAGCTTATATGGATCAACCTCCTCTCTCATCAAAGTGGGCTTGATTTTTTCTCAACATCATTGCAGTGCTGGCAGCTGAACTATTTGGCTTTGTTTTCTAGAAACAGATTAAAACTGCTTGACAGGTTTATTTTCTGTGTTCTTGTGTCCTAATACTTTCTTTTCCCTTTTTAATGGAGGCCAGATGGTCTCTTACATATCATGTCACTCCAGACTGTTCTTGATGTGGCAGATGTAAGTTCCCATTCTAATGCATTAGCTGTTCAACAGCGGTGATTTTCCTAGCTGCAGAGAACTGGCCCCTTTAGGACATCCAATACTCATTGAGAATTTGCTATCTAATCATTCCTTCATTTTCATTTCCAGAATTGAACTCCACTCCACTGTCTGAAGAATTCTTTGACCACTTCTCTTTACTAGAGGTCTTCTGTTGCAAAGAGAACAATGTTTTACTAATTACTAATATTAGGTGGTCTGCAAACTTTAAAGTAACTGATTTTGATATATTCTGGAGGTCTAAACATTTAAGGGTATTTTTCCTAGACAATCCATATTTATGAAATGCTGCAACTATGGTCTTGATCCAGACTGTTTAGCTAGGATTTAGTAAGGTGTCAGTATAAATTACAGAAGAAGCTTCTGTACAAAGCTTTCCTAGAAGTATAATCCTCAGAAGAATTAACAATTCCAGACTGGTTGCCAAATCAATTTTAGTATGTGTGTCTAGTAAACAAAAAAGACAATAATTGAATGTTTAAGTGCTTTATATTTTTCTTCTACTGAATTGCAGAATAGAGTATCTCTTCATTATTAGACAAGTCTATGAGGTGTAGTGATAAACAATTCAGCTATTCCAGAATATTTATTAGACCATTGTCTATGAAGGATAAACATTGTTCCAAGAGGGAAACAGTGTATATAACGAAAGATGATTGTTTAATGATTAATTTGGAATGTGAAATTCTAAGAGGCAATAAAGCCTTCAGAACATATTGATGCTCAGTTTAAAAGCATGGAATAAAAATCATAATGGTTAATTTTTAGAATTAATCTGTGATCATGAGCTTACAGAGCTGGGAACATCAGATTGCTAACAGGTAAGTATCTTCACATTGGAAAAATACATCAGTATTCACCTCAGTATTTTCTGGAAAAAAGTTTTGGCTTTTCTTTATTCACTCAAGGCTTTCTAAATACTTTTCTATATATCATTTCTATTGCTTAGACTTTTGGTATAAAACCAATCCAAAAGTCATTGTTCAGTTTTGTTTTCAGAGCCTGTTTTCCCTGGGGGGAAGTGGGGAGGAGTTTGTTTGCCATCTAGCTTCAATTAAAATTTGGCTACGAGTTTTTTGTTTTTCATTGGAAATGTTAGTCCCTTTCCATTCCAACTGCAGGCTAACATCCATGCTTTGGGATAAATAGCAATGAGCCTTCTCACAGTTTCTCAGAAGCTCTTTAAATAAACAGTAATTGTGTATGATAGGCAGCAGCACCATTACAACCTGTTGATGTCAGAAGTTTCTCAATTTTTTTTAAGAGGCATTTAGTCTCTACTTCATGGATCAATAACTCTTCTCCAGATAGCATTTATCAGTCACTCAAATATGTGTCTATTAATGACATAGTATAAAATTCTATGAGAAGGAGCTATAGGAAGTGACATTAGGATTTGCATGCTGTGTGGGTGAGTAGCTAAACAGTGCTACAATTCTGTTTCTAGTATTACAGACTGGAAAAATAAACCCTGTAGCTTAGGAGACATCAGCTGTGTCAATGGAAAGGTAGACCTTGTTCTGCAACTAGGGCATACCATGGAGTTCCCAAAGGAAAAGGGAAGAAGTTCTATGTAAGTTCTCTAATAGTAAGAGTGCTCTGAGTTGGTCTATGTCCCAGGTATGCTGACAATGGCCCTAGTGGGCTGATCCAACAGCCACTGGAAAATCATATTTTGTGCCTTTTGGTTGTGCCCAGTGCCTTATTAGTGGTGAATAAATGAGATAGAGGGTACTGTGCTGGGGTTGCACCATGGGAAAAAAGATCACTGCATTTTTCCTACAGAACTGCAGGTGTCACTAAAACTCACAAAGACAAATCCATTCTCTGGGAGCCAGGACCCTGGGAAATCTAGGGAAGTGGTGAAAAAGATGAATCCTTCTTCAGTTGCAGAGTCCGATAAATCAATGTAACAGAAAACAACATAGTTTGTTGTTTTTTTTTTTTTTGTGTTAGATCTGTCCTCAGTGCTTTATGCATGTATGTCCTCAAAAAGTGCTAATTGTGGCTATAATTGGAGTTAGTAAGTTCTCCAAGTAGTCATTACGGTAAGAACAGTCTAAGAGGTTCAATTTCCATCTGTTACCATAACCATGGCTTGAATATCAAACTGATTTTTTTTTTTTTAATCTTAAAATTGGCTTTGTTTCTTGTATTACACTTGTTTGTCACTGTGATAAGTGTGTGGAAGAGTAATACATGTTACTATAAAGTATTTTTTAAATTATTTTTAAATGCTTCTTGATAAATAGTTGTAAGATTTCTGAGGATCACCATTTCTGGTTCTCTCCATAGATTTTCTAGTGGTGAATGTTGTTTAGGTGTTTTCTTTCCATAACACCTTCAGCTTGGCTTTCCTAATTATTTAGTGGCTCATGCTTTCTTATCACATCTCATAGGCCATAAGGATATATCAACTCTGTGAAAAGATACAGAAAATGTCTTGATATTTTAATTGATATTATAACAAACACTGTGGAGAATGTAAGACAGTCTTGCAATGGTTCTCCATTCACTCTACATCTTTCAATTTTCTATCTTTCAATTTTGACATGAAGTAATGTGTTAAGTTTCATCCTTGCCTGGTAGATAACAGGTCTGGGAGTATTTGCAGTCAGTGATCTGTCATGGTGTCAAACAGCGTATAAAGAATTTAACAAGACATTTGCCTATGGGCTGTGTTTTTTTCTAAAACAATAAAAAATGATTGCTAGCAGCTTTAACACTTTTAACAACAATCACTCATCTTCACATCTTTCTGCTGGTAAGGGATATCAAAGAAATCATTAAATGCATACTTAAGGGGGAAAAACCAGGCAGGAAATAGAGAAAGAGATGGACAAGCAGGCGGATAGCAGCAGGGTGGATCTGAAAGGTCAGTGTGTCTCTCCTGCTGTACAATATTGTACAGTCTTGTTGGGTTAGGAACTGTTCACATCTGTCTCTGAATGGCCCTTAAATGGTGGATTATTTTGGAAAAGCTCTCTTTCCAGCATCAAACTACTGCTGGTGGCCTTAACTTCTTATTTCAGAACATGTATAATTTGAACACAGTGACATGACTGCCATATCTACTTACAGAGTTGGAGGAAACACTGATTACTTATTTATGCATGTGCAGAAGCCCATTTGAGGAAGCTGTGTGGTGACCATAGTGGAAAGTGCAATTTGACAAAAGTGTCAAACATCTGTGTCAAATCATAGAACCATGGAATAGTTTCAGTTGAAAGGGACCTTAAAGATGATCTAGTTCCAAACCCACTGCCATGAGCAAGGACACCTTCCATTAGACCAGGTTGCCTGGCCTTTGACACTTTCAGGGATGGCACATCCACAACTTCCTTGGGCAACCTCTTCCAGTGCCTCACCACCCTCACAGTAAAGCATTTCTTTCTAATATCTAATCTAAATATACCCTCTTTCAGTTTAAAGCCATTAGCCCCTTGTCCTATCACTACTTGCTTTTATAGAAACTCCCTCTCCAGATTTCTTTTAGGCTCCTTTAGATACTGCAGGCTTCCGGAAGGTCTTCTTGGAGCCTTCTATTCTCCAGGCTGAACAAGACTCACTCCGCCTGTCTTCATAGGAAAGGTGCTCCAGGCCTCTGAGCATCTTGATGGCCCTCCTCTGAGGTACAAGGAGTTAATTCCAGAAATATTTAGTATCTCTGTCTTGCTGACCCTTTCTTATCCATCAGTGGTCTCTGGTAGCTTCTTCTCAAAGAGTCTATCCCAGTTAGTCTGATAATGATTTGGAAGGTTAATCCCACAGCTGAGTTCAGCTTCCACAGGAAAAAGCACTGATAGTGAAAAGTGCACTTTTCCAATTGAATTTCCGTTTTTCCAGAGTTCTCTGTACCTTTTTTAATCATCTTCAACACATGTCTGAAGGACTAATACGTCCTATTTTTTTATTAAAAAATATCCCAGAAAACCAAACCTCCCATTTTCTCCAATCATTTGTATTATTCCAAAGCAATAAAT
The DNA here is from genome assembly GCF_963264785.1 of Psittacula echo. Lineage (NCBI taxonomy): Eukaryota > Metazoa > Chordata > Aves > Psittaciformes > Psittacidae > Psittacula > Psittacula echo. The sequence goes on along the minus strand of NC_137739.1, from coordinate 66,188,326 downwards.
AAACTATCATGCACATCTGTCTGTCATTCTCTACCAGCAAAAAAGCTCTACCCATAGCTTTCCCACTTTCATTTTTCACCTAATCTTTGTTGGCTGAAAACCAAACTCCTTCTTGTTTACTTTGACAGGCTGTTGAAGGTTATGACTGAGCCCCTCCATTTTCTTTATTGCATTTACAGTAGTGATCAGAAACATGAGGCTTCCTTTATGTGTTACTTTGCTGAGAATTCCTGTCAAACAACGCTATGGACATAAACCGTTCTTGGCACTTACTGCCAAAATTTCATTATCTAATACCTATGCCGTATTATCACCTACTCATTTCAGTCTCTTCTTATAATAGGGTTGTATTAAGCCTGTAGCCACATTTTCATTACCTGTCTTTGACATCTTTTGAAGATGAGTTGAACACAATATTCAAAGATTCATTGCACCATCAGTAACCTTTACACAGTTTATGTTGTTCTTCAGCTTTTTTCTCTGCTCCACTAGATTCTCAGTTTGACGACCTTCTGTGTAAGTTGTGAGAATCATTTGTTTTCCAAAATATATCAGTGGGTTTTGCATCACACTTACTCTGACTACAATTTAATTTATATTTCTCAGATTCAATGTTTGGGTTTGGGGTTTTGCAGTTTGTTATAACAATGAAACTGAACTGTAATAAGTTTCTGTATCTAGTTCACTTCACTATTTGGCTCTTTAAGATTATCACACTGTTGGGTTTCTAGCATAGCAAAGAAATGATCAGATTTCATACGGATAGATTTGATGAAAATTTTATTACATGATATTATATATCATAGTATAAAAATATTTTAAAAATTATATAAAATTACCCCAATAAAACACAAATATGTTCCATGTAAATGAATATTTTTAATTGGCTGACAATTACATTTCATTCTGTTCACATAGTAATAGTGTTCACAGGTACCAGGTTGTTTAAAAATTCATTGTGCCATTCGCGTGCTCTGCTTGCTCCCTGAAATGCCTGTACACCAGTGCACGCAGCATGGGGAATGAGCAGGAGGAGTTAGAAGTCTGTGTGCTGTCTAAAGGTTATGATCTGGTGGCAATTACAGAGATATGGTGGGACAGCTCACATGACTGGAATGTGGTCATGGATGGCTATGTCCTTTTTAGGAAAGATAGGTCAGCAAAGCGAGGTGGTGGCGTTGCCCTTTATGTGAGAGAGCGACTAGAATGTATTGAGCTCTGTCCAGGGGCAGATGAGGGGCAAGTGGAAAGTCTGTGGGTACGAATTAAGGGACAGGCTGGTATGGGTGATACAGTTGTGGGGGTCTATCATAGACCTCCTGATCAGGACAAAGTTGTTGATGAGGCTTTCTACAGGCAACTGAAAGCAGCCTCGCAACTACATGCCTTGGTCCTCATGGGGGATTTTAACTACCCCGATATTTGCTGGAAGACTCACACAGCCAATTCACAGTCTAGGAGGTTCCTCCAGTGCATTGATGATAACTTCTTAATGCAAATGGTGGACAAACCAACTAGGAGAGGAGCGCTGCTGGGTCTAGTACTCACCAACAAGGAGGGTCTGGTTGAAGTGGTGATGGTCAATGGCAGCCTTGGCTGCAGTGACCATGAGATGGTGGAGTTTAGGATCCTGTATGGGAGGAATAGAATACCTAGCAAGGTCACAGTTCTGGATTTCTGAAGGGCCAACTTTGGCCTCTTCAGTCAATTGCTAAGGGATGTCTCATGGGAAAGGGTGCTAGGTGGTAAAGGGGCTCAAGATAGTTGGTCAGCATTCAAGGACTACTTCTTCCAAGCTCAGGATCAGAGCGTCCCAATGGGTAGGAAATCAAGTAAGGGAGCCAGGAGACCAGCATGGCTAAACAAGGAACTGCTGGGCAAACTCATGTGGAAAAAGAGAATCTATGGATTATGGAAGGAGGGGCTGGCCACTTGGGAGGAATATAGGACAGTTGTTAGAGGATGTAGGGAGGCAATTAGGACAGCTAATGCCTCCTTGGAACTTAATCTTGCAAGTCGGGTTAAGGACAATAGAAAGGGCTTCTTCAAATACATAGCAGATAAAACTAATATGAGAGGCAAAATATAGGCCCACTGCTGAACGAGGTGGGTGCCCTGGAGACAGAGGATATAAAGAAGGCAGAGGTGCTGAACGCCTTCTTTGCCTCTGTCTTTACTCCTGCAGACTCTCCTCAGGGGCCTCAGATTCCTATAGCCCCAGAAGGAGTCAGGATAAAGGAGGAGTTTGCTTTGGTAGATGAGGATTGGGTTAGGGATCAGTTAAGCAATCTGGACATCTATAAATCGATGGGTCTGGATGGAATACACCCACACGTGCTGAGGGAGCTGGCAGAGGTCATTGCTAGGCCACTCTCCATCATCTTTGGTAAGTCGTGGGAAACAGGAGAGGTGCCTGAGGACTGGAGGATGGCAAATGTCACACCAGTCTATAAGAAGGGCAAGAAGGAGGACCCGGGTAATTATAGACCGGTCAGCCTTACCTCCATCCCTGGAAAGGTGATGGAACAACTTATTCTTGACACCATCTCTAGACATATCAAGGATGAGGGGGTCATTAAGAGTAGCCAACATGGTTTTACCAAGGGGAAGTCATGCTTGACCAACCTCATAGCCTTCTATGAGGAAGTGACGAGGTGGATGGATGATGGTAGAGCGGTAGATGTGTTTTTTCTTGATTTCAGTAAGGCATTTGATACTGTCTCCCACAGCATCCTCGTAGATAAGCTAAGGAAGTGTGGGCTTGATGATCAGGTAGTGAGGTGGATCAAGAACTGGTTGAAAGGAAGAAGGCAGAGAGTTGTGGTCAATGGGGCAGAATCTAGCTGGAGGTCTGTGACTAGTGGAGTCCCTCAGGGGTCGGTGCTGGGACCAGTGCTGTTTAATATTTTCATCAACGACCTGGATGAGGGAACTGAGTGTACCCTCAGCAAGTTCGCTGATGACACTAAACTGGGAGGAGTGGCTGACACACCAGAAGGCTGTGTTGCCATTCAGCGAGACCTGGACAGGCTGGAGAGTTGGGCGGGGAGAAACTTGATGAAATTCAAGAAGGGCAAGTGTAGAGTCTTGCATCTGGGCAGGAACAACCCCATGTACCAGTACAGGTTGGGGGTTGACCTGCTGGAAAGTAGTGAAGGGGAAAGGCACCTGAGGGTCCTGGTGGATGGGAGGATGACCATGAGCCAGCAATGTGCCCTTGTGGCCAAGTAGGCAAATGGCATCCTAGGGTGCATTAGAAAGGGTGTGGTTAGTAGGTCAAGAGAGGTTCTCCTCCCCCTCTCCTCTGCCTTGGTGAGGCCGCATCTGGAATATTGTGTCCAGTTCTGGGCCCCTCAGTTCAAGAAGGACAGGGAATTGCTTGAAAGAGTCCAGCGCAGGGCAACTAAGATGATTAAGGGAGTGGAACATCTCCCTTATGAGGAGAGGCTGAGGGAGCTGGGTCTCTTTAGCTTGGAGGGGACTGAGGGGTGACCTCATCAATGTTTACAAATATGTAAAGGGTGAGTGTCAGGATGATGGAGCTAGGCTTTTCTCAGTGATGTCCAGTGATAGGACAAGGGGTAATGTGTGTAAACTGGAGCATAAGAGGTTCCATGTGAACACCAGGAAAAACTTCTTTACTGTGAGAGTGACAGAGCACTGGAACAGGTTGCCCAGGGAGGTTGTGGAGTCTCCTACGTTGGAGATATTCAAGGCCCGGCTGGACAAGTTCCTGTGTGATGTACTCTAGGTTACCCTGCTCTTGCAGGGGGGTTGGACTAGATGATCTTTTGAGGTCCCTTCCAACCCTCGGGATTCTGTGATTCTGTGATTGCGCTACTTGGAATACAGTAAAACGTTATGTATGTGTTCATGTTCATATGTTTAACATGTATAATATACCTAAGTATTTGTTACATTTTCATGTTCCGTGAGAATTATCTATGCATATAATATATATATAATTGAGACAAATGAAGCCTTTACAATTAACTCTGTGAATAAAAAATACCACCATATGTAGAAATGCCACCTAGTGTTACCTTTTACAAACATGAATGGGTGGTAAGAGGACTTCTATTGCACATGCACCGAAAATTTTCCTGGCAACTTCCTCCATCCCCAGCACCACACAGCACCACAAGAATGGCTTGTTTCCTTAAGGAAATACAAAGGAAAAAGGAACAAGTGAAGGAGAAAGTCACTAAATAACAGAATGAGAACAACCACAAAATTAAAAGAAGCTGAAAAATAATATTCAATTTCATAATAAACTGAAAATCAGATGGAACTTAAAATGAAGAAAATAATAAACCAGAAATGAAAACACAGAAAGTAATGTATGTGTTTACACTGAGATATATTCAAAAGCAGAAATAATGTAATTAGTGATAAAACTTGTAGATTTCTGCCCACAAACTCATTTCTCTGTGAGATTTTGGCCATCTTCCTATGAGAAGGCAAGGCTTTTAGAAAGCATGGAATTCTCACACATGGAAAGAGATTTTAATGTTGGCACACAGATGCTCCATTGGCTTCTTAAGTTGTTGATCTAGAAACATTTCTTTTTTCAGTAGAAGAATATATGATAGAGCTGCAGGCTGTGGAGCATCTTTACGCTCCTCTGTGCAAGACAAGGCTTCAGGATTTTTCTTGAGAATGCAGAGCCACAGGAGAGAGTTCTCCTTGAGCCTGCCAGGGAGAGGAAGAAAATGGTCAATTAGTCGAAGTTCAGAACCACTAGTTTAGTACAGGGGATGGCAAGGATGTTTTCTTCATATTGGCTTTCTGTTAGTAAAAGTGAAGCCTTGGTTCTATTCCTGAATATATTTTTTGTTTCTTTAAGTAATCTTATAGAGATACAGAATTTGTGCTCAATGATTCCCAAGTACTTTTCATAAGTGCTAAGCATGCTGTGTTGCCCACATTCTGCTTTGTTGGCTAGCTTCTTTGTGTGCCTTATTGCTATTAAACAGTTCCAAGTATCATCCAAGAAATGGTGGCACTTTGTCGAGCTAAGGTGAACTCTGAATATAGAATCCTGTCCTGAGGTATATGATGTGCCTACAAATCCTATAGACCTCACTGGAAATTTGGAACCCTGTATAGGAGAAGGTTGGAGGATGGCAAATTAGTTTTTATAAACTCATTGCCTTGTTTTCCTTTGAGATTGACTCCTGAACTACCCTGTAACACAGTTCATTGTCTAGAATCTTCCTTAGCAATCTTGTCTTAGCTTATCTGAGAACCAGCATCTGTGCTCTTCCTTTAAATCCTCATCTGAGGGAAACTGGCTCACTTGGCAGGCAGAATTACAGGTTCAGATAATATGACTGGACCTCATGTAATTCCCTCATGGGTAGATGTAGGCTGACATTATTGCTACTGCTTGTTGTCTAGTGGAAGGTGATCTCCTGCAATGCCAGGGTGGGTGTTGGTTAAATTATAAAGCTTATACACAGTGGAAAACAGTAGAAATGCATGAAGCCTGAAAAATGAAGAATTCATCATGGTTTCGTATCTGTGATTTTCCATTTGTTTGGGACACAACCATCTGATTTTGGCGTTGTACCCATGTTTATGTCAATAAATAAGATAGCTAAATCTCCAGGGAATTACTGTCTCTTAATCAAGCCCATCATTAAAGTGTGTACACAGAAATGGGACTAGAGATCGGAGTTCCTGCCAAAACCCCAGAAGCCAAAAAAGAACATGGAGATTTTAAAAAACATGCCTGTAAAACATTTACCAATGTTTATGCAATTCTTAGTCCATCTCTTCCACTGTTGCTTTCTGTTGATTGAGAACATAAGGTGCTGTGTTTCCTGTAAGTCAAGAGAAGCTTCTGGAGAAGCAGATAGGAGCAACGCCTTTTTTCACCTTGATGTCATTACAATCTTAATTTTCATCAAGGATTCTTTTGGGTGTCTCTCTGGGCTTCTGCAGTCTGCAGAGCCCTGATTAAGTGAGGCTCCCATTTGTTTTTAATATTCTCAGATTTCACTCTGTGGCACTGTGAGTGCCACAGCATGTTTGAAGGGCCTATGGACATCAAGATTTTAAATCTTCATCTGAAATGCATCTATTAGATGTGCATAGACTAAACTGCATTTATTAGATGCACATAGATTGTGCATATTTATATAAATGTTTAATGTATGTATAAACATATTTTTTCTTGTTGCATTTAGTTGTTGCTAAGAACTGTTCAGTCTAACCACATATATTGTAGGAATACATGCAAATAAACTCATAGTATTAGTGGAATTAGCACAAACCTAACGGGAGCATCCACTTCAAGTTCTGGATCAGCCAGGTATTTACTATCACACAGTCTCACGCAGTCTCATGTACATGCAAATACACTGTCAGCTGCAAGCAACTAACATTGAAAATCAGACCTTGAATTTTACCTTTCTTGTATTTCCAGGCTTTCTCCCCTTTCCTCAGTAATCTGAACAAATTTTAAATTAAATTGTCATCTTGGAAATTCAATAAATTACAGAAAATCTTAACTGGGTACGAATCTTCTTTTTAACTCTTGTAAGAAATTTGAACCTATAATCAACAGTGGCAAGGGCAAAGAAGAATAGCTCAAGAGTTAAACTGACCTGAAGTGCATTCTTTTTACTGACTTTTATATCATTACCAAATTAAAAAAACCAAACAAAGCTCAACAATCCACACAATTGGTGCACAGATGGTACAGAGCAGATCCAGATTCCTCTGCAGAATTGCAGAGCTTTCATCCCATACAGTTTCTACACTGACACAGATTTTACCCATCCATCTGAGCTGTTAAGTTTTTGTGCACTGAGTGTGAGACTCATAGATTTGGCTCCTGCATCAATGCACCCCCACAGATAGAGGTATGTTTTACATACTTTCCTAGAACAGTGCCAGAATCTTTCTCCTACTCCATGACCTGATATGATACATCAGCTGCAAGTGGTTGGCAGCTCCCTATGCACTGGTCTGTTGACTGGGACAGTCTGCTGGGCTCCATGTCCATCAGTTCTTAACAAGATGTTGGGCTCCCAGGAACCTGCTTGCTGGCATGTTTCATGGCTGCAGCACAGAAATGCTGGCTTTATCCCCACCATAAGGCCCACCACCTAAATATGTCTCCTGCACAGGACCAGTCCACAGTTTTGTCTTATTCATTGAAAAAGAAGAAACGTAAGAAGACTAAGCCATTTGTAAATGTAGTTATGCAAAGCTGCAGTCATAGAATCATAGAGTCAACTAGTTCGGAAAAGGCATTTAAGATCATGAAGCCCAACAATTACTGCAGGACTGCCAAGACCACCACTAAACCATGTCACTGAGGGTCTCATCTACACGGTTTTTTGAACACTTCCAGAGATGGTGATTCCACCACTTCTCTGAGCAGTCTGTGCCAATGCCTGATCACCAGCTCTGTGAAGAAAGCTTTCCTAATATCCAGTATAAACCTCCCCTGGCTCAGCTTGAGGCTGCTATGTCTTGTCCTATCTCTTGTTAGTTGGGAAAAGAGATCGATCCCCACCTCATTACAACATCCTTTCAGGTAGTTGTACAGAGCGATAAGGTCCCCTCGAGTGTTCTCTTCTCCAGACTGAACAACCCCAGTTCCCTCAGCTGTTCCTCATAAGACTTATTCTCCAGACCCTTCACCAGCTTTGTAGCCCTTGTCAGTTTTGTTTGCCAAAGTTTAACGATTTGAAAAATTTGTTTGCATATTTCTTCCAGCCTGTATCAAATATTCTGGAAAGTCACATGCTTCTTCAAACAACTTTTTGGGCCTCTATTGTATCTAGATAAATGATCCTGATGACTCCGGTTTTATTGGACTTCTACTTTTGTACTGATAATTCACAGAATTTTCATTATTTTTCAGACCCCAGAAGAGATATTCCATTTTTTGTTTCATTGCTGATTCCACCGCTGCAGCTTGTTAAATTTTTGCTTATTTCAGATCTGGCTCAGCCCTGTTTCATCAGGCAAAGCTGCCACCAAATCTTGATGGGAGATTTGTCCAAGTAAAGGCTCTAGGATTTGACATGTCTTGTTTTGCTGTATCTTTGTGCTGTTATTGTCTTCCATTTGAATTGGAACATAGATAATTATATTCTAGATTTAAAACAAAAACTTTGGTTTTTTATAAATAAAGTATTTGTTTTACTATCCAAAGCCTGGAAACACCTTCAAAGAGGTGATTTTTGTATCTTGTAATTTTCTGTACACTATAAATGGTTACTTGGAATGTGCTTCTAGTTGTCTGCCCTAAAAGGAAAAAAATACTGACCAAAAGAATTTAAAGTGCTTAAGAGTTTTAACCACAAAGGATACACAGAGAGGCTAGAATGGCACATGGTGCTGAGCCTGTCAGATTCTTAAAATACCAACAATTTGGTGGTGTATAATCCTGTCACTCTTTCCATGTATCAGAAAAAAAAAAAAAACCAAATGCTTAACATCCTTGTTAATTGAAACTAGAGCTTTCAGACAAGAGAATTGAGTTTTCGATTATCACTGTTATAAAATCAACAAGGATTTAGAGTAAGAGCATAGGGGTCTACTTTCTGAAAAACCTGCTGAAGATTTATAAAAGATTTTGCAAACCAGTCTACTCAGAAATGTTCTCTTGTGGATCATGTTATGCACAATTTCTCTTTTCCTATTTGTATTGTTGAGGAACTTTCTTTACAAGCTTTGTATTTTAAAATCATTGTGCTCCTTTCCTTTCCTACCCATGTGAATTAATCTGTTATTTATGACTTTATTCCATTGAAATTTTTATGATGTCACAAAAGATCAGATCCAGAGAAAAACTAAGAATTGATCAGTAGAAGTTAGTGCTCAGGATTTCACAGGATTGAGCCCACTGGAAGAATTACAGTCATGTTGAAGCATGATTTTCTAGTAAAAGCCAAAAAGCTTTAAATGTGAAGTGGTCCAAAAAATATATGAAGCATAAGCATGAATGTTTCAAAATAAAATGTTTTCCAACATTTTCTGTGAAGGGTCAGCTATACAATTCCAAAAAAAATAATTATTCTTGTTTTAAAATCTAAGAATAGAAAGATTTTAATTCAGAAATGACGGTACTAAATTGCACATAATCCACAGTGTATGAACCTAAAGTCACTCGAGAATGAACTGGAGCTTCATCATCATTATCATAATAATTTTATGATTATTTATTGCAATACATTTATTCAGAGATGTCTGGTTGCCTTCACCTTTTTCTTACCTATGTCTTACAAGCAAAAAATACATAGAGATGGTCAGGACCAGTGAAGCAAATTGCAAAACCTGATGAATCTGTGTGTTTTGAGAGTTTTGGGATAGAGGGTGTTTTAGTGACAGCAGAGAAGGACCAAGCCATTCCAAACCACAGTACAGGGGTTAGTCAGGCTGCCATAGCTTTTCAATACAATCAGTTTATGCAAAGCATTCTTAGCTTCTGTCGTGGTTTAAACCCAGTCAGCCATAAATCAGCCATGCAGTCTCTCTCTCACTCCCCCCCTTTTCTTGCCTCCGCTCCTGGAGGGATGGGAAGGAGAATCAAAAGAATGTAACTCCCATGGGTTGAGATAAGAACAGTCCAGTAACTAAGGTATAACACAAACCACTACTGCTACCACCAATAATAATAATGATAAAGGAAATAACAAGTGAAGAGAGTACAACACCTCACCACCCGCCGACCGATACCTCACCCCCACCCCTCAGTGAACTCCCCTTCCAGGTAACTCTCAGTTACATCCTGGGCATGACGTGCTATGGTATGGAATACCTCTTTGGCTAGTTTGGGTCAGGTGTCCTGTCTCTGCTTCCTCCTGGCTTCCCCTCCTCCCTGGCAGAGCATGAGACTCACAAAGTCCTTGGTCAGTCTAAACTTTTGAGCAGTAACTAAAAACATCGGTGTTATCAGTGCTGTTCCCAGGCCAAAAAGTCAAGAACACAGTGCTACACCAGCTACTAAGAAGGAGAAAAAATGACTGCTACTGCTGAACCCAGGACAGCTTCTTTCACTGAGTACATGGAGGCAGGATAGGTGCTCCTGTGGGCAGAAAACTAGATGGGTGGAAACTGTCTTACAGCATGTGCTTACAGATGTCCTTCTCCAGTTCTCTGCAATGATATTATAGGAAAATAATTGCTGAGTATAGGTAGCTTGAGCGTTTGTAGCACATATGCTGAGTCCATCGGATCTTGAGAATAAGATCAGACCTTAATTTTATTGAGGTGTATGTATATTCTAAGAAATTGTCTCCATCTGGCATCGGCAAGTTATATGAGAGAATGAAAGCAAATGTTCTTCCACCAAAAAGGGAGAAGGATATCTTTGCTTTAGCACAAGGTACTTGTGTATAGTAGGAAAGATGGAATTTAAAAGACTCTGTTGACCTTCATCACTAAAAGGAAAAGGAGAACAAATCACAAATGTGGCACTTATCTCACATTGAAGTCTGACCATTGGTTCCTCTATGAAAACTATTTGTGCATTTCATCTTCATAGATACTGGCAGATTTGTATGTGGGAGAAGAGCTAAGAAATTGGTGGTTTCTCAAACAGGGCAATTACCTTTCAAACCCTGTTTTTATTTGATGCTTGGCACACTGTAGATTCCATACAAGACAATCTGCCTGCACGGTGATGTGATAACCCTGTGATTTCTGCTCCCTAAGTGGATGAAATGAGTTGCTTTCTTCTCTCGTATTCTGTCTTCATTTCTAGACTAATAATCTTTTAGAAAAGGTACAATCTTGTAACAGTACTCATAAGCTTTTGTAATGTATCATATATTGCACAAAGTCTCCTAGGTATTCTTTAATTTCCAGGTTTCCCAAACATCTCTCTCCCAGATACTCCTTGAATGATTATTTCCTTCAGTTTGCATTTTTCCAGAATGAATCTTATTTTGGGTGATATCCAAAGCCCATTGAGGTCAGAAGAATGTCTCCTGTTGACTTCAGTGGATTTTGGATTTGTTCCTTTATTTCCTATATCCAGGAGCCAAATTCTGCACACCTTATTGTTTTAATGGGGATTTTTATAAGCAAGGCAAGCAGTATTGGCTTCCATAGTCTGATATTTTCGGAATTCTTTGCACTGTATTTCACACTTTTCACTAGCATTCATAATGGTACAATGTGATTTACAAATGTAAGTGGTGTTTGTCTGTCACCATGGATAGCTAATGGAAATCTTAAGTAATACTGACTGAACTCTGTTGTGTCCACTACCACCTCTTTCCAGACTTGATATGTTCTGAAACCTTTTGTTTCAGTCTTTTAATTACTTTTCAGTTCATAGGGTTTTGTCAGTGTTTGGGAAAATGTGAATCATTTGTGGGTAAAGTTTTGAAAGGCACTGTAATCAGATATGAAGTCCAGTTACAGGTTATATTGTACATATAATAACTTTCATCCACATTCAGGAAAGTGCTCTAACATGTGCTTGAGTTTATCCCTGTTTAGAAATGTAAGTAGGTTTTTAAATGTAATTGTCTAAGTGGGACTTTAGTTTCAATGAAAGTTAAGCAAAACTTCATATTTATTCCTGAATAGGGACTTCTTTTCAAATTGTGTCTTTTATATATCAGTTCTCTAAGATGAAGGACTCCAAGATATTCTACAAAGTCAATACCTTAAAGACTATTCACCACTATAGTGTGGTTACCTCTGAAGTGAGTGTGCTATCCATCTTATCCAGGTATTATCATTTAAATTTAAAATTGGAGTGAGTTGAGCATAAGGCCACCAAGATGGTCAGGTGTTTGAAGGATTTGTCTTAGAAGGAGAAGCTCAGGCTTGTTCAACCAGGAGAAGATGATAGGTTTTTGGGGGACGTTACAGTAAAAGGTCACCAAGAAGATGGAATCAGGCTATTCACAGTGCTGTGAGATGGGGAGGCCAAGAGATAATGGACAGAAATTGAAACAAGACAAGTTCTGACTGGATGCAGGGAAAAATTGTTTTACAGTGAGGGCAGTCATGCATTAGAACAGAGTGCTCAGAGTTGTGCAATCCTTGAAGGTTTTCAAGACCAAACGGCATAACAGTAGGTTGGTCAGATTTCATAGCTGACCCTGCTTTGAGACAGAGGCTGGACTGGATGAACTACAAAGATAACTTCCAACTCAGACTACCCTCTGATCTTTAGGTCTTACTTGTTATTGCTTACTGTTCTTGGTGTCTCTCTGGGTTCATACATTTTAATTATTTTTTTTTCAAATAGCATTTATTCAATTATTCTTCTGGAAGGAGAAGAGAGAGATATTGGAAAGTAAGTGCTAGAATTCCTTGGACTTCCATAGGAAAAGTGTTAATCCATGTTTCTCCATTTTGAATTTTTCTGTTTCTCAGTACCTGCTGCTCTTCACATACCAGTTTGTCAGTGGTTCATAAATTTAATAGTTAATTTCTTTATGATCTGGGAATGCATATGTCCTCCTTCTGGTTTATTTTTTTCTAGCTGTTTTATTAAGTACTTGTTATAAATAAATGTACCAGAAAGATCCTGCTGCTTTAGTTCCTCAGGCATCTTTTCCTTACTTTTCTTTTTAAAGACTGATTTTTTTTTTTTCTTAATCATTCCTCTATTCTTTCATTTCCCTTCTTTACTCTTTTATCAATTTGAGTAATATCAGAATCACAGATCACAGGATGATTGGGGTTGGAAGGGAACTCTGGAGGTTATTTGGTCTAACCTCCTTGCTCAAACAGGACTGAGCCAATTGCCCAGGACCATGTCAGAGGGCTTTGGAATATCTTCACCGATGGAGGCTTCACAACCTCCCTTGGTAACCTGAGCCAGTGCTCATCCACCTTCACAAAGAAAAGTGTTTCCTGAAGTTCTGATGGAAACTCCTGTGTTTCAGTTTGTGCTCATTGCCTCTTGCTCTATCATGGGGCACCACTGAAAAGAACCCAACTCTATCTTCTGAACACCTTCCCTTCAGTTTATATCAACTGAGGAGATCCCCTGAACCTTCTTTTCTCCACACTATACAGTCCCAGCTCTCCCAGCCCTTCCTCATGTGAGGTGCTCTAGTCCTATAAACATTAATTGTTGAGGTGAGTAGCTCGAGAGAGGACGCCTTCAACACCAGAGCAGGGAGGAGATCAGCGTCCAGGAGCCTCAACTCAGAGCGGCCAGAGCCACCGAGGGAGCCTCAAGTCCTCAGCAAGACTTGCCCAGGAACCAGCAGCTCAGCTGACGCGAGCAGGGACTCACAGGGGGCGGAGCCAGGAGGAGCGGCACCAGCTCTGACTGGGTAAAAACCTGCCCCTGGGAGCGTGAGTGACCAGGAGCGTGGCGAACAGGGCGGGCAAACAGGGCGGGCCGAGGCAGTTTGCGCAGGCAGTTTGAGCGGGATGGCGAGCACTCGCCGTATGACCAGGGCCCGGTCTGGGAGCTCTGCTCTGGCTGCCCCGGCGGTGGCCAGCGTAGGCACCCAGACAGAGCCGATGAGAGGGGAGGCTGCAGTGCAGAGCTCGGAGTGCAGAGAGTGCCTGCACTGGTCTCCTGAGGGAACGGTGCCCAATGGCCAGGGCTGCGCTCGGTGCTCCCTGGTGGAGGTCCTCCTGCAGCAGGTGGCTGAGCTGCGGGATGCTGTCAATAGGCTGCAAGATGTCAGGGAAGCTGAGAGGAAACAGGACTCCTTGCTCCAGGCCCAAACTGTGCAGGGGCCTCAGGCGCCCCCCGAAGCTCATGGAGGAGTGGAGGAGGCTGTCAACCCAGGAAGCTGGGAAATAGTAACAACAAAAAACAACAAAAAAAAAGAGGAAGAGGACAATTAAAAACAAGGGGCTTCCTCCTAAAGCTGTTGTCCCCACCCAGAACTACTTTGCTGTCCTGCAGGGGGCTAAGAAGGAAGGGCACTTGCACTAGAAACAACCGGCTGGTGCGCCAGTAAAGAAGACCACTACTGGTGCTGCCAGGGAAAAGAGGCAGGTCATAGTGGTAGGGGACTCTACTTTGAAAGGGACAGAGGCATTCATCTGTCAGCCTGATCCGGTCTCAAGGGAGGTGTGTTGCCTACCTGGGGCACGGATCAAGGATGTTGCAGGGAGGCTGCCTGCTCTAGTGAGACCCACGGACTATTACCCACTTCTGGTGATCCATGTGGGTGCTAGTGATGTTGATAGCAGTAGCCTGGAGAACATAAAGAAGGACTACAGAGCCCTGGGAGAGGTGGTTAGGGGCTCTGGAGCTCAGATTGTCTTTTCATCAATTCTCCAGGATACAGGGGGAGACCTTAAAAAAGCTAGGAGGATTGGCCAGGTTAATAAATGGTTAAAAGGATGGTGCCATAGTCAGGGGTTTGGGTGTTTTGAATACGGGACCCAAGTTAGTAGGCCAGGTCTACTGGGGGTTGGTAGAGCTGATCTGACAAAGAAGAGGAAGAGAGGTTTTGGTAGGAGGCTTGCCAGGCTGGTCAAGGTTTCTTTAAACTAGATGTGTTGGGGGAGGGGGGCATCGTTTCATCCTAACACACCCAGTCAGTTGCCAGCACCCACAATAAATGCTCGGAGCGATGCAGAGATATTCCAGCCGCTCCAGCCAATGAGCCGGCTTCATTTGGAGCTCAGCTCAGATGCCTCTATACAAACCCCCATAGCATGGGGAACAAGAGGAATTAGAGATGTCTGCACGACTACAGGGGTATGATATAGTAGGCATCACAGAAACATGGTGGGATGGCTCCTATGACTGGAGTGTTGGAATGGAAGGTTACAGGCTCTTTAGAAAAGACAGGCCTGGCAGACGGGGAGGGGGAGTTGCTATTTATGTTAGGGATAGGCTGAAGAGTATGGAACTCTGTCTGGGGACAGGTGAGCAGTCGACAGAGAGTTTGTGGGCCAGGGTTAAAGGGAGAACAGTGATGGGAGACATTACCATGGGGATCTGCTACAGACTGCCTGGTCAAGAGGAATCTGTGAATGAAGTGCTCTATAGGCAGATAGGAACAGCCTCACGCTCACAGGCCCTTGTTCTCATGGGAGACTTCAACCACCCTGACATCTGTTGGAGTGAAGGTACGGCCCGGCACAAGGAATCCAGGAGGTTCCTCAATTGTGTGGAAGACAACTTCCTTCTGCAAGTAATAGAGGAGCCGACAAGGAGACCTTGTGCTCACCAACAGGGAAGGGCTGGTTAGAAATGTGACGCTCCAGGGCAGCCTTGGATGCAGCGATCATGAATGGTCAAATTCGAGATCCTCAGGACAGTGACAAGAGCATGAAGCAAGCTCACTGCCCTGGACTTCAAGAGAGCAGACTTTGGCCTCTTCAGGAACCTGCTTAGTAAGGTTTCATGGGATATAGCCCTAGAGGGCAGGGGGCCCAAGACTCTTGGTTGTTATTCAAGGATCACCTGCTCCAAGCTCAGGAGTGTTGCATCCCAACTAGAAGGAAGTGCAGCAGGAGGGCCAGGAGACCTCCTTGGATGGATAAGGAGCTCCTGAGGAAAATTCAAAGGAAAAAAGGGGCTTATAGAAGGTGGAAGCAGGGACAGGTGGCCTGGGAAGAATACAGGGATGCTGTCTGGGAAGCTAGGGACCAGGCGAGGACGGCTAAGGCCCAGTTAGAATTGAACTTGGCTAGGGATGTTAAGAATAATAGGAAGGGATTCTATAGGTATGTAGCGAATAAAAGACAGACTAGGGACAACGTAGGCCCCCTTCGGAAGATATCTGGAGAACTGGCTACCCTGGATTTGGAGAAGGCTGAGGTTCTTAATGACTTCTTTGCCTCAGTCTTCACTGGCAATGTCTCTGACCACACCACCCAAGTCTTGGAAGGCGAACACAGGGACTGTGAGAATGAAGACCCTAGGCCCACTGTAGGAGAGGATCTGGTTCGAGACCATGTCGAGGACAGGGACATGCTGGAGAGAGTCCAGCGCAGGGCGACAAAGATGATTAAGGGAGTGGAGCATCTCCCTTATGAGGAAAGGCTGAGGGAGCTGGGTCTCTATAGTTTGGAGAAGAGGAGACTGCGGGGGGACCTTATTAGTGTATATAAATATATAAAGGGGGAGTGTCATGAGGATGGAGCCAGGCTCTTCTCAATGGCAAACTATGATAAGACAAGGGGTAATGGGTATAAACTGGAACACAAGAGGTTCCACTTAAACTTGAGAAGAAACTTCTTCTCAGTGAGGGTGACAGAACACTGGAACAGGCTGCCCAGGGAGGTTGTGGAGTCTCCTTCTCTAGAGACATTCAAAACCCGCCTGGACACATTCCTGTGTAATCTTATCTAGGTGTTCCTGCTCTGGCAGGGGGATTGGACTAGATGATCTTTTGAGGTCCCTTCCAATCTCTAACATACTGTGATACTGTGATACTGTGATACCATCTTAAAAACCTAAACGTACACAAGTCCATGGGACCTGGCGAAATCCATCCCCGGGTCCTAAAGGAGCTGGCGAATGAAGTTGCTAAGCCATTGTCCATCATATTTGAAAAATCATGGCAGTCAGGTGAAGTTCCCAAAGACTAGTAAAAGGGAAATATAACCCCCATTTTCAAGAAGGGGAAAATGGATGACCCGGAGTCAGTCTCACCTCTGTGACTGGCAAAAGCTTAGAGCACATTCTCCTGGAAGGCATGCTAAGGCACATGAAAAACAAGGAGGTGGTTGGTGACAGCCAGCATGGCTGCACTAAGGGGAAATCCTGCCTGATCAATTTGGTAGCCTTCTATGATGGGGCTACGAAACTGATGGACAGGGGCAGAGCAGTTGACGTCATCTACCTGGACTTGTGCAAAGCCTTTGACACTGTCCCACACGACATCCTTGTCACTTCATTGAAGAGACATCAATTTGATGGGTGGACCACTCGGTGGATAAAGAACTGGCTGGATGGCCGCACGCAAAGAGTTGTGGTCAATGACTCGATGTCCGGCTGGAGACCAGTAACGAGTGGTGTCCCTCAGGGATCGGTGTTGGGACCGGTCTTGTTCAACATCTTTGTCAGTGACATGGACAGTGGGATTGAGTGCGCCCTCAGCAAGTTTGCCAATGACGCCAAGCTGTGTGGTTCGGTTGATATGCTGGAGGGAAAGGATGCCATCCAGAGGGACCTCGACACGCTTGTGAGGTGGGCTGATGCCAACCTTATGAAGTTTAACCATGCCAAGTGCAAGGTCCTACACCTGGGTCGGAGCAATCCCAGGCACAGCTACAGGTTGGGCAGAGAAGAGATTCAGAGCAGCCCTGCGGAGAAGGACTTGGAGGTGTTGGTCGATGAGAAAATGAACATGAGCCGGCTTCAGTGTGCACTCGCAGCCCAGAAAGCCAACCGTATCCTGGGCTGCATCAAAAGGAGCGTGACCAGCAGGTCGAAGGAGGTGATCCTGCCCCTCTACTCTGCTCTCATGAGGCCTCACTTGGAGTATTGTGTGCAGTTCTGGTGTCCTCAACATAAAAAGGACATGGAATTGTTGGAACAAGTCCAGAGGAGAGCCACGAGGATGATCAGGGGACTGGAGCACCTCCCGTATGGAGACAGGCTGAGAAAGTTGGGGCTGTTCAGCCTGGAGAAGAGAAGGCTGTGTGGAGACCTCATAGCAGCCTTCCAGTATCTGAAGGGGGCCTACAGGGATGCTGGGGAGGGACTATTCATCAGGGACTGTAGTGACAGGACAAGGGGTAATGGGTTCAAACTTAAACAGGGGAAGTTTAGGTTGGATATAAGGAAGAAATTCTTTACTGAGAGGGTGGTGAGGCACTGGAATGGGTTGCCCAGGGAGGTTGTGAATGCTCCATCCTTGGCAGTGTTCAAGGCCAGGTTAGATGAGGCCTTGGGTGTCATGGTTTAGTGTGAGGTGTCCCTGCCCATGGCAGGGGGGTTGGAACTAGATGATCTCAAGGTCCTTTCCAACCCTAACTATTCTATGATTCTATGATTTTAGTGGCCCTTTGCTGGACTCTCACCAGTACCTCTATATATTTTTTGTACTGGGGAGCCCAGAACTGGACACAATGCTCTAAGTGTGCCTTTACCAGTGCTGAGTAGAGGGGAAGGATCACATACCTTGACCTGCTCACAACACTCCTAATGTCCTTCTATTGAGGCACCCAAAACTGCACACTCAGTGATGTTACTACCACAGACTTTACAATTGATAGCAGTTCCTCTGTTACAGTTAAGTATTTTTGCAGTATTTTTCCTCATCTTCCAATATAGCCTTTAGGTTCAGCCTAGGTACATCTGTGACAGGACACTTCCATTTTGTTTTGTTATCTCCTATATACATACAGGCCTCTTGTAGGATGCTTCAGGGAATGTTAATCAACAGTGACCTACTCTGTACATAGAAAATTTTATCTATTAAGAGATACTACTAGACAGATGTTATTTCTACACAGAAGATGTTAAGAATTCCTCAGAGGTACTTGCAGTGTTGTCAACTCATGGCATGTAATGGACAAGAAGATCTGTTAAGGGAATGAACTTTTTCATTTCTCTATCTCAAAAAAAAAAAAAAAAAGAAAAAGAAAATCATCCCAAGTAGGAAAAAAAAAAAAAAAAAAGACAAATTCTTGAACTCCTTTAAGAAAAAGAGATTCAAATTAATACAACTTTGGGTCATTTGAATTGTATTGTTTGGCTAAAATAAAGATATTAAGCTTAAACTTTTGGAATTTATAAAATATTGTAATGTGAAAATTTGAACTTTTATTTTCCAGAAACATCTGACCTAAATATATCTACATATTATAAGTATCTTCCATTTTATCAAGAAAAGTTTAAATTAATTTTAATTTCTTTTAAGAAGCGGTTCAATGGAAATTACAGTTTTCTAGTGAAGAGTTGCTCAACATTTTTTTAGCATTTAGCATTCAGTCATTTAACTGAAATACCTCAGTTTTCTTGCCATGTACTGTGGTCATCTAAATGCCACCAATTTTCAACGAAATTAAAAAGCACTGTCAGGAATACTGTGAATCACTGATAGGAATTAATTAAAAGAAATGGTTACATTAAATCATTAAAATCTTTGTTGACTTTTTTTGCCCAGAGATACATCAGGCAGCCATTACGTCCAAAACTGTGTACACACCTTTTTTCCCAGCTTACAAATGACAATTCATTTCATCTGTCACTTTACCAGCTAGTCATTTGGTACTGTGAGAAGCTTCTACACTTTGCCTCAAACAACTTTAGTTGTGACTATCCTGAGTAATTTCATATCACCACCAGAATGTATAAAGTTTCTATCTATCTACTCTGCATTTGAGATTACCCATGAGTATGCTGAACAGCAGAGATTCCAGCAGAGACCCTGTAACACCTTCTGAGTAACCTTCCTCCCTTCTGACAATTGACAGTTCCTTATTTCCTTCCTAACTTGGAAAAAGCTAATAATGCACAACAGGACAACACCTCTTGTGCCATGGTAGCTTCACTCTTTCAAAGGCCTAGGAATTTTCCCAAAGCTTTATGAAAATCCAAGTCGTATGCATCCAAGTACTGAAGTGTAGAATTGCAACATCCCAGTTACCAGGTAATCTTATCCACCAGTTCCTTTAGACAAGCTTAATATATTTTTGAGACATGACTTCCATCTGCATCCCCAGTTAAAATCTTTGCCTCTAATTCCTATCATATCGCTGTGCTAGGGTAAGGTTGTTAAAATATGCAGTCTTTGTCTTCTGAATTATTTGGATGCTTACCCTTTTATTACCTCAAATATTATTTTGCTTTTTTTAATCAATGGTATTGAAGGGATATTTTATAGAGAAAGAAGATAAGAGTGAACAAAATAACACATTTTTGAAACTAAATTATTAGCATTGGGGAGTTCATTAAAGAATGCTTATCAAGAAAGCCAAATTCTGGAAGTATATTTTGTGCAAGAAAAAAACAAAACAAAAAATCCTTCAAGGTGAGTCAGTTTCTGAACCTGTACTAATTAGTTACTGTCCTGTAACTAATTAAATACTATTTTCTTTATGAGCTTTCTGAAACTGTTTTCTGTGCTTTGATTTTCAGATACATATGTAGGCAACTTCTATTGAAAATGGATTAATCTAGGCTTTGGCTCTCATTCAGCTATGTCTGGCATACACAAATCTGAGATCTGTAATAGAAGAGTCTGTTTTAGAGACACACACATTCACATCAGTATCAAGTTTCTAAATTTTGCAAGAGTCTTAATTTTCGGAGCTTCATACTTTGTATGTGCTAGATTTCCCTATTGTGTCCATTGGCTTTTCTTTCTGTGAAGCACTGAAAAAAGTGTGTGTAAATTCAGATGAAAATTGTCTATGCTGTTGACATTTTCTGCTGTTGGAAATGTAGCAACTCAATTCTGATTTTCAGCTTGATCTAAACTTACTGAAAATGCTGCAACTGCTGCCTGTTTCTAATTATTCCTGAAAAGCCAGTGAGAGGTAGTACAAAGGCCACTCAGAATGATTTCAGAGTAACCTGGGAATTTTAGCCATTGAACTTTGACTGATGATGTTCTCTTTGCTAAGCCTGACGTATGCTGCCCAGACCAGAGGTTGTTTGTAGTGTCCGTTGCATCCTGTTCTGTCCAAGGCACAAAATCACAGCAATGGAGGTTCAGAAAAGATAGCAATATTCTTAAAAGTAGGACAAAACAATGAAACAGAAGGGGCTTAAGGAGGTGCTTTTTTCATAACCATAGCATTGGTGAAAAATGGAAACCTCTACAGCTGGTCAATGGCATCAGCAGTTACCAAAGATCTTAGCCCATTATTGCTGCAATTGTATGACCTATGTTCAAACCTGGATATCTATAATGAATATGAGTTTATAAATAGTTTGATGTTTAGCCGAGTTGTATTTCACAGACATTCACTGAGGTTTGTGGGCATATGTCACTGAGGTATAACAACTTTACTGACACTAGGGAGACTAAATATGGATTCAAAAACTTAACATTAGGCAATTGCACTAATATTTTGGCCCTGTTTTCTAGAAGATCATATTTTTCTTTTCAATATTAAGTTCCCCACACAGTAAATAATGCAATTTTGAAACCTCTGGGCCTGGTAACTACAGCATCCTTCAAAAGCTTAGGATTGGTACAGTCAACTAAAAAAATCTACCAAGATTTCTTAAAGATACATAGAGTAGGAGCAAAATCCTACTAAAATGAAAGACATGATTGTTGCTTTTCCAGATTTCTGGGTATGAGGCAGTGAGACAGAAAAGCCCTATATGAGCTAGATATAAATGAGCAGTTTCAGTATGACTGTGCTTTATTTTATGTAGACAAATAAATACATTCATGTGTGTGTATAGCACCTCTCACCTAACTTTGATTCTTGAGGAGTTTTGATCTCTCGTAGCTTCCTGGCTTACTGCATTAATGCTACTATTTAATATGGATTCTTCTCTATTTCACTTACACTGTTCTCGCCTTTTCTTAAGCAAATCTCACTCATCCTACCTCCATTTCTCAATGATGTCTTTATTTTCACAGTTCTCTCAACCATCTTTTGCACAGGAAAGCTCACTGACCATTTTTCAGTAACTTTTGAGACCTAAGAATGTACTTCCTTCATATGATCAGCTGGTAATTTGAAATCTAGGTCTCTTCATGATCTCATTTCCTGGCAGCTCTTCCTAAAAACTGTTGTGGGGTGGCCAGTCATTCTCAAATGCTTCATGCGAGAAACTGATCTCTACAGAATCTCAGATAACTGTTGTCTTTAGGGATGTTCTTTATTGCATGCCCATTGTCCAGTGTTATGTGCTTACCTTGAGGTATATTTATTCAATGTGTCACATGAGCATCTGCAGGGCAGATAACAACAATTTGTGGAACTTCTGTCCTAAGCTGCAAATAACTCTTTTGTAACACAAGCTGCCTCATCCCTCACGCACAAGGGGAAATTATTGAAGCATAGAATGAAAATGAACTGATAACTTTACCATAACTTAGTAACATCTCTTTTTTTTTTTTTTTTTTTTTTTTTTTTTTTTTTGTTAAAATGAAAAGCTCTTCAAATACTAGAATAAAGATTCATATTTTTATTATCAGGGACAGAATTTAGAATGACAATTCCTAAAGATCTAAACTCCTAAAGGCTTTTTTGGAAATCACAGCTAGGAGAAGGCAGGAATTCTCCCCTTCTTATGTTCACTGTTGCATCAGTGAATTCTGTACTGCCTCTGACATAAAAGACACATGGCACTGCTGGTATTAAGACATGATAAATTTTGGCTGTTTCCCTGTTAGTTTTATGGTATAGCATATACTTTACTTATTAAAGTATAAAACCTCATAAAACTTTTACATAAAGAAAGCTCTCAAATGGTCATAGACTTAATGTCCCTCCATCCTTTTTACAGGAAGAAAAATGACTAAAACTTGAAGTCAGTCTCTGGCATGCTTGAATACCATATGCCTGCACTATTGAAAGGCTGGAGCAGAGTATCTGAAGAAAGATGAGAGAATGTGGGTGGCAATAGAAAAAACAACCACGACTGTAAGTTAGCAAGATAATATCCTTACTTTCTTCTGTGGGTCTCAAGAGTGATTAAAAAAACATTGGTGTTTCAAAAATATTGCTGAAGACTACAGTGTGACTCATAATGCTTCAGAGAATGGAATTCTTGGAAGTTTCACTGTAATGCCAGATTTTAGAATGGAGGGCAGCAAAGCTGCAGAGAAGTAACATGAGGCTATGTTGACAGAGAAAGAACATCTCCGAGGAAATGCAGACAAGAGAGAAAGAAGAGAAAAAGCTCAGAGAGAGATGACAAGACAATTATTTTTACTGAGAATGGTTGCTTGCACTGATGGAAATGTTTCATTGCCTTTTGAGATTTTATTGGCCAGCATGCCTGCCTACAAATTGCTTGGTCATATGCACAGCAGGGGAAGATATGTAAACATGTTAACCTATCAGACAGCGAAAGCACTTATATGTGACTCCGAAAGTCCTGAAACTTTTGAATGAAACCCTTTATATTTTGGAGGGGGTAGGAGGATTGAATTTCTGGTAAATTCAGCTATTTTATGAGGGAATGTATTGGCTAAAAGTAGATTTTCATTGGGAAGGTTTCTTGAGGCAGAATAGACTTTCTGGTCAGAATAAAATAAAGAAGAATGACAATTATCTGGAACTAAATAGTAGCCTCACAATTATGGCATGCACCTGATATTTTGCTTGATACTGTAACATACCTGTTTTATATCTTAAGTACTTTTGCTAGGAAGGTGACCAGTCTTTCTCCCACCATCCCCCACAAGTGCTGACCGGTACCTATTCCTGCAAAGTTCCAAGGAAATGGTTTATGTATTTCACAGGCTGTCACATCGGCAGAGATATGGAAATTCCAGGTTCAGATCCATGAACATGGGTGGGGCTTGTACCAGAGCCTCCTCCTTTAAGTGAGTGTTCTAACTGTCTGGCAGTGGAGGTATGATAGAATTTGGGAAAAAATATTGTTTATACTGGAAGCCTAAGTACTGAAATCGAGGCTTTTTGTTTGTGTGTTTTGTTTCTTTGTTTAAGAGCATTTTTATTATCTAGTATCTCTTATAAGCTATATATTTAGTTTGTGCATACGGCTAAATATGCATTCAGAATGCTGAAAATGCATTGATTGCTTAAAGGTGGATAATGCTGCTGTCTGGGTAGAATCCTTATATAGCTTTTAAACATTTAATGATTATTCATCTGAAAATTCACATCTGAGAAATGTCATGACTTGATACTTGGTACTTCCTCTCTGAAAAAAAAGAAAAATCATCTATCCAGCAGGAGAGAAAATATGACACCATTCATATAAGCGATAGTCATATATCACAGTTACATAAATACCAGAAGTGAACAATTAGTTGATATATTCTTGGCTGAAATTTGTTCATCTAATTTGATCGATGAAGTGTGTGGATAAAGAATAGATTAGCAGATCATAACCAGTTCATCAACAATTCATGAACAGGAAGAAGGACTGTAGAGCAGTGAATTTGAATAATGTATATTTTATTTCACTTGTGTAACAGGAAAATGCAGGGGTTTTGAGTTGGCCAATATAAAAAAAGAAATTTTTCATTCTTTGTTTTAGGTTCTTTATTTTCTTTTTTTATTTAAGAAATTAACCCTAGTTATATTTAGAAATTAAACTTCTTACATGAAAAAATTGGTCTATTATGAAAATACGAGTACAGAGTTTTTTAGTTTTTACCTTCAATATTTTTATATTTTAATGAATTATTGTGGGAATAATAATGCAATTTGGAGGTGGACGACTCATAGATTTTAGCCAGGTTGAACAGGCAGCTTGGGTGGATAAAACATTCGATCAAAAATTTGTCCAGCTACCAATTTGTCTACCAATTCCCTCATTTCCCAAGAGGTGAACGTTTATCCATTATAGGATTAGCGCAACTAATTTGCTCTCATATTACCTGTCATCCTCTAGATTTCATAATACTGTTATGACCTCAGAGCGAACAGTAAAATCTACAATGCATGACAATAGTAGGTTCTCAAATAAACAGGATCTTGGACAGAGTGAAAACAACGCACCAAAACTTTGAGTAAACAACTCTAAGACAATCTGTGACCAGACAAATCAAAGACAAAAACAACAAAGCAAGACAATCTGTGTCTTCTCAGTTTGTGTAGGAGATAAGTCAAAGCTGGGAAACATTTTCTGATATGCCCATTAATGGACGTACATCCAAACACTCTGGAGCTAATACTGCACTTTTCTGTTCTGTGCATAAAAAATGTCATGCCAAATGACTCTGAGTGGTATCCTTAATGATGAATTTACAACCATCACTCAGGAGCCTTCTTCGATTGTCTACATTAATGCAGCAGCTGATTATCATCCCATCCAGTGATGCTTTTCCTTGGCCTTATTAAAAAGAGCAGCATACAAGCCAATCATACCCTTGGGTGTCTTCTGACTTGCTCAAAAGTATGGCTTTAGTGTTGATTTCTTTTCCAAAAAATACCAAATTCCATTTTACAATGATGACATATCCATCGTCTGAAAATGAATGGCATGGGAATTACAATGAATGCCCTGATTGCTCACCTGGCATTAAAAACAGTACCAGGTTTCACAGGCAATGTTTAGCTAGCATATCTGTCAACTCTCCGTGCTGTGCATGGGAAATAGACAACTGGCTCCCTCTTTTCATCATCCCACAATTTGGGCTTTATCTCATGCGTTTGTAATACATTGCTGAAGTCTCTCTCAGAGACATTCCATGGCTTCTTCCCTATAAACCATGAACCCTAAGGTCCATGAACCATGGGCCTTCCTGCATTGAGCAAGAGAAGTTTGACAGATCTGGAAATTAATTTTAAGTTAGTGGACATGTTCAATAACTGGAAAGAAAAATAAAGTTTGATACTCTTTTTTGCCAAGTCCTTTTTCGAACGATTAGATTTATTAACAAAAGATTTCAAAGCAGGTTCACAGTAACACAGAAAGGAGATCTTTCCAGCTTCCAGCAGTGTCTGCAGGAAGTGCTAATACACATCTCTCTGGATAGCTTCCTATCCAACTTTAGAAAATACAGGTGTATTTCTATGATAATATCAATATGTTTCAGTTCTACTGGTAAATACTGAGTTTCTCAAAACTCTTTTTCTGTTCATGAGAATGTGGCTGAAGACTTTAAAGTTCAATCATTAAAAAAAAAAAAAAAAAAAGAAAAGCAAAATCAGTGACATTTCTTCCTTGATCTGCTCTTTTTTTCTTCTATTCTGTTCCTCCTAATAGATATTTTCTGGAAGTTATTTTGGCTGAGTGAGTCAAAAGTACACATCTCACGAGGACAGGAGAGATCTTGCAGCTCAGTTCTGGGGAATGGTTCCATGTATTGCAAATGCTTTTCTTGCTCTTGCTTGCCACATCTTTGCTCTAATCAGGTAGATAGAACTATTGACTTAGTTTGATGTCATGGTAGATTATTAGTATCACAGATACAACAGTCAATTAAACACTAACTACGATAACTATCAATCTGCATGAATATAAAAAACTAAAGCTCAGCACAATCATTCCGTTGGTATGCATCCTGGAGAAGGCAATATACAGTTAAAAGGAAGGAAAAAAAAAAGATAAAATGAAATAGAGGAAACAAGACACTGAGTTCCATTTAATATCTTTCATTTCCCCAGAAATGTTCATTATTCACTGACATACGTGCAATGGATGTGTTCCACTTGAGTGAGAAGAAATAGAAATGAACTTGGTAATTTGCTTAGATTTTTGTATAATTATCACTTTATAAAACAAACATTTCATTCTATAGAATGCACAGCTCCATCCATTTCCGATGTTCCAAAACCACTTTGGACTAATTTTGATCTCTGTTTGCAATTGTATGCATGTGTCTGTGCGTTAGTAGCACAGTATGTTCTCTATGCCCGTGTGCTGCAAATCTGGTTGACAGCAGCCTTGCGCCCTTTTCTTTCCTGATTGTCCTTCATCACAAATAGTAAGTGATCAAATAACTAATTTTTTTTTTTCCCTTGCTTTGACTTGTGCAACTTTCAGACCAGTCCAGACCCCCTGTTTTCCTAAGGGTCAATTCCCTTATAACGATTTTTTAAAGTCATAACATGTATTTTTACATTTTATTTAGAACTTCATAAAATATAATTTTTCATAAACATACAGTTTAAAATTTATCCCTAGATTATGTAACGACTTTTATTCTTGGAAAGTGTTTCCATTATCAGGTCTTTGGTACTAACTATATACTGGGCATGCTTATGAAGTTATGTGAGCTCTGTGAAAGCTCTGAAAGATGTTTCAGCACAACATTTTTCAAGTTTATGATACCTGAAGTGAGATTCTGTGCTGTGAATCCTCATTAAAAATTTAAATTCCTCATTTAAATTCCACAATGTGGCACAAAATTTGAGGAATTGTGCCTGATAATCCGGAGTGACTAAATAATTATACTGAATTTGGGCTACTGCAAGGACTGACTTTTCAGGCAAGAGAAGCAAGACTCACCAAGGAAATAGAAATGTGACCCTAAAAATCCCACCCAGGGTGCTTTGGAATGGATATGGAAGTTCAGTTAAATGCAGACTGCTCAATCACTAGCTGCTTTATAAGCCAAAAAGGTTAGGGAGGGAGAAGATGGACAGAAGAGATATGTAGGGATTGGCGCACGGAAGATCACGTGATGTGACGGGAAGTTGCCAGGAGGGACAGGAACCAGCTGACTCTGGGGAGGTGCTTAGGCAACAGATATAAGGAATTGTAACTGCGCAATAAGTTGTTGTTGACCCGCATTCCGTGAATGCTCTATGTCTCAGCCCTAGTTCGGAGGGAACTAGTGCTTCCGTCCCTCACCACACGAGTAGCGAGAAACTACAGAGATAAAAAGCTTTGCCATGGTCCTCACCCTCCTTGCTAGGGGTTTCAGTAAAATTCAAACTGTTTATCATTTTTTATAGTGCCCATTACTCTATAATGGATAATGGGATCCCCTTCTGCCAGGGGCCGTATGCCAATTCATCCTTGAATGTCTCCAGCAAGAATTGCAGCTCTTAGATGTTGTCTTTATCAGACATTCAAGGATCGCCTGTGTGTCAGGGTAATTCTGGGCACCGGTGATGTGTAGGAAGCTGAACTACCTTACCCCATCTGGCCATGTCCTGAAGGTCCTTTCAAGAGGGAGGATATTTGTTACTTGAAAGGAAATGGAAGCAAATGCTTCCATGACCAAAGTCAGGAAGGAGCTATTAACTTGGAAAAGAGAGAGGAAACATCAGATAGTCCTGATCTTCTAAGTATGATGGGCACAGGAATTCTAGGGACCATACTGAGGGATCTTTACCTTTGTGAGCATTAAGTGTTATACCCTGAGAAGAATTCTTACACAAAACATATTAGCTGAAGGATTTTAACCTTGTCCTGTGATGTATTTTCACACAGGAAGTATTAAATACTGCTTACTGTTCAAGTTAAGATGGTTTTCGCTATTGTTTGCTAGTGCATTTATCACTGTAAACCCCTTCCAGAATCTCTGAAGAAGCAGGTGGAAGGCCAAGAAGAGGAGAAATAAATAGACTAGTCAATTAAGCGGAGGTCATAAATGAACCCCTTTTCAAGAGGCATCATCATGAATTTGCCTGAAAGGAGAAATTTGCAAAGAAGGAAGCAGGTGTCAAATTCCTTTTGGCAGCTGGATGCTTAAAAGGATTTAAAATTAAAAGCTACCTGATCTAAAGCTCAAGACACCAAGAGGATGTGCCTTAACATGTGGAAAGGAACACTTATTGATGGGGTTTACAACTCTCACGCTGTAGGAAGTGTGCAGAAAAATGAGAAAACGTGCTGACCAAGTTCTGGCAGGATTTAGGCCACTGGCACTGTCAGTGAGGAGGAACTTGAGAATAATTTTGAGCTCTGTATTCAAACAGCTGTCTGTCTTCCGCAGCACGCTGTAGAAAAATAGAGGTTTTGAACCCTTAGAAAAGCAACGGAAGTGCAATAGCCCAGATTTTTATCATAATTACACCCAGGTGGTTCTGAAGTGACTACACCCGTGTCATTGAAGTTACACCAGTGCAAAACCTGTGTGAGAACTGAATCAAGCCCTTTGTTTTCTTGCATTTGTATACCAAAAGAGCACTCTAACAGCTCTTAGTAAATAATAAATTAATAATGATATCATGATCTCCCTCATGACTGGAAGAAATACAGAAAAATTAGTGTCAGAGTAAGAATTTGCTTGCAAGATTCTTTGGATGTGTCATTTCTGGATTTATATTGTGTATATAATGCTTTACTGGACTGATTTTAATTTTTATTTCAAACAGGAGAAACATCAAATTTAGTCAGTATGTGGTAAACAATACAAAATCTACAATATATAGCTTACAGATCAAATGAGTAAGACCTTTGGTCTGCTCATTGTAAACCACCTTTAAATCCACAGCAGAAAGTAGTAATGAAAACAACTAATGAGAGCAAATACTTCTGCTTTCTCCTTGCTGTGAAGCAAATAATACTTTAGTAGTTGATTTTGTCTGTATTTCCCCATTTGTGCCTCAGAATACATCAGATTGCAGTGTTACATCACATTTCTAATGCCTGGAACCATGTCCTGAGATCCCCCTCTGACCACACCACAACTTCCTCCTTTCTTTTCGCCTCCTGGCTAGAGGACTGTATGTAATTATGCTGAGGACATAATTCAATTAATTATTGACAGAACATGTAATCACCACTCAAATCTCTCTTTGATAAATCTCTTTGCTGGTCTCTGACTCCTGTTTGTCAGGCACCAGGGAGGTGGAAAGGCAGCAAAAATGCTTTTTAAAGATAGGACGTTTCTCAATACTCCCTATCAGCCGGAGAGCCCTGGGCTCTTTAGATGTAAAAGCATATTGTTCTCTGTGCTAAACAAGTGGCCACGAGAAAGCTCAGTGGGATGGAGGCTTATGATTCATTTTAGGTGGCAGATATAATAGGAGCAGATAACTTTGATTTGTGCAAAGGAAAAGTGTGATCTCTTTCAGGGATTCCGGGCATTCACAGCAATTTTTTTTCCCCTCTGCTGCTGATTAAAGAGAAAGTGATAAATAAGAGCTCTGTGCTCGGTTTAAAAGAGGAATGTAGCTTTAGAGGGCTGAATTATTTAGGGGAAAAAAAAAATAAAAATCCTGACCTCAGATAGCCTTTGACCAAAATCTGCTAGTAGTACAAAGTAAAGACGAGGCTGTTTCCATCACTGTCAGATCCCGAGTAAGGGCAGTGATAATTTTTGTTCGTATGACCAGGAAATGTCCTGAGGGCTGGGCCCGGGTGGAGACATGCTCGGGGTTTGCCCGTAACTTCGGATTACAACTAGAGCATGCCAAAAGAGAGTTAGGAAAATGAGATAACCAAGTGGGAAGGCAAAGAAGGGCTTTATTGTAAAGTGAGGACAAGTGGGGAAGGAAAAAAAGGAAAAAGCGCATGTTGTCCCGCGTGGGGCCTCCGGGAGGGGGCCGGGGCTGATTCTCCCATGCAGCAGGCCAGATAAGTGGAGGGTACTGGAAGCGGCTCAGGGATTGACACCTTCGCCGCGCAGAGAGGAGTGGGAGATGCCCTGCGGCCGCCTGCGGTGCGCAGTCGCCGCGGGGGTGTCCCGCTTCGAGGCTTCGTCAATGGCTCTCTGCTCAGCGCCCAGCTCCCAGTCGGGGGGAAGTAAGCCCACCGCGGGCTCTCCCTCCGCCAGCACCGGAGGGTCCCGAGCCAGGCGGAACCTGTGCAATCCCAAGCCCGGTGCCGCGGGAGGCGGCAGGGCGTCAGCTCGAGGGGGCAGTGGAAAGGTGAAGAGCTGAAGGATTTGGGGCCAGCAGAGCGGGTTGCACGGCTAGGCGGTCCGGAGCGAGCACCTGAGCCGGGTCTGCTGACACTTCAGCCAAAGTGGTCCGATTTCCAGAGGCTCTGCGCTCCCGTCCTCCCGCCGCTCCCAGAGCAGGGGCTGCAGGGTGAAGAGAACCTAGGAGCGGGGACAGGGCCGCTAGTTTAGCTGGGGGAGACCACCCGGTGCTGCTTGTCTTGCGGGATAGAGGCGGGAGAGGTTACACGGGCTGATCTAAACCGTGAATGTTGAGGGACAGAGGACCATTGTCATGGGTAAGACAGGGGCTATAACACCTTCACAAACAGCTTTCCGCGGGTTTAGCTTAGTCTTGTGGGCTCGGCTTGACCCCCACTTGCTCCCCTTTCCAAAACTTACGCCGCAGCTGAACAGCCCTGGCGCCTCGTCCCGCTGCTGCCAAGGACAAGGAGGCGTTCGGAGGCACAACGGGAGGTGCTTAAAGACCTGCTGTTTCTGGGCGGCTTTGCGCAGGCTCTGCGGGGGCGACAGGATGCTCCCCGCGATCCGCTTCACCTGCCGGGCTCCGGGGGATCGGGCTCCGGCACCCCGCACCCTTTGAAAAGCGACTGCCGGAGTTCAGCCCCCCACGGCTGAACTGGGCGCTGCCCTCCTGCCCGAGCCGCGCAGCCGCCGCCACCACTTGCCGGGGCCGCCCCGCCTTGCCGCAGGTGCTGGTCGCGCTGCCCCGACCGGGCTCCGGCTCCGGCTGTCCCCTTCCCGACGGAGCGGCTCTCCCAGCCGGGACGGCTTCCCCCCGCCTGTTATTTTCGCCTGAATTCCCTTGCCTGCACGGCATCGATCAGCCCTGCACCTTCGCCCTCCCAGGGGCGGCTCAGAGGGGCCAGAGCAGGAGCGCACGGTCCTGCGGGCTGGTGTTTAGGAGCACAGAGATGCTCCCTCCCCTGGGGGCCCGGGGTTTGGATTTCCCCCTGGGGACGCCTGGTACACCCCGTTCTCCTCTATTGCCGCCCCTGAGCCCCCAGCAGCGCATCCTCTCCCGCGGGCCGGTTCGTCTTCCACACCCCGGCTGTGGGAGGGTGTTGTGAGGCAGGCAAAAGGGAAAGTGAACATAGCGATCTGGAGATAGAGAGAGGCAGTCAAGGTTAGACGTGTACTCAACCTTTATTATTTAAAAAAATTCATAAAAAAAAAAAGGTGAACGAACGTCTTACAAAACCCCCCCACATAAATAGGACATTCCGTTCAGCTCTGGCTATTGGCAGTTCTAGTACTTGACAACATCAGACGCGATTTCTTGGCATTAGAGGGACCCATTTCAAAATCGGTCATCACAAAGAAATACTAGAAATCCCAGTTAGCACTTGCTAGGCAGCACGGAGCACTTGTACACAACTTTCAGACACACACCCGCGCACACACGCAGCTGGGAGCAAATCCCGTAGGAAGAGAGCCTCCTTAAGAAATAGTAAACGCTTCTTAAAAAAAAAAAAAAAAAAAAAAGGAGAGAAAGAGAGAGTTATTTACAAAACGCACATGGACATACAGTATTGACAGAGCGTGGCTGGCAAATCAACGTGATTTGAATAGAGAAAGGCTATGGCACATCTTGCTCGAAAGCTCGCACAGCAGCCTCCTTCGAGTGTCCCCGGGGAAGACAGCTCCTGCCACCGCGCCCCAGCGCTTTCCCTCTCCTCACGTCTCCCCCCACCCTCGCCCCCCCCCCCCACCTTTCCACCTCTGCACTTCTCCCCAGATCTTTTTTACACTTGGATGACCACCGTGCTGGGGCTCTGGAGGCGGGTTTTGTACTGGTCTAGCCAGCTCCTCAGCTCCGAGATCTTGTAGCCCTCTGGTCCTCTGCCTCCCTGGTACATCACCTTCTCCTCCTGGATGATGTAGAGCCTCTCGAAGTAGGCACCGTAGGCGGCGCTGGAAGCATTGTCCATAGTGTCTACGGCCAAGGGGCAATCGGGTGCCCCTTCTCGCATCAGCTGAGCTGCCCGCAGCCGGTCCTGGAGGCACTGGTGCTTGGGGATGTTGTAGGCTGCGTCCGAGCTGACCCAGCCGTCGGACGGGTGTGCTTCTTCGATGTACACCAGTAGGAAGTCAGCAATGTCCACGAAGTGCGAGGCCAGGCGCTGGAAGGACCTCAGGCGGGCCATGAACGGGGGTCAGGTGCAGCTGCCGAAATTGAGGATGAGGGGTCTCTTGCCACGGGCGAAGTCCAGGATGCGGAGTCTCTTCTGCCCGTCCAGCTGGATCACCTCGGGGTTGGGGGCCAGGGAGCCCACGTGCGCCGACTTGAAGAAGTCCAGTTTCTGCCCGTGCCACACGGCTTTCAGCGACTCCAGCGTGAACATGCGGTTGGAGTCGGACACGCAGACCGGGGGGTCGTCAGGGGGCGGACCCTCGCTGGCGCCGGCCACCTCCTCCGCCGTGGGCATCGTCAGCATCTTCTTCCTAATGCACAGAAAATCCAGGAGCCAGAGCATCACGGCAGTGAGCAGGAAGCGGGGGAAGAGAAGGATGCAGGCGGCCGCCTGGGTGAGCAGCTGCAAGGTGTGAACGCCAAGGGAGTGGAGCATCGCAGCGGCTTATGCTGCAGGGCGCTGGCTGCTGGGGGGTCTCCACACACCCTGCTTGCTGGGGTCTGTGCAGCACAGCTGAGATCCCGCTTCTCTTTAAGCCCATTTTATAGTCAGGGATTTAAATGAAAAGTGACTCCACCTCCGGCCAGAACCCGCCCCTCTGGAACTTGAGCCTGGGGATTACCTACCCCTCCACTCTAATGACCTAAAAATACACAGACAAAAGGGGAGAGAGCCCCGGCGGGAGCTGCGAGGGACGTGCAACAAAGCAGGGAGCAGCCACTATCGGGCACAGGCACAGACTCCGAGATAGAGCACCGCCGGGGTTCCCGGTCGCAGATAGCGGCAGCCGCTTGCGAACAGCCCCGCCAAGGGCAGTGCAACAGGAGCAGCCCGCGCCCCTGGCTCTCTCCGCACTGGTTGCGCGAGCGCGGGGCTGGTGCCGCGCCGGAGCGGCAGCAGGGTCCGGGGCCGTCCCGGCAGCAGCCTGCAGGTGACAGGGACAGGCCGTTCGCGCCGCGTCCCTCCCCGTGTTTCCCTCCCCGCCCCGCCAACCCCGTGGCCCCTGGGCACGGCCTCCGCCCCGCCACACGCCCCGCCGCCGCAGCGGGGGCACCCAGGGCTCGAACCAGCGGACACGCTGCCATCGCATCCTCCCCCAGCGGCGGCAGGACGGGAGGCGGCCGCTGCCCCTGCGCGTGGACAATGCCGTCGCTTCGCGGCGCGCGGGCCTGTCCCGGGCCGGGGGGTGTCAGGTGGGCGCGGGCCGGCGGGCGCTGCCCCGAGGCGGAGGCGGGGCACGGAGCGCGCTCTGGCCGCTAGGGGTAGCTGTTGCCCGAGAAGCCGCGGCGGTGGCGCTGGGCAGCCGCGGGCCCCTGCCGCCGCCAGGTCGGGAGGTGTGCGAGGCTGCGCCGCCTCGGGCGGCCCCCGAGCCGGAGGAAGCTTGCCGCCCTCTTCCAGCGGCGGGTTTCCTCTTGGGATGGGGGTCCACCGTCCTCCCCCTCGGGCCCTGGGGAATGACGGTCACGTCAGAGAGCCGTGGGGCCAGAGGAGGCTGTGGGGGTGCGCCGGGGTGTGAAGGCGGGGCGCGGTCGCGCTGCAGCTGCGCCTTCGAGCGCGCTCGACGCCGGCCTGGTCAGGACAGTCCCTGCTTCCCCGGGGAAGATCATGCTCGCGGTTGCGGGGCTTGCCTCGCCCAGCCCGGGGCTGCTTCTGGGCGCTCCGCCGTAACTGCGGAGCTTGGGCCCTCCCGATGTTTCCGGGAGCAGGGGATGGACGCGACGGGTGGGCGCAGGCACGGTGAAGGCGACAGGCTAGTGCTGTTCCGCCATGTCCCCATGTGAGCTGTAAGTCAGGGCAGACGCTCCTTTACCGTGAGCCGGGAGGAGTCAGCAATATGTTTTTTTTCTGTTGTCATGTGAAGCATAAGCACAAAGTTCTTGTGTGAGTAGATCTAACGAGGTCCTTGGACAGATGGCTGAAGTGTGACCTTGTGGGTGTGGCCAGGTAGGCATATGTAACCATCCACGCAACAGGGCTTGTGTTAAGTTGGGTGGGTGGGTGTATTGGTAGCAAAGTGCTTGCAGGACTCAGAACTGAACGCAGACTGTCTGCCTTCAGTCTTCACCCAGCCAGGAG
This sequence comes from Psittacula echo, assembly GCF_963264785.1. NCBI lineage: Eukaryota > Metazoa > Chordata > Aves > Psittaciformes > Psittacidae > Psittacula > Psittacula echo. Next base: position 66,153,792 of record NC_137739.1, on the reverse strand, counting down.
GAATTTATGGTCTGTAAGTTCCTTCTTGCTGGACTATATGGAGACCTGTCCCAGTGGTATAGAGCTTAAACCTACTTTGGTGTATACACACAGCCCTAGACAAAATACGCTAGCTCTGCTTGCAACTTTGCCCCCCACTGATGCAGGGTTCCAAGCTCGCACCCTCCCCATAATTTCCCATCATTTTCTTCAGCAAAGGCTAACTAGCTGGTGTCCAAAATGCTGAACACTGCCCTCTGCTATGCAAATCTGACTTACACATACCCGAGCTGCTGCTGCAGCTAACACTGACCCAGGTGCCTGCCATGCTGACGTGCGGACACAGGACCAAGCATTCAATGTGTATGTGGGTCTTGGATGCCCCATTTCTGCCTGTGGCCAACACCAGGTCTCTAGCTGCAGAGCCCCAGAGTGCCTGAAGACCTGCGACTCCTCCTGGATGCAGCCTGTACTTCTCCAGATGGGACTGTGCGTGTCTCCGTGCCTCCTGTCTAACATCTGCAACATGGAAAAATCAATGCTGACCCTCCTTGTGGGAGTCCAGGCAGCTTACTTCATTTTTATGTAACTTATTACGAGAACTCTGAATAAAAGGCAAAATTAAAATCTCATTTTATTTTTTCTTTATCGGGTTCTGAATAGGCTGTTGCAGAGCAATCTAATCAGGCGCCTGGTTTGCAGCACCCCGGTGTGTGTCTTTAGCTGGTGTCAACAGCAAGTGAAGGGAACTCAGCGTTTTAGCATCTGAATGGAAATGTATGCCCAGTCCTCATAATGCCACATTCCTACATTAGCCTGATTAATAACCTTTTTTGGCATTCTGTGGTACTCAGTCCAGGGAAAATTACTGAGTAGATATTTACTATATTGTCAAACTTATTTTGAACTCTTCATGTGGGCCTCTCACCACCTCTCTGTGCAGTTATGCAATCTTAAAAACCACAAATTAAAGCCTCTAAACAGATGCAATAAATTGTGGTAGCTGTGAAGAAACCCCCAGGAAAAAAAAAATTGATCTCTCAAAGCGACCTCTTCAGACTATGCTGACAGACAAAAGCCTGAGTAAACAGATGGGTTTGCAACCTTGAGTATCAACAAACTTTGCTCTACTAGATCAGTGAGAGATATTCCAAGGGAAAAAAAAAAGAAAGTCTTTGGTCTTGTATAGCTTATTTGTAGCTGGATAGGGACTTTAGAAATGACTTTTTTTCCATTCCCTGGAAACAACTTTGCTTTATTTTTATAGCTTGAAGGAGACTTTTGAATTGGGGTTTCCTGTTCAGCTGTGGATAGAGCAGAGAATGAAGCATTTTGCTGCAGTGGCCCCCTGCTATACTTTCCTGCCATAGCAAAATTCAAGTATAACCTGAGGATGCTGTTTCTTAGTGAAACAGTGGCTCTGCCTGGCTCTACAAGCCAGGCACTGATGCGTCAGTTGAAGTACAGCACTTGCATATTTAGACAAAACTCCCTGGGAAAGTGTGGAATTCCTTCTGCAGCCCTTTGGTTCTCGGGAAGTTTGAAGTGATGTGTCGCTGCTGTCCTTACTTCTGTGTTCTGCTGGACCTTTTTCAAAATCCTGTGTTTCCACGCCAATAACCTCTCTCTACGTCACAAGGGCTGTACCACCCGGTTGGATCTTGGATTATTTTTAGGTATGTGAAGGTAGTCAGTCTTTCTAGGAATCCATATTGCTGCTGCTAATAGTGTGGGAACTTATGTCTTCGTGCACTCTGAGGATTTCATAGAACATACCTTAAAACATGAGATTAACAGTGGCACATCTTGTTATGGGTGTTTTTCACTCTTCTGCATGTGGTCTGTGGTTCTGCAGTCGCTAACTTTAATATATATAAGTTTATATGTGTGTGTCTGCACAAGTGCACATACAAGGCTCACATTATTTCCTTTTTTTGAAAAATTTATAGTTGTAGTTTTTCTCCATTTGATAAATGGAATTTATAACTCTTTTAAGTTCTTTTCAGAAACAGGAGCTACAAAATAAATTCAAGCAACTTATAAAAATAAAACCTCAAAAAGCTGAAATTAAAACCATCAGGTCTGCTTTGATGTAGAGGATGTGTTGAAATGGTATATTTACATGTTTATTTTCTATTTTATAATTTCCTGTGCAAAGGCACGCAATACTTTCTTAGAGGAAACTAAGTATATTTTGGAAGAGTTCCACCTCTCGTGTCATCTAAGCTACATGTTGTTAATGTGTTTGTTAGAACAGAACAGTAAAGGAAATGAAAAAGACTTTTGCTGACGTTGGGATCCATCCCTGGAATAAGAGCTGGATGATTTCTTTTCATGTAAGTGGCTACCCAGTGGCTGCAGAGAGCTGCAGTAGTGCAGTGGTGAATAACTCACCTCTCTGGTATCCGTAAGAAGTAGGTAAATGCTGTATTGCTGAAATTGGAGGTGGATAAACTCCATTTGCATTTGTTTGCTCTTAGTGACACCTCTGGAAAAAAGTTGCCATAAGCTGGAGTCTGAGCATGGCTCTGGTTGTCTCTGGACCTACATCCCTCTTAATCTTTTACCATGTTTTTCTTTTCCTACCTTGTGTTTGTTTTTCTTTCTTTTCTTTTATTTATTTGCCTTTAAAAAAACAATATATGTGACTCAGAAAAAACCGTGAGAAGTCAAGCACCCCGCCAATAATTTGAGTAGCTTTGAGAACTGAAAGGAAAAAAGTGCCATGCCACAGACTGGTCTATAAAATTACTAACAGAGCCATGCACTTTGACTCTCCTACCCCAGCCTGGCATTCTTGTCCTCGAATACGTGACAAGTATGTTATGTATGATGAAGAGGTTCCTTGCATTTCCCTTCCCCCCACACTTCTTGTTGACTCTGTGATGAATTCGAAAGGAATCATTTAGTTTGGAGTGAAGGCTGATTCCACAGCTACGTCTCTATTAGTGCTGCACTCAGGTCTTTCCCTGCGCGTGGAAATGTGGCAACCAACGTTTTCTTGAGTCTGTGAGCCATCCACCAAAGCTTTGCAGCATGAACAAACGTACTGTTCTCCAGATGTGTTAATGGGCTTCTGCATCTGCCTCTACACTGCTACTTGCTGGTACCCCTTTTGTACTAGCTAGCTGTGGTAGAAATGAGATAATCAACAGGCTCCAGGTTAAAGAATTATGGTTTTAGACCCAGGTGATTTAGGTGACTGGGTTTACTTTAGGATCCCTAAAATAGTGTATAATAGCACAACTGAAAGTGTAACTTGATGAATGCCAGAAGGTGCATTCTTTCCACCATTCTTCCACCCGTCTTCCTTACTTCTGCTTGCACTGTGTCATGTGTGATCTTCCATTGACCTGCAGTGACCTGATTCAGGGACTAAGGGGGCAGAAAAACTTGGCTTTAGAAAAATTAGTTATTTTTTTCCTGACAGGTTTGTTCCCTAAACTGGATCATGACAAAGGGAATGATCACGTTTGTTGCAAAGAAGGCACAAGGGAAATGGCCACAGCGTGTGGCCAAAGCAGGGGTAACAGAACTGCCCCATCAGATTGCCCTAGCAATACTATCAAACTGCCCCAGGGTGGAACTGCAGTTGAGAATATATTAAGAGCAGAAATTTCCTGAATAAGCTTCACTGCATGTAAAATGTAGGTAGTCTTACCCTTTTGAGTAGTAGAAGAGTACAGCAGATATACAGGAGACGACAGTGGCTGTCACAAGGTTCTGCTGGGCAATGTCGCTGAAAGGGGTGCACAGCCAGCTTCTGGGGTAAGCCAGCAATGTCAATTTCAGCAGCATCTGCTAACACACTTCCTCCAGCAGTAGGAAATGAGATTATCCAGAACCCCCCATGCCCAGCCTATCTTTGCTACCCACCAAGCAAGCTGCTCAAAAGCTGCTGTGGCTCAAGAGCTCAGGCTGGACCCCCTGGTAGTATGGTATAATTATAGTCATCTGAATGGTTTGCTCTGCAGCAAAGACAGCAGTCTCGTCCAGAAGTGGAAGCCCATAGAGTTATACTTAAGTGGCAACTTTATACACATTGAATATAGATGAAGTCCTTGGCAGAAAGAGAAAATACTTCTTCCATTGTCTTTGGTCATACTGGTTTCAGGTGTGATACAGAGGAGGATGGGGAGATGCAACTTGCTTGAAACTAAATCTCCTCTAAGAAGATTGTAACAGAATTCACCACATGCAGTGTTTTATAACAGTATATTTCAGCATATGACATCAAATTTCAATACATTAACACTGTTCAGAAAGATGACAACAGCCTGATAACTAAGGTTAGATTTTCATCTTTTAAATGGCAACAGGACAAGGGTATTTTCTCAGAATGTTAAAGGTACACTTTTGAATTGACAAACTGGGTCCAGGCTTTGTGGAGGTAAGTGAAACACCATTCCTTTGAGCTTCCTTGCCATGGGGAAATCTCACTGCTGCCTGGCAGCCTTTGTCTCAGGCTGATGCTCAGAGCCCCGAGGTTTCTGTGGTGAAAGTCATGAGCGATCAGCGGCAAAACTCCTGATGCCTTCCTTGTGATCAGGATTGGCTGAAGCCATGTAGCATGATAACAGACAAAAGGAAGGCTGAAGGCTCAGGATGTGATTTCCATCATCTCGCTTTCCTTAGAAGTGCAGTAAAATATGAAGGTTTAAAAAATAATAATTCTCAGGTTTTCAGGCAATTGCACGTGCCCTGCCTGAACCAGTAACACATTTGAATTTTCAGTCTGTAACAAACTCAGAGGGGAAGGCATGCAAAAAAGGCATTTAGAAAACATTTATTCAAGAAAAATCTTTAGGGATCATGTCTAGGATAATCTTTTTCAGGGTGACCCTCATTTTCTACAATATAATGGTTTTACCCAGCAGTGGTTTAACGGCTTGGAATAAGCTGTAGAGTAAAGGAACAAATACTTTAGCAAGAATGGAGGAGTTTTACCCAGAAAGGCAGGAGTATCAGCCCACTTTTGAATATAGAGTGGGGATGATTCATCTACTGACCTTTTATCCCCAACGTCACTAAAATGTATATTACATACATAATGTGGTTTGGTTTTGTGTAAATGATTGCTTTAAGTATGACAGACCCGTTTGAAGCAAGCAGCATACCAATCAGGAGGCTAGAAGGCACCATTGCTGTGCACTTAGTCTCTATCAAATAACTCACTTGAAGCCTTTTCTTTGAACATAAATGTTTGTGAAGTTTTCCAGTAATTTTTTTTTCCTGGCATTTGCCCCACTATTCATTATTTTTAGCCATGTAAAATGGCATTATGCTATTGCTGAATTTTGTTTCTTTCAGCCCATGATGATTTATAAGTCTTAATTTCCAGGATACTCCCTTGAAGTTACCTTCTCTTTGTGACCTCAGGATTTCTCTTCCCAGACCTTTGATATTTATTTTCACTATTTCTGTGGTTGGGGTTTGGCAGTGTTATTTTGGATTAATGGCAAACATACATGAGAACTGAAAGGAATACACATCTTAATCACCTAATTTAATGCATGGCTTGTTTATCAATAATAGAAGGAAGCCTCTGGACAGTTTGACACATCCTAATCATAGGACTCTGCAGCCAGATAGATTTTGATGTATCTGAGCTGCGTGTAATTCTTCATTTGTTCCAAAATATCTGCAATTTGCTTATTTTATATTGCAGCCTGGTATTTCTTTCTCAAACTTTGCCCAGAAAGAACTGGAAGTGGAAGTCAGTTAGTTTGGACAAGTATGCATTGTTTATATGGAATATTTTAATTGTCATAAAATTGTGTAAACCTGCTAGCTTCTCTGCTCTTGGATGAAGAAAAGAGCTTTGGCATAACAGGGGCCTGAATTTCTGTTATGTTTTTCCTTTTATGCAGGAAACTGCAAATAATTTAATGCTCAGATGAAATTACTCAGCATTTTACTCAATATTTGAATTTTCCTCATAAGCAGTATATTTTGCTTTCATCATATATCCAGTAATTTTTTAACTACATCTGCCAGCTTTTCTACATCTTTTCACTTTCTCTGTGTATTCTTATTTACCTTCATTGTTTGTTTACTTAGGCTTAATTCCTTCCCTACACAGCCTACTGTGAATAAAATGTTCCTCTGAAAATGATTGATTTCGCACTTTGTTTACAGAATAGTCTTGCAATGTTATATCTGATACTCATTAGCAGGAAAACAGAAATAAAAGGAGAAACATTATTTCTTGCCACAAATCATTTTCATTCACTGGGATCAGGATCTGACCCAAAATGTTTAGGTTAGCTCAACAGCTCAAGATGATTCGAAGGGTCTCAATGTTTATGCCTAACAGCACGTCCTCCTATGACTTTTTTATTTTTAGCTGCTCAACAGTTCTTACTTTCTGTGAATTTTAAAGTTATTCTTAGACTAAGCAATACAGTCTCTTCACAGGGAAAAACTGTGACAAGCGTAGAGCTATGTAATGCAGCTCATCATTTCATAGGGCCCATCATTTCCACCTGAAGCTCTGTCAGGAAAAAAAGAAAAACAACCAAAGATTAAATGGTTGCATTAAGCTTTGATATTAGATTTTGAGTTCCAATTCACTATTTGCAGTGTGTGAATTATTGTGGCTACCAGGAGCAGTCCACCATCCTCTGTGAAACTTAATTTAAGGGCCACAAATTACCTCTGAATATTAACACATGTGCAAACCTGCTTCCCAGAATCCAGCCGTACTTTTATTTCTGACATTTTATTAAAATTGATTTTGTAAGAGTATTAATCCCTTGGTGCTGGTTCTCACCTGGAACCATATTTAAATTTCTTAAAACAAGAAAATGGTATTTTTTTAAAAAAGGTATTAATAACCCCTTTTGAGAAATGGAAATCATATACAAAGTGGGGAATGTATATGCGAATAAAATGGATCAAAGTGATGTAAGCACACTAGTACAAAGAGGAGAGAGTTCTGAAATGCATATTTACTGCCAACAAACCCTGGATTTACTAGGTACTGTGAGAACATTTTTTTAAGAACAATTATGTTGTATTTGGACAAACTGACATTTTCTCTCTTAACTAATTTTAATTGGCATTATGCTCCCACTGAGCCAAAAAAAAGGAAGACAGCAGCAAAATATAAATTAAAGTAGGAGTAAAGTATCTCAGCTGATGAAAGCATAGACAAAAGACTGAAGCCTTTTGTACAAATACCTTCTTCAAAGTGGGGTGGTCCTCAGGCAGCGGTGGACTGTGCCTGTTCCCTGGCCTTTTTTACAGATGTTGACATTGCGCTGCCAATGAAGCAGCTGTCACTTTTTACCAGTGTAATGCCTGCCAGCAGCCAGCTCAGAAGTGCTGCTTTTAATTAAATTTCTGATTTCAGCTGGATTTTGGTTTGCAGCTCACAGCTAACGGAGATTTTCAGGGTGGGGTCTTACAGGGCATTAGGAGTATTTCAGACACCTTTGTGTTAGAGAGATCTGTTCCGAAACATCAAACATCACCTTAAAATTAGTTACATTTTTGTTCTCATTACTTGTGAGAGCTCTTCTAGGATCTCGCTGGTGTAATGGCTAGAATTATTCATATTTCCAGCTTAAAGGTATCTGTGGTGCATTTACACCGTTTGTTCATGTGCCAACATTGTCTCTTTGCTGAGGCAGTTTTCCTGCCTCCCCTTTCTCTGTGTGTTTAAGAATCATAGAATCCCTTAAAGGAAAAGACCTTTAAGGTCATCAAGGGCAGTCCTATATCCCCCTGGGCACCGCTCCACTGTGGCTAATAGGCCAAACTGTAGTGAGGTGTATCAACACTGATGGGAACAGGCAGATTCAGATTCTCTTTGCTAATGAACTGAGTGAGCTGGGGTCTAAACTGGTCCTCTCCTGGTGCCTATAGGGCTACGGCAGTGTAATGCTAAGCCTGAGCTGGTGAGTTCTGTGGGAGATTTCATTAGCACTGTGCTAATTCAGTCTATAAGGATTCTGGGCCAGTATGAGGCTATCTGAGGCTCATATTGGTCTGCACCTGTTTATTCAGATGTGCTCACAGTCACTTCTCATGAGATGGATTTTCCATTTCTCTGATCCTCCTAGAAGTCATCGTCTGCACCTGTTTCATGTCAAGTCTGTTTTCCTGCACTGTATAGGAAGAGATTAATTGGAGAACAAGAGATTGCTGTACCTTCTCCTCCTTTTCCTTGCATTAGCACTGCTTGATACAGCATATGGTCACTGGTTCAGTACAATCATTCTCATCAGTCTGGTTGACGTCTGGAAGTGCTAAACAAACACAGATGCAGCTTGACAGCTGAACACCTGGGCAATGAGTATGGCATGTTAGGGACATGCTGGGTGTACCCTATGTGTGCTATGTTATTTGATTGATGCTGTGCAATACAGCTTGAACCCACCTGAAACCCAAAGGACAAATTAGAAGTTATATATATATAGTAGTTCTGGAGCCTCCCTGTTGTATCAGTCAATGCACTGCATAGTCAACCCATCTTGGTGAAGCTAGTGCATCCAGAGAGCATTGGGCGGATTGTGCACTCACTGGCCATCTGTGCCACTCATTTTTCCCACAGGCTGGATTTCCTGCTCATGCAGTGCATGGCATGGGATTTCCCAGACACAAACATGGGAGCCCAGGCACATGCTCAGGGGCCGTGTGGCAGGGCTGTGGCTGTGGTTGTCCCCCATATGGAGCACAGCTGTGTCTGTCCTTGAAAGGGGTGACCTAAATTTTACACAGTACTCCAGTGACATATGACCAGCACATCCATTGCTGCTGGAAATACCTGTGTGGTTTTGAATTGTACTTCACCATGGCTGCCTCTCTTTAGGGGCTTATGCTAACCCTGAATTTGACTGAACTAGCTAGAATTTTCTCCTCCGTGTGCAGCTGGCAAGTGCCCAGTTTATAGTGATATTTTTTCACTGCCAGCTTTATGAAACTGAGCTAGGAAATTCTGGATTCCGTCCTGTTTGTACTGCTTCAGTCCTTGAAGTCATGCAGTTCTAGGGAAATAGCCCAGTTCTGTTCTGAATACTCACAGATTTCATAAGCTCATTCCCAGTTTTTGCACCCCAGTTTTCTGTCATCTCTGCTGACAATATTCCTGTAATGATGTTTGATCGTGATAATCAGCAGACGGCAGATAACCTTAGCTGATGTAAACTGTCACAGCTTTTGCTATCAAAATAGTACTGGTAGTGTTTCCAGCTAAGGTTCTGCCAGAATGTAATTAGAAATGTACCTTTAAAATGTGATACTTCTTTAACTACTGTAAACATCTTTTAAAAGAATTCAAAAGGCTTTGCTTAAAAATATGACTATGCTTATGAAATAGCTATTCCTAGACCAAATTAACACTAAGAGCGTATCATAACATTAAAGGTGCTACCATATTAAAGGTTTAGATTTCTATTATTAGGAATATTCTCCCTTATTTAACCCTGCTGTAACTGTGTTTCCTACATACAGATGACCCCTAGCTATTGTGATAAAGCATGCTGCTCTTTCTCAAGTGAGATGCCAGAGAGGTATTGCAACAAGCTCTTGCTTCTTAGCATGACATCAGTCCATTTCAACAGTGGCCTTGGAGCTGGCTTTTAAAGCAGTTTTGTTCTGATACCCAAAGAATTGGGCATTTTGTAGCTATTGTCTTCTCTATGCCACAGGGGCTGTCTTCTTCCCATCCCGTCTCTCCAGTTTTATTGCTGTGAAGAATACCTAAGAAATATAAACAAAATGTGTGTCTGAAAACAGTCTAGGTAACAACTCCAAAAGATACAAACTGGGCCACATCTTGCATATGTTCAGCGCTGGTGATTTAAGTGTTGACATTGTCATGGTGACAATTAAGAAGCAAGAAGGGGAGGATCCTAGATCTGTGTGGTTTAATGGAAATATTTTGGTGCCCATAATCAGCTCTCATCAAGAACCACCCAAACTTAGGCCTAGCAGTGCCCATGGCAGTGCCCCATTTTAGAGGGGAGCCAAGCTGGAAGTACATACTGAGCAGCCCTGGTTTTGGTGAGCATTATCTCATCTGGGGAACTGGAACAGATGTCGCTTAACTAGTGGGTGCTGACATCACTTTGGACATTAGGTCTTTGATAGGAGATAATAAAATTTGACCATGTGGCAATAAGAGGCAGTGGTGAAGCCACTTTTGCAAGTGTTTGGAACTTTTTCCCATTTCTAAGCTATAATCTGTCAGAGAAGGACTTTATAAAAATATTTATCCTCCATTCTGTGTGTAAAAATTTCTCCTTTTTTTGGTGTTTGATTAATTATGCTTTTTCTATTAGGAAAGCAAACCATAATCTGCTAAACACCTGTGTGGGAGTACCCCAAATGACCTGATATGATTAATACTGTTACAGACTTCAGTTGAATGGTGCTTCTTTTCCCAGCTGTGGGAACTGTAGAAACTAAAATATTATTTCTGAAAAGTTCTTGAATCAACTTTTTCTCTTATAGAGAGCTTTCTAGTACAGAATTAAAGTTGCTTAAGTATATTTCCTTGCAATGAAAAATCTAAAAATAATAAGGGATGATAAATAAGGTGACATTTATATTCAGTGCAGTTCTCATTGCTATCAAATTCCATAACCACAACCCTCTTGTACAGACATTCAATTTAACAATACATCACCTTTGATTCGCAGCTCTGAATAGCTGAAAAATCCTCTTGTAATGCTTGCCCTTGGCCTCCAATAACTTGCTATTTGCTTGAATTGCAGACAGTAAGCACTTGAAGTAGTGTACATCTGTACTTGTCAGTAATGTTTGCGCAAGGTTTAATTTAGCACCGTATATTGTATTGCAGCTTTCACTTTCTGGTAAAGGTGATGTGAGGAAATTGTTTTGCTAAGTAGGGACTGCAAAATTCATTACTTACTGTATGTTATTTTAATGTACCATTTTTTAAATTCTAGATGGATTTTTGCCATTTGAGGGCCGAACAATGTAATGTTGGAGTTCAGCCTGGGCATTTGTGTCCTGGAGTACATGAGAATGACAGTTACTAAAGAGGTTACTAGCAGCTTTCTGCCAGTCCAGGTATGTAGTGTGATGAGGGTGAAGTTACTCCCCTCTGTATAAGACAGAGAAGTTAGAATGCAGCATTTCTCTCCCTGTGTGTGTATTTGAAGCATGGGGTGCAAATTTTTTCTTCCTTTTCTGCTCTAATTGAGTTGTATAAGACTGCCCTAAAATTTGCCGTATTTGTAACTGGATAGTGCTATAAATGTGTGTCCAGGTGCCCAAAATGCAACTCTTCTCTTTAAAATAACTTGTCAGTTTATTTTATTTTATTTGATTTTATATTACTTTTTTAGTGGAAAAATGAAGTGCATTACGTTTGTTCATCTGGCCTATTTGATCTCATCCAACCTGATTATCATATGTAACTTAAACATCAAAATATCATGGGAAACTGAGTAATTTGAGGCACTCAAGGTCTGACTAAGGCAACTTTTCAAGGCCCTACTGAGAGATAAAATACTTTTAAAAGACTGTTGGAAGTCCTGGTCCAAGCTGGCATGCCTCAATTGTGGTGGTGTTATGAATGGTGCAATCAGAAACTTCAGAAACTAATGTAAAGTAAGTGCTTCTCTTTGTGTTGCTGCATTTCATTAAAAAGTTATCAACATCATCCGTAACTTCAGCAGTACCTCAGTCTCCACCTTTCGGACCTAGACTTCTTCCTAATGTATTTCTCCACAGTGGCATTCTTCCAAACTAATAAGCATGGGTAGATGTACATCTACTTGTGGACCACTGGAGACCAGTCTTCACCTAGATGTAACTGTAGATCTACTTGAAGACAACTCCATTAATAGCCACAGATACATAGCTGCTCAGTGCAACTCAGCTTGTCCAAAAGCATGATGTGCTTGTCCAAAAGGAATTCACTGCGGCTGTCAATAAAATTCACTCAACAAGTTCATAACAAATTTTGACTATTACTAATACAGTACAAGTGAATGTATTAACAGTGCAGTTGTTGTTTGAAAACAGCAGTATTGCTTATGAGAGAACAGCTTCTATTTTCCTTGCACAATTTTCACACATTGCTATTAATTTAAAGTGAAAGAGAAATGAATAGAGACTAAGGGTTTGTAATCTGGATATTTTACTATGTCTGTTATGCATACAGTCATTTATTTTAACTTCTTCACTGTGTGTGTTTCTTCTCTCACTCTGTCTCCATTAATATCCTTCAGAAATGATTGGTTTATGGGTTTTTTTACTATAACTTCAAAAGAGAAATGAGATTTTCTCAGCATGATAAAATCTTGGGTGGTATACAGCATTGTCATTAGTCATATAATTTAAAATTAACACCATTGGCAAATGCTGCTTTCAAACTTCTATTGAAAGATCATAATATATAAGTGCAGAAGGGCTTTGTTTGCTGATCTGAATTTACATTTGTACAATATACAGTCAATAACTTGAGAGATCTTGTTATAGATTGATTACTCTTTTTCAGTACATCCCTTGTTTTTGTATCCTGTTATTCACTCGAAAGGCTTAATTAAATGAATCAGAGTATAAGCACACATTTGCTGCAACAATCACAATTCCCCAGAGATAATTTTCTTTGGCTTGTCTTGCTGGGATTTCCAGGAAAGTTCCCAGAAACTGTTCCACAGAATAGAGGGATTTCTCCTTTTAAAACCCTTTTTTTTGGTGTTACACAAATTTGAATCCAGAAGAGTTCAATTTTTGAGAAATAACCATGAATACTACATGCATGTGTGCCTCTATAATAACAAAATCTTCAGAATAAATTGAATTTAAGTTGAATCTTATTTGATTTCTGTGGTTGTCTTTGGAAACATTTGGTAGTTATTTTCCATTGAAATTCACAGCCGCTTGGGGCAGCAATATGCTTAAATGTTTCTCTTGTTATTTCTTCTCTGTAATCTTACTTTTAAAAGTATTTTTTTTTCCCTTATTTGCTCTGTTGTGTATACTTGTCTTTTACATGGCAGTAAATAATTCTGCATTTGCTATTGGTGGTCTTCGTCTTAGTGTGCGTGTATCTGTGTTGAAGGAGTACAATTTATAGCTCTGTAAAGAGCGTTGTTCTTTGATTTTGAGAAAGGGAGAAGGAGAGATTGTAATTTACATTCACATGGCTGAAATAAAAATGTGTCCTTTCCATTCAAGAATCTGGCTGTGATTTTCCAAAATGACTTGTAAAGCTTAGATGACTCCATTTATGGGTGACTACACTGGCACATTTTTCAGAAACAAGTTCTGAGAGGAGAAGGTTCAGCATTACAGGCATTTTTAACAGGACAAGCTGCCTCAAAGAACCAGCAAAACTTTCTATTGCTGCTGACTGTGAGTGTGGTACAGTTCTCCTGGTCTCTGCCGCATATGTTGGGTCAAGGTGCTTGATTCTGTATTAGACTTTAAATAAAGGTGATTCACGTCTCAGTGTACTGACAGTCTGATGATAACAGGCATTGAAGAAGCACATGGAATAAGTCAAAAGAGAGAAGTTGTTCTGGTATTTATTTATTTAGCTTATAAACATAGAGATTAAATAAAGATATTTTTACAAGAGCAAGTGAAACCTTCTTAGCACACAGCAGACTGACAAGGTACAAGCCAGCTTTAATTCAAAAACTCTATTGCTATATTAGCATACCACAATTTAGCAGGAAATATTAACTCAGGCAATAGCAGGCAAAGTAACCTGCTAACCTTATTGCACAATGTTTGTGCTCATGCCTAAGAGCTCAACTGGTGTTTACTGCAACTAAGTGTTATACCTAGGAGCTCCAGCTGATACATGATTCCAAATGGCAAATACAAACTAAGAAAGAAAACCTGCTTCCAAAACTTCAGCATGAATTGAGAGGAAGCTTAGATGGAAATGATCATCCAGCTCCATCACTTGCCAAAGCACGACTATATCCTGCAGGCTGTTTTCTAGCATTTGCCAGTCTGGCTATAAAAGCACCAAACAAATAGGATCCATTACTGAGAAGAGTCTGGGAGACTGTTCCATTGTTTAAAAGACGTCATGCCAGTACATTGTCTTCCAAAATGAAGTATTTATTTTTTCTTATCTGAATTACATCTTATCCTTGGTTATGTTCTGAGATACCAAATTAAAATCTGTCATTCTTAAAGGCTGTAATGTAGTGTTGGCTATTACAATTCACCTTTGTGTCATCGAGCTGACCAGCCTCGTGTGTTGATCACAATAAGGGAAGGGGCTGCTCAGCTGTGTGAACATAAATTCCCTATGTCACAGGGACCAGGGCAAATGATGGCTACAAAACTCCTTTTACCTTCTTTGTGCATTTGGCTTGCTCTTGCTTAATAAATCAGTTCCTCCATTCTTCCATCCCATCCCATCCCATCCCGTCCTTTGCTTTTCTCCAATGGATGTTGGCCTGCAGATGTCTCTACTTTAGCAAGTTGTGTGGCCTGGTAAGAGTGTGGGATGGATGCAAAACAGAACGTGTAAAGTAAAATAGTTGATGATGAGGGCTTAACATCCACAATCATGCATGCTTTAAGGTGTTGGAATAGTTCTGGGCTGATTCCTCAGAATGGATCTATGTACTGGTTGGAAATCATTAGATGCACTCCTGCACTGCATTTTCTGATTTTATCTTTTTTTTTTTTCTGAAAATCTGTGTGTCTGACACTGTTGTATAAACCAAAGCAGAGATGAACTAAAATGCTAATGCAGATACAACCCAGATCTTTCTGGGAGTGTATTGTCCAGAGCTGAATGCAATGTTATATAGCAGCAAGAGAGATTTGAGTCAGACCTCAGGAAAATGTTTGTAATAATAAGGACAGTGAAGCACTATGGAAGTTGAATAAAATCCATGATGAGAGATTTTTAGGAAAAGGCTAAACAAAACAGAATTTGGGAATATGATAGATAGACACAGTTGTTCTTACATAGAGAAACAGGAATGGATTTGGTCAATTTATGACTGGAGGAGAAGAAGGGCCCAACAAAGCTGGTGAACATTTAAGGATCACCTCCTTTAAACTCAGGAGCGATACAACTTGACAAAGAGGAAGCCAGGCAAAACCGCAAGGAGGCCTGCACAGATGAATGATGGGCTCCTGGACAAACTCCATCACAAAAAGGAAGCCTACGGAGGGCATCAGCAACAATGGGTAGCCTGGGAAGGATACAGAGAAATTGTTCAAGCTGCTAGGAATCAGGTTAGGAAAGCTAAAGCCCTGACAGGATTAAATTTGTCCAGAAACATCAAGGGCAACAAGAAAAGCTTCTTTATGTATGTTACTGATAAAAAGAAGACTAGGGAAAATGTGGACCCTTTCCGGAAGGAAATAGGAGACCTAGTTACCTGGGACATGGAGAAACCTGAGGTACCTAATGACATTTTTACCTTGGTGTTCCCCAGCAAGAGCTCCAGCCACACCAACCAAGACACGGAAGGCAAAGGCAGGGACTGGGAGAAAGAAGAACCTCCTGCTGTAGAAGATCAGGTCTGAGACCATCTAAGGAACCTGGAGGTGCATTCATTCATGGCAATTTACTCTCCCAGATACTGAAAGTTTTCAGTACAGTTGAATCAAAAATGGTGTCTACCAAGTAATCTACGTTGCTGGTGATAATATACTGTTAGCCAGATTTCAAAACACGTAAGTGGTTCTTTTCAGGTCTGTTTAAATTCAGGTTCAGATCAGACATAATTGCAAATAGTCTACTAAACCGATGGCATATGATTGTTTCCTGCCTCTCATTTGTAATTTAGTCAAGCAGAACAAAAAATTTCAGCCATTCGTCTACTCTATGTTGTATATTACTGTGAATGTTTAAGTGTCTTGAAACAGAATTGTTCCCCACAAAATACACACTTCAGAGCCAAACCCAAAACAAGTCCCACTCCTAATTGTCAGATCACTCAATAAATTTGGACTTCTTTGCCACTGAATTTAAATGGCTGTTAAGATCTTAAGTACTAACATTCCTTTCAAACCCCTCCCTACTGTATAATTGTTACTTTATGTATTTTCTTCTGTAGCTTATGAGGCGCCCAGTGTCCCAAGCGGACTGACCTTTTCAGTAGATGGTACAGGTGTCCAGTTTCAACACAGAGGACCAGTGTAGCCTTGCCTCTTGCCTGCTGCTTAACGCAGTCTCTGGGAAAAGGAAGAAGTAGACTCAAACGTACCCTACAAAAGTGTTTTAAAATCCAGGTCACTCGTTTCCTGTGAATATTTTATCTCAGCGTTGACTCCTGCTGAGAAGGTAACAAATATTTAGAGCTCCAAGGCCATTTCATGTGTGTGGTTTTGTGCTTACTGATAACATTTAATTAGAAAAATATATGATTTTATTTCTCAGATAATTCTATTTTGCTAGTATAAATAGTATTCAGAAAGATATTTTTTTTATGTCCAAAATTAGTTGTATACCACTATGCATATATGATACTGAATTTAGTAATGTTGAAAAAGAACAATAAAGGGGAAGTGTTTTGGTACAAACACCAGTTGTGGAATGAAAACATTTTCAGCTATGAGGCTCCATTAGTTCTGCAGTTAGCAAATACTTCAATTGACACTGTTGTCAAACCAAGGACATAAAACTGAGAGTGTGATATGTTATCTGCTGCCAATTACGTAAGTTCATGATGCATAAGTTATTGCAAAAAATAAGGTCATGACTCCTAAACCAATTCCTTTTGAAGTTGTAGTTTTTCATAAAACCTCCCTCATATTTGTATATTTTTGTTGGCTAACTCTTAACTGAATTTATGCAAGTGCTTATGAAAATGAAATATTATATGACATTAAAAAAAAAGCAGAACCTTGTGTGGTCTACAGGAATACCAACTTGTTGATATCAAATTTTTATAGACAGGTGAATCTGTCTAAAATATGTATTTAGTTTCTAAACAAAGAGCTTAATCGAAGTTCCCTATCAAAATTTTATTTGAAAACAAATTATTTTGACCACCAAGCATAAATATTAAAGTTATTATGGAACATTATCTAGTGGATAGGTAAGAGAATTAGGATTCAACCCGCACAGTTCTTGTCTTACCTTTTATATGGTCTTTTATGGTAATCCTACAGTAATCACTGAATATTTGATTGCCTTCATTTATCTTTCTGTATGACTAAATATGAATAAATGTCATATTTGTCATATGAAAATACCATGTAAGTAATAGACTTAAGCCTTCATTTGAAAAATTCCAGCAGAGCTGGGAAGAGTGTTAGAGGAACAAATCACTCCACTGAGAACTGGAACACTGAGGTTCTTCTTCATGTCTGGGGCAGAGGTTTCAGAAACTTTAAGAATCAAACTATCATGATACTAAAGATGCTTAACACCTTCATCCTAATGTAAAAGATTTGTTAGAGGATCATACAGGGTCGGGGGTTTTTTTTCACTTCAGACAAAAAGGTATGACTTTTTGAAATTCAAATTTTTGAAAATTTGAATGAACCATGATCTTTGGAGATTATTTGACAAAGCTGCCCCTAGAACAGCTAGTAGTCCTTGTTCTGTCTTATTCAGGTCAAGGGCTGAAAACCAGGCGTTTCATAGTCTACTAAATGACTTTACCAGAAGTCTTTGTTGGTTTTTTTTCTCTTGAATTTTTGGAACCCCCTCAGCTACCTTTTGTTGCTCTGCAACTTACCAAGTTTTTGCAAACTGTTACCTATTCACTGGCCTGGAAAAACACCAATGCAATAGTCCAATGAGCAGTCTAAGTTCAAGACCTTGTTCCAATTAATGTTTAATTTTTTATAGAAAGTGAAACAGATCCAACAGAGAGACAGAGGAAGCTGATCATCAGAATAACTGATAGTTTTGTGGCCAGAAAGCTTGCCTGGGATGCGGGATTCTGACATTCAGACATCTTGCAGAACACAAACTTGAGATGTGGACTCCTCTGGCAGCAGGCAGTGTCTTGATCATAGGATGATTATCTGAGAGGGGTGACAGTTTTCTTGCTCTTTCATGTATTCCAAGTCTCATCCTAGGCATGAGAATCTTTCCCAGGTAAGAGCTTTATGAGAACTGGTAAGTACCTAAAAAAAGTTCTGGTCTTAACAGAATATAATTCATCAGTGAAAAAATGCATCACTGTAAACTCGGATGGGGGCATGACTAGTTTTCATGACCACGTAGATCCAGAGTGGCTTGGCCATTGTGAAGATTTCTCAAAGTCCTGTGTTTGAAGGAGAGGTCAACAGGCAGTGCTGAAGGGCATGAATCTCTGGAAGTCTGTAGAATACCAAAGCATCTGTCTGCATAAGTGTCAGACTTTTAAATCAGCTGTTGTTACAAAAGTTTAAAGATGGGGAAATGGTCACATACAAACATTAGTTTCGGCATTAGGCTTATGCGTCTTGCTGGTTTTAAACACTTCAGCTGACACTGATGTGAACATAGGGCATAAAACCAGGACCCTGACATGTGATCTGTTGCCAGTTGCCTTCAAACTACCACGTCTGATGAGGAAAAAAAGAGAGGAAGTGGATGGAGAAATGGGACAGGTCATCTGAACTCTGATAATTAATGTTCCTTAGAAAATAAAAGTTTTGAAACTTTCCTGGAAATGAGGTTTTATGATCTGCTACAATGGCCCACCGGGGATGCTGCAACCTACACATATTGACAATTGTGGTATCACCAGACAATTCATTTTTATGAGTAATTTCCAGAGCAATCCTCAGCCATGCAGTCACACATACAGTGAAACAGTGTGCCATACAAGAAAGACTCAGCTAGAGGGCAAAGATTATACAGATTTATTAATATTTGGGAAAAAGATCTTAACAGCAGAAAGTAAGTTGAGCAACAGAAGCGGGGAGAAGGAATGGACTTGACAGCAAAGTGAGCTCTGTAAAGGATGTGATGCAGAACACAGTGAACTCAATGGAAATATTTCCATTGATTTCTTAAGTTCTTGGATAGATCTCAAACACTTCTTATACCTTTCCCCCTCCTTTTTCCATATGAATGGAAAATACATTCTTTCTTGTTCACAACTAGCATAATTTAGTGTCCAAGCATCACAATAAAAATATTGATCACACTTGAGATGTTGGAGCAAAGAATCCTTACCTAAGCAGCCCCAGAAGTGGCTTGACTTTTCCAAGGGTTGAGCAACTTGCAAATTCTAACAGCACCTTCATCTTTTCATTAGACTCAGAATAGTCTTATCCTTTACCTAACTTTGCAAATTCTACTCTGCTTTCTCCTTTAAAACACAGAAAGTAATGGAGCAATTGGATCAATAATACTGTTCTCTTAAATCTTTCTCCATAAACACTTTACTTGTAAAGGTAATGATCGTTTAGTCTTCTTCTGTTTATGTATAGTCTAAGTAGTTATAGCTTTTACTTTTAAACAGCTATTAAATAGTTCAGTAGTTCTTAAACCATGCCAAGGAATACTTGGAATAAAAGAACAATGATTAGAGGTTACTGAAAGTGAAGTTGAAGAGCTGAATTTGATTATATATCTTTCAGAATTAATAAATAGTTCTGTCAAAGTCCCTATTAAAGGGGGTTAGAGAAAGTGATATACTTTATATGAAGTGAGGCTACATAGATCATGAATCATGGCTCCAAGTGATACATCTACAAGATCTGCTTGATCATCTACTTTCAAAATCCTTCCTTCTATGGGAAGAAAACTTTGCTGACTAATGTAACTAGTGTTTGACAAACTCATCCTGCCTTGATAGCAACTCTTATTTCATCCTACATACTGAAGAATATGATTTATCTTAACACTAGGCATCAAGTAAGATTAGCTCTGGGGAAGTAGAACTACTAGTGTTTTCTTTTACTACTGAACTCAATTCAAATCTGAAGTCAAGTCAAACCTGATTTAAGTACTCTGTTGATTATTTTCTTTAACATAGTTTGAAAGACCAAGGCTGCTTTATTGCATTGGGTAGGTGAGTTACCATCAAGACACGCTGAGATGAGGAGCTGGTGACAACATACAGAAAGAGAAATGCACATTACACCACATCACTTTGGAGATACAAGAATAAACTTCCTTATAAAGAAAACTAGAACATTTTCTGTAGAGAATGGTAATCAGAGAGTCCTACTGCTTGATGGATTGCAGCCTTCTTAATAAGCAGGAGGTCAGACATGAACAATTCTAGGTCCCTATGCATGAGCTCCTCACCTTGCTCAGTGTGTACATGGCTGGAGTGCCTGCTTGTCATTTTCCTCTCTACCAGAAGGCCAGATGTGTCAGAAAGTCCAAATTCCATGTACCCATACCCTTCAGTAGCATTGCTGGCTTTTGTGGTTCACTCTATGTTGCTTCCTCTAAACTCTGCAAGTTAGCATTGATATATATTTTACATCTGCCATTGGTAGTTGTAGTTGCTGTGTGTATTAGGATCTTGAAGCTGGATCAAGATGACCTTTGTCAACAATAAGGAATTAATGAGTAAAACCAGGACCTGGTTCTGTTTAAAAGATCAAAGGAGAACATCCGGGACTGATTGTGTCAAGGATAAGTTATTTGACAGCTTGGCAAAGTGACTATTTGATTAACCATCTTGTCACTGAAAGTAATTTTTAGGGTGTACTGAAGTGAACTGTCTTCATTATAATGAGTGGTATTCCTCAGGGGTTGGTAATGGGACTAGCACTGTTTAGCATCTTTGTCAGTGACATGGACAGTAAAGTTGAGTGCATTGTCAGCAAGTTTGCTGATGACACTAAGCTATGTGGAGGGGTAAACATGGTGTAAGGAAGGGATGCCCTCCAGAGAGACCTTGACAGCCTGGAGAGGTAGGCATGCGTGAACCTCGTAAGTTTCAACAAGGCCAAGTGCGCAGTCCTGCACCTGGGTCAGTGCAATCCTGAGCACAAATACAGGCTGGGTGGTGAATGGATTGAGAGCAGCCCTGAGGAGACGGGCTTGGGGGTCTTGATTGAAGAAAAGCTCAACATGAGCCGGCAGTGTGTGCTCACAGCCCAGAAAGCCAACTGTGTCTTGGGCTGCATCAAAAGGAACATGATCAGCAGGTCGAGGAAGGTGATTCTCCCCCTCTGCTCTCTCTCATGAGGCCCCACCTGGAGTACTGCATTCAGCTCTGGGGCCCCAAACACAAAAGGGACATGAACCTGCTTGAGAGAGTTCAGAGGAGGCCACAGAAATGATCAGAAAGGCTGAAACACCTCTCCTATAAAGATAGGCTGTCGAGGTTTGGCTTGCTGAGCTTGGAGAAGAGAAGGCTTCAGGGAGACATTCCAGCAGCCTTCCAGTACCTAAGAAGGGGGTCTACAAGAAAGCTAGAGAGGGACTTTTTACAAGGGCATGTAGTGACAGGACAATGGGAAATGGCTTTAAGATGACAGAGGGGAGCTTTAGATAAGATACTGGGAAAAAATTTTCTACTGTAAGGGTGGTGAGACACTGGAAGAAGTTGCCGGAGTTGTGGATGCCGCATCCTTGGAAGTGTACAAGGCCAGGCTGGATGGGGCTTTGAGCAACCCGGTCTAGTGGAAGGTGTCCCTGCCTATGTCAGGGGGGTCGGAACTAGATGATCTTAAGGTCCTTTCCAACACAGCCATTCTATGATCCTATGATAATATTTTCATAGAATCACAGAATGGTTTGGGTAGGAAGGGACCTTAAAGATCTAAAAAGACCTAAAGATCTAAAGATTATTCTATGACAATATTAAAAATCACACCCACAGGTCAAAAAGACCCTTATGCAGGTGAAGACCTCTTCTCTGAGCATGTGTATCTATATGAATGAATATCTAATCATATGTTTATTAATAACCAATCAGTATGTAGTAGGACATGTACCAATCTATTACTGTTGTGCATAAAAGAGCACTGAAACGCGCTGTTGTTGTGCTTCATTTGAGGAAAATTCCAACGAGCACCTCAGCCTGAATAAACACAATATTTCTCCTGGGTGTGTGGAACTGACTTATTGCATGCTGGGCACAAATCTGCTTTTTGGATAATAGTTTTTGGCGACCCAGATAGGACAGCTATAACACTTTGCCCATATCCATTTGCCAGCTCTTGGCAGGGAAACACTGCTCTTTGGACTTCAGTGTGCATTGACCTTTTGACAGGGGACTCTGTGAGTTTTCTTTCCAGCCAGAGTGGGCAAGTGACACAATGGTGCAATGCTTAAAAGACACTGTTCTGAATAAGGTTGTGCATGCACTTAAGGAGGATTGTTGATAAAATAGATAAAATTTATATATACTTGACAGTGATAATTGAAGTATTTGAAATTGTGGATCAGAACGTTCTTTTTGGGTAAAAATGTGGAAACTCAGCCATCTAAAATGAATCCTTGTTCTTCTGGGTGTATTGTGAGACATTATGGAAAATACGGAGAAGATTCATTAACAAAGGAATGGCTAATTGAATATTGTAGTAAATGGTGGCCACTATATGAGTTGGAAGATGGGGGAAAATAGCCTGAGAAAAGGTCGTTAAAGTATAATACTATTTTACAACTAATGTTTCATCAAGGACAAGACAAATGGGATGAAGTACCTTATGTTGATTTATTCTTTGCTTTAAGAAATGATCATGAAACTCAAGTAAAATGTAAATCTTTAGATTCTGATTCAAACGTAACGATGATGGAAGATAGGGATACAGATTTATGTTGTTCAGCATGTACCATTGGAATGTTGGTAGCTCCAGATAGTGGAAATAGTCATAGAAATAATGACAGGGAGAGTGATAATTTTAGTCTCAATAAAAGGGGAAAATCCAAGCACAACAAAATCCTGTAGTACTGGCTCCCCTTCGTCAGGCTGTAGGCCCAGGAGGAAAGCCTGTATTTGTTTAAGTGCCCTTTACTAATTCTGACTTAATGAATTGGAAAGAGTCAGATGGATCATATAGAGAAAATATACCACTCTTTTAAGATGATAATTGAAAATCATAACCCCAATTGCCAGGATATACAGATTTTGTTAAATGATTTGTTGTTGATGAGAGGAAGCAAAGGAAAAAAAATGGTAATAGAAAATGCTAAAATGGAGAATAAAAGATTAAATGTAAGAGATATAGATAATTTTATGCCAACTCAGGAACACAACTGGGAGAAGGTTAATGACAAAGCAGTATTAACAACTGATATTATATGAAATAAAAAAATGGAATAACTTGGCCAAAGAATCTTGCTAAACTAACTCAAATAATTCAGGGACAACCAAAAAACCCCTACGCCTTCTATGAAAGATTGTGTGAGGCAGCTAGAAAATAGACTGATCTGGACCCAGGAAATCAAGGACATAAGGCAGTATTTGCCACCTTGTTTGCTGGACAGTCAGCCCCTTATATTAGGTGAAAGTTACAGAAAATAGATGGGGTCATGGGGACAACCATATCATAGTTAATTGAGATTGCATATAAAGTTTATAACGAATGAGAAGAAGAGAAAAAGGCAATAGAGAAAGACAGATCAACAGACAAAAACCGAAAAAGCTGCAATCTTAGCAACTGCATTTGCCCAATCCCACGTGTGAACTTGAGGTAGATTTCCTAGGGAGTGTGGAAGAAGAGGCAGGAGAACAGGATGTGGAAATACGATATGACCCCTAGGGATCAATCAATGTGTCTTTTGCAAAAAGCAAGGACATTGGAAAAATGGGTGTCCAAAAAAGAAAAGGATCAGCCAGCCTCAGGAAATACCTGCTGAAGCTGATTTACTTATGATGGCAACTGGATCTGAATGATAGGCAGGAGGGGAGCCAGAAAAGGTTTAGAGCCAATAGTGAATAATTTCCTTAAATACGGACTTTTGAAAGAATGTCAGTCTGAATGTAATACACCTATTCTTCAAGTGAAATGTCAGACACAGCTATATTAATTAGATCCTGGAGTTGGAGTGGCCACAAATTATCATATGATAAGAAGAAATACTTATGCCCTAGTGAAAGATATAAATTATACTTCGCAATCACAGCTGTTGGAACTGAAATAATGCAGATAAGAGAAGCTGCTCTTGAAAACAGAGCTGCAATTGATTACTTACTCCAACATACTCATGGCTGTGAAGAATTTAAAGGGATGTGTTGCTTCAATCTAACAAATAATTCACAATTGATAGAGGGAAAAATACAACAATCTAAGGAACTAGCATCTGAAATTAAAGAACAAGAAAGATTAGATGTTTCTTGGTTATTCTTGTGGCTTCCCAATCTTAATTGGCTAAAGCAGCTTTTTCTGTTTACATTGTTCATTATAGTCCTAATCATTATAACCTGCTACATACTACAATGCCTGCCTTTTTGTAGACCAACTACCCAGAAAGGAGTGGTATTAGACTTATGATGTGGAAAATGTCAAGAAGACACAAAGGTGGGAATTGATGTATTTTACATCTGCCGTTGGTAGTCATAGTTATTGTATGTATTAGGATCTTGAAGCTGGGTCAAGATGACCTTCGTTAACAATAAGGAATTAATGAGTAAAACCAGGACCTGGTTCTATTTAAAAGATCAAAGGAGAACATCCGGGACTGATTGTGTCAAGGATAAGTTATTTGACAGCTTGGCAAAGTGTCTATTTGATTAACCAGCTTTGCACTGAAAGTAATTTTTAAGGTATAGTGAAGAGAACTGCCTTCATTATAATATTAAAAATCACACTCACAGGTCAAAAAGACCCTTATACAGGTGAAGATCCATCCTCTGAGCATGCAGAGCTATATGAATGAATATGTAATTGTATGTTAATTAACCAATCAGTATGTAGTAGGATGTGTAGCAATCCATTATGTTTGCATATAAAAGAATATTGAAACTTGCTGTTGGTGTGCTTGATTTGTGGAAAAGTCCACAAAGCACCTCAGCCTGAGTAAAAGCAACATCTCTCCTGAGCATGTGGGATCGACTTACTGCATGCTGGGCACAAATGTACTTTTCTGACAACATTATCAATGGAGACAGTTGTCCTTAACCTGGCCTAAACACATGCACACACAAGCTAATAACAGTCGTTGACATGTCATTCTGTAAGGTGATTCTGACCTAAGGGATGTAGCACCAGCACTTCAAACTTTGCAACAGAGGAGAAAAAAAATGCAGCAGGATTGTTTTAAAACAACAGTGATGAATAAAAAAGGCTGCTCTCTGCTATTAGAGCGCGGGATACTGAACATCAATTCCAGTCTAAAGTTTGTCAAATGATGAAGCACAGATAGTGCATTTAGAGTTTTCAGTGCGACTTCTGACCCAGACCTCCCTGAGGACACGGGGAATCCCTCTGGGTTTGATAAGCCACAGCAGAGACTCTTTCCTCAAGGACAGGTAAACACATAGTCATTAACAGGTTGTAAAGGAGAACTGAGCTTACCCAAGGACTTGTTTTCTCAGATTAATCCTACCCTATCAGCTTGAACACATCGGTGAAGATCCCCTGGGGGTCCTGCAGTTTTCCTTCTTTGGCTTGCTTTCAGGGTTTGTTTTAGTGAGTCCACAAAGAGTGATGCTTGAAAACCTGGTTTAGTTCACTCTGTGGCACAGTAGATCTGGTTTGTTTACCAGGAAGCCTCAGTGTTATGACCTGAGGAATGAAGGGGACACAGACTTTATTTGTAGAAGGTATTTTAAAAATTGGCATTGTTGCCACAAATAATGTCAAGATGGAAAATCCTGATTCGTATATCAGGACACAAAGGTGAGTATGAGTTTGTTTGGCAGAGACAATGACTTGATCTGTGCTCTGGAACAAGCTCACATGCATCCTGATCTTGGTTATATGCAGCAGTAATAATGATGGTAAACATGATATAGTCCTATGCTGTGACAAAATTAATAGATTTTTTCATGGGCCTGGTCCAAAAGCAATTGGAAACCCCAAGAAAAAAATATACCTCCCCCAAAAATACCCCAACAACAAAAAACCCCACCCAAACATAAAAAAAGCCCCATAAACAGCTAAACCAAAAAAACCCTGAAACCAAACCTCCTCAAAACCCCACAAAAAACCTCCCAACAAAACCCAACCAAAAACAAACAACAAAAGGTGCTTTTCTGTGCTTGCATACTGAAGGAGATGAATATCAGTTTTGCTTTCGAACACAAGTCTCGGGATGAACCCAGACACATCCAGCACATGACTACACATTTGATGTGTACATTTCTCCTTTTTCCACTCTCACCATAAAGTTCATCAAAGCAGTGGAGATGTTTGATATTCCTGGTGAGATGAGGTCAGCGCCCCTCTCTCGGAGCTGAATCATGTGAAGTGGAAGCTGAAAGGGGACAGAGGGCATGGGAGAGAATAGGTACTATTTTTAGCACAAGGACATTCTTCAGTAGCCCTGGCATCACTGGATATCTGCAAGGAGAAGTCTCTGTTAGTGACAGGATTTATGAAATAATATACAGAGGAAATATGGAGACCTGCAAATAGCAGCCTCCCTTACAGTCATGTCATGACACTGACATCTGTTTGCATTTGGATTTTATCGTACTTGTGTGCCAATATTTCAGACTTATTATTTTTTCCTTTGGGTCCTTCAGGGGGTAGCACAGAATGCGACTTCTCTTGTGTCTTTTGCCCTTTACACTTGTTTCGAGTGACCATCTAACTGCCTTCATTGTGCTTCTGTTCTTTTCAGAGCACTATTGATTATATACTGCACTTCGTGGGAATCCAGCATAAAGGAACAGCTTTATAAGCCATCACAGGCTCCAGGTATCTATTTTTATCAACCTGAGCAATTGTTGCTTAGACAAAGAGACCCCCTACTTCCTGGGCCATGTGTGGCTGACCTCGGTTAGTCCGAACTCGATTGACCCCAGTGCAGCTTAAGCGATGTGACAGCCGAGTCAGCCCCTTTAATTCTAGTCTTTGTGAGGCTCATGTGATAATCATGCACTTGCTCTGTCAGAGGAGCCAGCAAAGAGCGATTCTGTCTGTACTTGCTCCCTGCAGCAGCCCTTTTTCTTGCCTTCTCTGTTCCACCAGATTCCTTTCATTTTGTTGGTTCTATTCAGGAACAAAGAGGACTTTGTTGAATTGCCTTTGTGGTTTATTTTCCTGAGCCTTGGAAGATAGCAGACTTTTGCCACTGTTTTATCCAACCCTTTATCACACACACAATGCTCTGAATGCATGATGGAGGCTAGTGTGTGTTAGCCTAACTCTTTGTTTTTTGTTTGTTTTTTTTTTTTTTTTTTTTTTTTTTTTTTTCAGGTTGAAAGCTGGGGCTGACTTCTGGATGCCAAGTTAGGAATAACTGCTGGAGTAAAAGTTCAGGGAGGAGTCTGTCCATGCAGCTGCCATAAAGGCTTGAGTCAGAGGAGCTACAGTCGTCAGTAGATTTCATCTTGTTTTTCATATTGTCTGGAATATGAATATGTTTTTCATATTGTCAGGTCTCAGTGTCTTCACAGCCATGTGTTTGTTTACAAATGTAGAATATATTGTCATCAAACAAGCTCTGGGCACATGTTCAAAAAAGGGTAAAAATGCATTGACTGGCCACTAGAACTGTTAATGCTTATCATCTTCTATCTGAGCCTGTAAAAGTGTTTTGACGTGATAAACTGCTACAGTCTTCACAGATGTGGAAAGGCAGTTGCAGAAGAGTTAGATGAGGGACTCTGGTTTATAGACTTTGCCATAAAAGACTCCTTCAAATCTCAGAACAAGTTAGTAGTGTGGAGAAGACTAAAAAGAACAGCTAACTCTAATACTTTGCCCTAACCACTGTCCCAGCTGCTTTTCACATGACCTGGCACTCTACCTATTCCCAGCACAAAGCTCCCATCATAGATTTTTATTTAATGCATTAAAAAATCTTTTTTTAAATAATGGAAAATGTAGCCATTACTCAAGGCTGCCCTTGAGTGATAGCTTTATCTATTTTGTCTATTGCCAGAGGGACACAGTGTGGTCCTGGAAAGTCTCTGGACAAGGTATTAACAGAAAGTTGCTTCATCAAAGCTCTTCCCATGAGAGACGAGATCTATAATCTTTGTTTTTAGTGGAACAGACTAACATCTCTGAAGGCATAGTAGGCGTCAAAATACAGTGCTTCTGAGCTCTGAATGCAAAAGGTCAGGCAGTGTTTAATCCTGGGGGTGACCTCATGGTCCTGGAGGGAATTTCATCAAGGATGTAGCTAGTCTGTATTTTGCAATAATCTGTAGGAAATAAGCTTGGCATTTCAGAGATAAAATTTGAGAGCAGTACCATTCCAGTCACCCAATGTGCTTTGTAGATGGGGTTTCTGTGACTGTTTATTTCTAAAAAAGTCTCATGTTCAAAACGGAAACTTTCAGCCCTTACTCAGGCAAAAAGTTGCACAGAAACCAGTAGGAATACTGCCTAGAGCAGAGTGAAATAAAAGCTGGAGGATCTGGTGCTGTGTTATTTGGCTCATGCTGCAAAACTTCAGCAAATTTGTCTCTAGCAAGCAAAGTGAGCAGTTTTGACAGCTTTTATTATATTGAATTACAATGACAAATAGGGGCATTGATTTGTAGAATGTTTGAAAGTGTGATAAACACGGTCTTAATGAGAAAGATGTTTCTTTTTATTTGACAGAAACACCACTGTTTTTCCTTGTGTATACTTTAGGTGCACCAACAAAAATGAAAGACCTGGCTATTTGAGGCAAAATTCCTGAAATATTATTCTTTAAATCTCTAAGCTTTCACTTATTACTTTTTATTCCCAAAAGTACTTGATGGTTTTATTGTCCACAGAAACTGGAACAGTAATAAAAGAAAATAAAAACATTAGTGAAAACATAGAGTACCTCAGTGTTTTCTTATGAATTCAAGTATGAATTTAAAGTCAAACATGCTTTTCAACATTAAGAATACTTTTGTCTAGAGGATAGATGGTGCTCACAATAAGGAGTTTGCTCTCATATCCCTGTGCAGTTATAGTCCTTGGGTGGTTTATGCAGTTTCACCCACCATGGTGTTTTTTGAACTTTGAAGCCTACAGTGAGTGACTTCTACTGTAGAAGAAAATGAATTTACATCCACATGCACATAACAGTTGTAGCAGGCTGTTTGGAGAACAGTTTGGAAAGCAACTAGTATATAATGGGTGCTGCCATAAATAGGAACAAGAGCAAGGTAATTTTGCTTACCCACCATTAACACTTGCAAGTGAAGGCATTTTGCTACAGCTGTTAGGGATTCAATCACCTCTAACCAAATGTTTAGTCCAGGATATTTACATTTTATGAGTGTGGATTTCATTGAAAACTGTTTAGTGCTTCTGTCTATCGTATTTATAAACCTGCATCTATCTCTATCTAATCTAATACCTTCTTTAAATATGAAGAGTTGCACTAAGCCTGTTCAGATTCATTCTATTATGCCAGTTCCCACACACAGACCCGTATATTTCATCACCTGCTTTACTTTAGATATGACATTAAAGTGGAACCAGGAGGTTATTGCTATTCACACAAGTGTAGTCATGTGTCCAAGCCCTCCCAACAGGTGCGCATGCATATGCATGCCCTTCACACACACATGCATGTCCCTGCGTGCATGTGTGCTTCTTTGGTGTCATGAATCTTGCTTTTTTCTAATTTTCTGAGGAATTTTCAGGAGACACAGCTCAGCTGTGTCTCTGCTGGCTAAGCCTTTTCACCTACTTCTTATTTACATTTCACTTGCCCATTATCTCTCTGTCCTCCCTGCATGCCTGCCTCCAACACTTTTGCAACCTGCTGAGATCAAGCCCCTGAGCCACCCTGGGCTGGGGTGCTTGTCCTCATGCATTCTGACAGCGTTGCCTGTTCTCTGCAAATTCATCAGTCTGGGAACTCTCTCTGTGTGCATGGATGCAGTGGGGTGCAGGACCAGATGAGAGGAAGCTGCCAAAAAAGCCACAGAAGCAGAATATATATGGAAATGAAGCAAGATATGACAAATATATATTCCTGGTTTAGGTGGGTGCACAAGAAACAGCTGCCGCTGGGGCAGCCTCGGCTCATCCAAACCGTGCTGAGATGCACAACTAAAGGAATTTTTCATGTGTTGCCACATCCTCAAGGCTTGTTTTTCAGAACACATAAATGATTTTATTATCTTGGAAGCCACCTTCTGCACATTTACAACTTTTGAATCAGCTTTTCTTTGATTCAGCAGAATTAGGGATAGGGAAATCCTATTAGGTCCTATTATCATTTGAGCTGTATTGTTCTATATGTTAATTTGCCAAACACTCTATTCATGTTTAAATAACTCAGTGTAATAACCATGTAATTATAGTCTATGCCTCTTAATACATATTCATATGTATGAAAAAAGATTTTTAATATTTCTCTTAGAGTTCACCTTCCTGACTATTTTTAACCCTCTCAGTGACTCTTTTGCTTCAAGAAGATCATGTTAACTTAATTTTGTAGATAATGCCGCGGAGAGAGGGAGAATCTACACTGACTGCTTATGCCCTTCTTCCTTTTACCAAATTGCTTTTAGATTGCTTCTGAATCAATCAATTCCCTTAAAAACAGAATCCAAGAGGAGGCTTGTCTCTTGGTACCTCTGGAGAAGCAGAATGAGGAAAGAAATGCCATGTCTGACTCCTTGCACCTCACATACACTATCCCCAGTGGCTGCTCAAAGGGATGTTTGAGAGAGTACATGCTCTCCCATGAGCTCCAGCCCTTGAAGTGGCAGGAGAGGCGGGAATCAGCTAGCATGACAGTCAGAGATGGAGTTTATTTTTCTGAGATGGTGTTATTCCAATGCATCTGCATCCATGCCCTCTCCCTTTCCAGCAGTCTGGCCTCTCAGCTCACACCCTCACAGCCCAGCTCACCTTCCCCTCTCTCCTCCTGGAGACATCCTTATCCAGGCACACCCTGTCAGGCTTTTTACTCCATGGCCAGGGTTTCTGCAGAGCCACGTGCTCTGGCATTGCATGAGGTAGCTCTGTGATGTCAGGACTGCAGGCGACACTGCTGTATTCCAGGGCAATGAGGCTGCACCCTCCCTCTGAGGGAGGGTTTCTGCCCTGGCCACCCTCTTGATAGGCCTGGCGTGCAGAGGTGTGTGCCTCAAAGGAGCGTTCTCACTAGGGTGTTTGCCTTGTGTAGGAAAGACACCTGAGGCCAGTGAAGATGCTGGACTGATGCCAGGAGATAACTGGATGGAGACATCTTACTCCTGAGAGAGAAAGAAAATGCTGCACTGAAAGCTGAAAGCAAGTTCCTAGGAGAAGGACTGACAGTCCTCATTGACAACATGGTGAGACCTCCCCTCCATGACGTTACCAATGTCCTCAGGGCTCCAGACAGTGATGCCCTTCCCCAGGTCCTGACTTAGCTTGGAAAGAGGGAAGATGAAGGCTGACCCTGCAGACGTCATCAGGACACTGCTGTGGAGGAGCTGGGGAGCAAGTCTGCGCTGACTTTTTTCATGTTTACTACTGCTTAGGCTTTTGTATGCCAAATACTGTATTTGTATCTGCTAAGTACTGGGTTCTGCACTTGGGTGATAGGTGTGACATAGCAGTAAGGACTGTAGGGATGAGCACAAGGAACTTGTTTAGTAGGCAGTGGAATAAGTGGAAGCAGTGGTGATCAGAAACCTTAAAGCATGGCCTGCTTTCAATGTGCTTGCTAGTGCGTTGGAACAAACAAGGTTTGAGCGTGATGTACGAGTCAAATTGAAGCTGTGCATGGGTAGGTTCAGAGGCCTATAGCTAGGTATGTCGCTGGGCTCACTCCAGTTGCTTTTTGGTGGAAGTAAGCCTGGCCAGTGAGACACCCAGATGTTTGTGACAATGCAGAGGGAGACACTGAGAGAATAAGTTTCTTGTTACGTTAACAGGGAATGGATTTGGACTTCCTCAGTCCCAGTGTCTCTGTTAGACCCTACTGCAACTCCATGACTTGGATCTGATTCTCTTATTATACATTTCTTTCCTCTGGGGAATTTCTCTTTCTCAGTATAAGAAACACAAAGCACAGACTGTAACAGGCTCTATTAAATTATCTGAGAGTTGTGCTGGAGATCATCCCTAGAAGTCATCCCCTTGCTCTGAGGCAAGATCACACTTAGCTAGATGGTCCCTGGGAGAAATTCCTGTAATTCTTCCTTGACACCTCCAGTGTTGCAGCATCAACTACAGAGGCTGCAATGTTTCAGTCCCCTTGCACCTAATTTATTTTTAACTCCTGACCTCAATGTATTTTTTTCTGCAAGTCAAGCTTATAATTTCTTGTCCAACTCTTGCTGTATATGGCAATGCTTTCTTTTGGTAACAGCCTTTCCTTCATATTGGACAACACTTTGCAGGCCTCTTTATCAAGGCTTCATTTTCCCAAAGCACTTAATGTTCCTGCTGTGCTCTGCTGGCCCCTCTCTCTGGCTTCCCTGCTCTGCTGTTTGGTGTGAGCGTTATTTCCCTGTTGACCTTGTTGGCAATTTCAGTCTAACATTCAGTGTGTAACACAAACCTAGGAGTGAGGTGACCTGATCCAAAGACCAGGACCCTGGCTGAATTTTAGCATGTGGTTCTCCTAAAAGATAATAACTCTACGGGGATCTGGTGACCCCTCTGTAAGTCCTGGTGAGGAGAGTGCTGGCCAAGGCCTGGGGAGTTCTTCTGTGGCATGTTAGCCCTCCCTGCTCCATCTGCTTTCTATTGCGTTTGAAAAGGAAATTAGCTGAGCTAAATGATTTCAAAGTGACATTCTCCACACTGCACTCTAATTCTGTAATTGCCAGGTCCATGCAGTTCCCACTACCAAGATATTTAAAATAATAACTTGCAAAAAGAGCCAAGGCTTCAAAATGGCCATACACCACCTCTGCTGGAGCAGTAAAATGGTGGCAGAATAATTTCCATATGCAGTGGATGAGTGTTTGGTTATTTGGGGGTCGAGCATAGTTTCTTCCTTTGCCAGGAATTTCTCTAAGCCAGGAGTCAAAATTACTTTTTCCCTCTGTGAACTCTTTTTAAAACACTGTGGTGACTGATATATCAGCTGTTTGGTCTACAGTTGACTGCTCAAGTCTGCTGGTGCAAAGGTTTGAACAGACAAAAGAAACTTTCCTTTTTTTTAACATTGACTACTCTGTGTCTCCATACAGTGCAAGGAGAAGTAAATATTTACACTCAGCCCTTTGATTCTATTCATTTCCCATGTGTAGTCCTGTAAATGCCTCCATGGCAATGATAGCAGTGGCTGGTTTAGTCTGACATCCATTAACTACATCTTCAGGGTGATATAACATCTAGGTCAAGGAAGACAATGCTCAGCCAGCTGACAGCGGGCAGCCACCAAAGATTTGTTACCCAGTGATGGTTTGTACATCACAGCTCAAGAACTCCTGGCTTAGAGACTTCAGCATGAAAACCTGCAAGACTAATTGTGTTTTTTACTAAACCGTTAGCTGGTTTGTGTTGCATTCATTCTCGAATCCTGTGTCCCTTTGCTTCACACACACCTCATATTTTCCCACCCCTTAAATAAATATTTATTGAAATCTACCTCTGAAACAGTTCTACCCTTTTGGCGTAAATTACCTAACAGCATGATTGACTTTGTCGTATACTATCGAGTCCACTTCTGGAACTCATCAAATTATTGTAAAGACTATTGTATGTATTCTATTAAATGAAAGTATATGTTACCATACCTTTAAACAACCCCTCTGTTGATTTTGACAGAGAGATTCAGTTTTTTTCTTAAAGTAGGAAACAAGAATAAAAATAGCAAGCAATCTCTCCAAGCGACGAGCAGTCAGAGTTTATGTTCTCAGTGTGCATGGCTCTGAAGATGTGATGATTCCATTCAGCTGAGCATCAAAAAGATCAGAAGACTTTACTGAAGCGTAACTGTCACTTTGATCAGAAAGCTATATTGGAAATGTAATGAAAATTAGTGGCTTCTTTAGACAGTTACAGTATTTCTAGTTATGGTGTTGATATTATGGGGAAACAACCTAACCCTGTTGAGTCCAGACATGATGGTTGGGTTTTGGGTGAGAGACTAAGACCAGGCTTTGGTGCTGGTTTTTTTATTCAGTAAATATGGGTGTCTTGAATTCCAACTGATTCTTGAAGTTGGGCTTGTTTTTTTTTTTTTTTTTTTAATTTTCTTTCTGTCCTGATAACAAGATGTTTCATTCATTCTAGATTTTCCAGCTTTCTCAATAATTCCTGAAATGATGCTATTCCTACTCCAGACAGGCAAAATTACCTGATGGCTGAGGCTGTAGCCTGAAACTTGGAAAGTTTTGGCAGAATTGTGTGGAAAAAGCTGGCCATCTTTTGTAGGAGAGTTCAATGACTTGAAGTTTGGTTTTGTTACAATTACATTGGGTACATGCTAGATTTGAAGCCCAATGGTGACCAGACCACAGCTTTGCATCACTGTCATTCTGCTGCTGCAGACATGGGGACCATCTTCAGAGCAGATGGTGGAAACCAGGCAGAAATGTCCTACCACACCTGCCCTCACCCTTAGAAGAGGTGGCAGTAGCACTCAGCCTCAATTTCTGCTTTTTCATCAGAGGTCAGCTGGCAATTTTGCTGCTGTTGGCTCTCTGGTGATGCAGAGGGCTGTCTGCCTTGTCCAGATCTCGAGTCATCCCCAGGTCCCCCCACAGAACCAGCTTCACAGGGTAATGCCCATGGGTTTTTCTTTCTGCAAAGTGACTGCTTCCAACAAAGGTCAATGCCAGCTTGTTCAGAAAAGTTAAGTGGATGGTTAACGATTAGCTTGTGGCCTGAAGGCTATGGCCTTTTGAAATGTTGTTTAAAAACAAAAACAAAACCCCCAAAACAAATAGCAAAGAAAAAAAAAAAAAACTAAAACCAAACAGGAGGAGTTGTTTTGTCTTCAGCAAAAGGAACAGTTGACAGCGGAATGGTTTGTTTCTTCAGTGAGACCTTGCACCTCTTGCAAAGAATATATCTAAATTCTTGTATCCTGAACCCTGGAGAGGAGTCAAGTGTCCAAAGAAAGTTTCTTTGCTCATAGGTCCAGGACTTCTGCGTTCAGCATGCTGGGCAGACAGTTTGTCTCCACTTTCCATGTGAGTGTGTTGCCAGAGCTTGCCTGGCTGCTTTGAACAGCCAGTATTTCTCACTGCAGAGCAGGCTGCTGCCTCTCTGTGTCTATCAAGCCACCTGGAAAGCCCAGCAGGCAGCTTGAACCCTGCCATTCCCAAGCTGTATGCACTAGCCTGTGTGAAATGTGGGCCTTAATCCCAGCTTTTGCTAAACAAGAGAGAATGTAGATGTGCCTGCATTTAGCCCAAGCAGTCATCAGCTGTGATCCCCATGGCCCGGATACGGCTGTGTGACCACCTGGCCTCCACCGTTGCAGCAGTGGGGATGAGCCATGAAGTTTTCCTCCTCACTCCTAGGTTGCTTAGTGCCCCGAAGCTTGAAAGCACAAAGCTGTCCAAAGCACTTGGCTTTATAAAATGCTTGTAATTCTGGGCATTTTTATTACCTACATGAAGGCTTCCACCAGTGTAACTTCATGGATTTCCAGCAGAATTATTTTTGATTTCTACCCATATGAGAAGAGTATCGTATTCCAGGACTTTTCAGTCTGGGACCATTATATTTTCAATTGGAAGCATCAGCATTTTGTCTATAGACATTTTCAAACCTAAATTATTCTGATCTTTGAGTTCCACCAATTTATTTTATTGATATTTTGATTTCTTGGCCTGTTTTAGGATGGAAATGAAAGTTGAAATAACAGGATTCCCTCCAGATTGGAAATTTTGCTATTTGAGCAGGTCTTATGCAGCGTGGGATTTTCTCATTGCCTAATTTAACATAAATATATATATACACGTATATATAAATCTCTCTGTAATGAGCACATTGGGACCCTGAATATAAGTTCATTACAATTGAGTGCTCCTTTTAATAGCATTTGGCAATTTACCAATAAATGGAGAAATGTCCAATTTTAATCCAGCGGGAATTATATAGTAACTTCATTATAAGCTTCATATTGATCAACTTTTAAAAATATCTTGTAAGGAATACAATAAATACTTGAGAATAGAAAACTTGTGTATTGTATCACAGCTTGCAGTGAACAAAGCAAGAGAAGTAAACCCATGATACTCAGGCCTCATGTCCTTGAATTTTTTCTATATGGGAATTTCGCACAAGCAGATGTACTATGGCAAAATCAGTGTGTTTTGAGCACGCTGAGCATCCCTGTTAAGCTCCTCCAGGCAGCTGTTTAACGATCCCTTCTTCTCCCTCTGTGCCTCCTCTTCATCTATGATGTTTGAAGCTCTTGCTCTGCTAACCTTTTTCTTTCCCAAACCAACTTCTCTATCTTGCAGACCTTTCTTTAAACAAAGACCTACCTACCTATCTTCAAACATTTAGTTCAAAGCCTTTGTTTCACATTTTAATCTCCTCTCTTCCCTCTCTTTCCCCTCTATCACTAGGCTTTTCAGGACTGTGGCACCTGCTTTTGGGAGGAGACCTTGGAGGGAGACAGGAAGGGCAAGAGGGCACCTTCATGGCTAGGAATACAGAGGGTAAAGTTATTTAATTTTGTCTCTTTCCCTCCACATAATACCAGGAGCTTTCCATTTACGGCCGGAGACAAAAGGAATTTCTCTCGTGGAGTTTTTGGTTGCATGATAGCTTATATGTTCCTGTTCCTGGGGGTCAGTGGGGATAGCCAGTGTGGACTGCCTCTGAAAATTCTTCTTCTCAGGAAGTCCTGCCTGGGAAGACTGGGCTAGGTCAGGCTTGGTCCCACATGGCTATAGATTGGCTCTGAATTGGGCCTGGATGCACCTGACATATGCTGACCCAATGGCTCAGCTAGTCTTTTGCTATTTTTGTCTTTTCTTTAGAGAGACAGCTTGACTGCTTAGCACAGCCCTTAATTCTCAGGTCATGATCTGCATGTCTTCAGGTCATAGGGGAATTTTTGGCTTGCTAAGTGTTAAACCTTCTGTGTTTACAAGCATTAAACCTTAATGTAAGCATTAAACCTCTCTGCTGTGTTTTGTTTCAGTCTTGTGAAGACTATGACATATAGCTTAAAGGCACTGCAGACAGTAACTCAAGCTTTGTTTAAGACATCACAGCTAAAAATGTTTAATGCTGCTAACAGTTCATTATGCTAATGTGGGACACTTTGTGTAAAAATAGAGTTTGCATGTTACAAGAATGAGATATTTTATATTTTTTTGCCAAAGGAAATATTTACTTAAAATTTTTTGTAATATTGATCTGTACATCATTAAAAAACCATCATATTTTGTTAGCTTTTATGTGAATTAGGGGACAGAATCTTAAATTTAATTTAAGAATAGAAACCACATCATACAACCATTTCTACATGATGTGGGAGTGCTGACCTCTTTAGTCACTTACAAAACACATTGAGTAGGGATGAGTAGAGATGTCTGGTTGGCTTTTCCAGTCGCTGCAGTGCTGACAGCCTGAAGGTGAATGACGTGGGGAGGACTCACTGTCTTCTGTCTTCCCACCTTCTTACTTATTTCTCAGATAACTTTGGATCACCACAAAATTCTTGTCCCACTGAGCATCTGCTGACCTCAGTGATCTGCTGAAGTCAATTGGCCTTTGCTGACCTCTGTGATTCCCCTAAGAACTATCATGTATATGGAGGGTTTCCTGTCCTTAAGACCTATACTTTAAGGGCCTGTCCCAAAGCTCACTGATTTGATGGCAATCCTTTAACTAATCTAAATAGATTTTAATTTGAGTCTTATTACAGAATTTGCTAGGGGAATACAATGGGGATTTTATGTCCTGGCATGTTTTAAGCAGAGGTGCCTATCTGCATCTGGATGAAGAGAGTGTTTGTTAGCGACAGGTTCCTGATGTGGGTCCAGAGAAATACTCTGGAAAGTAAGAGGCCGTGAACAGCTCTTCTGAAAGCATTAAGAATTGGTTAGAAAGCCACTTGGCAGATTTTAAATTTAGTTACAAAAAATGTGTGCAAATCTTATTTCAAGGTAAATGGAAAAAGAAGAGAATACTGAGCTATTAAATATAATCTCTATCCAGAGCATTGTAACAAATAAAGAATGAAAAAAATATCTAACTACCAACGAACCATACAAACATACTAGGTCTTCTAAGTCGGTGTTTCCCTGGACTCCAACCAATGCCTGGTTGCACACTATAAATTTACAGCTGGTATTTCTGTTTGACTTCATTCAAGCTTCTAGAGCTATCTCTTCTCTAGATGCATGGTGTGAGGAGGTGTTACTTTCCTTAGTGGTATGAGAAAGTCTTACATACACACTTGGATGAGGTCTTGCTATAAAAAGCAGTAACTATTTTGCCTTGTATGTATGTATTGGTTAAGAAATAAGACCTATACAGAAAGGTACTTTCCTCTTTCATTGCTATAGACTGATTGCTGGCATGCTACAATGTGTTATTGTAGGAGGCCAAATTCTGATCTCATTGTTAAATATGCAACCTTTATAGAACATAAGGGGCTCAGATGCATTTAAATGAGATCAGGAGTTTATTTAATTCTTTATACATTTAAAGGAAAGTACAATCATAGAAAACAGAGGTAAAAGAGTCCTCAACAGATCCTAAATCATCCGTGAGGATCAAGGTAGGACAATTATGTCTGTACCATTCCTGTCAGCTGATCATTTAAATTGCACTACAAGATAATCCAGTATGGGAAACTCCACTCCTTCCCCACATGATATATTCCAATGAATTACTGCTAGGTTTTCCTTTTATCAAACCTGAATCTTCCCTATTGCAATCTTAATCCAGTTCTTTTTTGTCCTACCTACCATACAACATTGCACTCCTGATTTCTATATTGCTGGGAATATTTTCCTGTGTTTTCTACCTGGAGATGTTCACAGACATGTTTTCCAACAGAACAATTGTAATTTAATTAAGGTGCTATGGGGCAACAAGAATAGAAACTATTACATCTACTAACAACAGACATATCTCTGATTATCAGCATAATAGGAAAACAATTCAATTAAATGTGTCTACTTAGTCAAGTGGGTTTGCAGTCTGAGTTTGCCATTCATGTTAATGGAGCCAAATCTGTTTATTTTTGGGGATCCCAGAAATTAATTTTCTAATAATGGCTGTTGTCAGGAGACTGATAGCAATGTTGAATAATTTGTGCTGGGTTGTGACAAGGATTTCCATTCCTGAAGAGAGTGCAATTGAAAGACGAGTATGTGCATGGTGGGCATGTTCGGTGTTGCTGGATGTGAAGAGGACAGAGGAGCTCTTAAGAGATCAGCCAGCTGACAGAGAGAAAGGGATTTGAGGTAGGGCACCATGGACTTGGTAAAGGAGATGAAAACTTTGTCCCTGTAAAGGGAACTTTCTAAAAATGCCTCACTGTTGGCTCTGCTCCACTGACATTAGTGAGGCTGGAAGACGTTGTAATAGCCTAAAGGATGAAAAGCATGAGTAGGAGTTCTCTGCTGTGCCATACTGGTGGAACTGGAGAAGTGCTCACAACAGTGGGAAATACTTAGCAAATATCCCTAGTGAAGACAGGGCCCCAAGAAGCCTTTTGGAGTTAAATCTGCAGGAAATAAGAAGAGGGGGAGGGAGTGCGAGAGATGCAGTACAGACCATTCCTAATAAGAGTAAAACTGCATATAGCCCAGAATACAATATACAGAATATAATTGAAAAAGATGTTTTGAATTAACAATAACCTTTAAAATCTTTAGTGTGTGTGCTCTGAGCTGTAAAACGTTCTGATTGTTAAGGCAATTAGCTTTTAAAAATAGTTATTTTTTTAGATTTTAATTACATGCTGCAGTTTGCCTTTGTTATTAGATGGGGTCAGTAAGGTTACTGAAGTAATTATTGCGCTCTGCTTGGCACTGGTTAAAGCATAACTGGAGTAACTGCATTCAATTCGGTATGAAAAAAGCATGTACAAATTGAAGAATTTAGAGGAGTGGAAGAAAGATGGTAAGAAGTTTGGCATTCAGATCTAAGAGGAAAGGTTAAGATAACTTGGCACCTGTAGCCTAAAGGCAAAAGAAGAGTGTGGGGAACATAATAACAGGAGACATAAA
Source organism: Psittacula echo (assembly GCF_963264785.1). Taxonomy (NCBI): domain Eukaryota; kingdom Metazoa; phylum Chordata; class Aves; order Psittaciformes; family Psittacidae; genus Psittacula; species Psittacula echo. The sequence goes on along the minus strand of NC_137739.1, from coordinate 66,113,788 downwards.
GGAATGTTTTAAAGAGGACAAGGATCAATTATTCTCATTAGTCAACAAGGATGAGACAAATAATACTTGGCTGAAGCAGAAAGGAAGTTTTAGGTTAAATATTAGGCAAAACTGTGGAAGAACTCTTTGGAAGTTGGACAAGCTGCCAAAAGCCATTGGACAATCACCATTGTTGGAGTTATTCAAGGCCAGACACCCATCTACGGAATAGTTATAGAATAATTAGATCAATCCTGCCACAGGCAGAGGGATGGGCAAGGGGTCCTTCTGGCCTCAGTGACCAAGATATTGTTATGGGTCTACTTTTTCAGGTTTCACACTCACCCCCTATTTTGTAAACCGTGGAGTCTGCTTCAGCCTCTGCCAAAATCAAGTAGGAGAGCAACAGTTTAAAGCTGCTCCTCAGGGTCAGAAAACATGTGAGACATAAAATTATCCCCTGATCTGTGGCTATGCATTTCTTTTTACAGCTTCTTAGAATCAAACTTCCCCTCCTCTGGGTGTCTTTGCTTTGTCGCTTTTAAAATATGAGCTCTGGGAGAATAAAATAGTCACTAAACCAGAACAGAATGGTTTTGGACTTGTTCATTGCTATTCACTACTTTATAGAAGCTCTTAGAAGTTGAATTGTGTAAATAACCTCTGTGTTTTATTGACAACATGCTCCTCATCTTCCCCACTACTTATATGGAAGAAACTGATCATGTCAAATGCAAACTCTGCCTTTCCAATGGCAGCAAACCTCTTCCCATAGATTCTTCCAGATGCTGAAAACAAAGCAAATCAGAGGTAACTCTACTAAAAGATGCTCTGGTACACAATGGTTGCCAGCTGGATTTGGCCCAAAGACTGGTCTGGACAGGTTCTGTTTCCAACTGCATGGTGAATGTCAAGGGATGGCTCCAAATATTGGTTGCTGTGTTTGCAAGCAGAGCAGATCAGTTTTAGAGGTACATCACAGTTTTCGGCACATCTGAGATTAGAATCTGGCTGCCTGATGGACAAAAATGGGATGGCTTACGTGCACTTTGAGAGGCACTGCAGAGACGATATAAAGGGCAGTGAGCTAATTTGTACTGCTAACAGTGGTCTTAAAGTGGTAATTACATATGCAATTATAAACCATGAGCCCAGCCTGTTTATTTTTCCCCTCTGGTGCTAATGAAAAACAAAGTAGTCTTGGTGTTTTGTGAGATCCTGAATGCAATGCAAGTGATCATTTGGCTGACTAACTGGAAGGCAGAGGCACAGTATCATAGAATCATAGAATCATATGACACTGTTTAGGTTAAAAAAAAAAAAAAAAAGAAAAAAAAAAGAGCACTAGAGGCAATGATTTTAAATCCTCAGAATAATGGCAAAGTCATACAAAATCCTTACACTTGTTAAGCCTGAAAACACTGAGCAACCCCAAAGTGTCTGGAATGCCCTGTCCTGCTGTGCTGTGTCCACTTCTAGTCAGTAACATCATCTCAAAACCACAAGGATATGTGTTAAAGATGAATTCTCTTTGACAAATCAAGAGACTAGAAAACAGTCACAGGGTAGGAGGTGCCATTGCAAAGTGATGCACGACCTAAAGTGGTGTGCAAACTAAACAACCCCATGACCATAATAACCATGAGATGCCTTCACTAAGATTCATTGCTCTTTTTTTCTCCCACTCCTGCTTCTCTTGATATAAGGCGAAAGATGCTGGTATGCTTTGAGGGGAGCTGCATAGGAGGGCTCCTCTGTGACTTGGGAGCCCTGGAAAGGCTGAGCTGGGAAAAGTCTCCCCTTGGGGGAGCTGCCGTGGGTGTGTTCTGGCTGGTTACTTCCAGCCATACAGCAGGAAGATGGCCCTTGTAAGTCCAGGGGCTCCAGGAGGAGCCATGTGCATCTTATTTCCACACTTCACTCCCTCACTCTGAGGCTCCTCAGATCATCTTCAGCAAAGTGTTGAAAGAGAAAGGGGGAATGTTTTACACAGGCCTGCTTTTCTGCTCTTGCAGAGTTGAAAGACACCATTTTGTAGCATTAACTCTGTATTTCTTTTCTAAAAGCAGATTGCACTTTTGGTGAACAACTAATAATAAACATCCATTAAAAATAAGCAGACAACAGTCTTCAGATTTAGTTACCCTTGGCAAGTATTATTGATACTTATATGTCTAATAGGTCATGCATCTAAGTGGGGGGGAGTGAACTTTTTCTTCTGTAATGTCTATTAATGAGTCTACGTGCAAAACTTCATCCAATGGTTTTTGGAACTATAAACCTTCCCTTTCTTGGCTTAGTTCTTTAGGTTCTGCTAACTCTGTTTTTTTTTTTTTGGTTTTTTTTTTTTTTTTTTTTTTTCCACTGTCTCATCCTGGACTGATTCACATGTGAATGTGAGGGGGAAGAGTACCCTCACCACCCCTTCAGTGCTGGACTGAAGCAGTCTGGAGGGCCAAGACTCAAAGCATTCCTACCTACAGAAGTGGCTGATGTACTAGCGTAGAGGGCAATGCATTCGTAATAACACTGATACTTAATAACCACACTGCTTGGTGTGGCCATACCTTTTCTGCTTGTAAGTCTCCTCTCCTGCTAGCACCACTTCGTAACTTGAGGCATCCTTGAGACCCAACCCCCTCACTTTTAATTCACTGGGGAACTTGTGACATAACAGCATAAAGGCTCTGCCTCCTCTGGCTTTTTCTGTGATGTGGCTGTTTTAAACAAGATCCCTGCCACAAAGGTGAAAGAGTAGAGGAAGAAAATCCGGCATGACTTCGGGGTAGTGCAAACGAGTCATAGGAAACTCACTTTAGAGATATCTCCAGAGACTAGTCAAGACAAAAGTTACAGCACAAGCATTTGGAAGGGGGCCACTGCAAACAGTTTGTCCTCATTCCAGTTGAGCAACTGTAAGCAGGGACATTTTCAACACAGGCCATTTAGGGACAGAAGGAAAGATTGGATGGCACTAAAAGAAACTACACAAATACATGGTGATAGGATGACTCGGCCACCCGCCACATACTCTGCTGCTTCATTGTTCTTTCTCCTATCATCCCAACATCTGAAAAGGTCCTACCCCAGCACAACTGTACCACACAACGGAGACCAGCATAAATTAACTACAGGTGACAAAATCACCTTCCTTGACTGGTCTTCATTTGCTATGGAGGGAGGGCAGGGGGTCGTATGTGTGGCAGGACAATGGGGGAAAAATGGATTTTGCTTGTCAAAGTGAGCAATATATTAAACATAGGAAGAAAAGATGCTTTGCTCTGCTATGGTGTATTTTGCTGTGTGAGTCTTGGGTTTAAAGGGCGGCAGTCATCCTGTATCTTGAGAAAATGCTTGGATATGATTATTCCAATTTCTTTAATCCTTCTTTCTCCCTAATTTACAAGTTGTTCTTGCTCTGCTATTTTCCCCAGCATGCCAAAGGAACCATACCTTTCTGTAGGAAGTTTCTGCCACCCTCTCTGATTTTGTATTCATGCTGCATAAATAAGAACAAGACCTCCCTCCAGCACCTTGGCATGGGTTGAGGAGTTGGATGGGAGGATGGTGAATGATAGAAATATTATGTAAGCAAGGTCTGAATGCCGGCAGCCGCAGCTCTAGACAGCCATTGTCCACAGATATTTTAAAACTGCCTTTTTTTTTTTTTTATTTTTTTTTTTTTCCCTTCTGAGCACCACATGACAATACAGTTTCATTCAGTGAAGAGCTGGCTTTTGGGGACTGGATGGCTTAGCTGGCCTATTTTGGGATGGGGTGCCTTTCATCTATAGGTCACTGCTTTGAATTCTGCACACATTTTTGGCAACTGGGAGCCCTTCTCTTCTGATGGCAGCACAGCAGCATATGTGAAATTTCTAGGAAGTCTTAGATCCTAGACACCATGTCTAGATCATAAAAGCTACCGTAACAGTGGAGTCTAAATGGCACCTTTTTTGACAGCTGAAGCAGAGTCCAAGAAATAAAAGGGCTATGGAGAATGGACTACTGTTTAGCATCTATAAGCTAATAGTGAGGAACACTGTTGAGGGAGTGTGAGAAAGTATGCACAGCCCATGAAGGCTCTTTTGGGTGAAGAAAAAGGATTTCAGTCTCTTAGGCTGAAAGGCCAACACCTTTCAATAGCAGAAGAATCATTTAGAAATGTGAGAACAAAATCATTGTTAGTCCTCGTGCCTTTAACAATGCTGCTTCCTGTTGGCATCTTCTGCTTACTAATAACACAGTCTGACAATTTGTATCTACACAGTCCTGCACGAGCACTAACTAATTAATCCTTTCTCACCGCTTTGAGGCAAGTAGTTTTTTATTTTTAATGCTCTGTAGCAGAGTTGGTTTCCTTAAAAGTGTTGCAGATGTGTTTATAAAGGCTACATAATATTGACTGTACAGTGTAGGTCAACCTTAGGTTTTCTGCTTTCAATACAGATATTCCAGTTCAGGTAGGCTACACCCAGTTATATGTTTTACTGAATAGAGGTTTTAATTAAAATAAATGAGAACTAATTAGTGGGAAAAAAAAACTCAGAGCAGGGCCAGGTTTCAGTATAATGATACAAAACAAACAAACAGCCTCTCCTTTCTGCCCCCCAAACAAATCACCTCCCTTTCACTGGAATAATCTCTGTCTGGCTGACCTTATTTATTCAAATGCTGACATGAATCATCATCTGAGCAAGTATTCCCTCCTACACCTGCAGTACTTAGGGCTATAGTTCTCCCTGGTTTTCTGTGGCAGTGTTACTTGGAGCTGTCTCCATCTGGCAGGCCATGAAGTCCACAAAAGCACAGAGGTCTTTCTGTAAAAATGGAGACAGCCCAGATTGCTTCCTCTTTACACAACATCTCAAGAGGACTCTGGACTCCTTCTTCTGCAGTTATAGTCAAGTGAGCAGTCTCTTTCCCTCCTATCTACTTTTTGTGTGATGACCTCTTCTTGGGGTAAAGAACTGCGTGGGTGAGTTTGGGGGGAGGGGTTGTTCTTCTCGGGAAAGCCAAACTGCAGGATGCAGCACATCTTGAGCTTGGCAGCCTTTCACAGTTCCCCAAGAGGCAGCTGAAGGGCCCAAGCAGGGGTAAGACGTTATCAACTCATTTCTAGCATGCCAGAGCATATCTTTACACACAGATAGTGACACATTGTGCACCACAGTTGACCTTCACAGACCAAAGGAGATCCTTCGGTGGCGGCTAAGGGAATATCTCATGTCATGTCTATACTGTTGCAAGGCTGAGTACTTAATAAACAAGTAGCTCTGCAGTGCTAGACATACAGCAAGTACTAAAGCAAAGGCAGAAGTTAAATCTTATGTTATCTGCCAGTCAGTAATTGTTTGGAGGGAATATCCCAAGAGCATGGCTGAGCGTTGGTGTCATAAAGATGTATACACTGCTGTTGGAATGAGGTCATTTATCAGTGTCTGGGATTATACCACTAACAGTATACGAGCATATTCAGAGTCTTATGCAGCTCCAGGTTTAGCCATATGGAAAAAGTGTAATATAGTGAGAAATTCAGTCCTTTAATAGAATCCAGAGCACCTCCAGAATGTTTTCCTTACTTTTATTTCTTTGCAATACAGTCTTAATAACCACTGATGTAGCATTTAAATTGGAAGAGATGTGACATCTAGATAAGCTGGAAGATCTGCTGATAACAAGTGCCTTCTGATAGGAAAATCCCTTGCTGTTTCAGTGGAAAAACCCACCAGGCTTACTAGAGCCAGAGGAAGGGCATGGCATAGCTGTGGCATGCATTAACCTCTTTTGACTTTTGTCTCTATAGTCACCCAGAAAGACTCCCTTAGCCCAAAAGAAAGTAATTTTAACTCTGGAATTTGTCTTTGCACTCACCTCCTTCATGCCTTGCTCATGCAAAATGATAAAAACATAGAAGAATTGTGACTTGCAACAGGATGCTGATGCACAACAGGATGTGCATAAGAAAACAGGAGTCCTTGTCTTGTTGCCCATCAATCACCTACCCCTCTTTATAGACAACATTTGTGGCAGAGTAGCCATGGTGATATGACCTCACTGCTTGTAGGAGACTGGATTGGTCTGTGCAAATCCGTGAGTGACTGTAAGACACTAGAATGGTCATACTGATGAGCAAAAAAGATGAAACTGCTTTTCTACAGTCTTGCCTGGAGGTGCCAGGCCAGCTTCCCCAGTGCTGGATAGAGTATATGAAACTGGATGCTATGTTGTAAAGGATTTGGAGTGATGGTGAATCTGGGAGCAACACTGAAATGAGAAGCAACTATGTCTGGACCAGACTGTGCTGCTGGCTGAGTGTTGACAGGAGTGTCTGAAGGAATTTGATGTAATTCTGAGCTTGATGTCTCAAAAAAAGGCTATTCCTGAGATGCACCTGGCAGGGCATTGTAGCCTAATGCCAGAGAATTGCAAATGATCCCTGAAAGAAATGGTGGGGTTTTCTGAGGCCAGGAGCAAAAAATATATGTTGCTGTCTGGGAAAGGTACAAATAACTACAGCTCAGTGCAAAAAACTACATTATGGCTATATCTGGCTTAAGTGCTACATAGTTCTGTGGGCTGTTAACAGATGTTGCCAGAGCAACTTGTTATGACAAGCTATGTTGTGTTTCTGAACCCAGTAATTTTACTGGCAGAACCTCCTGCATCTCTCAGAGAATGGAAGATGCTCTTGATCGAGATAGGTTCACAGCCCATCCCAAACAAATACTCTTGAAGGGTATATGAAGAACTAATGAATCTCAGTGTGTGTGACAAATAGTTGTCTGATAGCCAGGTCTTCCTTGTTGCTGTTCAGGTCCACAGAGCTGTTCAGGATATTTTAAGAGCTACACTTTTAGAGGTAGACCAGGGGAGGAGATGACAGCAGGGAAAGTACAGATTGGCAGAAAATGGGGAAAGAGGGCTAGAGAGAGGCGGAGAAATTCTGCAAAACAACCAGCAACTAAAGGAGTCATGTGGCAGCCCCATGCCCACATCTATATTCTAAATCAGACAAAGAAGGGATGTGTACCCAGGTGGGTAGCCAAGTTGCAATGCAATTGGATTTGGTTGGGTAGGTCCTTCTGTGTTCCTCAGATATTTTGTAGAAAAATTTAAACTCATCACAATGAGTCTCAGGAAAACATGTTAGAAAACTTTTTTTTTTTTTTTTAAATCAATCCAATTACAGCTGTCTTAGCCAGGTTATTTTCTCATCTTACAAAAACCCTGCAAGTAAACTTTTTAGGAGAGTGTATGAATGGTGCCTACGTGATATCTCAGTGAATCGGGCTATCAAAGGATAAGCTTTTCACGGTGGAACAGATAAATCAATGGCAGTGATGTAGGGCAGTAGGAAAGACTGTGGAAAAAACCCTTAGAGTTTTGTAAGTCAGAGTCAAAAAACCCTGTATTGTGTTGCTTAGTTACTTTTCTTTCCTACTGACGCAAAAGAGTAAACAATGCAGAAGATCACCTCGAAGAAGATTTCCACTTTGCTGGCTCTTCCTAGTGAGAAGCCAGAAATGAGGAAAAATGAACAAAGGCTCCTTCCAAGGGACAGCAGAGGGAGTGGGTGCAGTGCATGACAGCCACAGTTGATCTGTCTTTTTTGGTTTGTGTGAGTCAAGGCAAAGTGTAATTGTGATGTAGCCCTTATTCATCTGAATTACTTGACAGAACAATGACACTGAAAAGATAAACGAATTGATATAATAAACAAATCATCTAAAGCGTTTATAATATAACTAACTGATTCTTTTCTCCCAAGCAGTCTGCCCAGTGGCAAGATGGGGACTCATAGTTTGTCAAAAAACAACGATCTGCTGAGCCTGGAGATTGAAATGCTTTCAGTGAGAGGAAACAGACATTTCAATCACTTTGCAAAAAATGGGCCCTTCGTCTCTCAGTGTATTTGATATGCTAAAAATAGCCGTGTGACATGGTTGATGATCAGAAGCCATGCTGATCATGGCTGATCAAAGCCAGCAAGGAATGGCTTGGGCCATTACTGCCAAGAGGACAGACTGATGTAGACCACAACTGGCTTATTTCGAAAAGCAAATAATCCTGAGGGTCTGATCTGCAAAAACGCTGAAGTAAATGGGAGTTGTGGTTGCCCAACACTTCCACGGATCATGCTGCTCTGTCCTTGTTAGCCGTGCTACCTGCTAACTCTTACAAACCATGCAATTCCTTTTCATGCAGATATGTTATCATGCAGGAGTATCCCAATACCTAGGCTTTGCTGATACCTTGGCACCTCACATCTGAGCTTCAGCCCCAGTTCTGGCTCAGAAACTGCCCCAGCAGCTCTGAGAAAAAAGAAGGGTCTTAAAAGGCAGCGTCTGCACTGAAGTGAGGGCAGAAAGCCTTCCACCTTGACAAATCCCATAGTCCCTCACGGAATGAAATCCCCTGAAATATTTTTCATAGCATTGGCATTCATTTTCAGTAGCCTAACATCTGCAGATGCCTAATTTTACTGATCTGCCTGTGACTAGCTCAGGCAGGCTGGCTGATGCATTTGCAGAAAGATGGAGCTGACATGTGCAAGATCAGGAAAAAAGCCAAACCCTCAACAGACCAATGAAGTCAGACGAGCCCAGGTTTCTGGGATTTGGACATGTCATGTCTGCCATCTAGTTACTAGTCAGGGCTTGTTCTATGTAGAAAATGAAGAGTAAATAATCCATTACCACATGAAAGGAGAATAAATTTACTGGGACTTTTGACAAATGAGAGAAAGACTTTCAATGGTATTTTAATTGAGGTGCTTGGAAAATAATACAATTCATAATTAAAATAAAAACATGTGAATTCCTGAACTTATTTTATTTGGCTGTAAAAATAATTGTATATGCTAAACAAATAGGCAAGAATACAAGTGATGAAGTGTTACTGCAACAACGGAGTTGAAAGTTCTGTGTCTCTCTCTCAAATACAATGAGGTTGTTAACATGAGGTCTTCTTGGCATGAGGCATGATCTGATGAAGGTTTGACCAGTGAAGTGGAAGCCAGGACATCATAAGTTCTGTGCTGTTTTGTTCTTTGACTGATTGGGTAAGGCACAAATTGGCACAAAGAACCACTTACAGTCTCAGCTTACCCATCTGTAAATGGAGACATATATCACAGTGATGTTTCAGACTTAATTATTGTAATGTATTTAAAACTTCTCAGGTGTAAGGTACTATAGAAAAATGCAAAGGTTATTGTTCCTAAAGTACCATATGACATTTTCAGTATTCATAATCTTGTATTTCATCTGCAACTTTAGCTTTGAAAAATGTTTTGCCTTTTTATGTATGCACATGTTCTAGCTGAAAAATAGCATTGGTTTGCTTTCTAACAAAGCTTTCTGTAATTTGGTTCAGCATTCAAAAGTAAGGCTGCAGTTGTGTTGAGCATTGATTCAGTTAAAATCTTTGATTTAGTTAATTGTGAGCCATGGAAGATGTTGATTCACAGATAGTTATGAAATAGTTAAAATACTGCTTAAAATATAGTACTGGTGAAGAGTGTAATGATGTAAAAGACTCCTTAACTTTACAAGCTAGAGTTGTTTATTATAATGAATGCTAAATTTTTGCGTAGGAACTGTTCATCTTAATTTTAGCTTTTTGTACATAGTAGAGGATGCCCACAGCTGTTAAAGTACCAGTGTTTGCTATGTATAAGGGAAAGAATGAGTTAAGGGTCTTCTGCTTCTGGTTTTGAAATACTGTGGCTGTCTCGACAGAACAAGATACTCGGTCTATGTAAAAATATATAAAAGGGCTGTATAATGATACTTCTAGTTTCTCTGAGCTCAGGAAATAGAAGTGCTCATCGGGTAGGACATAGCTCTGTTGGCCTCAGACTCTGGCTCAAAGATCAGTTTTCAGTTCCTGGTGCTAGACCAATCCTCTCTGACTAACCGTCAGATGATGTCCTGGCAGGGACCTTGTGTGCTCACCTGTAGCCTTGCCTGGTGTCGTACGGCTGCTCGCAACAGGATGCTGTTATGAGTGGCTGTGCAATCCTGTACGGACAGCTGGTGACTTGTGGCAGTGCCCTGTCCTGCCCTGCAACTGGGGGCAGGAGCTGGTGGGCAATAAGGAATTTCGGCAGGGCAGTGTACATGCTGAGCATTTCAGCATGTAGTGGGGAATGTGACATGCATAAACAGGAGTGGAGCTGATAATGGACCAAGAAATTTGCATTTTCACCAAAGGTTAAATAATATATGTGAGTAACCTGTGGTAACACACTGAAGATAAGCTTGTCTGAGTACCCTGCACTGAATAGAGAGAATTTGGACCCGATTCCAGAAGCAGCTAATGCCTCTCTGCTGAGGGCAGCTATGTTTGTCAGGGAGATAGAACGAGTGTCAAAACCAGATCGTATCTCCAGGATATTCACTACAACCCATGCGCCAGCTCCCTGGCCAGGCAAACTGGCTAAGAGCAACCCTGTACCTTAGCCTGGGACTGTCCAAGGTGAGTTGGTGTCACTGTAAAATTCAAGGGCCTGATCTTCCCTGTGGGTTTCTTTGGGGTGGCTCCATCTGCTTGATTTGTCTCTCATCCCAACCCTCCCAGATTTTTTCATCCTGAGCAAAGCTGACACAGGTTATGTGACAGGAGGGCTGCTGGGGGCACTGCTGGTGCTGGGCTCCCTACAAGCACAGCTGATCTGGGCTGCCCTTATCTCAGATGGACAGGGTGGAGGGCAGGTGACACCTTTTCTTTCACTGCTTGTACAGGTCTTTTTTAAGCCTAACTCTCCTCTTGCTAATTTTTGTCTTACATAATTGAATTACTCCAGTGAAGTTGCTTCCTGATTTATGCTGGTGTGAGTGAACAGAGTACCAGCCCTTGAGCCTTTTACCAAAGTATGATGTTACACTATTTCTGGACATCATCATGTGCTGGTTGTGCAACAGATAAGAATAATGCTTGGTAAGTCATTAGTACTTGCAGTTCAGTTTGTGCTAAAATAATCAGCTACATCCCATTTAGTTTCTAAAGCCTCCTCATTATTGCTGCAAACATCAGACCCATGACCTGCTTTCCACTCTGTGAGAGAGGCATAAGTGAATTTAATGCCATCTCTGCATTACAAAAAGTCTGCTGCTGCTCCCTTGAAATCAGGTGGTGTCTTATCATTGACTTCAGAGAAAGTAGAATCAGGTCCAAATTTCAAACACCTAATTTTCCAGCAGAAGTGCAGCAGTCTAAGCCTGCTGCACTTCTTTGGCAAAGAATGAATGGGACCTCATTATCTCTGTTGGGACGTGACTTTACAGACGATTACATGCTGAAAGTATGCCACCAATAGACTGATTCTGTCCTGAACTGTGAAACTTGTTCAGAGAATCAGAGACTGCTAACTTTCAAGACACTTCATTCATTCTCATATCATGAATGGTTTTGTCAATGAATGGGACTACTGACCTTGATGATCTGGTATCAGTATTTCCTGCTAGGTACAAGCACACAGTGATGCTGTGACTACTGAGAATTATTCCTGCATTCTTTTCAGATGAAAAGTTATCTACAGTAGCATTTACCAGAATTTCTCTCCCTGTAAGATATTATTGTGACCCTGTTCATTTACAAAGAATTTAGCCTTATTGCATATTGGAGATGACATACAAATAGCACAGGAATAGAAATTATTTGACTATAATGGATCTTTTTGCTCCTGCCACATATTTCCTGAACTCTACTTTTTAGACATATTATATGGCTAAAATCAGTAGTCTATGTGTGGTTCTTCAGAGTATCTATGACGGGTGCTGCACAGAAGGTTTGTTGAGAGTATGTAAGAGACTTGATTTATGGATTTATCCTTATAAAAAACTTTCCTGAGTCAGATAAATACTGTTATTGCTGTTGTGCAGATGGGTAAATTGAAGGACTGAAAGCTTAAGTAGCACGCACAAGATCACCCAGAAAGTCTAGAGAAAATAGGCTGGAACTACAAAGTTTCATTCTATTTTCATGTTCTGTAAGCGTTAGATCATCTTTCTCCCATGATTAGCTGCCATTCTGGCACGAAGTCAGGACCATTATGATAGAGCTATTTTTCATACAATGGGATGAGACTGCCATCACTTTAATTACAAACATGTGTTCAGTCTTTTATGGCATTGTTATTATTATGTAAGGTGATGTGTAAAAATAATGAATTTTAAATTAGGAGTTTACATTGCAAACCCTTTGGGGTAGGGAAATTTTTCTTCCTCTCTGTCCATACACCACTTGTTAACTTGGAATCCTAGTTAATGACTGGACCTTGAAACTGGTATGCCAATGTAAGACTAAAAGTAATTATCAGATTATTTTTATTCAATATAGAAATTGTTTTAAATAAATGAGGAGTAAATCCCACTTTTAGAAATTTGCAGAAAAGACTCAAGTGCTTACTGCTAGCTGAACAGACTTTTGATAGAATTTACAGGTGATGGGACACAAACTCTTAAACTTTAGTTCAAGGAGTAGGGGCATCCAAAACATATACCCCACAACATATGCTCTTAAACTTAAACAAAAAAACTTAAACTTAACCCAACACTGGGAGGACAATGCGATGATTTCAAAAATGAATAAACGATGGTACATTTATAGCTTCTTTTCAAAGAAAAGAAAGGTAGCCAATCCTTATGACTAATAACTATTATTTAAAGTACAATCTGAGACGCTCCTTGTAAAATTTCAGCCAGGGTCTTGGCATGACTTAGTGCCCAAGAAAAGGATATCTATATTGGGAATCAGCTGTTCTTACACAATCTTTGTGATGATTTGGAACCACTTAAAACCAAGGAGCTGATGATATAATACATTCTTTGGATTTGGAAATGTTCCCCTTATTCCTGCTTTGAATTAAGAGAATATATTGGTGGTTTAGTTACATGTCTCTTAGTCAAAATTATGTCTGTCTTTATCATGCGACTGAAGCCAGATCCATCTCTTACTGTAAAAAAAAAAAAAAAAAAATATGGGTGTGAAGAACTCTCATCTGCTCTAAGTGTGAGGTCATTTCTATACTGCAACGGATTTCAAACTGAGGTTTGCAGACCACCAAAGACCTGGGGAGTGTCTGCTGGAGGTCTGTAGAGGAGCTGGCTGGTCAGAGAGGATTGACTTTGTTGTTTGGGTTTTTATTCCTGCTACAATTTAATGGTGTTACAAGTAGCTAAAAATGCATTAAATATTTCTCAGCTAGCACTTTTAAATGTTAACAGTTGTACTTGCCTCAGGGCTGTTATTCAGCCACCAAAACCAGGAGGCAGGGGTGAGTCTCAATGACAAAATTTATGAAGATGCTGTCTGTATTTGGAAACTCTTCAGGAATCTGTAGCCTATGTCATGCTTTAAAACGTGTTGGTAAATGCAAACATCTGACTTCACTAAGTGACTGAGGTGTATCTCAGTCACTTAGTGAAGATACACCTCAGTCACTTAGTGAAGTTACACCTCAGCCACTTAGTGAAGTCACTCAGTAATATTGTGAGAATGCAGATAGGGCTCTAATGAATTGTAAGGGCTTTTTCTGATGTGATACTGTCACTATACAAGTTATTCAGAAGACTTGCTGCTTGTAACATGCCCTAAACCAGCTAATGATCAGCATACTGAAGAGGACAAGTAAAACTATCTGTTTCTCTAACCTTGAATAACCAAATAATAAAATCAAGACATGATCTATTATTTCACCACTTAATAGAATACCCAGTCTATTTTTCACCTGAAAAGCTTATAAAGTATACAAGGTAACAAATGCTAGTTATAGTAGTATAATACATGCTCTTCATTTGATTAATAATTGTAAACACAGGATGAATTTAAAAGGCTACATTTTTGGTTCTTTGAAATTCCATTCAGTGTGTGCCTTAGATGGCAGAGAAATTACCCAAAGTAAAGTTTAGCCACCCATATGTGTGACATTTCTAGAGCTGGTGTTCAGAAAAGACTGCTGTTGAAGGCACTATTTTCCCACTAAATCTAGAAGGCAGAAGACTGTTTCACTCGCACTTTCTTGCTGGCCACAGCAGGGAGAAGCGTGGGCTATCAAAATATTTTTTGCTATGGAATATGCTTATAAATCACAGATTTCATAATGCTACTTATACAGAGTTTATGATGGCAATTGACTGCCTGTTACAACTGGGACTAGTAAAAGAATTTGTCACTGGAATTCTTGAGGTGAGAATAATCTTTGGCCGTTTTTAGACTGATGCAATACAAAATTACAAAGGAAAATAAAATTCAGTTAAACCCTGAGCAAAAAAATAGGCACAACTTAGGGAGTCCCCTCTAGGTGACCTGTCTAAAAGAAGAAATTTATTTCAATAGCTATAGTAGATCAATCAGGAATTGCTGAAACAATTAATTAAATCCATTACTTGGGAATCAATAGAAAAGAGACTGTATCCATTTACTCAATCCAGCAATTTAAATTTCTCAGAGTGCCATGAATAAACTGTGAAATATATCTTTAAAATAAAGTTCTTAATTAGAACTGGCAGTTCTGAACCTGCTGTTGGCAGGAGCCAAACTACCAAAAAAGAGCTTGATGCAATAGATTGTAAAGTGTGTCTGCTTGCTGCTCTAGCATTTAAGAATTAAAACAAACAAACAAACAAACTAACAAAAAACTATCAACCTTTAAAACTGAAAACTGTATTTCAACATCAACATTAGAGAATTTTTTTCTCTGTGGTTAAAGCAGTTTGGAATTTTCAACTGCCATTTTTTACAATAGGTTGCAAATATAGCTGGTTTCCTGAAGGATGAAACTTGTTTCACAGGAACACACAGGCACAATCTAAGTACCATCCACTGCTGGACTGCTGGGTAATCCTTCATTGTTTGTGATCTGATTCAAATAGTCAACCAAGCACGTTGTATTACACTTTGCTTAAATTACATTGTCTTCATTGAGACTTAAGCATGTGCTTAAAGTTGAACAGCTGCATTTTCAATAGGGATTATGCATGACACCTGCTTGGCAGAAGTTACCCATTTATTTTCAAATATGCCTCACTGCATGTTCCTGAGAACAAGAAGAGTGTCTGTCATTTTAAAAATTCAATCCTAGGCTGAGTAAAATAGGTGAATTTTCCCCATTTGTGGACATTCATGGGTGAAAAATAAAAGCTTATGTTAAAGGCCAGAAGGTTAGGTGAATAAAAGAGCAAAGTGTCTCATGCCACCTGTCTGCTCATTCTTCCAAGAAGCGTGAGTCTGTTTCCACCTCTGTTCTGCCTGTGGTTTAGGGGCCTTGGTGGCTTCTGCATTCCTCTTCTTCTTTCATGTTGCTCTGACTATGCTGTCACTTGGCAGAATCCATTTTTTCTATAGTCCAAGCCCAGTGACCCTTGTTGCTGACCTCACCAACCATGTGCTCAGTGTGAGCATGACTCACGGTAGCGATGAGAAATCTTTGTTCTCTCTAATGTGGCCTTCCCAAGGAAAGGGGGTGGAGAGACGATAGGGGAGATTCTGATATTTCCAAACTCGCTTGCTGGAAGTATTGTGTCAGTTATGGTAATTTGGTGTAGCACATAAATCCTTAGGCTGACTTGGGATTCCCAGCACACAGCTTGTAATCTAATTGGGGAACTGCATTTCTGTCAGTCACATACTCTGGTGGAAATGCAAGAATGTGAGAAACAATAGCAGTAGGCTAGTACTGAATCAAAATAGATAAAGCCAAATTGCTTGTTGGACTGAAAGACAGGCAAAAGCAGATGAGAATCAAGTTGGTCAGAAACCCACTGCTGCCACTGATGGCTGTGTGGCCGTGTGAACAGTACACTCAGTCTGTGAGCAAAGGGAACAGGCAGGTACACCAGCAAAAACATGACTAATCTTTATGAAAGGAGAAAGATTAAGGCATCAAAATAATACAGTATGCTGCAGCCTGCTGATGGATTTCACAGTGAGGAGAGCACTCTGCAGATAGATCTGTAGATAAAACATAGCTGGTGCAAAATAAGCCCATGAATAGGCTGGGTATGAAGTGAGTGGTGTACGGCCTGTGTGGGAGGCAGAGAGCCTGCTCGCAGGCTGCCGGCTGTGGACAACACTCTGAATCAGTTCAAGATGGCTACCCAGGGGGAGTACATGGTGGGCCTCTTTTTTCTCTGGAGACTTTTATTTGTTCTCTTTTTCTTGGTGATTTTCTCTAATCTGAAGAACAAGATGTCCTTAATGAAAACAGATGTTTTGCTCCCTTGCATATGGGGAAAAAAAAAAAAATCCTCCAAAATAGAATAAACCCAAAGAATGCTGAGACCAAGGATGGTTTTCCACAAAGTCAGGAGAACAAACAGTAACACTCTGACCTGGCTCCTCATTTCCCACCAACATGCCATGGATGCAAATGTCCACAGTAAGACATGGGTCTAAGAGCGGGTGAGCAATGAGCCTCTGTAAAGCATGAACACCGCACTGAGCTGGCTGCAGCTTTCCTCATCCACGATCTCCCACTGTGAGATCTTGGTCAATGGCAGTTTTTGTCATTGGCTTCAGCATAACTAGGAATTGGTCCCAGTACTTAATTTAAAGCACAGCACACAAACCCCCAAAATCATAACATCCATGCTACATTTATAGAGCTGCATAAGCCACTGATTAACAAATGGATGCGATACTGAACTTTGCTTTACCATCTGTCTTTAATTACACAAAATAACTTGAAGCAATTAACAAGAAAGAAACACTATGACACAAATAAATAAATTCTATTAATAGAAACAGATGAGGGAATAGTTAGGATCTTTGAATATATGGATGAAAGTCTCTATAGCAGTACAATACACACCCAATGTTATTACAAGTATTATCTAACAGATTTACACTGACATTACAACTATTTTTGAAAAATAACAGTTACCTGTGAAGATGCAGAGAAACAAAAGGAAAGCTCTGTGTGTATAACTAGAAAATAAAATGTGTGGTCCATCCAACAGCTGTGTTGTCTAAGTTTTGCCTTTCACCGATATGAGAATCTAGTATCAACAGAAAAATATACAAAACATGAGGTTTCATAACTGCAGACCTAAAACTAGTCTCATAAATCTGCATGCTAATAAGTGTTTAGGCACCAGTGGGGATTCGGCTCTTTAACACTTTGCAGGATTTAGGTTCTAAGTCTATTTTTTCAGCATTCAAATACACCTGTTTGCCTTCTCTGTTTAGGCACTTACAAAAAATGAGTGCTATACAATAGATATTGAGTGACTGCTGAGTGGATTAAGAACTGACTAACTGATAGATGTCAAAAAGCATCTGTCAGCTCTGAACGAAAGCTCTGGAGTCAGTTTTCAGAAATGGGTGTTACGCCTGGCAGGCCACAGAATTGTCCTTAATGGTTGAGAGACAAGTACGTCCCTACTAAAACACTGCTTAGTAAATTAAGGAGGAAATTGAAATTGGTGGAATGATAAATAAACTATGAAGATAGAGCAGCCTAAATTTGGTGAGCGAGACCTCTGCAGACAAGATGGATTTTAAGTTGTGCACTAACAGTGGCTCTACTGATGCACTAGAATTTGTAGCCCAAGGGTGGTGCTTGAAAAGGCTTTGGTATCATTGTGGGGAAGCAACTGGACACAGGGCTTGGTCTGATGGTGTGAAAGAGGATTAATGTCTTTGAATGAGTTAGCAGGGACATAGGATTTGAGTGTAATGCTGCCTATATGGCAGTGGTGTGTTACACTGTTTTGAGTGCTAGAAATCTTAAAAAGGGTGAGATAAAAGGCGAAAGAACCACCTGAGGATTGGAAAATATGCTTTGTTTCCCTTATCAAAATGACTGGATTACAGTGTATAGTTACCTTCACGCCAAGGAAAGAGTGTCTTGCATCAGATGAACATATTACAAGAATCAGTGGGTGGAAGTATAAGACAAGAAAATTAGGCAAGCAATGAGACTTGGATTTGTAGCAATAACTGTGATGAACTGCTGAAACAAACTGCCCAAGAAAGTGATAGTGTACATATTAAAACTGGATCCCTTTCTGGAAAATATGTGTCAGTAAAGCAGAAATCATCGGGCTTAGTATATGGGGAATAGGGCAATGCTATAGTCTGTGACACAGAAGAGATTAGACAGGGTGTGTTAATGGCCCTTTCTGGCCTCAAAAGTCATAAATCAAGGAAAATTTCTTAAACATTTTAGGCCAAACTTCTTCATCCACTAATCCTGAGGAAACACAGAGGTAAATATTACCAGGAGGAGCAAGTGGTGTAGTCTTGGATACTGCCCTGTGTTCAGAAGTAGCAGTCATTTTTCCCCTTCTTAGTAGCTGATGCAGTGCTGTGTTTTTGACTTTCAGCCTGGAACAGCGCTGATAACACCGATGGTTTTAGTTGTTGCTCAGTAATGTTTACTCTGACCAAGGACTTTCTGAGTCTCATGCTCTGCCAGGGAGGAGGGGAAGCCAGGAGGAAGCAGAGACAGGACACCTGACCCAAACTAGCCAAAGAGGTATTCCATACCACAGCACGTCATGCCCACTGTATAAACTGGGAGCAGTTACCCAGAAGGGTTAGATCACTGCTCGGTTGGGCTGTGTATCAGTCAGTGGGTGGTGAGCAGTTGTATTCTCTTCCCTTGTTATTTCCTTTATCATTATTATTATTGGTGGTAGCAGCAGTGATTTGTGTTATACCGTAGTTACTGGACTGTTCTTATCTCAACACATGGGAGTTACATTCTTTTGATTCTCCTCCCCATCCCTCCAGGAGTGGGGGGGAGGAAAGGGGGGAACTGAGTGAACGGCTACGTGGTTCTGAGTTACTGGCTGGGCTTAAACCATGACAGATACGATAACGCATGTTAAACATTTCCTTCATGTTAGTATGCAACATTATACATTCTGTATATTATAGATTTGGGGACCAAGGCTACGGTCAGCATGCTCCAAGCAAGGTAACATGCACAGCAAGTGAGTGGAGAGATAAGCAGACTGGGTGGGAATGCAGGAGAGTGGATATAGGGAGCACTTAATATGTAATTTGCTACTGTTTCAGGTATTCATGTTGAGAGAAAGAACTTGTTTTGGCAGAGAACACTGCCGTGTAGACTGAAATGGGAGAAAGAATGCAAACAAAGGGCAATGATCAGTTGCAGTGTTCTCGTAGATTGTAGAAATGTCCTGTGGGTCACAGCAGGGAATTTTGACAGACATCTCTCTATTTAAGATCTTTATGCTCATCTCAAAGTAGAGCTAAACAGCATAGTGAAATGTGCTGATGATTCTAAACCAGGAAGGAATGCAAACAGGAGATAGCAAAGAAATAATATCAAAGGACAGGCAGATACTACAGAGCTGCATACAAACTCCCCCAAACAACTCACACATGCACACACACAGAGAAAAGAATATATATTGGAATGTGTATGCCCTGGCCACCAATATTGCTGATAGACCTTCAAGGTATAGTGCACAACAGAAAGATGGGAGTGAGATATGATTTTGTGTAGTGATAAATGCTATGCACATACCGACGTCTGTTACAAAGCAGGGACGTTATAGTTCGTGTGTAAAGCTCTGTGCCATTACATTCAAATCTGTGTTGCATATTGCCAGCCACTGACTGGAAGAAGTTGGAAAAAATCCCACAAAGATTCAAAGGCTGGAAAAATCACTTTGGGGGAAAGACTGAGGCTCAAACCCAGCATCTCATTAAGCATAAACTTAAAGTGCATGAGCTGTGCTGCTGATTTACAACTCCCTTTACAAGCCTGCTAGGTGGCTTTAACAAAGGAACTACATATCAGCTTAAAGGGTGCACATGTTTAAGCACTTTGTTAGACTGCAGTAGAAGGGGCTTGGTTAGACCTCTGAGGAAATGTGACAAAAGTCTTTGAGCCCTTGGCCACTGAAAGGTTCATATTAGCTGCATCGAAATCAGCAGGCAGTCATATTTCCATAAGGCTTGACTGCTGCATTCTTATGCGCAGAACAGAGGTCTGCAAAGGCTTAAACTAGGCAGCATCATATAACTAAAAGGTAGGAAGGCAGTGGAATCAAGCCTTTTGGGTGTATTTTTTTTTAAGGTGAAAATTGGAAGACAGTCAGATGGTATTTTAAAGGGAGCTCATATTGCTGGGGCTTTGGGATAGACAGGTTTGAATAAAGCACTGGAGAATGCCTGTAAAGCACAGCTTTATGTCTTTACATTGGAAGGCTGAGAGTCCTTCCCTATCCCAAGAATTCCTGATCATATGGAGTTGCCACAAAAACTCCACAATTCAAGGTGGGAGGCATAGCTCCTTTCCGAGCTCTGAAATCATCTCTGCGACTGTTCATAAAAGAGTTCCTGTGAGGCTGAATTCCTGATGCTGATTTTCAAACCAAGGAAAATTAATCTTTAAAGAATAGGGCTGTGAAATGCTGAACTGGGATCACAGATACAGCGGGAATATCTCTTCTGTGTAACCATTTATTGTGCTTATAACTGAGAATTATCTGAAGTAGAGAGCAGTTCATTCTCTAAGAATGGCATTTTGGGCGAGTTAGTACTTGATTCTTTTTGAAAGTCAAGAGAAGGTGAATACCCAGCTCCTTAGACTTTTTTAATCATTGCCACAGACTAAGATTGTCGTTAATTTTTTTTTTTTTTTAGTTTGTTTTTTTTTTTTTTTTTTTTTTTTTTTTTTTTTAGTTTTGCTCAGGAATAGTAGAAAACTCTCTTTGGAAAAAAATCAACACTTCAGTGTTTCACTTAAATAATGATTCTAGACTTATAATGCAGTAAGTATCACATGATTTTATAATTAGTATTAGTAAATTAGTGTGTTTTTAATTTCATCTTTCAGAAATTTAATAGTGAAAATAGAAGTGTTGACTTTGGCAGGGATTTAGTCTTGGAAAGTTAGCGGGCACTCTTCTGGTCTTGACTGGTCAACACTCATAAGAATTTAATAAAACCCCTGCATAGATTATAAAAAAAGCAACAGGGACCAGGGGATGATGATTAGGATAGAGCTTCCCTTTACAAATCTTGATTGAACAAATACTTGAAAGCTATGTTTGTCATCACAGGATGGAAGTCAAGATATGGAGTTAAATTATTGACATAAGTGAATATATACAGATCCTTCTCCTTTTTCTTCTTTCTCATTGACCTTTATAGTCCAGTTTTATACTGCACTGCTTTATTCACTCCCTAGTGCTTTTCCTTTCCTGATAAGACGTCTCTATAAGCTAGTTCAAGATTGCAACCAATTGCTCTCCTCATACAGCTACTTAGTTCTAACATTCAGCACTTAGTCCCCTTCGGATGCTGAGTTGCTACAGCAGTTGTTAAAATTTTTATGTGTAGTACAGTACAAAAGCTACCAAAAGAGGGCAACATATGAGCCAACAATAAGAAATGTATCCTGACAAGTTTACAGTTGTGCACTTGTGACACCCTCCCCCCCTTTCTTTTTGATAGAGCAAGAAATGTTAGCAGAGCTGGTCAGGAAACAGAATCTCCATTCTATGGGAAATACCAATACCTGGGAAAAAAGTGAAGGTGCTAAAGTTTTCATGGATTAAAAATTCAGAGAAAATATATTTGACATAATGGAAGTGTTCCATAAGTCTCAAATCATTCTCACAGCAGAAAGCCAAAAGTTATAGTGACAATAAAATATTTAATTAAGTAGGCAAAATATTAAATGCATGAATGTTATAAAGTTCAAAACAAAATTAAATGAAACAATGAACAACTTCAATGTTTTCAGTTTATGGAAAACAATACTTTAAATATTATTGAATGTAAATATTGTTTTAATTTGTCTCCACTTAAAATGTTGTCAAGATATGTATACTGTCAAGAAAGCAAGCTGATTAAGACCAGGTTGTATTTCCTGAAAGAATATGTTTCCTCTGTACATTGTTTAATTACATTTTCTCTTGATGAAATGCCTGAGAGAATTTCAAAATACTCTTAATAATCCTGCAAAACATTAAGGTAAATTGACCACACCCCAGGACCGTTCCTGAAGCTGTGTTTGTGAAGCTAGACAAGGCGCTGTCCCATACGCTGTGTGAGCTCAAGCACTAGTATACCCTGGACAACACCAAATGTGCACCCACTGGCAAACAGTCTATTATAAACAAAAGTTTTCTCAAAGTATTCAGTATTACCCCAAGGAGTTAGTCTTGTACACATGCCAGCATGGCAATGGATACAGTAAGCAAATATAATCTATCTCACTTAGGGTAAATATTTGGTTACGAACCTTTTGCGGGCTCTTTAATTCTTTGTACGATTCTGTGGTGAGAATCAGAGGAAAGGCAGTGGAGATGTAAAGAATGGAGGGTGATTTTTTCTTATCAGCAGTCCAGATAGGCTAGCTGCCAGTCAAATTTAAAACATCACTGGAGGAAACGAATGAAGACTGGTAGGTGTAAAAATGTGATGCTTGTACAGCTGCACCAAGTTCTGCTAATGGGAAACGAGAATCAGCCACGTCTTTGTGGAGATGTGCAAATTCTGTGGCCACGTCCAGGAGGCTGACTATGGAATTTAGGGTCCTCAGACTTTTTTGTTTAGTTGGTTTTTTTTTTTTTTCCTTTTATATGTTTCATGTCTTTTTTTCGAGACTAACTTCTGCTTTCTGCTTGGTTCTATTATGGCTTAAAATGCTGGAATATCTGGGAAGGAGAGGTGTGCAGATCTACTATCTATCTGGAGGGCAATGAAACATTTGGAAAGTTTGGAAGCACTTACCTATCTCGAAGACAGGATGTTCTGCTTGTAGGAGCAATGCCTTATCTGCTCTCATTTATCCGTGTCCTGCTTTTGCATCTGTATTTCTGTGGATTCCAAAAAAAGGAAAGGTTTATTCTTCCTAGCAAGGAACAAGTAGATGTTTCTGTCTGGAGAGTTTCTCCATTGCCTGATCTATCAAATGAACAACAACTTCACATAGTTCACCAGATGAAGGGCTACAGAATCTCAGGGTATCAAAGATGTTCAGTATAGGTATGACAGTTGTGCATACTATCTGTATGGCTTTATAGAGTGTATCAACTCTAATTACAATGTTTTCAGACAGCTCCTGTATTCTGGATATGCAAGAAGATATTTATACTCATCTCCTTGGCCTTCATTTCTTGTACTGATCATCTATTTTTGATTAATGTCTTGATACTCCTTCTCAGGCAACAATGTTACTTTTTGGAGACAAAAGAGGAACAGTTATGGAATTAATTTTAATGGCACTGGGAGGTATTCATTACCCGGTTGTGTTTATTTGTAGGAAAAAGGTAAATTGCCTTGCCTATATGTGTCTGACTGCCATCTTATATTGCCACTTTAACCAGCAGTCTAGAGATTGGTGTTTATTCCAGAAAGAATTGGCCCTTGCACACAGCCACACTGATTCTCACAAGTGATTTTATGCATGCCCTTGCTTCTCAACTTCTGCCAAATTCAAGCCTAAATTCTAGGAAGCAACAATAACAGTAACAGGAGTCACGTCAGACTTGAAAGCAATCACTTTAGCTCTGTGAACACAAACCATACTTCCTTTTCTTCTTTAGAAATGATTTTTTTAAACATGCTTTGGCTTCTCTGAGCTAGCATAGCTTTACCCTGTGAGTCAGGTTATGAAAAGGGATCTGTTACCCCCTTCACAGACATGGTATGTGAGCCTAGTTACATCACATTTCAAGGCAGATGGATCTCCAAAGGGAACTGCACCATCCAATCATGTGCTTTCTGCTTCTTGCTATTGATTCTTGTGGTTTGTCTGTTTCTGATTTTATTTGTCTGTGTAGTTTAAGGGTAAGTCTGTGGTTTGCCCCATGTGCCCAAGTGAGGGAGCAAGGGTGCAGAAGACTGCCTGAAAATAAATAAATCAGAAACAGATAGACTAATTACAAGGACAAATGCCAAGGGATGGAGAACACACAGCATCCTCATGATCAGATATGCCTTGCCTGTTGAAGGAGAGATGAATGTCTCACTATGTGACATAATTCTGTACCACATCAGAGAACAGAGCAAGAACATCTTCTTCCTTGCCTGGTTGAGCAAACCCTTCTTGTGTGGTTTGCCCACATGGCATGTCCCAGCATGGAGAGGAACAGCTTCCCTGAGGTAGGGGTGGGGAGGAGCAAGGCTGGGAAATTAGAGGCTGTTCCTGCCTCTCTAGTGCCTGTCCCAACAGCCAGCAGGGCTCAGCTGGCATGAGAAGGGATGTAATCTACTCCTGGCTGTTTCATGCTCAAAGAACATTACTTCCTTCCGTGGAATGAGGCTAGTCATGGATGCCACCGTGACTCACAGTCTCCTGGGGTAGCACAGCTCTGTGCCATGACCTAGGGGGTGAATTAGGAAAGCTTTTGATGTCATTCTCTAAGTGCTGCACCAAAGGAGACAAAGACTTCTTAATGTAATGTCAGGCTATCTCTTAAACATAACCATGAAACTAACTCTGACTTGCCAGCAGCTGGTAAGGCAGTAGTTTCCCTACGCTGCTCTGGCACTTAGCATAAGAAATGTCATCATGTGGGTGGATTAGGCAGAACCTGTCAAAGTTGTGTGCATGTTCTTTGGTTGTGTTTCCTTCCCTGGCCTAATAATGCCAAGGAGATGGGGAGTGGCATGTGTCACACTTTCTGGCATGTGTCACGTAACCCAGTGAAGTAGAGCTACAAGACTTTTCTGCTTTAGTAAGTTGCAGGCAGAAGTGACATGCTGTAGCAGCTAGAAGTCTTAATTCCATATGTATTCACACTGCTAGTGCCTTCATCATGTTTTCTGCTTCCCCAGGGCTCTCTGACAGAGCCAGAGGTATGTTTTGAGGAAAGGGTAAGGAAATGTATCCAGACAGACATTGTTTAAGCTCAGGGAAGCAAGGGTAGACAGAGACGTTTACACAACATGTCACCTACAGTCCCCAGAAAGCTTTACAAGTTCAATGGCATGATCTCCCTAAGAACCACTGAATTTGGCACAGATGTCCAGGGGGAAATATTCAGTGGCTGTTTTGCAGTGTGCAGAAATGCTCCATAGCAGTTGAGCAGAGGTTACAAAGAATACCCATACCTGATAAGAAGAGACACAAGACTTTAAAGTAAGACAACTGGAGACTGATGAAATTTAGGGCGCAGTCACTGTCACTCACTCCCTAAGCTGGTGTGAGGGGAGTTGATATTAATATTGGGGTGAGAGAATTTCCCAAGGTCCAGCACAATCTCAAGGTAAATCATCCTCAGGGGAACAGGGAAGGGCAGTGTATTCAATCTCACAGCAAAGTCTGGTTTTGCACAGCTCCCTGCTTAAATTATGCCTGAGGGGATGCACTTTAA
The DNA here is from genome assembly GCF_963264785.1 of Psittacula echo. NCBI lineage: Eukaryota > Metazoa > Chordata > Aves > Psittaciformes > Psittacidae > Psittacula > Psittacula echo. Next base: position 66,088,496 of record NC_137739.1, on the reverse strand, counting down.
TCCCTGGGCTGAGGCAATATGCCAGGTGAGTTCATCACAAATCACCACCAGAGTAACAGAAGATGGTACAAGCATGTCTGCCCAGTATGACTGGAATGCCATCTCCTGTCACTGCCAGTATGTTGCAGGCTGTATTTGGTTGTTGGGAAAAGACCTATTGGCTGGGAGTCAGCTGCATACCACAAAACAGACAAGTCATAGGTCTGAAGTAACATTGCAGAGACAGCACTGAATTCACCAGCAAGAGTTACTGTACTGTGTTTTCCTTGTAGCTTATAATACTAATAATAATAATAAAAAAATAAAATAAAAATAGGACCAGCAGCTTCTGCAAGGACCTACAGGTGAATGACAACTGCTACCTTGATGTAGCATCTGTAGCACCTCAGGTCAAGAACTGCCATCCCCAGGTGCCATGTTCGGATTCTGCGTGAAACTGAACAGCAGTAGTTGCATAAGTACATATACTAAGTGGCAAAAATACAGCTTAGTGGGCATGAAAGCAGCCTTTGTGGACAAGGGAACTGCACAGTAGCCTTCTCCCTTCACTTGCTGGTTTTGATCCAGAGCATGGGATTGTAGTAAGGGGGTAACATAAACTGGCCAGTAGCTATACCTCCTAGAAATACACATCATCCCTCCTGATGTGGGTGCTGCCCCTGTGTCAGACATAGCTGGTTAGCTAGTCAGTGGCGCTGTTATGTCAGTTAGCTAGTATGTGGGGCTGAGGAGCAGGATGGGAGCTTGAGGGACTGCACTGGGATGCTCTGAGATGCCAATTCTGCCGCGAAGGAGGAAGAGGCAAAGGATAAAGCTGAGATGGGAGATGACTCTGCCACTTAATTTGTGCTTAACATTTGTGTGAAGTTGAGACAACCTGCATCAATATGATGCCTGACATGGAACTTGTATTGTCCCATGATCACCATGACCCTGCTCAGATAGCCAGACAATGTCACATCTCCAATTGTGGAACACCATGATGCTCTCTAGATCCCTTGTCTGCAATCATTATTGAGCTGACTGTTTGTGCACTGGAGAGAGAATTCAAAAATTGTTGATCAGTGGAAATGTTAGCTGTGTGTCCTTTGTTGGGAGTAAAGCAACCTGATTCCTCCTACATCCACATATTGAAAATAGAAAATATTTGGAGAGAAAAAAAATACATGGATAAAGGAAGAGCTTTCATCTGTGTATGAGTACATGATGTGCACGGTACACAACAGTGTTCAGGTAGGTACCAGTGTTTTGTAATTCAAGGATCACATAACTTTAAACAAACAACAATAACAAAAATCCACTGCTGCCATGCTGTTTTTCATTTACAGACAAATAAAAATCAAGCTAACCCCTCCATATTAATTTATTACTTTTATTCTCTATCATCTTGTTTGTTTGCCTGCTTTCTTGTATGGCAATGCATATGTTGTTTGGTTGCTTGTTTGGTTTTATTTGAAATAATTTTGTATGTAATTTTCTGAACTCTTACAGAGCAGAGGAACTAGTAAACGTGTATATTTATGCACCTTTGTCCATGTACAAAGATTGATGGATAGCTAATAAAATGCATATCTCTGCAATCCTTCCACGCTTAAGATCCCCAAGCAGAAGTTGTAAGTATTCATATAAAATAGAACTGATCCAAAATGTACATATTTAGCTTAGATAATAGCAGCCCCCAGATATGTGCCTCTTTCTGCACTTGGAAATCTGTCAGTTGAACAAAGAGAAGGATATAGTGTGAATCAAGCTGTCCTAAAAGCTTTATGTGATAGACACACTTTCTGGAGTTAGTTCCATTTCTCTCACATTTCAAAAGCAGACTCAGCCCCTAATTATCATGAGGACAGACTTCACAAAATCATTTTTTTGTAGTCAAGGATTGCAATGTGTTTTAAAAGAATCTATGTTAAAAGAAAACAGTTTGTCCCAAGGCTTATGGTTCAGCTGTTCAAAGCTTCTTCCTTTTTCTTCCATCTGAAAAATTATTCCTGAAAAGTAATTCTGCTTTTTTTTTTTTCTATTTTTTTTCTATTTTTTTTCAGGGAGGGAAAAAAAAAAAAAGAAAAAAAAAAGAAGAGCTGTAAAGCTCATGTTGTTCTGAACTCCTTCTCTCCTCTTTCACCAATGAGTTCATCAAACAAAATTCCAACAGAAACAATGTTATTATGAGATTAGTAGAATGAATGCCAGAGTTCAGATACTAAAGTTTTTTTTTTTAAAAAACAGTGGGCTTAATGACGTGAAGGAAGTTGTAGTTTAAACATCAAGGTCAATTATTTCGTTAAATATTATTTAAAAGTTACTTGTCTTGAAACAAAACCAGAACTATCCATTTCCCAAAAATGCAAACAGATTATTCTGCCTCTGTTTGTCAGCTTCACTAGATAACTTCTATTTGATCTTCAAATGAAAACAGTTTCTGTTTCAGATTTATACAACAGGCTGTCTCTAAAAAGAAAAAGATCTTAAGATTGGACTGCTGTTTACTTTCCCTTCTAATCCTGTGAGAAGATTTGCATAAGAAAAGCAAATAGATTTGAGTCTAGGTTTTTCAGTCTACATCGAAAGCATGAGGATAAGCCAGTCCTCATCCATCTATTCAGAAAGAAAACAATTGCTTTTTTAAATCAGGTGAGCAGGAAATCTTTCAGTAAGTTCAGCAAGGTTCATGTAAAAGTAACAGGGACTAATTATCAAAACTAACTGGAGCTTAGTTACATAATTATAACAGTCAAACACTGAGAGTCTAAAACCCAAAACCTCCAGTTCCAGGTTTGTTTCCTCATACTGTGTACTTAGCTTTAAAACAACATCCAGAACTGGTATTTCCTGGATCTTGCAAAGCAGCCCCTTGTATTTGTAGGTAGCTTTCTCACAGTTTCTAACAGCATTGGTCTCATTTGGGACCTCAGTGAGCACAGCAGTGCTGGAAGGTGATGTGAGCTCCCGGTGTCATTACTGAGAGAGTGCCTTCAGCTCCAAGTGTGACCCTGGGAGCAAGCCAGTTAACTCTGCTGTAGAGTGGCAATATGGACTTGCACTTACAAGACTGCTGTGAAGCAGAAAAGTTTAATGTATGCAACGTACTTGGAGATTCTTTTGGTGTATAGAAAGGCAAATTTTATAGGAAGAGGATTGGAAAGGATGTTTTGGATCACGGGGTCAAGTCCCTTGCTGTGGGTGATAACCACATCTCAGAAGCTGGTTCACAAACCAGTCAAATTCCATCTTCCAGCTGCTTTGATTCCTTTCTGCCTGCAGAAGGCCTTTCTGTGTCCTCACCACTCTAGTGGGGTGAAGGTGCTTTCCTGTTTCCAGCTTGAATCCCCTTCTGAACAGTTTGTACCAATTCTTTCTGTAATAATTATTTTATTTGGGAGGAGGGGAGGGAAACTGTCTCATAATTTTAAGATTAATCTGAATTTTCCTCTGAGCCCCAGACACCTGGTGGAAGGACGCCAGCAATGCTGTAGGCTGGTTCGATGTACCAATAAAAATAAAATTAAATTTGAATTTAAAAAAAAAAAAAAGAAGAGTAAGAAAAGCGCCATTCTTAGAAAGCCTCCAGCGTTCCAGCTAGAGCACAAACAGCTGCTTATTTGGGACTCTCCTCTGGTAAATCAACAGCCCCGGGCGAAGAGGCAGCAGCTCTCGTGGTCTCATACAAACCCAGACCCCCGCGGGGGGAGGGATAGACATGGGTGGAGAGGGCGGGGAGAAAAGAAGGTGGAAGAGGGAACCATCCTCAAACCTCGGTTGAGACCTCGCCCGAGAGGGTCCGACGCTCAGGAGGGGCGAACCAGAGAGGAGACACCACCTTCCGGGACGCCGGTCGCTGCCCGGCTGGGTGGCTGGGCTGTGTCCCGCGCTCCCGGCCCCCTCGAGGGGACTCTGCACCCTCCCTGCCCCCCTCGGGGGATCTCTGCCCCCTCCCTGCCCCCCTCGGGGGTCTCTGGCCCTTCCCTGCCCTCCCCGAGGAGGTCTCAGCCTCCTGCCCTGGGCTTCCGCTGCCAGGCTGCAGCAGGGCTCGGCGGAAGGCAGATCTTCGTTTTGTCCCTTGGTTCGGGTTTCCCCCTGTCCAGGGAACAGGCGCCTTTGCTGAAGCTGCGCTCCCCAGGGCTGGGGGGTCATTTTTCGTTTGTTTGGTTTTGACCTTGTTCTCCGCTGTCTCCCGCGGGCCTTCCTGTTCCCGCACCGGCGGCCCCGAGGGCGGGCGGGCTGCGGGCTGCCGCCTATCCCCGGCCGAGCCCCGGGCACAAAGAAGCCCCGCAGTCTGCGGGGTTGAAATAGTGGCGAGCGGGAAAGATTCTGGGGCACTTCGCCCTCTCCGGGCTGGGGTACAGAGGCAGTCGGTCCATTTCTCTCGGTGGCCTGTGCCCCCACCTTTCCCACGGGTGAAGGTAGTGCGTGTCCCACGTGCAAACGCGGAGCGGCAGCAGCTCTCTGCCTCCCCGCGGGGCACGGGCTGCAGCGGAGGGGCGCGGGCTGGAGCCCATAGGCCACCTGGAAATGCCACCTCCAGCCTTGAACAGAAGAGCTTCCAGTCCGTGGGTACACTCGGCTTGACGGGGGAGCAAACAGCCCTCCCACCCCCAACCTCCCAAAGAGCTCTCACCCCCCACCCCAACCCTCAAGCCCAGTCAGGATGAAGCAACAGCCACCAAACGCCCTCGAAAAGCCCCAGCCGAAGCTCGGCACCTCTAAAGAAAACTGAAAATCAAAAAGCGAGCTAGCCATAGCACCACCAACGAGCACCCACGAACCGGCGGGGTAAGCTGCGTCGTACTGCGCTGCACTGCACTGCCCCGCCCGGGAGCAGCGCTGCCAGCCCGCGAGCGGCCACAGGGCCCCGGCTCCCGGGGACCACTCTCGTCCTGCACGTGGTTCCTAATTCCTAAGAATTCAACCAAATTGCTCAAGTGATAGAGGGAGAGAGATGGGTTTTAATCCCAGCCCAATTACAGGGGAACCACAAAAAAAGAGATGCAGGTGAAGGAGACAGAACCCCCTCGCTCCCATGAGCGCTGCCGCAAAACGTGCGGGCAGCAACGGGAGAGACTCTCCCGAGGGCTCCCGGCGCAGAGAGAGGAGCAGAAGAAGCGGGCTAGTGCCGGGGACTGGGGTGGCAGGGGTCCGACACTGCGCGCAGCGCTGGCAGCCGCCGGCTGTGGGCGGCAGCCGCCTCGGCGCGCACCTTGCTTCCGCGCGCAGCCCCGCCGACACCTGCGCGGCTTTGACACGGGCGGTCGCGCCTCGACAGCTCGTATCGAGCAAGAGCCTTTCCGGGAAGAGGCTTCTAAGAGCTCAGCAGCGGGAGCGGGGGGCCGGGGAGAGTGAAGTGAAAGGCTGAAGCAACAGTGCGATTTTGGGACGAGGATCAAATCCTAACGTGTTACATAAAAGCCACGGGCGGTTCTTATCAGCAAGCCCGGCCTGAAGACGAACAATCCCCCGGAGCGGCTCCAAAACAACCCTGTTAAAGGAACAATTGTGAAATGCCAACTTCCCACAAGAGTATGAACAGCAGGAGCTAGGCAAGTCCTATCTGTAAACCAGGCTTCTGACAACCAACAGAGAGAGGGGAGGGGGAGGGGGGGGATCCTCTCTTGACAAGATTTATCAAGAAACATTTAACTGGGCTTTAATCATATTAGCAGGAGCCCAATTAGGGCTGAGAGCGAAGCGAGGCCGTCGGCGGGCTGGGGAGAGAAGGGGGAGGAGCAAGCGATGGAGTCACTCGAGGATAAAGTCCTTTCATCAGGCTGCGCTCCCGGCAAGCAGAGGAGTGAGAATAATCAGTGCCCTTCACTGGGTGGACGGGGGAGGGAGCGGGTGGGGAATGTGTGTAAAGGATCATTAAGGCCAGGCAGAAGGGGGTTTTTGTTGTTGTTGTTTTTAATTATTACGGCTATTAAGGTGCTGTCTCTGGGAGATCTCGGGCGCTGTTCTCAGGGACCTGCTGCACCGCGACGACACATCTGTGTGTGCAGATCGGGCTCTCTCGCCGGGGGCAAAGAGGACCTCCCCCTCCCTCGGAGAATTTCCTTAAAAGCCCTTTCCCAGGTCGCCTCTCCCTCATGCGAAGCGGTTCCCCGGCGGCAGTCCGCCTCTCAGCGCGGCTCCTCGAGGGGAGGCGATGCGGGGCGCGGGTGCATCGTAGATCCCGGCAAGCGCCAGCCCGGTAGCCAACGCTCGCCGAAGGCCCCGGGAAAAGCGCGGGGCCGGGGCCGCCCGGGACACGGCTAGAGGGGTGAAAGTGTCTTGCCGGGGTTCAAACTTTATACGCTTTCACGTGGGCAACCTGCCTCGTCCTTAGAGACTCGCCGTCTCCAGCTGTCGAGGAAGGGGGGGGACAGACAGCGAAGAGTAACTAGAGATGACAGGTGGGAGCAAAATAAAGCTCTGGCTACGAGCCCCCACCGGGTTACGCCACCTCGGGAACACGCCGCGGGAAGCGGAGGCGGCCGTGACCCTGCCTGCGGCTTTCGAGACATCGCTGGCAGCTGCCAGCAGCTGCCCCGGTTTCCTGCCGTTGCCCGCAAACGGGAGCGGGGAGATAAGGCTGTTGGGCAACCATATACCTTTCGCTCAAGAGGAGCCGGATCTCCGCACCGCGGGGCAGGGGATGCTGTTGTTTTATTGTTTCAACTGGGCAGGGCCAAAGGCGTTTGCCATTCGCACCGATGAGCATCCCCGCTGTCAGGGGCGATCCCCACCTCCGCCCGGCTCGGAGGGGCTCTCCACGCTCCCCCTCTCCCTCTCCCCGGGGCGGTGGGCCCGGCCGCGCCGACCCCCCGCAGGCCGCCGCAGCCTGCCCCTCAGGGACGAGCGGCCCGGAGAGGGCAGCTCCTCTTCCCCCGCTCCGTGCCCTTCTAGTGACCGTACCCCCGCCGCACCTTCCCTGTCCCACGCTTACCTTTCCGGCCCGGCCGCTGAGGGGCTTGCCCCCCCCGCTCCCGCCCCCCGCCCCGTCTCCGCCATCCCCGCCGAAGGGGTGTCGCACGCCGCCGCGCCGGCAGAGCTCCGGCTCTCCCCTTGCGCGCACTCGGCTGCCGCTGGCAGCCCCACGGGTTCATCCGAGGACAGCGGCGGCTCCGCGCCGCGGCTCGTCTAGCTGCCAACGCCGCGGCGAGGCTGACGCTGCCGCGGCCGGGGGTGACTCACGAAGGCCCGCAGCCGCCGGAGGTTAGCGGATCCACCAGCTAAGCGGGGAGCGGGCACATTGCGGCCGTCCTCGGCCCCTTCCCCGGGCACCGCCGCCCCCCTCACACAACCCCCTCCTTGCTACCCCTCTGCTTCTGCAGCGTGGAATAAACGCCCTGTTTTCCGGCACTTATTCACCCTTCCGACACCGAAAGGGAGCCCGACCCTCTCCCCCTCCCTCCTTGTCGGCCCGGCACCCCGTCGGAGGCAGGGCCGGAGTTCGGCCCTACGGCCGGCAGCGCTCCCGGCGGCACCCGCCCCCAACGTAAGTGACCGTCGGGCCCGGGGAGGGGGTGGCTGTCCCTCGTATCCCCGGCCCCAGCATGCTGCCGGAGGGGCTGCGCCCGGGCGTCAAGGGCGAAACCCTAAGGCTGGTCTGGGCAAGCGGCCTAGGGCCGGGGCCAGTGCTCACCTCTGGCCGGGGTCCTGAGCTCGGCTCAGCGGGTCTCAGGCGCCCGCCCTGGCCGTATGCGTCAGGGATTGCCGCCTGCACTCGGCCGGGTGAAGGCTAACACAGCTCAGAGCCAGCTGGATGGAGGGGTGGGAAGGGAAAGGGGGGCTAAGACCTGGAAAGGGGCCCGGAGTCAAAGTGGCAGGGAGCATTGGTGTGATTGGACTGTCTGCCCAGTTTAGCAAGCAAACTGCAGGGTTCTAGCTGCATGTGGTTCCCACGGAGTCCTGGTGGCATGTCCCAGCCAGAATGTGTTGCAGATGTCTTCATGGTGAGCGTGCAACAGGTCTCCTGCTTATGCTCGTGGGTCCCAGGTGGAGCCTTTTCATATCCTTTATGTTATGTAGTTCAGCACCAGCAGTGCTTTTGAGAAACATGCTTCTTGCATGACATCCTGGTTCTGAAACAGATTTTTGAAGTGGAGCTCTAGCAACATACATCTTCAGTCCACCCTTATAGACTGCATGCACAGTTTTAAACCAGTGTCTTATTAAAATTAAGAGATGATTAAAAGCTTATTTATTAAGAAACTTAAGCCACAAAGGTAGTGGGAATGAGTCCTATGTTCTCTGGATACATGCTCAAGTTTTGGAAATAGGAAAACGGCATGCCTCGGCCTGTACTTAAAAATACTTCAAAACTACTTGTCATAAATATGCTCAAATGATAAGATGCGGACTTATGGACAGGGATTATGTTGTCAGTGCTTCAACCTTAAGTTAATTTTTAAGTCCAAATTTCAGTCCTTTGAGAAAAGAGAGTAGGAGGAGGAAGAGACTATTATAATAGAAATGCTGACATTGCTAACTGTGGCGGTGTGAATTCACTATTATAAGACCTCAGCTAGCAGCTTAATTCCAAAAGGGTGATGTTATCCAGTAATAAGGCAATCAGTTTGTTGGCTGTAACATAGGAAACTGGGAATTGGTCTATTTTATTGCTATTTTTGGCCAAAATTTTAAGAAAAAAATAACCTGTCAGATGCCAGGGTCAAGGCAGGAGAGCTACCTTTTCTACTTAAAATAATAAAACAGAGTTCTTTGTGAACATTTTTCACTTCAATGCAGTTTTACAAAAGCATATTTAAAGGGATGGCCAGTGAGAATGCAAGCTTTCAAGCTAGGGATTGGAGGATGGAAAGGCCCAAGGGTGGAACATTGTTAAATGTTTCAGAGAGGTCCTGAAAGCACAGTGTTCACTTTACAAAATAGAAGTTTTCTCCTGGGTAATGGCTAAATGAGTTAGCATTGATTTGCAGCTGCAAATTTAAAGAAAACAGAAGGAAAGAAAAGAAATGAAAAAGAAAAATGCCCTGTTAGTAATTTAGAATTATGCTGCAACAATTAAGAAAATTGCATCAGATTTATCAAAAATTGGAACTGACTGCTTAGGGTTTTGAGTTTATGTATTCAGTATTCTCCAGTCCTTGCATCTTTCTTTTCAGAATTATTTTTAAGGAGTAAACATTCTGACCATTTTCTAGGCAGCACGCTCTCAAATTAGAAATAACAGCTTAAGTGGACTAACTTGTAAGGTGTATGTATCAGTGAAACCTTTTTGGTGAAATCTTCCATAGATGTTTAGCCAGCGATGTTAGTGAGGCCAGAATTTCACCTGCTGTGAAGGTACTACTGTTGCAGAAAATTACAAGACCATATTATCTCTCTAGTTCAGGTTTAGATTTTGCTGTTTCTGTTGATGGTGTTCTGTATGTTTAACCTGATCCAGAAGACAGTGAGATCAGTGGGACTCTTTGGTTTGGGGTAATGAATTCTTTGAAGGATAAAGTCTTAAGTTTCTTCATATCAAAACCAAGATATATGAAAGTATGTAAAGACAACTGAAGTTATGCCTATAGCCAAATCATAACTGTCCATTTTAACAGAGTGCCTTGTAAATAACAGAACACTACAAGAATACATGTGTGTGACTGAGTCAACCCGTTCTGGAAATCCTATGACATGCAGCTGCAGAAACTACACAAATTCTTGAAAAATTGTCAACAAAACCTGAAAGGACCCTAGGGGTTTTTATTCAAATTCGTTGAAATTTCTTGAAAGTCACATTTCCTGAGTTATATACAAGCTCTGTTATGCTTGTAAATATATCACTTGAAAAGTAGGCTAACACTACTACACTGCCTACCTTGTTCATCTGATCTTCAAAAGGCAAGATCACCCTATTTTTAGACTTGCCACTTAACAAAGATTATTGTAAGTATTACATCCATTTGTGAATGTGTGTACCCTGGACTGTGGAAAATCAGGGGCTGGCATTCACCATCAGGCTTACATCCAACAAACATATGAGTTAATTTGCCCTGTATGACCGCTGGCACTACAGAGGGACAAATTGGAAAAGGTATTTGGAGAAAATGCTGCTGGTTCCAGAGCTGCCCTTAAACACTTGCTTTAAGCTAAAAAACAGATGTGATATAATGATAGTTGCTTTGTTTTTATTGTGCAAGATAATACCAGCTTGTGATTACTGACTGGATGTGAAACAAAACTTTCTGGCTGCATGGACTGGATGTAGCACATTGGCAGTTGTAAAGGATGCTAGTTGAATCACCACGAGTTCTGTAAAAGATTCAAACAACTATTAATCACTGTTTCTCACAAATACAAAAATTAGAGGGCACTGAAAAATTAACTGAGGAAGTTAATGTATGGATGCAGAGAATGGTAGTCTGGATGCTGGCTGCCACACAGGAAATTCCCAGACCACTAATTGATGGAAATCTTAAAACATTCTCAGGTTAGTGAGTGCTCCAAACAATGTGTTTTCAATTTTTTTTCATAAGTGTTCACTTCTGGCCACCACAGAAAGATTACATTAGCCCAGTATAGACATTTTTGCTTCCTTGGTGCATTGTTCCTGAAGTCCTACCTCCTTTATCATTAGTTATGGTTACTTGCTTTTTAATGTCAGCTTTATTATTGAGAGATCAAGTATGATTGTGCAGAGGTGTGTCCTTGTGTATATAGGTGCAAAAGAAGCAAGTTAAAGAGGAGAAGGGAAAGGAGAGGGTGTTTGGAGAGCACAGAAGGAAAATAGAAAATAGGAGGCTTGCAGAAGAGTGACTGATGATGGGATAGGACAGGAAGAGACTAGACCACTGACCATGCAGAAAGCAGTGTTCAGAGATGGTGGTTTGATTGAATTACTCCTTAACATGCCCTGCATTTCTCAGTGGGAATGCAACTTGCAATCTATGTGCAACAATGAAACATTGAAAAAGGAAGGAAAGAATGAAAAAGCAAGAGGCAGTTTCAACATTTGTTTTTTTCTATTTCTGAAGTCTGCCTACCTCACACATTGGGTAGGGTACACTTAGAGAGAATCTTGGACAAAACTAAGCTGGAACAAAGTTGGAAAGAAACTCCAGTAAGTTTAAAGAAAATAATTAAAAAAAAATCTGACCTCCCTCCTCCTCCCCAGAACATACTTAATATCCAGCAAAATCACCTACCCTTAGGCAAATGCCTGGCAAAAACATGGTATATGTATCTACTCTGAAATCAAAGTTCAGGGTATACATATCTATATCTGTAACTGCAACTCATACTTTGTCTTCCTGATAATATGTTGATGTAGAATTTTCACAGTCATCTTTTTCTACTTTCTTTTTCACTCATTTTTTCTTCTTGTCTTTTGGGACAGAAAATCCTGCATGCATTCTGATCCGTGTTATACTGGATATCTCATGCAGGACAGTGTCTTATTCCATGCATGACTTACTCATGGTGTAAAAGCAGAGTGAGTAATGGGTACTGGAATTTAGCTCTGTATTGCATTTTGCATCTGGGGTTTCTGTAACAGGTTCATAAAGTTCACAGACTGCCACCAGTAATTTTTCTATTTTCCTACCTCCCATTCCTGCTTTTCTTTTTTTTTCTTCTATTTCTCCAGAGATTTTCCTGTGGTTCTGGAGGGTTTTACAACTTTGCAGAGTCATATAGAATTATATAAAAATGCTCCAAGCACTGTATAAACACATAGAGCCTGTTTGTGATGCAAAGAGATAAAGACCAGGATTTGACTAGGCATGATCCCTTATGATTCCAGGACTGTGTGTCAGCATTGCACCTTTACCAGCAGCAAGGTTTTACAGTACCTGCAGATCTTAGGTATGCACTATGTGTGTAGAAGAGAAGGAATGCTGGACTATTCACATTGCAAGTGGAATGCTTTAGATGGCAACATCACCCTTGGGTCCACCAGGAGAAAAACTGCTTTCCAGTGATGGTCTGAAGTACGTGCTATAGGGCTCCAAGTACAACAGCAAATTTGAAGTTAAAAAGAAGCTCTCCAGTGCACTAAAATGCTGATGTAGCACTCATAGTGAGAAAGTCCTGGTCCAGATATAACTTTGGGGAGTACATGCAGGTCAGACAAAGAGGGTCTCAGAAAGAGGTGCAAACCAACCAAACAAAAATGTTCAAAATCACAAACAACTAATTATCTGATCTGGAAACAGAATGGAGGGGTTGTCTGTAGCTGCATTTTGTTCAAATTTATGTTGGGCCTATGTCGTAACTTACTGCCAGTCCACACAGTTCATGTCAGACTCCAGGCTGTGGGTTTTCTTACTGATGATTCTGCAGCCTCCCAGGGTTCCTGGTGCCTGGGGAAGAGCCCAAAGGTGTGTGTTTGTTCAGGGATCTCTATTCAGTGCAAAGAGGTGGTGACAAAAGTTGCTGTTAATTGTTGCCATAAAGGCAATGGGTAAAGGTTGGGGGTTGCTGTGCTAACAAGTATTCTCTGCTCTGTCCCAGTTCAAAGTCAAGCCATCTAGCTGAAACCAGGGAAAAGTATTAATGCAGCTAGTGTTTGGTCTCAAGAGAAGAGAGGGAGGGACAGGGAGGAAGGTAAGTATCTGAATCTGTACACAGAAATGGTGAGTCTGTTGTGTCAAGCACCCAGAGTGCAGATGTGCCGAGTCCAGTCTTGTGTCCTATTAACCAGATCAGTCAGTTGTGAAAAGTGGTCTAAGGCTTTCCAGGATAAGTTGTCCATTTAGTTTGTCTTTCTAACCAGTCAATAAAGCTCAAACAATACTCTTCTAGAAATTCTCTTTGTGTTAAAATTGCCTTATTCCTATGTGTCTAACTCTGTATTAGGATGTGAATTGTAGGACCTTGGGGATATATGCAGAGTTCAGAATTTTGACACAGGAGCAACTGCATTATTTTCCTATTCATTTTTCTAATCTGTAAACAAGCTTTTGTGCAAGACTCTTGGCACTGAAAGTCTGTTGGAAATTGAGTTGTGGAAGCACAGGAGTTCATAACCCTTCTCTTTGCAGCAGCTGTCAGTGCCATCTGAATACTGAGTGCCTGCCCTGGGGAGGAGTGGTGAGGTCTTCCTTAGCTGCTCGGGCTGAGCCTTAGGAGAAAGCAGCATTGTTGCCAGCTACATGATAAAGGACACAGACAGTGCATACAACATCCTTCTCTTACCTCTGCTAGGAAGAATTAATGAGACACTTTATTATTCAAACACTTTCTAAGGCAGAGCTTCAGGTTCTTTTAACCTGAGAATGGATTTATTAGCATGCATTTATGAGTACTTTGCAGCACACTAGGTTCCACTTTTGACAGCAATAGAGAGTTTTCAACTGGAAGCCTTTACTTGTTTATTTAATATGCATGAATCACTGCTGCTGGTTTAATACGTTAACAGTTATTTAAAGAATAGTCTAGTAAATGCTTTTGCTCATGTATGGATTATAAAATATAATATCTTACAATATATTGCCTGGTCACTCACTTTATGTTAAGATGTCATTAACATGCCTTTCCTAAATAACAAAACAGTTCCTGCAGAGCTTGTTAGCCATGTGAGGACCATGTGGTATAAGCAGTTATAAATACACCAGTAAAAAACATTTCAGACTATAAATGACTATAAATTCAACTCCAGCGGTCAATGAATAATATCTTTATTAACTTATTAACCAGTTATCAAAGTGATTTGTTTTGTACTTAGACTTAATTTTATGTTCAGTGTAAATTTTATACTGACTTTCTTTTGCCAGACATATTTATTTCTGAGTCAAAACTCAGTTTCTTTTGCGAAAATGAGGAAAATCAGAGGCATGATAATCAGCCTAAACTCATCCAAAGCACTTTAAAAATAGCCAGCCCACCTACTGCACTGGGAGATTATACAGTGCAGTGTACAGAAGCACAGTGGGGAGTAGCTAAGGAACCGTGCAATATGTAAGCTTTTCAAAATGCACTTGAGGCAGTGGCTCTCTAACCAGAACCAGTTTTTTTTTCTGCTAAGGCATCTGCCTTTTAGACCCCAGTCCCTTACAGCTTGTTGCCCAGGATGTTTAATTCTGCTTTCCATGAGAAATTTCCCTGCATGGATTTTTGTTTCCAAATCAGTGGCTTATAGTGGAGAGAGCTATAGCAGAAGATGGCCGAAAAGAGTGAGGCAGTGGTGGTGTTCAGTCACTGGTGCAGTGGGTGGTGGTGCACCAGCATTGTCACTTGGGCTGTTACACAGATGGTCTGTGTAAACTTGGAGTAAAATTCTTGCAGATAGGTCTGCAAAGGGACGTAGGCACTCGTATACCCTGTGTGGGCCTTGCTAGGCTCCACAAAACCATGTAAATCATGCCCAGCTGTCATCTCACTTTGTAAGGTGTTTGGCTCTGCCAGGGAGTGTGTTACAAACTGCATGCAGGTTCTGGTAGGGTCTCAGGTCAGACCTTTCCTGGCTGGTCTTCTCAGCAGAGCTCTGCATGTAACTGTTGGACTGTTTGGGCCTCTGCTCATACAGGGATACTGTTTCTGGATGGGCTTTATGATTATTATCATGTAAGTACATGATGTATACATACGCTAGTTAAACCAAATTGGTCTAATTTACAGAGACCATTTGTATCTTTTTTCCTGCTCTTCCCTCCATCAGGCTTGCTGTCTGTTATTATAAACCCCGCTTGTCTGTTCTCGCTGTTTTTTATCACTGTTTTACCTTTAATTGGTACACGTAGTTGGCCAATTTACCTCATTTCTCAATAAACAGCCTATCGGTGAAAGAGCTTTTGGCATGTGAACAGCATACATTGCAAAAGATGCTGGAGGAGGAATAGTAGTATGCATGTGTGTTACCACATTATGGCTTAGGTCAGATGTTGTATCTGAACGGAATTTTACAACAAAATAAACTTTGAAGTTGACTAAAGCAAAGGGTATTTTCCCATGATAGACCAAACAGAATGTACTGTGCAGGGAAATGAGGAAATCCAGTCTCATACTTTTCAGCATCACTAATTTTTAAAGGGTTAACTACCTGCCAGTAACCACATCTTAATGTAATGCATGTTGGCATTTCCTTTGCATATCGCTATTAGGGAATTTGATGAAACAGCTTTTGTTTGTTCACACTTGTCTCTCTTAAAATTTGTATATCATCAGTAAATGTTATTTTTTCTGCAACAGCTTGCACTTTCTTCTTCATGCAGACAGAAGTCAAGTCATACTATTGCTTTAGATTATAATTTTCAGCTTGATTTAAAAAGTAAATATGTAGACTTTAGCTTCTCCCAACAACAAGGATTGTAACCAGTTTACATGCTGAGATTTGTTAATTTATCTGTCTGTTGAAGTTAGTCACTACAGGAATGGAGGGGTTTGCATGGACCTAGAACATTATATTAGGCCCTTAATTACAATTTTGAATGCTTTTTGTGGAGGTAGGAGTGACAATATGAGTCCAAGTGAACACATGGAGTGGCCTTCCTTGTATCCAAAGGGAAGGAAATTCTTTACTTCTTTGCAATATTTCAAAGACTTTTGGTGCCCTTTAGTAGCAAATATGTTCACAGGATGGGGGTTGTCTAGACTGTGCACTTCAGATTAAGGGTTTTACTTTGCTGAGAGCTGGAGTTCCGTTGATGGGATTTGAAAAGACCTTAATGTCAATGGGGAAAAAGGAACCTCCTGTAGCTCTTCCGGGACCTGAGATGCCAAACATGTAAGTATGGATTAGCATGTCCACTAACTGCAGGGGAATTTCAAATAAAGCTCTTTCAGAAGTTTTGTCAGAGTTGGGATATTAAGCAGTTTCTGTGTTAGGTTGAGTGCAGAAACATGTTATGTGCTCATACAGTAAACTTCCTCAAGTCAGTGCAAAAAATCAGATATAATTGGTTAATATTATAACATGAAGTATAGTCAAGATTTTTGTAGTAATCAGAATGAAGAAAAACTAAATTTAGAGAAATGGTAATAATTATTCCTGATGCAGCACAGGGAAATAGTTACTGCATTTTTGTTTTTACCAGCCTTTGCTTCCTTCTAGCCAAATCATGTTTAGGAGTGACCTGTTGTAATTTTTGCAGCATGCCTTTTAAGGGTGGCAGAGCGAAAGCCTTGCAGGGAGGTTGTTGTGCAATTATTGCTATGTATCTTCCTGCTTATAAGCCTTAATTCTGCTCTGATTTTTTTGTGTTTTTGTTTAAATCCTTGAAAAGATGTCATTCTCTCACTGACTGTGTTTTTCTTCCTAAACACAAGCTGTAAATGCATACACAGATAATATTACGTGATTCTTTGTGTCAGCTGCTTGCAGTTCTCATGTGTTCTATTCTAGGCAAATTTAGAAAATTAGTATCAAACCTCATAAGCTCAGACATAAAAGCTCGTTGACTGGTCTTTGCCATGGAAATGGCAAGTTTTAACATGTATATGTAAAAGAAAAATCCCAAAGGTAACAGACAAGAAGAATTTTGCAGGGTTGTTATAGACACAGTGACATCTGTTTTCTATTGCAGTTAATGATTCCTAATATTATGTGCCATTTTGTGTTATGTAACCGTTTATTATTAATCTGCATCTCCTATTACAAATCAGTTTTCAATGCTTTTTTGCTCCAATCATATCTTTAGATATTATGAGTGTATATTATTTATGCCTACTAAAATAGAACTAAAGTTGTCCTTCTATATTAAGAATTTTTGAAGTACTTGGAGATGGAGTCTGTGTTCTCCACAAAGTAACTGTTGTCCTAATCATTACCAGGAATTGAACCTGGAACGTCCAAAGCTAGAGGATAGCTTGACAATTTGAGCTCAGAAAGGCTAAATCTTCTGGCTAACAGTTGTAGGAGAGTCACGGCTTTTGTGGCTCTGGCATTAGTTACTAGTTGGAGAGGGAATTATGCTTGTGCAACTCAGAATTGTCAGTGAAATGCAAGGGAATTTGGGGGTTTACAGGGAATGCAAAATTGGGCTTTTCCAGGAGCTTCCCAGTAAGCATGAAAAGTTTTCTTCGTGTGTGTGTGTGATGGGCTGTGAGAAATCCTAATGTCTGACATCGTTCTGGCTAAGTGCATTTTTCAGTTTTCCATTAGTGGTGGTGGAGGCCATCAGTGAATCCTTTCAGGAGTAACCAGCTGGCATCTCCTAAACCCTTGTCTGTGTATTATGTAGAGCTCAGTGTTACCACTCTAAAGAAAGACCTTGAAAAATTAAATGCCATCGGAATTTAGTAATTTAGGCCACAGTGTAAACTGTGGTTAAATTGAGCCGAGGCCTGCTATAGAGAAAGAACCTGTAATTGATTAAACCCAGCCTCTAGCTAGATAAAAATGAGTTTGAAGTAGATTAATATAAAAAAATTTAAAAGCTTCCTTGTTGTCAGTTTTCAAAATGCAACTTGTCAAGAGTTTGGCAGAAAGAGCTCAAAGGCATATCTGATTCTAAACTGAGAAAAACAAACCCAAAGGAGCAAACAGCATTACAGACCTTCTCATGTTTGGTTGATTTATATGAATTTTCTCATTGAAGGCTGTGTCTTTATGGCCTTCATTTTTACTTGCCATTTTTCTCCAGACTACAGTTATTCAGGAGTTGTGTCTCATAGCTTTATCTAACATAGAAATGTCTTCTGTACTGCTTGGCCTATCTTTGCATGGCCTTCATGAATCTTCTCTGACATATACTGTGTGTAATTATCATGAGAACATAAACCAAGGGCAAAACTCAAAGGATAGTCTTGGATTCAGTAAGAAACTGAGAATTGAAATGGAGACAGCACAGCCAAACAGCTAAAATGATGTTAGACTTCTTGCTGGAATCTGATTCCATCTGTAACTTTGCCTCGTACATGACCTCTGTGCCACTCAGTTTGGCCTACTGCAGGCACAGCCACAGTTTGGTGACAAGGTGGTGCAACTTTCTGTTACTGATTTAGACATAGATTATGTAGTCCCAGTGATGAGTGAAAAATGAAACTCATAGACCATCTCCAACAAATGCTACTAAAGTGTTTATCAATAAACAATGTTGATTTTACTTACTGCCATACTGGAAAGTAATTTTTGAACATGTTTGTGCTTTAACACCCTTTCTTAATATTTTTTCCCATATCCTTTTGTATATACAGCTAGGTCACGTTAGTGACCACAGGCATGAGTCTCAATTCCATTACACTGATTTTATGCCAGAGTAACCCTGCTGGTTTTCACAGTCTAAAAGACTGATGAAATGTGGTGAAAAATTGATTCCATACATATTTCAATCTCTGAGTGACTTAATATTTAGTGCTAAAACAGTTTCAACCTTTAAGAACAACACTTCTATCAGTCATGTTGCACATTTAAAGTTTGCTGTCTCACGACTTGCCAGAACTGCAGCAAATGCTGAGAAGCGAGCATGTCCTTAAACATGACAAACCATGGGATATTTGATCTTTAAGTTTGACAGTCCTGTAGGATGGTCAGCTAGTACTCTCATATATTGACAGTGTTGAAACATGTACTTATTGTACATACCACTCACATTTCTGAAGCTAATGAGCCTGTTCTGTTAAAATTAATTGCAAAGCTCTAGTTGATAGTAATAGGAGCAATCTCATTATTCTCAATGATCATAAGCTAATACTCGACAACTGAGTTGGGAAACAGACTGCAGCC
This sequence comes from Psittacula echo, assembly GCF_963264785.1. Lineage (NCBI taxonomy): Eukaryota > Metazoa > Chordata > Aves > Psittaciformes > Psittacidae > Psittacula > Psittacula echo. Next base: position 66,069,910 of record NC_137739.1, on the reverse strand, counting down.
TCAAAGGACAGATCATTGGAGAGGTATAGGTGTGTAAAAGGGATGTAGGGTTCTGTTGTATTTGAGACTTTGTTACACCTCAGATTTCCTCCATGACTTTTAGACTAGTTAATATGGTTCCCTTCTGAATCTGTAAACTGGGCATGCACAGCAGTACATCCTTATATTAAAAGGAGTGATATGCTCAGATAATGATCTGTGGCACATTTTGTGGTTGGGAGAGATTTCTCATAAGACCCAGGCATAAACTAGGTTTGAAACAGCTGGGTAAATAGTACTAGTAGTTAATTACTTATTAGTTAATTAGTTCAGTTAATTAGTAACTGGTAGAGTAACAGCTCTTTTTCCTTCTTGTTGGGTAAGAGAGTTGTGACCCTTGGTCTCATATGGTGTTCCTAACGGCACAGCAGCAGAGCAGCGAAGTAATGGTGCTGCAAGTCAATTATTGCCTTCTTTCTTACATGTATATTCAAATTGCTCCAGATTAATGAGGTGCTATGTGTCAGTCCCTTCCAATTGATATTCTGAGATATTCTGAGATTTCATAGGTGAAATGTGGTAAGTGTACATTAAGGCTGTGGTGTATTTAAGGCAATGAAACTTGGTTTAGCCTGTAACACAAATGACTATGTGAAACCACATTGTCTTGCATTAGTTGAGGGCTGAGGATGCAAGAAGACTTCTTGTTTCAGCTGACATGTTGTAACTTGTTAAGTCTTGGTAATTTGATCTGAGCTCATATAAAGGTTTAGGTAAGAAACGGTGGTTGTTCCTTCTGGAATCAACATCTCTGGTTACATGAAAACAAGTCTGGGGATATAAAGGTCTCAAGGAGATTTATCCCGGTTAACAGTATTCCTTCCTTCTTTTTTTAATTTCCACTTCTCACCAGTTAACATTGGCTGAAGAACAATTCATCGTTCATGGGAAATCTTTCTTTTTTTTTTTTTTGGGGTGGAGGCACACACATGCTAGGGAGGGGGCTGGTACAAATCCATCTGGGAAATGCACAGAAATTTTTCTGCTGAATATAAATTTTGAGATAGCTCATTCTGGAAACAACAAATATTTTATTTCTGAAATAAATGTGCTCCTTGGTTTCTGCAGCTTCTCAGTGAAAACAGCATTTGACAGGTGACTATCAGCTCTGCAGAGCAACTGTGGAGCTACAGGGATTTGGTGGAGCTTTGGCAGCCCTGTTTGATGGGCTGCCTGGAAGTCCATTGCTGGTCTTCTAGGCTGTCAGTTGGCATTTACTGGTAGGTGATCAGGAAGTCTGGAAATACTGGAAATCACAGGAAGTGGGAAGTCACTTCTTTTAAGGTCAAGGTTTCCAGGACTTCCAGTTTACTGGTCTGTCGTGGTTTAAGCCCAGGCCGTAAATTAGAAACACGCAGTCTACTTCCCCCCCCACCACTGTACCCTTAGGTACAAGTCAATGGCCACGTCCATCCCTCCCTGCTGCCGGAGCCCACCCGTATTACAAGCCATTACCATAAAATACAATGAAACAAGAACCTTAGCCCAAGGCCCACACTTGATAAACACTAACACAGGAAATACCGGCTCTAAGTAAGCTACAGCATACTGAAACTGTGACATGGTTAAAAAAATGGCAGCCTGGTGTTTTACTGAGTTGGGGCACCCTATTGAGCAGATCTGCCTCTGATTCCTCAACTAAACTCACCTTTATTTCAAGAGAACCATTTCATACCTTGTTTTCCAGCAGCAGGGTGGCATTCTGTGATGCCAAAAGAAGGGCCTTTTGTTTATTTCATCTGTCTCCTCTTGCCAGAGATGTACCTACCTTGCTTTCAGCTGGCTTTATGGGGTATGGGTAGCAATCCAGCTGTGGAAGCCTGGAATTTAGTGTGGGCTAATTCCTGTATGCAGTTTACCCAGCTTCTTTGGGTGTGTCCTGCATGGCTGCTAGACCACAATGGAAACTACCCGCACAGCTTCAAACAGCTAATGAAGCAGCCTCGCACCCACCACACCCAGCGTCTGGAAGATTCTGGCCCATCTTGCAGAGTAAGGCTATTCACAGTTACAGCATCTGGCTTTGGCAAGTCTACAGGCACAGCCAGCCTTTGAAACAAAAACAAAACCATGCATCCTCACCACTGTTCCTTCCCTTATTTATGTGACTAAATGCTGCAATGCACACATGTGGATAAAAGCAGGAATAATGCAACCCACCAGTGATCATAAAGGAACCGTAGTGGCTCAGCACCCTGCAGGAGCTGCTGCTTGAGCTGATCCACAGCTTTTTCTAGCCACACCAAGGGTTTCACACATCTGAAGCAGAATTGCTGCTTGCAGCATGAAATCTACCTAAGAGGTGTCAGATTTGACCTTCAAAATTGAAGGAGTTTTGTCAGACATATTCAGAGGCAGATTGCAAGTGCACCTATCCTTAATCCCTGAATATCCATACATTTCACAAGAAATGCAACTCCTTTTCTTGTCTTCTTCATACATGAGTGGTACAGATCTCCTTTGGCTGACATGCAGGCACATTAAAAATTGGTTTCTTGCAGTCTTGCAAGGGTTGCTACAAGTATGCTTCTCATGCTGAGGAACTGAGCATCTTCAACTCCTTTAATGCCCCCAAGTGACTTGCACTTCACAGTCTATGGATGTCTACAGGTGGCAGGAGATAGCAAATAGTTTAGGTGAAATATGATAGAAGAAAGCAAGAATTGTTTTCAGTCTTAACTGGCATACCAGGTTGTTTCTTCATTTCAACCACTTGCACAGAAAGGCTTACTCTGGGAGTGTTAACACTGAATGTATCTGATGTTTCATGGTTCAGGTGATTTCTGCGTGAATGCATTGTGTTGTCTATGTGCAAGTACCTGTACTTGAGAACAGATTTGAGACCATAAAGGTTGTTTTGTCTCTTTAGTTTGTCTTTGAAGATGTCTGCCAACCTTAGACTTCCACAGCAGGAATCTTGCGTAAGACCACATGTGCAGGAAAATCATCCATGTAACATTTAAACCCCATTGTTTCTTCCATTAGTTAAGAGGAAGCACAGTTAGACCAGTTTCTCACTGAATGTATTTTTATGGCCTTCGCACAGCTTTGATGATCTTGTGGGAGCATGCAATCATAAATTATTAAAAAGAAATCAAGCTACTCAAAACTAAAAACATCAATTATCTTCTTAAGGGGAAAGTATGTGAACGAATCAATAGGATTAAATCACTGTAAAACATCACAACCTTTTGTTGTGATTGCATATAACGAACCTGATAATCTTAGTTGTCTCTGGCACAAGGGAGCAGAAGGATATTTTTTATGCATGCGTTTTATGACAAAATGAAACACGATGCTCTAGGCACAAAGTGGAGCAAGAGAGTGTGTAAATACATGTGTACATACTTGTGTATATATACATGCATTCTTTTGGTACATGCATATTTTCTTCCAGATGCAGTCAGAGTCCTGGCTGTTGTAAGGGTTTGGCAGCTTTCTTGTTCAGTGTGGGCGTTTATCATTCTACTGTGATTGTTCATGTTGTGATGAGTTGCCTCTTGGGTACAATTTTCAGGCACATGTTCCTGTCAACCAAGGTCAATGCTGAGCCAGAGAAGCAGTGCACAGGTGGTACATCAGAGTTAGCCTCTCATTTGGCTGCAGACAGTGGCACTTCTTAATTTAACTTATGATTAAACTATTGCTTTGATACAGTACCAAAAATATTAAAGTCCTTCTGCTTGGATTTCGGTGAAATTATTCTTTACATAAACAAGGGAAAACATAAGTGAATAATAAAAATAAACTCTCAGGACCTGATCACAAGCCTGCTGAAGTCAAAATCCAAAGACTCCTTGGATTTCAGCAGGCTCTGCTTCAAGCTGTTAATGCATTCTCAGGTGTCTGTAATCCCAGGTGGGGGTAAATCATCATTAGGTGGCTTCTTTACTTTCACAACGTATAGTGCTGGTGGCAGCAGAGAAATGATGGGGAATTCAGGATGATGGGACAGGTCATGGTAGAGAATGATTTTTGTTTGTTTGTTTGTTTGTTTTATTTTTGACAGCATCTGGGTTCTAAACAAAAAAGCTCTAAGGGGAGAAATGCATCAGGGTCATTGCAGCTGTTATTTGGCAGTTACTAACATGTATTCTTGAAAGAAACTGTTAACACAATTTTGTTGTTTCTTGCCAAACAGCAAGGGCAAGCTTGCTATTTTGGAGCCAGATTTGAACTGCAAGCTTTAGAAATCCTTTCTAGGATCAGCTGATCAAGAAATATGGAAAACTGAACACAATTAACCAGCCTGCCTGCAGAAATCCATGCTGGTCCACTCACAAACACATACTGTGTTTCTGTCAAGCTTCAGATTTGTAGTAGAGATTATAGAAAGTTACACCAGATTTTTGCTTGTCCTTGAATAACAATAATAGTAACCTATGATGATGTAATACTTTAAGATCAAATTGATATTAATTGACTTGAAAGAAATTTATGCAGCTATGTAGACTGTACAATGGTTTTGATTCCACTAGGAGTGGATGAAAGCCAGATTTCAGCCTTGTTGGTCAAATTTTTCCTGTTGGAGCAGCACCTCCTGTCCAGATTAAAGGAGGTCTTGCTTATTCCTCCCAAAACCTTGAAGTTTCTCTGTTTGTCCTGTTTAGCATAGAAGAAACAAGCCAGAACTTGCCTCTTGTGTCTAAATTGCTGACATCCGTGACCTGTGAGAAATTCAAGGCCTGAGAAGGAACACTGGTGCCAAGGGTCTGTTGCAATTCGGGATTCACTGTGACTCCAGTACTGCTGCTGCCATGGCTGTTTCAGCCCTTTAGAAGGGCTGGTAATAAAGTAATGGTAGCCTGGAGCACAAAATCAGCAATAAAAGCTGAAAAAGGGACAAACTCTGTATGTGGTGGCAGGAGTAGTTATAATATTCCACTGAAGCTGGAGTGGGAAGCATACATTCAAGGTGGGCTGGAATCTAACCCGCTGTGTTTTCCCATCACTGCCTTGGTGTTCTTGGGCTGTTTAGCTGTGATTCTGTATCACTGGGTTACATAAACTAAATATTGCTTAAATGATTGACTTCAGCAAGTTCAGTACAATCCAGTCCAGCCAATACTGTGAGCAACCTCGCTGGAAGCTTATAGAATAGTTTTCTTATTGCTCTGAGACACTTGAATTGTTGTGACTAAGTTGGTACTTTTTATGTGCTTTTGAATTTGTTTGGAGCATTTGACAGTGCCAAGCCCTGCAAAACTGGAGTAAATGAAATTTAGTAACTGTACAATATAGAATTTCTTGTATGTATTGTGAATGTTGGCAGTGGATTAGATGAACTGTGCTGATCTTTCAGAATATATTGTATATTTATTTCTTGCACACATAAAGAAAAATATCCTGAACTCATTTACTCTGTCACTCTGGAATAAATCCACTTTAGTCAATGATGTTAAACTACTCAGCTGTGCTGCTGATATGGCTACATTTTATTACCTGCTTCATGCAAACCACAAATAATACAGAAAGCACTAGTTATGTGATTTTAGTTTTGGATGCAGGATGTGTGATGCAATCCACTGCAGTTTATACACGTAAGTAAGCACCAAGCATATTTTTGAGCTACTGTACTTTGAAATCTGTGCCAGACATCTATGCAGCCAGACAGTAAACAAAGAAAATGATACCTTAGGCCAGGAACCTTCACAGGGGCTTACCTCAGAAGCTGCAAATGGGAAGTGTAGCATGTGTTAAGTCACAAAGGTTAGTAGGCCAACCAAGAGCAGTGCTGTGCCTGTGAGCTACACGTATGGGATTTGAAGTCAGTGGGAGTTTGCTACTGATTTGAAAAAAGGTAGGACTGCCCCAAGTGTTTCTACAGCAGTTTCATTCCTTTGGCATCAATGGAATTGCTTCAGCTTTGGTCAAAGATGCAAAAGGTGAATTAAATCTGCTGTCAAAGGAGGTTGTAAAATTTTGTATTTATTGCTTTATTCAAAAAACATTTCCCCCTGACTGTCACATACCTCACAAACATTTTGCCTTAATTGAAGTAAAAGTACTGCTAAACTAAACCCACATTCCAATGCCACTGAACACAGATTCCACTGCATGATAGAGTATTGTAATTGAAATGAATATTAACTGGAGGCTCTTCCAGATCCCAAAATGGGACTTTAAATTGCAAAGTTTTGATATGTGGCTTATGTGTTCCTGGAAGTTCTGTGAAATTAATCAAAAGATTGAAGGAAACTTTTTTTTTTTCTTTCTTTATATTTTTTTCCTTTTTTTTTTTTTTTTTTCCCCAAAAGCCAAATGTGAACTTAAAAGGATAAGCTTGAAACAATCTGGTCTGGCTGTACAATTAATTATAGACTTCAAGGAGGCTTGAAGAATTATTTCACATTCCTTAGTTGCAAGAGAATATAGCAATGAAGGAAAAAAAAAAATTCTGGAAATTGGAAATCAAGCATAAAATGTATCCATAGAAAACAAGGCTGCTGAAGTATGAGACTGCTGTTTTTTTTTTTTTTGGTGGATATATTATGGCTAGTTAGTTTTCAGGTGATTATTTTTGATGCAGTTGTAATAATGATTCTTGAGATGTTAGTAGAGTAATGTAGTGGGTAGGTAATGATACTGTTTTCAGAACTATCAAAATCAAGTTCTGATGCCTGATGGGAACCGTAGTTTCAGATCTTTTCTTCTCATCACAATGAAAACCACTCAGAGTGTCAAAAGTTGTTTTCCGTATGTGCCAAATAGTACAATAGAGAATTTTGGAGTATGTTTAGATTTTTTGGCTTCTTTCTTTGGAATATCTGTACACTGGCTCCACTAAAGCAGGAAAACTAATGTTGTTAAGGAGATAGAGGAGGGAGTGAGAAGCAGAAGGTGCTGCATAGCAGAGCAGTCAGATAGAAGGAAAACTACAAAATAGAATCATAGAATCATAGAATAGTTAGAATAGATATCTCCCAGTGGATGATGTCTGTAGTCCAGAGGGTTCAATCTGTGAATAGCATCCAATATCTGAGGAGACTGACAGGAAGTATGATGAAGGGTTTGTGCAAGGGATAATCTGTCTGGAAAAACAAAAAGTATTATCAAGAACTGGTCCTTGGATTTTGGTGGCAATTTTGTGGAAAGAAAACTCAGACCTGTAACTGACTAATTTAAAGATATCAGTCATACTGACATTGTTCTATGGCCTTGTCTTTTCTTCTTGTATGATATCATTGCCTAGAAAGTAAAGTATATAACAATTGTGGTTCTGTCTGCCTGCTTCACTGGAGTGTGCTGCTGTAGTCAAAAGACTGTGCTCAGAGAAACCAACTCTACAATCTAATCTCGAACCACCAGCTCTAATATAGAAAAGAAGAAGCATTTTTGCTTTACAGTGGTTCCCCTGCCCCCCATATGAGAGGGATTTTCTGAACAGAGTATTGTGTTTGAGATTCTGCTTTTTCCTCAGGGCTCATCCAAGAGGTCACACATCCACAAACTTCAGCAGTAAATGGCTAGCTGAAGCCTGTTAAATCCAAGAAGCTGTGTTTGCCAGAAATGTAGAAGATGATAACATGTTCAGAACCAGAGGGGTGGCTATCTTCCCAAGATTTTGTCAGCCGCATGGGGAAAAGTGACCGTAATTATGTGAAGAAAAGACTTTTGCTTCAAGGGCTCGATTTTCTCCGTCCTCTGCAAGCTAATGGTCAAAATTATTCTGTTAGATTGAGAGTGGTTAGTCCTGAATCTGCAGCTTCCCTGCTGCACTTTATATGCATTGGGTTGTATGGTGGTCATACGTGTGGGCTGAAAAAGGATGAAAAATGTACTCTAAGAAAAGTATGAATAACAGAAAATTAAGGGCTCATTGACTCTTTACAGGAGGCTTATTTAGCTAATCTAACAGAGCTTTTTTCCTATTTTAACTAACATGGATTCAAGTTTGTTTAGCTGCTTTCATTATCATTCACTCTGGCTATTTTTTTTCAACCCTTGCCCTTAGCTGTTGTGATCTCTGTTTTTCCTCCATCTGTAGTTTCCTTTCCTGCACTTCTCTCAAGCAGATTCCTTCCATCCACTACAAGAATGGGTACTCAAATAAATTGTTGATTGAAATCCTGGCTCCCTGGGTGTTTCCCTCTGCTGCCTTTAGTAGTGTCAGGATTCAAGATACATTTGTTTTTCTTTTTTGCCATTACACGAATACTGCTCCCCAGTAGAACTTTGAAGTTCGTATTGTATTCATTAATAAGATTTTAAATCTTTTCAAAACAGTCCTTCCTAGCCCTTCTCCACTAGCAGGATGTGTAGCCCATTGCATATGAATTGGTTCTGGGAGTGAAGCCAGGGAGTATGGGAGGGGGGCTGGGCCAGGAAGTGGGAGTAACCACTTCCCTAAGCCTAGGAGAAGGGATTTTGGGGTCCTAGCTTGTGAGGGTTGAGGAGGGAAGAAGTGTAGCCATCTGCACAGTGCATGGGTGGATCAGCTTCTCAAAGAGCTGCCAGCAGTAAAGGGGAGTGGGGTCTGTTAGGATCATAGGAGGTTCACAGTTTGTGAACCAGCTGTGATTTCAAAAATTAGTTTGACCGAACCGGGACGAACTGTCTCCAGCACAGTTTTGGCTACCCACAACCTCTGTTGGCTTCATCCTGTATTTCTGATGCCAATGCATTGCCTAATGATGTCGGCGGGTGTTTTGGGTTTGCAAGGAATGCAGGAATGGGATCTCTGAAAAACAGAATCTGTATGTAGAAATGTTGTAAAACAGAAAGATGTTTTGCAGAAACTTGCATTAAACAGTTTAGCAAGAAAACTGAGCTTCTTCCAGTCCCATGGCTATTGTTTTTATGAATTATCCTAGCAGGTAGCACACATTATTCCAGGCTGTCTTTAGATGCTTTTGTGAAATGCTTCTGAGGGGGAATAACTCAGAGAATCTTTCTAACCAAGACAGCATTCATCAATTGCCTAGATACCATTGATGTTTGCCAGACTTCAAGGAGGTGAGGTACTTTTCTGAATTATGCCTTGTCAGATCATCTTAGCTGTTCCAGTGGGTCTTTTGTAAAGATGATAATATCTCTCAAGGTGTTAAAGATTTTAGCTTTACATGGTTTTTGTTCTAGACTTTAACAGTATGCCCTTGTGTCTACGCAGGCCTTTGCTAGGCTTGATGCTTTCACCAGTTGAGTGGACTCGCCACACTTCTTCCAAGCGTATTACCTGCCATAACCAGTAGTATGGCTGCTTTTGATATATCTTTTCATTCTTGTCAATTTTTTTGGAGTAGTCTTCCTGTCTTTTTCTTGATTTTGCTCAACGGCATATAAGTCTGAGACAGGAATTGGGTTCTTTGTAGTAGAATTTTCACACATGGTATGGAACAATGCTTTTGTCAATAGGCCTGTAATGGGCTCTTTGGTGGGCCTCACAACCCACAGGTGCTTTTTATGCCCTTATCGAAAGAACTGATTATAGTTTGATCCAGACAATAAGTATTCACTTTTCTAATGTGATGCTCCATGTATTCAGGGATTCATTACTTATTGACTGATGTGCTCAGTAAGTTCAGCAGGTTCATCAGTTATAAGCATCCCCAGGTGGCTTCAGTGTGAAAGCTTCTGAAGCGTATCAGCTTGTTAGATGCTAGTTTTTATACTCAGGATGTGCTGAACACAAGAGCATTCCTTCTATAACAGTGTGTTGAATAAATTTCCATATAGCCTTAAGCCACTGCTATGTGTTGGCTTTTGCCAGGCTGTGACAACCCCAGCTGTGTTGGGGTTTTCTTATCTTCTAACAGAGAAAAGTCATTGGCCTTTTCTGACCTTGTCCTGAAGACACACACAAGATTTTGAAAGGTCTTTTGAAATTACTTGGGTTTTCCCTTGGTTTGGTAATATCACAGAGTACTACTTCCTGGATTTTTCTGCTAGAAGGTAACAGTTTTTACAGTGGTAAAGTTTTAAATAGAGTTTTAAATACTTGGCATCAGGATAGAGTTTTTTGCATGCAATGTGTTAGTGTGACTTGTTAAACCCTAAAAAGTGGCTTGTGCAAGAAACTGCATATTCCCTAGTAAATCATAGAAGTGCAGGAATGGGAGGGAGCTCAGGTAACCAGTCTGTTTCTGTTTTGTGGCCTAGCCAAGGACTATTTCTGACAGGGATTTGTCTAACCTTTCCATGATGGACTCCAGTGATGAAGATTCCATGACCAGCCTCAGTGAGCTGTTCCAGTGCATGGTTGTTTTTGTTAGTTATTTTGTCCTAATAGCTAACAAATCTTCTTTTACCACACGGTAAGAGGAACTATTCTTCTAACCTAGCAGGACATGAAGAACAGTTGATCACTGTCATATTTATAACGGCATCTTGCATATTTGAAGACTTATGTCTTCCCTCAATTTCTTTTCTAGACTAAACAAACCCAAATCTTTCAGATTTTCTTCCTAGATTGTATATTCCAAAGTGGTGTATTTTTTTTCTGCTCCTCTTTGGACTCTTCAGATTGTCTGCATAAATGTTGAAACATATTGTTCAAAACTGAACTGTATTTTTGATTTGAAGCATCACTAGTGCCAAGAGGTGTGGACTAATTGCCTCTCATAAAATGCCATATTTGCGAGAGAATTATACTGCTAACTTAGTTTGCACATGTTTGTATCTAAGATCTTCCTGCAATTCTGTAGCTAACTTGCTTTTCTCTGCTTTGTAATTGTACATTTGATTTTCCTACTAAGGTGCAGAATTTGTCTTTTTATTCCACCCCACCAATCTCACAGCCAGTGATTAATTGGCAACTCTGAACCTGTCTTGTGAAGGTTTTTCTACTCTTCACAGCTGGATGCCCTGCAAATTTGAAGTGTACCTTAATATTCCATCATCTTGCTTCTAACTGGGCTTTCGGCAATCTTTTCACAAAGGAATAACAAACAGTTTTCATCCAAGAATCATATAGTAATGTGTTTTGCAGAACACATTTGTTGACTGCTGAAAGCACTGAGGGCGCATTGTGCAGCGTGTATCACAATCTTACTAAGCTTGAGATCCTCTCTTCTCTTTCTTCCTTAGCCTGTGAGCCATAAACATGGAAAAAATAGAATGGTTTGACATGATTTATTTTTCACCTCCATTAGGAAGGTTGGCCAGAATACTACCTGTGTCCCTGGTTCCCCCAGCCCTTCCCGCAGAGCCAGTAGTCACTTCTGGTTGGTCTGGTCTGAATCACACCTGACAGTTTTATTAGTGCTCATGAACAGCATTGGGAAATGGTTGGATCACTAACTGAAGCTTGGCAGTGTGTCTGTAATATCATCGATTTGGGCTTCTGGCAGGCAGGCAGCTAACACCCGAGGACACTGGGTTGACAGTGGATGTCTCTGTTCATCTCAGAATTGTAACAGGGCAAAAATAATCTTGCTGTGATATTCATCAATGAAGCAGACAAAAAAAAAAAGAAAAGCCAAACCCCACAGCATTTTACCTGGAGTGTGGTCTGTTTGGTAACAGGTTTCCCAGCACTGAAATGGTCCCTCATTGCTTCCCAAGTTATTTAAGAGCAATAAACATACTCATCAGCTGACCTGTCCTCCAACTGCTTTGAAAAAGTTTTTGAAGGGCTGCTTTATTTCCCCCATCTATTCCTGGCAAAAGCACAAATACCTAACTGAACTCACATTACTTAAATAGAAACTAATAGAAGAGGTGGTTGTACAAGTAGCTCTGGATGGACACAAATATACACTAAGTTGCTGGTCCTCCTGGGGTGATACTCACCTTGGACAGAGACAAGAATTACAACTTTTTAGCTCAAAAAAAGGTAACTATCCTCATGTCTTTTAGTCAATCCAGCTATAGAGTGAAATGGGAAGGCAGAAGAGGGATCTCAACAGTGTTGGCCTTATAGGCTATTAATAGTTAAGGAGAATAATTGTAAAATAAGATGAAAATATTTTGGTTTTATATTAAGTTATCCTTAGCCTCTGAACCAATAAATAACAAAGTGTTTAAAAAGGAAAAAAAAACCCCCGATTTTGTTTGTCTCTTCTGGAAGCATGCTGTGCCAGTGGCAGTAGTAAACATACCTCCTTTGAATCACTGGAGGTGAAAACCAGCCGTATACTTGAGCTTAGGTGGTTCATATGGGTTTATAACTCTTTTGTGTCTTTTGAGCATTCAGGAAAGTCAGGCCCACAGATTTTAAAACTATGATTCTGGCTAGAGAGGAACAACACATTCTTTCCTGTTTTTAATAAGTCTCTCTTTGTGCAACAAATCCATCTAAAAAATTGTACCAGCAGTGCTAAGCAATGGGTAGCAGCTAGAGGCTGGGGGGAGAGGAATTGCTTTGGCTGGACAGAGACTAAGGGATTTGTACACCCAAATTTCTATTGTTTTTAGTAGGAATTTGGCTTCAAAAATCTTAGCCCTCATATGTATTCAGTCTCTAACAACTGGAGGTCTCTAACCAGGCATTCCTATCTTGCTGGATGAAATCCTCCACTGGCTGGTGTACCAACCAGGGGAAAAAAAATAGGTCCTTGCACACATCGTCTCTAAGACTCCTTTCTTGTCAGGTGCACTTTGCTGCTTTTCTGATCAAGAGCGCCTACCATCTGCTGGCTGGAGCTTACAGCTGAAGGAAGGAGGAACCTGTATCCCACCAGGAGTGCAGAGGTTACTTAATAATCTTAAGAAGGTTTACTATGTTATAATGTGGATTAGTTTTCTCATTCTTTCAGTGGCTTTTCAGATTAGGAGAGACTTTATGAAAATGCAGAACACTTGTGCATCTTGCCATTGTTCCATATGCTTTGGCATACTGTCATTCTCATTCTCCCATGCAAATAAGTGAAGGAAATAGAAAAATAAATAATAATAAAAACATCTTTGTATAACAACAGAAATCGATCATCTCATTTCAGTTCAGATAGGAAACCTGAACGAAAACTTGGAAGGTTAAGTATATAAGAAGGGGATACTAATTTAGTTTATGAAGACCTATATGATTATTGAGAAGTCCATAATTTAGAATTATTTACAGGAGGGCCAAGTATTACTGTTACTTTATGGTATTCAGTTCATCAGTGACTGGTAAGTAAAGAATGTAACTTGGTAAGGTAGTTGCAGGTGAAAGGGAAATTTTTGCAGTAGTATTTGCCTTTTCACTACCACTTCAAGAGTCTCTTTAATTTGCACAGAAGAGAGCTAGCTATACAAGGACAGCATTCACTACTGCATAAGATGATGAAAAAATTGCAAAGGAGTAGATTCCTGAGCAGAACTCGAGTGCTGGTACACTTAGATTAATGTATATTCAGTGTAAGTTTGTCAATGTGGAGGATGTCAGAGAAATGAGAAACTTAGAAACCTTGGTCAAGGCATCAAGACAACAGGACACATCATTTTGACACAGGAATTTTTATGGATTGCATGGGACTGGCTGTACTCCAGAATTAGTTCCAGTTTGAAATGTAATTCTATTCTGTATCTTCCTTTGTGTTAGAAACCTGAGTAGCGAGTGCTTATTACACTGAATTATATTACGTGCGCTATTTAAGCACACTGAGTACAGTACATGATTACAACTCTTTTTTTAACTACACTTCTCTTTAATGTGTTTTTACTTAGAATGGCTCTGTAGGTTAATGTTGGACTCAACCCATACAAAGAGTGCATGTGGTTCTAGAGGGAAGTCGCATTATCTGCCAGTGCTGAGCATAATGAAGAGGGGAAGTGCTCTTCAAACTGTATGAAAAGAATGTATGAACAGGCAGGATATTTTTACTTTCCTGCCCACTGCAGCTGCTTCTTTCATCTCAAGAAAATAAGTCCTTAGTGCATAGAAGGTGATGGCTGAAATTCTCCAGTTATTCTCATAGATATGCAGCTTTCTGGCAGCATAGCACAATTCTTTGTGCAGGCAATTGAACCACCTGAGCTAGAGGGTTAGATTAATAAGAATTATGTTTAAATGCTTCTTTAGCACTTAAGGATGTCTCTAGGTGTCACTGGCATTCCTGTACCTTCTATCCCTTATACCAGTTCTTTATGGGATAGTTTCTTCTAATGAAATTCCCACAGGATCCATCAGTCTCTTTCTAAGTTGTGCCACCTGCCTGAGTACTGGCCACATCAATCCTTAGGTCTGTAGCCCACAGCTTAAAATGGAGACAAAGGTTTTCTCATCCCCTTTCTATCCTGCCTTGCTTGTGGTTACAGCAAAAAGTATGTGTGGAGTATATGTACAATTTAATGAGAAAAAGGACTGTTTTGTGGTGTTGAATCAATCATTTATTAAGGTTTTTGCCTTTCATACAGGAGATTTTGATTCAGTGGATGAAAAAAAAGTCTTTTACCCAGGAGAATGCTGTAACACTAGCCAGGGCTGGGGTTTTTGCACTTGGTGCCCTCCTACTGATGTTCCTGCTGTATTTTCCCTATGCAGTATTCAGAAGGTAGGAAAAAGAAAGATTTCTAGAAAACTTGTTTTAGGACATTTACTACAGAGAGAGGAGAAATAGTTCTCTATCCGTTGGGATTGATAGGGATGCAGAAAATTTAATAGTTTTTTTAAAAGAAAGAAAATAAAAAGGGAGGTGGGGTAGGGGGTTGGAAGGGGGGTGAGGCAGGCATGGCAGTGAGAACTGGCTGTGGCAACTTGGTGGTTGATGTTTTGTTGGAAGGTATAAGTTAAAATCTCTCAGCGGAGGAGGAACAGGAAACAGAGACTGAGTCTAATGAATGTCATAGAATCATAGAATAGTTAGGGTTGGAAAGGACCTTAAGATCATCCAGTTCCAACCCCCCTGCCATGGGCAGGGACACCTCACACTAAACCATGCCACCCAAGGCCTCATCCAGCCTGGCCTTGAACACCGCCAAGGATGGAGCATTCACAGCTTTCCTGGGCAACCCATTCCAGTGCCTCACCAACCCTCTCAGTAAAGAATTTCTTCCTTATATCCAATCAAAACTTCCCCTGTTTAAGTTTGAGCCCGTTACCCCTTGTCCTGCCACTACAGTCCCTGATGAAGAGTCCCTCCCCAGCATCCTTGTAGGCCCCTTCAGATACCGGCAGGCTGCTATGAGGTCTCCATGCAGCCTTCTCTTCTCCAGGCTGAACAGCCCCAACTTTCTCAGCCTGTCTCCATACAGGAGGTGCTCCAGTCCCCTGATCATCCTCGTGGCTCTCCTCTGGACTTGTTCCAACAGTTCCATGTCCTTTTTATGTTGAGGACACCAGAACTGCACACAATACTCCAAGTGAGGTCTCACGAGAGCAGAGTAGAGGGGCAGGATCACCTCCTTTGACCTGCTGGTCACGCTCCTTTTGATGCAGCCCAGGATACAGTTGGCTTTCTGGGCTGCGAGCGCACACTGAAGCCGGCTCATGTTCATTTTCTCATCAACAAACACCCCCAAGTCCTTCTCTGCAGGGCTGCTCTGAATCTCTTCTCTGCCCAACCTGTAGCTGTGCCTGGGATTGCTCTGACCCAGGTGTAGGACCTTGCACTTGGCATGGTTAAACTCCATAAGGTTGGCATTAGCCCACCTCACAAGTGTGTCAAGGTCCCTCTGGATGGCATCCCTTCCCTCCGGTGTATCAACCGAACCACACAGCTTGGTGTCATCGGCAAACTTGCTGAGGGCGCACTCAATCCCACTGTCCATGTCACCGACAAAGATGTTGAACAAGACCGGTCCCAACACCGATCCCTAAGGGACACCACTCGTTACCGGTCTCCAGCCGGACATCGAGCCATTGACCACAACTCTTTGCGTGTGGCCATCCAGCCAGTTCTTTATCCACCAAGTGGTCCACCCATCAAATTGATGTCTCTCCAATTTAGAGACAAGGATGTCATGTGGGACAGTGTCAAAGGCTTTGCACAAATCCAGGTAGATGACGTCAACTGCTCTGCCCCTGTCCATCAGTTTTGTAGCCCCATCATAGAAGGCCACCAAATTGGTCAGGCAGGATTTCCCCTTAGTGCAGCCATGCTGGCTGTCACCAACCACCTCCTTGTTTTTCGTGTGCCTTAGCATGCCTTGAAGGAGAATGTGCTCTAAGATTTTGCCAGGCACAGAGGTGAGACTGACTGGTCTGTAATTCCCCGGAGCATCCATTTTCCCCTTCTTGAAAATGGGTGTTATATTTCCCTTTTTCCAGTCGTCGGGAACTTCACCTGACTGCCATGATTTTTCAAATATGATGGCCAGTGGCTTAGCAACTTCATTTACCAGCTCTTTCAGGACCCGCGGATGGATTTCATCAGGTCCCATGGACTTGTGTACGTTTAGGTTTTTAAGATGGTCTCGAACCAGAGACCATCCTGACCATGTCCTGATACTTGGATTGCATAGTACAGTCTCCAAGCCAGTTTGTACAGGTGTGTGTTTGCATGTGTGTCTGTGATCTTACACTGCACTTGTCTGTGTTTCCCACTGGCTAGCTTAAATAGCTTCCTGCTTAGTTTGCTGCTGTCTATGTATCCCTTTTCAGTGTGCCTGAGGCCTCTGATTAATTTATGTATTGCTGCCAGCTTGAGACAGCTGTGTGGTTATCACCTCTAGTTGTTTACTCCACCCTTAAAGTGCTAAATAACTCCAGTGGTTCAGCAGCTGGTTTATGAACAGCTCAAATATGAGTGTAGGGAGAGTGAGGGGTACACTCGGGCACAGTAACCTCATCAGCTGTCTGAGGCTGAGCCATCTCTTCTTGGCCATTCCAACTAGTGTCCGTGGGACAGGCCAGGTACAAGAGCAAAGCACCTGGTAGAGGGCCAGGTGCCCTTTTGAATCTAGCTTAGATGCACAAGAATTATATTTTATAGTGCTGAATCTAGCCCTTGAAGTAGTCTTCTGAATTAAATGTCTAATCTCTTTGCATAAGACTGGTGAAAATCATTCTCAGTGTATCTGGAAGTGGGCACCTCAGGAATGTCACTTGAAAATGAAGCCATCCGAAGTCGGGATGCAGTTAACTAAATGCTTTTGTTTCTTGACCAGATTTTTAGACTGTTTATATAACTCTGACTGGAGAAATGGACACTCGTTTATGGTGTAGAGCAGCCCTGGAAACAGGTATCCCAAACAGGCCAGATGAAGTGTGCCATGAAATGGCCCATTTCTCTCCATTGCCTGTCAGGAGCAAGGGGACTATCTCAGCTGCAGACATTATCTAGCAGAGCCCAAAAGTACGATGAGATGAATAGCTCCTGTAGGAATTGGAATTGGTCTTGGCAGAAGCTTATCTGAGGATTCAGTGAGTCAGTATCTGGATTTAGGCTCTTATATACAGGCACAGTTCCTTTGAGTATCCAGGCCTTCAAAGCTTGCACCTTTGAGAAAGGCATAATGTTTCTGAGTGCTGGGATTACTTGCGGCAGCATGCGTTTCTTTCCCCAGCGTGTCTCAGCAGAGGTGGAGGAAGGCAGTCTCCCTGCTCTGCAGCAGGAGCAGGGTAGGATCTGTCCTAGATGTTTCCATCTGGTGAGCCTTTGCTGCCTCCCTTTGCTTGGACCCATACAATGAAGCATTAAGGCTTTGCCACTGAACAAGGATCCTCCTTTCGCCTCCACATTCTAAGTACCTTGCAATGTGAAGTGCACTCTGATCTCCTAATTGGGCATCCTAGCCTGTTCTTTACTGCCCTGTCTTTGCAGCTGCCTCCAGCTTATATAGAAAAGGAGACAGTTCCTCTTAGGCACCAAATTTTTTTGTGATGTGTATCTAGAGGCATTTGGCTTAGGGTTCTCAGATCAGCATTATGACTTAGAGAGAGAAGAGAAACTTCTGGGTGAAGATGTCAACAATATCAATTGCTCTGTGCTTCTGAGAAACGTCTAGCTGATATAAAATGTGAAAAAAAAAATCTGCTGTGAAAAGCTATTTTAAATTAGAGTTTACAAAGCTGAGGAGAAACTCAAGTTTCATTTTTCTATCCACGTTAGAATTACAAAGGTAGATGCATATAAATAACTTTTTTCCTTGAAATTTTTGTCTAGTTATTTTCCATTTGTTTCTCTTGTTTACAGTCCCCATGGTTATGTAACAGCTCTCAAGAGGAAGCTGCTAACAAGCCCATCTGATATTTTGTGCCAGCTGTTTTAGAGGAGGCGTGCTGGATTAAACTGAGCTCCACCTTCTTTGTCAAGGTCTATTATATGAGAAACAGCATAAAATATGGTTCGGTCAGAACGATAGCCTACTTAACCTCTTGGTACTCTTTTCATTAATTTCTTGGACCAATTATTATGTTTTGTCTGTCACAGAACTAGGCTGAATACTCCTCTGGGCATGGAATGTGTAATTCATTTAAACAACATCAAGGCACACTGTTCATGCTTAATTATTACTTTAATGCAAGTGCTAAACTGTTTTCAGTCACGTCTAACAAACATGTTTTCTGGGACTGGTTGCTGTCTGATCTCAGGTAAGGGCAAGTTAGGCTAAGCCTTGAAATGCTGCATCAAGCTGTCATCTCAAATAGAAGTGAGCTCATTCATCCTCACTTGAACTATTGTATAGATGAACTGATGGAAGCAGGATGTATAAACTGCCCACCAGAAAGGACATTGCAGTATGCTGATTTATGATGTGTAAACTCTAGAGTAATCCTATTGATGATGCTTAAAAACATCTGTTCACAATATTGCAGTAGCTAAGCTAGCAATATTGTGTAGTAGATGAAAGCCACCTGTTGATGAAATCTTTTAAAAATATATACAAATATTTCTGTTGGTGCTGTTGCATCAGTTCTTTTTCAGGATATCCATTACAGCATGACACATTCATTTGGAAATGGCCAGAATATTTATAGGCCCAGTTCCAGCACAAGAGCATGTGATCAATGTTCTTCCTTTCAGTTGCTCAAAAAGCCAGTTTGATGCAGTGTTTAGAAGTGAATGCCATGCTAAGGTCATTTTAATGACAGAAATAAAAAAAAAACTAAGGGTTTTTTTTTTTTTTTTTTTTGTTTGTTTTTTTGTTTTTTTTTTTTCCAGGGTAAGGTACATGTAGAAAGCAACTAAGTCAGAGGGCACATCTACTTCAATTAACCTACCATTCACTCAGATTCATTACTCTATATTAACAGTTGACTAATACAATGACAGCACTTATATAAAGATGCAGACTGGACTTAAAACTTCCTACAGGCATGATCCTAAGGCTTGAGAGTCTTGTTTGTTTCTAAGTAACATCTGTTGGGAAAATTCATTATATCTGGCAGTAGATCTGTTTTGACATCTGAGACCAAACTTTCCCGGGTTTTCTTTTTTCTCTTCCTCCTTCCTGCCTATCTTTCCTGTTTCTTCACTGAACCACCTTGCAGTCGTTGCTGAGGCTCAGCACTATCCTTTCTTCCTGCCAGTGACAGTTGGAGCAGCAGGATTTGGCTTGACAAATACCAAATGAAGCTCATATATGCCAGAAATGTCTACCTGTGTTAGTGACAGCCACAAGCATACCAGATATTGTATCACAACCTTTTGAAAGAAGACTTTTAAGTATGAATGACTGCAAAATCAGTTGTCTTTTGCTGCCCTTAATGTAGAACCATTAAGAGTTTTAATGCTTCAGCTTAACTTTTGAGTTTGAAGAAAGCTTTCTTTGTAAATTTCTTGGCCTAGAGTGCTCTTGCTTCATGCTCTTGCCACGGTACTCTGTTGGTTTGTCCCAGTTTGAAGGAATAAATCCTGTTTTAAATTTCCTTGGTTTCTTATAACAAAGGGCTCTGGAGGAAAGAAAATCTCTTAATCCTCCCAGCAATAACCTGGCATGACCTTCTAAACACACTATTAACTCAAAAATATTAACAATATTTTGTAGCTGTCTTAAGAAGATCTTACAATAGAGATGGACCAAATATTTAGAAGAAGAATTATACTTGGATCTGAGGAAAGTATCCACAGCAGAATTACATGTTAAAAATGACTATTTAAAAAGCTGTGCAGTGGGGTATTGTTCAGTAGCAGTGACAGAGCACAGCCAGTATTCTGCATGCTCTTTCTAGGCTTGTGATTTCTTGACTGCCTTAGCACAAATTACTTGCCTTCTCTGTGTTTTTTAGTTACTCCAATCTGTTTTGTCTTTCCTTCATAAGTGCTAAGCTTTTAGAAGATGTTCAGAGCTTTCTGAAAAATATGCTCAATATGGGGTAGTTCTTAGAAATTCACGGAAGTAGTCAGTTTTCTGGAAATCTTGTCTCTGCTGTCTCAGTATGCTGCAAACAAATGCATACAGCTTAAATATTAAATAGGTGTTTTGTAAAAATTGAATACTATTGTACTAGTATAAGTACATTAACCTAACTCATTTGGAAAGAAAATTATAGTACTAAAGCATCACAAAGTTAACAAGCTAAAATTAGGTATCCAGCTGTCTGACTGGAGGCAGAGAGAGATACCATAACATGGAATGCATAGTAGAGAAGATCAGAGAAAAGAAGTAGTGAAAAAAAAATAAAATTTCAATCTTGCTTTCTGTTGCTTGCATTAAGATGCCTAAATTCAGAGATAAAATAGTGGTTTGGAGCCAGGAGTTGGTTTGTTACTTTTCAGCACCTTAGGCATGCATTTTGGTATGCAGCAGGCAGCACCTGTGCATTCCCTTATAAAATTGCTTGATAAATCCGACAGCCTTTAGTCTATCATCCTCCGTTATGAATTGCCATTAGGTCTGATCTAAACCTAGTGATGTCAGTGAGAGTCTTTCTATTGCATTAAGCACAAACTGCAAAATAACAGCTAGACCCATGGAGAGACATGGGGGATATGATGCTCCAAAGTGGGATATACACAAGCACCCCATGTTGCCATGTGCCAGCAAGTTGTCACGGAGCTAATAATAACCGTACAGTCTTCCTGGAGAGTACTTTGAGGGTGGAGTTCCCACTTCTTCAAATTCAGGTTTGGACCCAGATGAGTGGTCCTGATCAGAGCATATGCTTGGTGCTGAGTCTTCCTCCAGGTTGTGAGAACGTTTTTGGGTCAGGAAGTATTTTATGGAGAGGTATCATGGAAAGAGGAGGACAGGAGCGGTCATTATCAATTCCCTGTGTCTTTAGTGGCCTGTTCTTGCAGCCCAGGCCCGCTCTCATGGCAGAAGAGAACCACTGGCAGTTTGGAAGCTGGAACATTGGCTTCACTGGCTATACTCCTGGCTCTGACATAACATGGCCCGTCATGGCTGGCAAGGTAATCGTAGTGTAGCTGTTCGTAGCTGGGATCAGCAGTAGTCTCGTTATCAGAGTGACCTCCACTTACTCAGCCTTGGCATGGGTTTATCTATCCTCTCAGGCAAATCCTGAGTGTAGGTCGGTGTTTGAATCTCACATTTTTGGACATTTCTATAGCTGTGTCATTTACTCAACATTAAAAGGCTGAGGCCATTTTCAGTGCCTGGCTGGTGGTGAGTGTGCTCTGCCCTCTCCTATATGGGTTTAAAATATCCTCTCCATTCTGTGTTTTCAGCTGTATGAGGTACGGTTGCATGAGTCTATTTGGAGACTGCCTTATCTAACATGTTAAAAAGTCACTTAGAGGAAAGCGTGGCAGGGATGCATCTCTGCCCCACTGACACCACCAAATTTGCAAGAAAATCTTCTGGGGTCTTATCCCGCTGGTTATTACCCCTTAGCTCTAGTAGCTACCCAGTGCACAGACCTCACAGGTTGCTACTTTAGGGAGGAGATTGAGATAACTGTCAGATATGTCTTTGAGACCGTCCTATTTCATTAAAATCATATTCCTTCAGTCTTAATTTCTCTGAACACACTCAAGTGTTTCTTCATTCAGTTCCAAGTCCTCCAGCAGCCAGCACTTCTCTCAAAAAGCTTTCTACTTCTCTCTGAGGGCCATACTGCTGTCTTCACTAGCCTCTGTGGACGTATCTCTGGACTGTCTTCTTGTTCTCCTGTGTGTTTTTTGCTTCTGACAAGAAGTAGTTGTCATAAGAAGCAAAGTCCAACTCCCACTTCTGCATTTGACTCTGGGGTAGATGCCTCAGGCTGCATGGCCCAGCTCCTCCTCCAGCCTTGTCTTGCCAATTCGTGATTTAGCCTGTAGCTTCTATTGTTACATTTATTACTAAACAAAAGGAGTATTTTCCTACTCCCTCACTTATGCCGAGTAGAAGATAGTTATGTCCACCAGCTTCCACGAGCTTTGTGGCTGTCCGCTGATCAGAGAGCTTGCTTGCCAAGCACCACCTTACCTTCTGCAAAGCAGTATGCAAGGAGATTTGTGGCCTGGCAAATTCAGTAATTTTCCTCAAGGCCATATGGATCTTATATTATCCATGGCTTCTAATGGGCTGCATATTCTTCACTGATTTAGTGGTTTACTTGTGATGTTTTTGGATGAGTCAAATCTCTGTAATAGTGACACTACGTCTATGTATGTGGTAAACATGAAAGAAAACAGATGTCTATAAAAATCACTGAGTCTGATTTGGAATGATGAACAGTATTATGATTAATCATAGCTGTACAGCTAATGTGTAGTATCTCTACAGGATGGGGTGGAAATTGTTTGTTTCACACCTACACAACTTTTAATATTTGGATTTTTTTTTAAAAACTCGGCTCACAGTGCTCTAGAGTTAAGTATAGAACTGTTTATTTGGGAAGTAATAGTAGAATCACTACTGTGTTTTAAAACTCCTAGTACAGTCTTGCAACCTTACATTTATTTCAGCATTGAATTCTTCTGGTAGTAGCTACACTGCGCTCATATGTAAAAGGAACCAAACTGTAGCCACTGAGTGTCATCTAGAAATGTGTAAAAAGAGCGTAGCAGTTGTTCCCCAATCGATTTCTTGCAATACCATGTAATTTTATTTGGTGCTGTTCTCATAAGGTGTCTCAGACCAAAGCTGAAATATTTGCTGAATGCTAGATTAGGACAGAATCCTAATCCAGATTTAATCAGACACTCTGAAGCACAGAGTTTCAAAATTCCTGAGATCAGAAGGCAAAGAATTTCACAAATAAGTATCAGCCAAGTCTTATTCCTGTAAGACTGGAGGCTGAATACTGACAGAGAAATGGGAGAAAGTAGTAGCTGAACAAAGAAAAATGAAGGATCTGACCCTATGAACTAGCTTTAAGGTCATGAACAGGATCTTACAGAATCAACACAAATTCATTACTGGAAGAAGCCTGTGTGATGAGTCAGATCTGGTCAAGTGGTGTATACGTGCAAAACTTTGAATAAACTGGAGTTTGCTAATCAAATTAACAGGCAGTGAAGCGAGGATTTCTATAATGAAGCCTGTAATTTCCTGGAGAGATTCCTATAGATTGCTAAGCATGGTTTGGACAAATCATGAGACAAAAGAATCACTTTTTTTCGCAGGGCTCTCTGTGCCCTCTAACAGGATTTTGGGGGATGGACAGACAGCCTGCAGTGTAGATATGATCTTTTGTGGCTTTGTCTTCTTTGGTGTCAGGATTGAGGAACTCTCATGCTCTTTAGAACCCTTTTAAGACCTTGTCCTCTGGCTTAAATAAAGGCTATAGAATGTTCTAAATGCAGTTACAAAGATGTGTTTTTTCAGAAGTACATAAGATGTAAGTTGGTAAATGGGCACTGAGCGTAGGTGTTAGATATCTTTAATTGTTTTTTTTTTTTACTAGTTTTTGAAAGATGATATTTCTCAGAATAATGTGAGAAGGCTTGGAACACTGATTTATTCCTGTTGGAAGATCATTCTGCAAATGACTCCAAATTGCAGTAATTTAGAAATCTTGAGGTTCTTTCTATATTTGGATTTGTACATTCAGCAAGCTTTTAGAACAAATATATGAATCTTTGGTAATTACTTTAATTTATGAATAGAACTTTTAACTGAGCTGAATACGTGAATGTACCTTACAGTGTTCAGGCTTTGTGAGATATTTCTACTAAATCAGCTTATGAATTTCCTTTTGATGAGTTTAATTGTTGACAGATTTTTCAAAAGCTAACAGCAGCTTGCTTTGCTAGCTAATATTCACATGAACTGGATAGTCTTGTGAAGTCCTTTATTCAATTTGCATAATATTTTGCTTCTACTGTAAGAGGAAGTGAAATCCTTTGTAGTGAACCTAACAATGTTAGACATGGTGAAGACATCAATACAAATAAAATTTAAAAAATCATCCTCCAAGCTTGTCCTTTGAGATCTCAAAATATGCAAAGCTAGAAAAAAATAATTTTCTTTTTTCTCTCTTTTTCTTTTTCTTTTTCTTTTTTCTTCTTTTTTTTTTTTTTTTTTTTTTTTTCCCTCCCAAAGAACAATTTAGAAATAGGTCCTAAATAATAAGATGTGATCTCTTACTTGATGAAGATATTTTGCTGGTTTCTTCAGCAGAGCTGTTAACTAGGTTTTTCATTTAAGATCCCTCAAGTCAGAATGTACTGCTAATGAATACTATGAATACTATGTATTCATTAAATTAACAAAACAAACCAACCATTTTGTCCTTTCACCTGAAACAGACAAATTCTGCATCTTATCTATCCAGAATTTTTTGTTGATGTTGGTAATATTTTAGAATTTCTATCTTTGAATAGTTTTCCCTGGGAGTATAGGTTGGAAGAGATTGGAATTCAAGCTAAGCAGTGGGATCTCAAGTCATAATGATGGTTGTGGATATCTGAGTGAAGTGAAGCATGTAGAAGCCTTTAAAATGACTGACCCTGTTTTCCTCTGAACATTTCTGAAGAATTCTGGTCCGTTAATAATGCCTTAAAAGTAATAAAGACTAGGTTCTGTGGATTCTAGCCAAATGAGGCCATGTCCTACAGTTCTTGCTTTGTATTGCTGGAGTAAATTTCCCATTTGCTTATGACAGGATGGGGACTAAGGACTGAGTAAGGGCGGCAGGATGGGAAATGGTTTGTCACCTCTGAGAGTGCGCTTACAAACTGCTGGAACCACAAATGAGCTCAGTGTTTAGCAAGATGGTGGATGCCAGCATGAAGCTTGGAAATGCCATTTTTAATTAAAACCTGCATTTTCAAATCAAGTTCCTAGTTAACAATGGCTGGGAAATTCTTCCCACCATGTAAGCTTTCTGAATGCTGTATTGACTAGCAAGATGGGTGCAGCTTCTCCTTCCACAAAAGTGCTGCTACCATCATCTTCCCTTTCACCTCCCCCCATCAGAAGAAAAAGACTACATTGTTTGTAGAATCTCTCCTTGTTCACATCCTGCATTTAAGCCAGAATAGACAGATTTTATTTTGTCCTCCCCACCCCCCTTCATTGTTAACAATGGAGTGAACACATGAGATTAACATGGCTCTTGACATGGCTCAGTTGTTTGCCATTTGGAAACTACTGATTCTTCAGTTGTATAATTGTTTAAGGGAAAAAAAATGTATGAAAAGATTCAGTCATTTTCTGTTTATTCCAAAGACGGGCAGAACATACTAGTAGGGGAGAGATGGGGGAAGCCAACAGCAAAAACCAAATTAGTTTAAGAACCAGCATGTTCCCCTTACTTTAAGGAACACAGTAAACATTTCAAAAGTGCATGCCAGCTCATTATCTAACTCGGTCTTTACTGACTTCATGAAAAACAGCAGCAGTTAAGCAATGTTTGCCAAAAGCAAATTTGGGTACATGCATTGCTAAAAAAATGTGATATCTGCTCTGTACAGGTTCCTCAATCTGCCACACAGGGGCAAATCAACATTTCATCATTATTATTTCTCTCTGTTTAGCCCTTTCGTGATTGCTCTTCTAGTCTGTTTTGATCATTGTTTATCCAGAGCTGTGGTGTGACGTATGATTTGAGTTGTTGGCCAGAAAAAATCTTTCCATGTGTTTAAAGGTGTAGAGGCAACCTCAGTAACATAATCTTGAATGTAATATCTGCAAGTACGTTTTTTACAAATTTTTTTCTTAAAAAAAAAAAAAAATCAAATGGGTGTGGCTATTTATGAATTCCTTATGTAAGTTTTAAGATTTAGTTTGTCATTAATTTAACATTTTTAATGAACACTTTTTTCTATTTATGAATAATATTGCTAGCTTTCTTTTTCAGTTTGGTATGGTATTTGCAGTTTGCAGTTACATTATTGAAATTACAGTGACAAAGCATTTGAGTATATTCAACTGTCTATTCAAATATCATCATTTATTGTGATAACATGATACAGCAGATTCCATGTGTTGTTCCCGATAGATAAGTTATCAGGTTTTTGGGAAACTCATACAACTATGTCCAAAACAAATCCATGAATAGCTTGAATACGGTTGAACTTAGTTTCCTTTGGGAGCAACTCTTTACTGAAGAGAGAAGCAAGCATCTTTTGAACAATTTTTTAATGAAATAGCTTAAAGAACAGCTCCTTTTGGAAACAATGTAGGCTTTTTCTCATAGCCCTCACACTGTCTGGTGTGCATGTTTGCATCCTGTGGCCATTGACTTCTCTCATCTTCTCTCCCTTCAAAATTAACAGGCTATTTTATTAAGGTTATTTCACTTTGGAATCTGCGTACTCTTCTACCATATGTTTAAAATTCAGAGTTGCTGTGCAGTTCTGAACATTAGTTATTTTATTTCACATACAATACATCATATTCTTGAAAAAATGCTTGTTTACTTGTTTCTTAAATATACAATTTCTGAATTTTTTTCTTTAAAAAACCCCAAATCATTTTGATTCAGAATTTCTTAATGAAATGGGGAATTCTGTTGGTAGAAAACAATGCCGCTTTCTTATGGTTTTTGAAATATTTATCTCATTTTCCTTTGGGGAAAAATAAAACAGCTGGTGAAATTAGTATTTCAAAATGGAAAAAGAATTTGCTTAAATAAACATCAATTTAACATTTTATCAAAAGCTGGAAAATGCTGGTGAAATTTAAATCTCCTCATCTTTCTTAATTCTCCCCTTCTTCAAACATTCCTGCTATAATTGCTGAGATTGTGAATCCTCATGAGGACCAGGTGACAGACTGCAGATTTTATTTATCTCTTTCTTTCTTTTTTTTCTTTTTTTTCTTTTTTTTTTTTTTTTGGTAGTTATGTCCAAACCAGAGTATATCAATATGTTCCAATATTTATTTCAGGCTTTATTTCTTCTTGTTGTGCAAAGATTGCTTCACTCCCATGGTGTGGTTACTTCAGTTAGTGCAGTACAATTTGGAAAGTACATTGACATGGAAAATCAAAGTATTACACTTTGAGAGTAGTTTTTAAACAACAGTAGAAAGGACACTGGCATTGACAGCTGAAATAACTGAATCTTTACTGTTGATCACGGAAATGTCAGAAGAAGAGCATAAGGGAGCAATGCACGCTTGAACCAAAGTTCTCAGCACCTTGTTCCTGATAGCAGCCAGCAGAAGATGCTTATGGAGAAGTGTAATAAGCAGGACAAGTACAGAGTGATTCTTCCTGCTTGTATACTTTCCCAGCTTCTGACAGTCAGCAGTTTTGGGACTCCCTGTGCTGCAGTTGCATCTTAGGCATTGTTTTTATGAACCACTGAGTGCAGAAGCAACAATAGGAACAATGGATCACTGTTCAGCATCAGTGGCAACTGCACTTAGAAACAAGTAAGAGTGCCACTTCAAAATGCTTGACATGGACAACGGAACTGAAGAGCCAGGAAATTATGGCAGTACTAAAGCCACACCCATGGCCAGAGGCAGCATCTCACAGCTCCTCCAAGTTATGAACTCCTTGGGAGCTGAGAATCCCTACCATGCAGAGAGGTAGGAGCCAAACTCACCATTATATAATACAACTTCAACCCCTGTGGGATCTTAATGGGACATGCTGTCTTGTTCTTCAACGTAGGGGTTCCTGCCTGTGTGTTCCTGCTGAGATTTTTGTTTGGTAAGTGTTGTGTGACCTTGCCTCACACCATTATATGATGCCACCAGTCAGCTGATTTCTGGTAGTTAAGACAGACTTCCACATTCTCTCAGAGCTACTGACTCTTTCTCTAGTTCCTGTTCAAGCATCTGCCCCATCTAGGGTGTAAGCAATTCCGTGTCATTTCCTCTCACAGCCATCTCTGTGGGCTGTCAGCAGGGCTCCCCAATAACTAGCCCCACAGGAGTCTTCTTGCACAGTGCTTGACCTATTATGTGATCAGCTGTTTGTTTCTTTCCACAGCAAAGCATTTGGAAAATGACACAGCCTGAAGAATAATGGAAATGAAAAATTTGGCTCCAGATTTCCTTTTGAACCAGTCTGCTCCTCTACATCTGTGGAAAGGAACAGGTAGGCTGCTGCAAGAGCACTCTGCAAGCCTCTGCTCAGCAAATGCTACTGTTAGTGAGTCTTTTGACTCCTGCTGAGTTCCTGTGAGTTTTTTGCATGCAGTGCTTCTCCCTCCAAAGTGGCAACATGCTGGGATGCAAAATAGAAGGTCCTGTCCTGAGTGAGCACTGTGCAGAATGGGAGGGCAGTTGTGATGGATAGGAACAGAGCTTCGATGGTGTTGTGGGTAGTTCCTGATGTGTTTTAGGGACAGGGTGTGTATGTTTGAAGTTTACTTGGGGATGCAGCGTAATATGACAGCACAAGTTTCTGAACAGTTCCTCACTGGATAAATAGCCCCATTCATTTCAGTACACGGCTTTGAGTGTAACACAGCTGCCAGAGTATAGTCATCTGCCTATGCACATATATTGTGCTATAATTCCTTGTTTCACTTTGCTCTCACAAAAATGTCACTGAACCCACAGAAGTTTTGCTTGGGTGAGGACTGTGTTAAATCATCAAAAAAAAAAAAAATTTCAGGAGCTGAGACCAGATAAGAAAGAAAAGTGTCTCCAATAATCACAATTGAAACCATTTTTGACCTAAGTCACCTGTCTTCCTGACATTGTGACATTGTAAACGACAGACCTTTTTTCCTTTTGCAATCCCATTATTTTTCCTGCATACTTTGTCTTTTGGAAAAGAGCAAATGAAAATAAAACTTTGCTTTACATTTTTGCTTGAAGATAAACTGGAATATTTTAGCAGACTATCATTAAATGACTGTTTACTTTTGCAGTGATCAGGGCCAGTACTCAGGGCCATAGCTACATGGCTACACTCCAATGCGCCTTAACAATTCAGGGGTCAACATTTCTGAAAGGGTGGAATCGATGGTGTTGGTGCAAAGCAATGGGTATGCTGGCCACTTTGCCTCAGAGAACTGCAAGACTGAAAGAACAAAAGCAATGTAGTTCAGCCTGTGGGAAGTGACAGAGCACAGTCTGAATTACACTGATGTACACATTTTAATTTTAATGGATATACTCTCATTACCTGCTAAATATAGTCTGTTAAACTCATTTCTGTGAAGCCAGAACTGAGCCACATCCTTTGGATGTGAAGGGCTGTTGCGTTAAACCATTGTGCTACCCAGAGGGCTCAGTCAAATAAGGACAAGTTTGTAGGCAGGTGTAATTTCCTTTTAGAAAATTGATAGTGCTTCTTCATTCTGTAATGTCTTGGTTTTAGTCTCTACAAAGTACAGCTTGCATTCTCTTATAACTAGTAACAAATCACACATCTGGAACAAAGATGAACTATCTGAGCAATATATTAGGTTTTACTGCAATCTGGTTCAGATCCCCTGGTTCCTTTCAACTTAAACTGTGCAAAAAAATGTACTCCCAGTCTTCGTTTTTATCACTTGTAGCGTTTAACAGAGGTCATAGTGACCCAAAGGAAGCTTAAGAGGAAAGTGTTTTTATGGATCTTGGAAATGGATTTTCACTGTGATGACGGGGGGCATGAAGCCAAGCCCAGCACTACTGTGTTGTCTTTCATTTGCACTCTTCATTTTTCCTTATGCTGGGTGGATTCAATCATGCAGCCACATCTGTGGATGAGGCTGAAATCTGCAATAATTAGTACATCTTTCGCCTCTGATGGCTTTTGTCAAAAGAATACTTAAAAATGTTAATTTTTTTCTGTGGTTGAATTGTTGAATTAACAAATATGTAGCCACTGTTGAAAAAAACAGTCTTCCAGTGAATGCCTGAACGTTTGATTCTGAGCTTAGTAACTACCATCTTGTGAATGACAAACTTTTTCTTAATGAGGATTCACCTCAGGTCACTAGATTCAACACCGTGTCATCTATTTTCTTTCTCTCTCTCTTTTTTTTTAAATTATTTTATCTGTTTGATTTTACCTACTTGGCTGGCTGCCTGATTATACTGGTGCAAAGCTCTTTGGGAAGTGACATAAATGCTGGTATCAACTAGTATTCACTTATTGACTTTATAGTGCTTCTGTTTAATGTAATTATCAATTTTTTAACAAAATGTATTTCAAAACCTGTAAAAAAACTAGTAAGATATGAATCAGTAGAATTGCATCAGATGTTCTGATGGTAGCGTATTTCATGGTTCAGAAGTGCTAAAGCTATCCAGATATAAACACTTAACTTTGAAAATTTATTAAAATTTATTTCACTGATATTTGTGCTATGCTTTACACCATCTTTTGCAACAATACAGAACTTAGGAAGGCATGTAGGTATCTAGCCATATGTGTAGCTGCTAGACTTTCCAAGTACAAAATGCTCAGAAGGTTCATTTCTACAAAATTCTTGGATTTTGCTGTATCACACAGTTTAAAAAAAGCTTTTCCAAGTTTTTTTTTTTTAAAGGGCAGTGTCCATGTCTTTAATGTTTTTTCAAATGCTCTGTATACATCTTGGTTCTGTGTTTATCAAGTTGTCTGTGCTCAGATCTTACTAACCTATGGATTACCATACTTTTGCATTCATTATAATTACTCTTTCCTCTCAGCAAGACTTAAAAATCTGTTTGGGAGAGGGGTTGGCGCTCAGATGTACTTAATACATTCAGTTTCTTTCCCTGTGTCCATCTGACAGAAAAGATTGACTCTAAAATGTAAAACTTACGACTTCAGGTGAGCTCTGCTGTCAATATGCAGAAATAAACTGGTTTTAACATTTTTTCTCTCTCTCTTTTTTTTTTTTTCTTAATAAGGGTATGAGTAACTTTTCCAAACA
Source organism: Psittacula echo (assembly GCF_963264785.1). NCBI lineage: Eukaryota > Metazoa > Chordata > Aves > Psittaciformes > Psittacidae > Psittacula > Psittacula echo. Next base: position 66,038,924 of record NC_137739.1, on the reverse strand, counting down.
GAAGTCCTTCAGTAACTGTGTAGGTCAAAGTATCTAATATTTGTTTTAAGTGTAAATATTCTTATTTTGGTGTTTTATATAATCACAAATATAAACATTTGCTTTTGTTTTGTTTCTAACCACATCATATGCATCTTCTTACTCCACAGGAAAGAAACTCACTGCTATTACTGACATTATTTTGTAGTGACATTTCAAATTGAAATTGTAGAATCCCAGGTCTTTGTGTGATGATATTCCTCCGTTCATGCACCTAGTTCTGATCATTATTGTACATTCAGTGCAAAAGAAGGCCAAAAGCCCTTTAAAAACACATTAATTACATTAAAACTTGTTACCAGTGCTGGTCATAATAGCTACAGGACACATGTATCAAATCATACTATTATACTTCTACAGTATGCTACCCTTGCCTACCTCCCTCTTACCATTGTGATTTGTATTTGGCTACAGAAGCAACTGTTGTCTCTAATCAAAGTAAGAAAATGTAGTATTCGTAGTTTCAGTATGCCATGAATAATAAACAGTACATTTCCTGTGGTTCTCTGGTTAGTTTATAATAAAGTATATTACAAATGTAGTTTCTGGCATTGTCTCCAGTTAAAAAAAAATAATTGTATCAGGCCCCTTATTTACCAGAATCACACTGAGTAAAAGTTTAACTATCATGTCAAGGCTATCTTCTCAATAACACAACAGGCAAACTTAAGTGAATTAGAGAACAAAGTACAAATGTGTTTGCAACTAGCATTTCCATAAGATAATTCACATTTTACTATGTACTTATGGAATGCCACTGTGACACTTGGTGGATATATACATGCTGAGTAAATAAGGGAGGGGAAATCATGTTGTAACATACTTCCCTTGTTGAGTCATGAACCCTTCAGCATATGTTACTGAACCTTCTATCCAAGTAATTTCTGTCTGTTTTAAGTCTAATTACCCATTTCAAATAGTGCATACAATTAACAGTGTTAGAATTCCACTTACCTATGAATGAAGTGCCTAGTGTGTTGGCCATTATGATAATGGCAGTCCTGTTGGCCACCTCACAGAAGTCACATCTGGTCAGCAAAGTTGCTCTACAGTGAAGAGACCTTAAAGTGATAAAACCTGGCTCTGTTAAAGTAAAAGGTGTTTTTTCTGTTGACTCAGATGGCCTAAGAATTTACAAGAATGATTTCAATATGCCCTAAGATCAGCTTTCTGAGAGCATTATGTGGATCTCTTCTCCAGTAGCACCATGGCCTTCTGGACTTTGGGATGTGAGGGTCCACATAGGGGCCAAGAGCAGCTCAGTAAAAACTCCCTTTCTGGACCATAGAAATGGACAGGTGAGGCATTTCTGAGAATACAAACAGGAAGATGCATCATGTTATCTGGTATATCTTATAATTTCTGATTAAGAATTTAAGAATTTATCCCTGAATATGCCAATTCTTTTAACTGACATGTCACCACATTGGCTTAGAAGTAATACAGTAACATTTTATTATCTTGCATGATTCTGTGGAACAAAACCCTTTAAAATCTTGTAGGATGATCTAAATACTACTTTTTTAGTTACTGGTATTATTTGAAATGCCAGATCAATCGCAGAATAATTTTAATTTTATTTAGGAAACATATTTTTAAAAAGTTTAAAGCTTTGCTTCTGGTTGCGAAAGTGTTATTAAAACAAGGTGGAAATGTGTTTGTAGTTAAATCCCAGAGGGCTTGGTGTCAGAAGAAATGTAACTCTGTATTATCCTTTTTAGGAAGGTAGCCTCTAGCAGATGTAAGCTCAGAAATGGCAATTGTCATAAACGTAAATGACTAGCAGGTTTATCATGCCAGTCTCTGGGGCCGTCTTGAATTTTGGCAAGAGGCAAAGAGCAGGCCAAGTAGTCCTCATGGGAACAGTAAAAGTATGTTGGTATTGTTTAATTCTTTCATAACATACTAAATTAATTTATTTGTTTTTGAGCCTTTTAAAGTATAATGCCATAAGGGAATGTGTTTTTCATATAGTTCTCTTACAAATATATTAAAGTTTTAGGGAGAGCAGCCTATGAGTAAACACTACTAGTCATCTACATTGGGTGACTAGGACAATGCTTGATTTTCTTGCTGTTTTACACTCTGTATAGTAATTGGCATCAGTGCAAAGTGATCTTATATGTACATTTTCTAATCTTTTTGTACAGATGTAGACAACTTCAGAACATGAAGGATTGTGGAGTATTAATCATATTGTTCATAAATTCTTGCAAAGCACCCTGTCATAATACTCATAATTGGGTAGATGCTTTTGAGGACTTTTTGTGTTTGACTAGTAATGTATAGTTCAACCATGTTTCTTCCAAACCACTCAGACCACTGCATGATACGCTCTGGACTCGGTCATAAATTCTGAGAGTTGAATGAAACTTACTCTTCAGTTAATGCATTGTCGGATTATTGGATTATTTCAGTAGGAGATCCCTATTATTTAAGTAAACTGAAGTGAAAAATTTTCTCTGTTTCATATACAACAGGTAAAACTGAATCTCAGATTTTTTGTTACTCATAGCTCCATTGATCATTCACAAGGTAATAGCTTCAAAAATGCCAATACTGCAAGAAAACCTAGCTTTACAGCTTTTTGGAGAGTTACCAGCACCAGAACCAAGTATATTGTAATTGCTTCTCTTCTGTTTATATGGAGCAGTTTTTGATCTCTGAAGCTGTACATATTAAAGAGGGGGAAAAAACCAACCCATATTTTTCCCAGGTGATTAACCATCTTTGCCCATTTCTGTATGTAGCCTCTGTTTTCTACCATTGTCCTGGGTTCAGCAGTACCAGTCATTTTTCTCCTTTGTAGTAGCTGGTGCAGTGCTGTGTTTTCGACTTTCAGCGTGGGAACAGCGCTGATAACACCAGTGTTTTTAGTTGTTGCTCAGTAATGTTTACCCTGACCAAGGACTTTCTGAGTCTCATGCTCTGCATTGAATGGTTGCAAGGCCGGGGGCCGGTGGAGGCCCCTGTTGACGTATTAGATACCTCCCGATGGGGACGGATCTGCCAAGAGCTTTTGGAAGCGGTCTTGGCTGGGGAAAAGAAAGCAGGAGATCTAAGGGAGACGTGGGGTGCCATCGAGAAAGTTGTCTCCAGGAGAGGAGCTGCTGGAGCAGCTGCGGGACACGGAGGCGCTGTGAGTGGAGAAGCCGCGGGTGCAGGCCTTCGCGCGGGAGCTGTGGAGGAAGGTGCCCCGGGAGGCGCGGCTGGAGCCCCCGGGCCGCGCGGCCGAGCGGGTAGCACTGGAGCTGCAGCGCGACTGCTGGAAACTGCGGCCGCGGCAACAGCAACAACGGCAGCAGCAAGGAAACGGGAAGTGGAGTGTTGTGAGCCCTGGCAACACTCCCTTTTGTGCGACAGGGCAGGGGAAAGAGGGGTTCCCCACAATGAGCGACAACAACCCTCAAAGCCTACCCTGGGGGAATCCTCCCTACTAACGACATTGTCTTTATCCTTGGCTACCAGGCCGGAGTGTTTAGTTTGTGTTTGATTTTCTACAAAAAAACAACCAAACAAAAAAAAAACAACACCAAACCACAGCGATTTAATGTACCCTTATAGCCTTTTGAACATGTTGTGTGAGTGCCGTGGCGGACTGTGGACTTGGGACCCCATATACAACTCATTTGATAGTCTCTCTGTGATCCACATGTACTAGAAGTTGGCAAATATAAGTACATCCATGTTTCTATCAGCCCTTGGAGACTTTTTATGGATATTGCTGACCACTTCTTCCGATGTGGGCTGGCCACCTGCATCGGAATGAGTGTGCATTTTGGTCAGTGTAAAAGCCCAAGACTCATGCGATGTGGGGGAGGCAGAGCCTCTGCGGGGACGCCTGCTAAAGTTGAGCCTGCCACCTCACACTGCGATGATGGTTCTTGGAGCTGATTTTTTGATTGTCTTCACAGGGTCCTTACGCCACGTTCCATATGAGGGACCGTGTAGTGGGAGTGGTGATTGTCTGGGTTTTGTGTTTTGAATACTGTAGTTGTATGGAGTGTGCTTGTGGGATCCCATGCGTGTGCGTGTGTGTGTGTGTGTTGAGGGCGGACAGTGTTCTGTGTATTTTTTGTTGTTGGGTTTGTGTAAAAGTTTTAATGGGTAGCAGATTAACATTTTGGACAAGAAAGGGTTAATGCAAAGTGCTGTTGCTGGCAGGTATTTATGGCTGCTGTTAAGCAGGCAGGCAGCTGTAGCTTCACATTCCTTTCCCATCAGAATAACCCAACTCCTTCTCAAGAGCTGATAGCCTGGGAGAGGGGGTATGTTTGTGTCCTCCCACCTACAGGTCCATGGCAGCTGCCTGCAAAGTTTGCCAAGCCTTGCCATGAGCTGGACAGACAAGTGGAGGAACCCGATGCCTCAGCTATAGGAGCTGACAGTGAATACCCCGAGCAGAATGAGATAGAGGAAGAGAAAAATGAATGATTGCAGGACATCACTTGGGGGCAACTGAAAAGTAACAACTTGAATATGTGTGCTTGTAACGTAGCTATTATTAGAGGCTGTGATTTTGTGTATAAAACCACCTGTATTTACTAGCCAGTTGCTAATGAGAAACTATACCTTGTATTGTGTGGACTTGTTGTTTGTAAAAGATGTTAGACCATGCAAATTTGCAGCAGCTGCTAGAAAATGCTAAGGCAAAAGCTAGAAAGATTCTAATACGATGGTAGTGTTATAAAGCAGGTAACGGAAAAAATTAAGAGGGTGGGAGAACTCCACTGGTAAGAAAATTCTTTGGCTGGTTTCTTGCTGCCATCAGCATCTTCAACATGCTGCTGTAACCTGTAATAGTTACTCTGGTAATGTAAATCTGTGTATGCTTTGCCACAATACCAACTTGTTACTGAATGAAGCAGGTGAAACTCTGCATTGACAACGAGGTACAAGAACTGAGGTTGACCAAATGCCTGCTGCCACAGTCAAGGGCAAGACTGGGTTGGCCTCTGTGTTTGCCACCAAGAAGAACCTTTAGCTCTGCTGTTGGCTGCAACCCAGCAGGTGTGGAGCACTGGGGACACATGCCATGCCAGACCTTGATGTGAGGGGATGGCCTCCCCTGTTATCAGAGAGACATCCAGGAGAAAAAGGGCAGACCCAGCAGCCTGTGATTGACCTATGTTGAAGAAATATGGAAACATGCTAAGATCTTACACATGGTGTATGAGGATGGGCAAGCCTTTTGGCTGGACAATTTATTAGGTGAATGGGGACTGACAGGTTGGCTGGTTGCTCTAGTAACAGGTGGACTAATGATGTTTATTGTCACTTTAACGATTTTGATTTTGTTGCTGTATATTTTTATTATGTGCGTTAGTTTTATTTGTATTAGTAGCAAGTTATATGTTGCGGTGTGTGATATCTATGGTTAAGAAAAATGTAACATCCATCTGGTTTGCTCAAAAACAAAAAGAGGGAATTGTGGAGTGGCTAAGGGATGGTGGACATTTCGTGACCAACCCAGACATCTTAGCCTTAGGAGATGGTGGTTATGAAGAATACAGCTGAACAATCAACATGTGAGCAATCCCAGCTGTTTGGTCTTAGCCAAACTCTGAATTAAGTTGCAAGGTCTGAATTCAAGTTCCCCAGGCTGCAAGGCCTAGCCTTAGGTTACTAAAGGACAGTTACGTGCAGTAGAATAAGGAACTTGGCATTTGCTCAAGGTTAACAAGATGTGGGAGCGGGATGGTGAAACTGCAAGTTATGTGAGAAAGGTAGCGAATGGATAATTTTAGCTAGCTTGTTATCTGCTTCAAAATGTGTGGACTGCACTTCTGAGCCAATCACAATCTATATTGGTTACACCTAGCCAATAGCAGTTCAATTTCTGGAAGCATATACTGTAGCTACTGTGCTACAACAGTGGTCTGCGGACCCCATTAGCCATTGAGGCTACGACGGAGTGTGCGCAAGTCCTTTTTCAGGCTTTGTCTGAGCAAGCTGCTGAAATTTGCCCAAAACACTGGTGATAGTCATTCGCACATCCCTGGACTCCTAGCTGAAGGTAACAATAGGGCAGACCGTGTTGCACAAGGTCTGCCAGTCCCTGACTGTTGCGCTCCAGTTTTTATGCGCTATTTACATGTCACAGTTGATACCTGTAGCAGTGTCATTTTGACTGCGGCACAATGCAAGCAAGACGCTAAGGTGGCCATTTTGCATTGGCGCAAGGTCATGGCGATTTTGGGAGTCCCTAGCCAGATCAAGACCGACAACGGCCCAGCATATTCAAGTCAACTGGTGGCCTCGTTTTTACGACAGTGGGGCATTGAACATAAGACCGGTTGTCTTTATAACAGCACTGGCCAAGCTATCGTCGAACACGCGCACCGGACTCTGAAAGCTCGCCTCACGTGTCTTGAGGCGGGGGAGCCCGTACCTGGAGAAACTCCTGCAAGCAGCATGCGCTGACTTTTACTTTCTGCTCTGACTAGTTTAAATCAATTCTCGTGTGGATCAAGTGAACAATCCCCGATGAGCTCGCACTTTGCCCCACCTCTAGACAAACCCCTGTATCCGCAGGTATGGGTGAAAGATCTGGAAAAGGGTAAGATAGGTCTATTTGCCCTACGTGCTCATGGGAGGGGCTATGCCTGTGTAGAAGATGAGACTGGGCTATGCTGGGTACCGGCAGAATGGTTATTACTGTATTTGTAGTTGTGTCTGTAAGTTTGTATTTGAGCTATATTTTACAGGTGGTGGTTGGTGCTCGGCTGTATCTGGAAGAGAGTGATGGAAAGAGGTGCGAAATGACATCTATGGCCCCTTGTGTGTCCAGATGACTTCACTCACGGATCCAGTCACGACATGCCTTACGAACTTTGTAGCCGGCCATTGAATACGACAACACTCAGGCCAGAAACACCTGTGTCTAGGTCTCTTTAGGCTGACGCTCTGTGTTTATTAGTATTAGGATGTTTGTTTCTTTCTTGTTTGATTTCTATAATATGCACCATGTTTGAATACTTAGTGACACAAACCCTTCTTTCTTACTTAGAGTTGTGAGTTGCTTATCTGGAATAGCTGTTAAAACCCTGAGTTTTCTAGTCTTGAGGTGGGGGAGATGTAGGGATTGGTGCACGGAAGATCACGTGATGTGACGGGAAGTTGCCAGGAGGGACAGGAACCAGCTGACTCTGGGGAGGTGCTTGGGTAACAGATATAAGGAATTGTAACTGCGCAATAAGTTGTTGTTGACCCGCATTCCGTGAATGCTCTATGTCTTGACCCTAGTTCGGAGGGAACTAGTGCTTCCGTCCCTCACCACACGAGTAGCGAGAAAATACACCAGGGAAGAGGGGAAGCTGGGAGGAAGCAGAGACAGGACACGTGACCCAAACTAGCCAAAGAGGTATTCCATACCACAGCACGTCATGCCCAGGATGTAAATTGGGGGCAGTTACCTGGAAGGGCTAGATCACTGCTTGGCTGGGCTGGGTATTGGTCGGCGGGTGGTGAGCGGTTGTATTCTCTTCCCTTGTTATTTCCCTTATCATTATTATCATTGGTGGTAGCAGCAGTGGTTTGTGTTATCCCTTAGTTATGGACTGTTCTTATCTCAGCCCGTGGGAGTTACATTCTTTCGATTCTCCTCTCCATCCCTCCGGCAGTGCAGGGGGGAGTCAAAGTGGGGGAGGGAGACAGAGACTGCATGGTTCTGATTTATGGCTGGGCTTAAACCATGACAACCATACACCCTGGCAGGTATTTTGAAGAGAGAAAAAGAACAGAAGCCATTGAAAGCTTCTGGAACTGTCAGGTTTCTATAGATATTATCTGACTGTCCACTTATCTGTAATACACTTCTGTATCTCGTCATACATATCTAGACAGAGAAAGCCAGGGTATGAATCATTTTTATGAGTACTGCAAAGATCAGAGTTAAGCTATGGATCAAAACCACTTCATTTATTTGGAAATATAGAAAGAAGTTGATCCTTGGACACAGCTTGGCAGGTTTCCCTTAGAATCAGTGGAGCTCTGCCAATTTATGCCATGCTTCTCATTTGCAAAATCCCCTTATAGAAGCCACTGAGTATTCTTTTCAGCAGACTTTATTTTTTTGATTTACTCTTGATATTTTCAATAAATGGAGGTAACAATGGTGAGAATAACAGAAGATATATACTTTAAAATTAAGGGAAAAGAGTCTTATAAATTAACAGACTGAAATTAGAAGGACCTATTTATTTCTGATGCATTGTTGAGTTTAACATCTGATTTTTCCTTTATTTTTTTTTTCCTGGACAGCTAGCATATCTATTTTTCCCTACCAGAGCTTATAACAGACATGTTAGTCTGCATCTAACAATTTCTGAGTGGTATTAACCACCAGTACAACTCCACTATGGCCAAATATGAGCTTTTTAACTTCTCAGCCAAATCTTTCTCAGTATCTTCCTTGCCTGATCACCATTTTGCCTACTGTTTAAGCCTTTGGCCTGGAAAGTTGTTCAACAGAAACTTTGTTCTAAGTCATCAGTTTCAGCTCTTGAAGCCTTTTTTATACAACTTTTCTAAGAGAAGCCATTTTCTTCTATCCGCATTCATCCAAATTTCTCTTACCAAATGCAAATTACTTCTCTTTGGTTTTGCAGTCTTTTGTATCTTCAGCCTCTGCCTCATATTGAAGATGGCCTTCCTGTTGGTTGCTGATTCCAACCTTCATTTCTTGTTTTTGATTTCATGCAATTAGTTTTGTGTTTTCTTTTCTGCTGCTTCTAATGCTTGCAAAGAATTTCATGTAACCAGCCACTAAACAGTCTGTAAGTCTTACTGTAGATGCTAAAAACTCTCTTTATTATTTTTTTTTTTTTGTAGCTAAAAGAAACCTCAGCAAAAACTAGGTCAGTAGCAGATCACTAGAGGTGGGATCACCTGGTGTTGTACTGGTCATGGTTTAAACCCTGACAGTAACTCAGAACCATGCAGCCGCTCACTCTCTCCTCCCCTTCATCCCCCCCCACTCCTGGAAGATGGATGGGGAGGAGAACTGAAAGAATGTAAATCCCGCAGGTTGAGATAAGAACAGTACGGTAACTAAGGTCTAATACAAAACCACTACTGCTACCACCAGTACTAATAATGATAAGGGAAATAGCAAGGGAAGAGAATATTAAACTAAAAAGAAAAGAAAATAGTAAGCACAAGTGACACACAATACAATTGTTCACCACCTGCCGACTGATAGCCAGCCCGAGCTGAACAGCGATATGGGCCTTCTGGGTAACTCCCCCCGGTTTATGTACTGGGCATAATATGCTGTGGTATGGAACAACCCTTTGTCTAGTTTGAGTCAGGTGTCCTGTCTCTGCTTCCTTCTGTCTTCCCGTGGCCCTCCTCACTGGCAGAGTATGAGACTGAAAAGTCCTTGATCGGGGTAAGCATTACTTAGCAACAACTAAAAACATTGATGTGTTCTCAGCATTGTTGTCAGACTAAAGTTGAAAACAAAGCACTGCAACAGCTACTAAGAAGGAGAAAACCAATTGTTATAGCTGAACCCAGTACTGTCACCTTTGGTATTTGCTTCTCACCCTTTCTATATGCATAATGTAATTTCATTGAGGTAGAGTGATACGTGTTTTGTTCATGTTGCCACAGCACGCAGCACAGGAGAATCTTCATGCCTAAATACTGTTCCTCTGTGAAGCAAATGTTAGGTAAGCCACAGCATGTTAGGAAACATCTGAATGCCAATTCTCACTAATTCTCAGCACATATTCTGCAGAAGCCATCAGCCTAGAGAAAACTCCAGTAGTCATCTGCTGCCTCAGTTTCTGTTGGAGGGGTGATAGATAAGTATGTTACTGAATACTTTAATTATATGAGCTATCTTAAACACTATGGTCATATATATTAAAATGTATGAAAGGAATGTGGAAGCACACTGACAAAATTGCTGAAAAACAAGTTGTGGATTCTGTGAGACACATCTACCTGAAATTATAGAACATCTGGAAAAGAGATATGGTGGGACTACTTATGGCTGCAGGAGAAGCTGCTGGAGAAGTCCTTCAAAAAATGTAGTTAAATATTAAAAAAATATAGAGAAGCAGAGTACAATTAAGATTAGATAATTGATATAATAATGATTAGATAACGTGATTGGGAAGCACTAGTATTCAGCTGATGAACAATGTGTGCCATAAAAGGAACAAAGATAAGCTGCAAGAACAGACTACACTTCAGTGAACATAGAAAAATGTCCCAGTCTTAAAGACATGAGATGACAATTTCACTTCATGTTTTCTCATTCCTTGCTGCAGAACAAAACTCCACGACTTTCTACTAGGAATGTTACCTGAAGATGAACTTGGTGTTTTTATAAATAATAGATGCTTCCATGCCTATGTTTAGTGGTTTTGCACCACCCAGAAAAATAATGACCTGGACATAAGACCTCTCTATTATTAAGAGAAAACTGACTCAGGAGCCTGAAATGCAAAGACACTTCCATAAAGAAATGTGGAGGTGAGATATTGAGAACAAAAGGGGTGGCCAAAGGATGCTGAGGTGAAGAAACAAAACACAGAAAACATAAGCTAGAAAGGCTGATAAGTTGAGAGGCTGGTTTTCTGAAGAGAGGGAGCAAAATAGGAACTTGAATATGGATGGCTAGATGTTACAGAAGACAGGAATGGGTGACAATGGAAGAGAGAAATGGGGAGAGTATAGTACTTATTTTTCTCTTCTGAAATATCTATAGCTTTTCAGTGTTGTGATAATGAAGTTATGTTTTGGGTAAATTGCTGCAAGATAGCCCCTTTCACTTGTAGTAAATCCTCATTTTTAGTTGTAAAATGCAGTTGTAAAATTCCTAGTGAAGCTCTCAAGTAGTAGCATAGTTGAGATCATAACAAGATGTATACCTCTTCAGGAACATGAATTTTAAGTTAACTACCAGTATTTTCCTGTGGTCAGGAAAAGCAATGGTGAAAAGAGTTATTTGTTTTTCCAAACTGTGGAACAATTAGTATGATATTGCAGAGTAAGCCAGATTATTCATATTCAAGAAACTTTAAAAATACCGTAAAATAGAGAAGAAAAATACCTTTTCCTTAGGACTTGCAAAGCCTTTGCATCTTTTCTGGTTTATAACAGTCTTGCAAAATCATAGAATTGCTTAGGTTGGAAAGTCCTTTAAGTTCATTGAGTCCAACCATTAACCTAGCATTGCCAAGTCCACCACTAAATCATGTCCCTGAGTACCATATCTACACATCTTTTTAATACCTCTAGGGGTGGTGACTCCATCACTTTCTTGGGCAGCCTGTTCCAATGCTTGACAACCCTTCCAGTGAATAAATTTTTCCTAATATCCAATCTAAACCACCCATGGCACAATTTGAGGCCATTTCCTCTTGTCCTATATTGCTTGGGGGAAGAGACTCACACCCACCTTGCTAAAACCTCCTTTCAGGTATTTGAAGAGAACAATAAGATCTCCCCTCAGCCTCCTTTTCTCCAGGCTAAACAGCCCCAGTTCGCTAGCTACTTCTCGTAAGACTTGTCCCTGTTTTAGACACACTCAAGCATCTCAATGTCCGTCTTGTAGTGAGGGGCCCAAAACTAAACAAAGTGTTCGAAGTGCAGCCTCACCAGTGCTGAGTAAAGGGAGACAATCACTGCCTTAGGCCTGCTGGCCACACTATTTCTAATACAGGCCAGGACGCCACTGGCCACCTTGGCTGCCTGAGCACAAGCAGGCTCATTCAGCTGGTGTCAATGAGCACCTCAGGTCCTCTCCCACCAGGCAGCTTTCCAGCCTCTCCTCCCCAAGCCTGTAGCATTGCATGGGGTTGTTGTGACCCAAAAGGACCCAGCACTGAGCCCTGTTGAACCTCATACAACTGGCCTTGACCTACTGATCCAACCTGTCCAGATCCATCTGCTGATCCTTCCTATCCTTCAGCAGATCAACACTCCTGCTCAACTTGGTGTCATATGCAAACGTCCTGAGGGTGCACTCGATTCCCTCATCCAGGTCATTAATAAAGATATTAAACAGAACTGGTACCAGTACTGGGTCCTGTGGAACGCCACTTGTGACCAGCCACCACCTGGATTTAACTCCATTTGCTACTACTCTTTGAGCTTGGCCATCCAGCCAGTGTTTTACCCAGCAAACAGTACACATGTCCAGCCAGTTTCTCCAGGAGAATACTGTGGTAAATTGTGTCAAAGGCTTTACTAAAGTCTAGGTAGGCAGCATTCACCGTCTTTCCCTCATCCAGTGGATCACCTTGTCGTAGAAAGAGATCAGTTTAGTCAAGCCAGTCAAATTAAGCTCCTTTAATTTAAAACTACTTTTATTTATTTTCACTCAGTTTTTATTAGAACTATCATTTTTTTTCATGGTCTTAAGAAGTAAACAACAAGTCTTAAATCAGCTGGTTCTTTTAAACTTCTCTCCTTGAGTTAGCTAGGAAAAGCACAAGCAGTCCTTACAATACAGAGGGAAAGTAACACCGTTGCCAGTTATCAGTTTGTAATGTATTGAACAGTAGTTGAATTAATTTGAATGCCTTCTGTGGTGGAAAACATTAGAATTTACTTTAAACTGTAAAGAGCCAAATACTTGGGAAAGAAACCCCAACAAACTGTAAAATGCTTTATTAGTTTTGTCAAAACCAGCAACAAGTCAGATTTTCCCTTGTGGTATGTTGCTTGTGAGAACAGTGCAGGCTGTCACACAAGTCTGAAATCACAGGCAGTCCAGACAATGCAGTATGGAATCACATTGTCACTATACTGGCCTTTGGGAAGGAAGGATATCTTGGAGGTCCTTTGTCCAGTGAGATTGCAGGCAAGGAGTCCAGGTAGGTCTCATGACTGAAGCAGATGTATCTCTAAGCCCCTATTTTCTAGGTCTGTCTCCCCTCTTACCTGCTTAAGGTCCATGGAGATTATCAGGAAATGGAAGGGAGGAGTCTCTGCAACCTTGGGGGTGTTGGGCATGTAGGACTAGATTTTCTAGCAGTGTGAAGAAAAATGGCAGAGGAAAACATCTTGTTCTCATCTCTCACTCTTTGCCAAAATCTACCACCAAACCCAAGAAATACTGTACACGAGCCAGGGACAAACTCAGTGTACTTCAAGCTACTGTTAAGAAGCTGTTATTTATTTGAAACTTCAAACAAGGTTACAAAATCATAAACATAAAAATCAGCAGAGGATGTGCTCTTTCTACCCACCATAACATAAACCTCAGTATGACAAATTACCAGGGGCCTGCAGCAGTCAGAAAAACCCAAACCTTTGCTCTTTCTTTACAGAGGTTCTAAAGAATAAAACTCAAAAATATTGAAACTACCCAGGACAGTAGATAGGGTTCACAGTGTCACTGTCAAAACCTGGCTTTCACTTGGCTACCCTCATAGTAAAGCTTTTCAAGTTGGATCCAGAGAAGACTTGTGCATACAGAAATGTCTTTGGTTTTACTTAGTGCCAGCCAATAGTGGACAAAATACTTCTAATATGACAATGATAATTTACATATCGTACCTGTAGTACTAGCTTGACTGCAAGTGAAACTAAAGGAAGAAGGGACCAATACTCTTATTTTTTGCCCTCAGCCTGCTTGTCTTGCGCATTTACACACATTTTGGGTAGCATTCCTTCTTGGCAATGATGCAGCAGCAGTAATACAGGAAAACGAAGACTGGGTATGGCATAAAACATGACTGTACAGACATGTGGTTGTTCCATCTACATATTATAAAAGAATCTCTGCAGGCAAGACCACAGTCAATACTTAAGTCTGGATTGTCCATTGGCATGGGTGTCCAAGATGAGTTTCTCACTCGACATATCCAAGAGACCAGCCTTGGACTGCTTCTGGCTTCAATATGGCCACCCACAAAATATTCTCAAGGCTGTAGACATCTCCTTTATTTCACAGTCTGTATCGCCATGAGGTATTAAGTCCTCCTAAGAAGGCCTTTGTGTTTGTCTTGTCTGCTCTTTGTGGGTGCCGTGAGATAGACAGAGCTGAACACTTGAGGCCTGCTTGTCCCAGGCATAATTGCACTGGAAACTTATAAATACTCTATCTTTTGCTGCTGAGCAGAACATGCTCTGCCCAAAGGCTGAGTTTAACTGCTGGCTTTAACTCCTTCATACTGGGATCAGCCACTGTCTTAGCCTATGGGCTACAAAGGAAACTGGTGGAGGAGTTACGGTCCTGCAGTTACTTGGGTATCAGGTTGGGAAGAGAGGTTCAATCTCCCTCTCACATTAGCAGTCCCAAGGGGTAGAGCTGTTAGACTTTGGTGATAAAGAAAGGAAAATGTCATTTGGTTTGAATAGGCAGTTTCTCTGCATGCTCTTTGGTGTTAGTTTCCCTTGTTTAGTGTGTGGGTATCATACATGACAATGGGAAAGAGAAAAATACTTCAGAAAAACAAACAAACAACTCCTCCCTCTCAAAAAAAAAAAAAAAAAGAAAAAGCAATAGGAGACTGTGGTTGTAAAACCACAAAAATTGGCAACAAGGCTCCAAGGCAAGTGTAAGCCTTGAAATTTCTTCTAGCTCTTAAAAAAACCCCATCCAAACCAAAAAAACCCCAAAGCACAACAACTCTCTTTCCATGGATTCCAGCTTAATGATGTTTGATGTTTCCTCTCTTCCCCCTCCCCTTTTTTTAGGAAGATTTGAAAGAATTTATTTTAAGCTTTGGCATAACTATTTTTTTTTTGCTGTTTTATGTTGTATAAAGAATGATGAATGATTTTTATTTAAAAATTAAAGAAATACCAAGTCTGCTCTGTTACGGTTTTCCTGGTGATTTCCTGGATATCTCAGAGGATAGGTATTGATTTCTTTCTCAATAGAACAACAGGAGTGAAAATGTTGATTCGTTAACAAAGAAAATCAAAGCCTGTGTTAGTTGCTGAAAATAAAGAGTAATTTAAAACAAAAAAAGAAACAAAGACTTTAGAATAGTCTCACTTTGCAGTTTCTTTTCCCCAGTTGTTTAGTTTTCACTCTCTTGACTTTGGTAGTATCATGTGGTCAATCATGAGAGTCATTGACAGCAGACTTTCTAATACAAAGGGAGAAGGGAAAGAAAAACATACAAGGAACACTAGTGTTTGGAGATGAGCTGGTTTTTGTGCTTCCAGCTCAGCATGTAACATGCCCTGTAACCCTTCTGTACTTCAGTTCCTCATTAGATAAAGTATGGAAGAGAACACTTACACTGTTTTTTGTGGAAGTGCACTGAGATACAAAGATGTAAAAATATTCAGAGATTATTCTTCCTTCATCATTTCATGATTTCATGATTTCATCACTTCATCAGAGAAGTGGTATTGGATTCTGTTTGTGTGTGAGGGAGACACAGCCTTATTAGCCTTTGTTAGCACCTGAAGTACACAGAGTAACCAAATGGTACTAATGGAGAAAAGCAAATCTGGTAATTTACTGTGGTGCCCATTAGGCAATCTGGTTTGATTTTAGTGATACAATTAAAAAAAAAAAAAAAAAGAAAGCAAATTTATATACCAGTATCTTGTCCCTGTAAAGCATCTCCTTTTCACAGGTTACCAAGAGGGCAGAAAATAAAAAAGGTATTTTCATTCACATCTCTGAGGAAGAGGGTATCAATGATCAGTTTTGGAAATCTTGGCTGGTGAGCGAGTTGTGAATGAGAGTGGTCATGGTAAGAGGAGTAATGCAAGGCAAAGTGCATTTTTTATTATTGATGATGCTATTTTTTCAGTATGAGCTGATGAGACTCTGTAAATGCTGGATGGGGCAGCAGTCACCACTGGAGGCCAAACAGCAAAAAGATTCCTCATAAAATGTGGTGGTTCAACTGTATAGATACCCTCTAATGGCATGGGTCTTTAGTACTTGTGTCTCAAAGAGCTAAATTTCAAACGAATTCCAGCATAACTACCATGTAATTAACGTCTCAAGACTTCAAAAGTCATTGTATTATGTCTGAGACCAAAGGTTAATTACAAACACTGCAGACATTAAGGTAAATGCTGCTATTTGGTTCCATGATTTTTAGTAAGATTAAAAAAGTCTAATCCATTGTAATTAAAATGAGACATATACTATAGAAAAGGGCTTCTGGGCTCCAGATACCCTGTAAATCAAACTGCCTTCCTAATGAGCAGGATTTAAGATATGCTCTTTTTCTTATATTTGCCTGTGGCTAGTTCTAGGTGATTGCCTCCTGAATATGTTGTCATCAGGTGCTTGCATGGTGTGCTGGCTACTTTGGATTAAATTCTGAGGCACTAACTTATCCTATGAATTGAATAGAAAGCCTGCCACTCCATTCCCTTTTTGAATTTTCTTAAGGGATCTGAGGTACTAAAAGATAGGTGTTATACTACCTGCCACTGAAGTATCTAAATATCTCACTGGATCTTGGCCAATTTAGCTAAAATGCAAACGAACATACTTTACTTATGAAACATGGCTGATAATTTTTATGCACATTAAAAAAAAAAAGGTCTTAGTAATCGATGTTAGCATGAGGCTCATTCTGTATAACATTGTTAAAGGATTATGCTGTATTAAACTGTCAAAATGTTCATATCATGAAATACCACCACACAAAAATATAAAAGCAAAAAACTCAAAGGAGAATCAACAGTGTAACTGTTACTGGCATTCTTCATGGGATACATTTTTTTTGCCTTCCTCGTAAAAACGATTATGAAAGAAAGACAAGTAGCTTACCAAATTCACTGGCATGCTCTGGGAAATCTTTATGGTGAACATTTGAGTCTCAAGAGCATGCAAGTGAATCCTCTTCACATACATATACATGCTGTATGAATGGCTGTCTGGAGATCTGTTTTCTCTTGCCTTGCACATCATATTTCCCTTCCTACCACTAGAAAAAACACATAAATATCAGGATATTAGCAATTTATGTACCATTGTGAATTACTGCACGGAAGGAACTGGGTAATTTTGCAGTTGTGATACCCCTAGAGGTAAACTTTCAGTTTTAATACTATAAGTCACAGTTTAAAGAGGTGCCTGTTAAAGCAGACTTGCCTGTTTAGTGGCAGGTCTGCTTTCTCTCAGGAGTCACTGTGTGAATGGTAGGTTATCCTGCTACTGCTTTTCTTCATTGGTCCTGTATTACTTCTTCCCAGCTTACCTCCTGCTGAAATAATAGTGGTGCTAATAACAATGTGTGGGGAAATGACCAGATGTGCTAGTTTTTTTAGACAATTATACCAGTTTTTCCAATTTTCCAGACTCCTTTTCATTTCTGTATTAACTCACCGGTGCCAGGAATTGGATTTTTCCAGTACATAAATCCTAATTAGTGAGCCGGAGGATTGAGCGCTTCATTTTACTCCTGATGTGTCATTTCCCCTCTCTTCTTGCTTAATTGGCATTTTGAAAAGCCAGCCCTTGTCATTTTAAAGATAAAAAAAGAAGGTTTTGGGACAGAAATGTAAATCTGGTAAAGGGACAAAAAATAAGAAGAAGGTGTAGTCGGGATCAGGGCCATCTGGTAGTGCTAGGATCACAGGGCATGGAGGCCTGCAAAGTTGTTGTGTTGCTTGAGGCTGAGCCACCTATTCTTGGCACCAGGTGTGACTGAACCTCATCTTGCCATGCCCTTGTTGCTGTCTGCTTCTCATGGGCACAGAGGGAGTTTATTAAATGATGCCAGCTCTGAGGAGCATCTACAGATTGATTTTGTAGAGCAAAGGCAAGTGTTCGGTGCACTCCTGAAAGTGAGTTTCTCTTACAGTCTTTTCCTGCAGCCTCGCTTCTTACATATCAAGGGCCAGAAACGGAAGGAGGAGGAGGCAGAGGCTTGTCAGGAGTGAGGGTATCCTCTGGTTTTGAGTTTAAGGACTCTTTCAGCTTTAGTATGTACTTAGGAGACTGTGGGAGGGGTTGGTAGGACAGGAGGAGTGGTTGTGAGTCCCAGGAAGGATGAAGAACTACATCATGTCTGAGAGATGTGAGAGTGAGTGGGTTTACTGTGGCAGAGGAACAGAATTGGACAAAAAGGTGTTTTTCTGCATAGATAGGATTATAGGGAACTGAAGAGTTTTCTGAGGTTCTGAGATTCACCTGGGTGGCAGAAGTAAAGTAATCAATTTACAAGTGAGATAAATAAGGTTATGGGTTCCTGTTGGAACAGATATGTTGAGGTTTGGGGCCAAAAACGTCCACCAAGAGATGACATGAAAAGTAGGGGTTCTTGCCACCTTGTACTGGATAGTTTGCATGCTGGGAGAGAAAAGGGGAGAGTGTGGGTAGAAAGTGGTGGTCCTTATTCAGCTTCTACCAGAGTGCTTTAGAGGACAGAGGTAAGGAAAGCAAGCCTGATACATGCAGCCTCACAGCTTACTGTGGGTGCCAGCTGGTAAGAAGGGAAATAAATAGCAAGACTTTCTGTCAGCTAGGAAGGGGTAACTCAGTTCAGATCTTACCCCATCTCTATAAAGGCCTGTCCAAAACTTGAATCTTTTGAGGTTCAGAAAAGGATGATTAATTCTTTTTCGTTTTTTGTGCTAATGCATTAATTGATTCCAGGCAGACATGGAACAGCAGAGCCAAGATATTGCAAAGAAGGCTGCAGTCCAGGTAATTCAAGGGCTGTCAGGAGGCTGAGAAGCACCAGAGACTTCATGATGAAACCTGGAATCATTTATTTTCCAAAATGTTTTGTAGGTCCAGGAGGTCTGAACAGTGCCATGTTTTGGGGTGCTCAAAAAGAAAGAAAGAAGGGATATATCAGAGTACTTTGGAGTTATTCCAGCACTGCTGTGCTGCCTTTAAAAAGAACCTCAGGAATTTGTCTCCTGACCCTGGGGACCTTATTTCTGGCTCCTGAGATCATCCTCCCAGCTGGGCAGGATCAGTCCTTAGCACTGCGTATGAGCATTCTTTGTCCTGAGATATAAGCATTACCTTTTCTTATGACCCAGTTGAGTGCTAGCATTCTTGGCTGCATGCGTGTGGGTGGCCTTCTTCATTAGCCAAACCTTGAGCCTGTTTTATCTCTTTACTACCTGCTTGGGTTATTGCTGGTCTAAAACATGTAATTGCAGAATTCATGCTTACCAGGTGCTCTTTCCCCTTTCAGCTGTCTGACTTGATGTGCTCTCCCAGGATGAGTACTAGGAGAAAAACAGCATGACAACAGCCTTCAGGGGGCTGCATTGCCAAATCCTGCCCTCCCAGTCAGCAACAGCACAGTATCACCAAACCACAAGAGCTTTTATATGAGGCTTTTATTTAAAGGAAGTAAAAAAGTGCTGGCTTTAGTCATATTAATTTCTCCTTTTTATTAGCTTTTAGGGAACAAGCAACAGCTCAGTGAGATGTATTTGTAACAAATACAGGTTATGAAATAAGTGTATTTCATTATTTGCTCATTTTTTGCAATGAAAGACTCCAAATCTGCCTCCTAAATGGTTTAACTCAACATTAGAATTGATGCTGCCAAATACCGACTGATTCACTAGACTATGAGTTTCAGATTCCTTTTTTTTACTTGGGGAATGTGATATAGAGCAATGACCTGAATTTTCAGCTCTGTCCTCATATTCACCTCTTTTTTTGCCTGTTTCTTTTTCTCTCTCAGTATCTTACCATAATCTTTCAAGTCCTGAGGGTCTTATAAGGGCACTACTGTTTAATAATTAGACACTATAGCTCTGACAGTTCTTCTGGTGACATCTTTTACAACTAATGAGTATTTAATAGAAGGTAATTAGAAGCTCTGATCCTTAGACTTTGACCTGTCTCGACCTTTTATACAACTGAGTGACCAGACAGCACTTAACACTCATTAGGGGTTATCTGCACCCCACTTCACAAAGCTATGCGAGGAAACTGTTTAGATTTAGCTTCAAGCCACCTGCTTTGTAATCTGTTGCTGCGCACTCAGTTGATCCTGCTGTCCTTACAGAAACTGTAAAGCTACCAATGATTTAATTTTAAAGCAAATATTCTAATTCAGGAAGCATAGAATGGAAAGCTGGTTGCTATATTTGTCAGTATGTGACCTTCAGAAAGTCTAATTGGGAAAGATTACTTCAGTGATACGGAGGAGCTGGTCACATCATTGTAAAATGCATTTTGTTACAGTATATTCAGCTGGGATATATCTGATAGTGCTCTTTTTACAGATAATATACTTGGTTTTCTTATTTCTTAAAGTCACATCTTTAAAGTAAATTAAAACTTTTCACGATTGTCTTTTTAAAAAATAAATAAAAAAAAATCTTTATATGCATTTCTAAAGAACAGCTGCTTGGGCATGCTACTGAGAAATGCAGAGAGCAGGTTTCTTTCTTCTTCATTAATTTTTGAGTGTATATGTGCCTATATTGTAAAACATTGTTAAATACCCTTTTACCTAGTCCATAAACCTACTCTCTCTTTCTTAGTTTTCCCCACTTTCATTTCATCCTAATGAGATAGACTAGCTGTTGTTTGAGTTTTTTTAACTCAGACTTTGGAATCCGTTACCATCCCACATGTCTAGGGCTTTTTTAAAGATAAAAGCAGCAAATCATGTAACAAAGGAAAGGAAAAATTCAGTTCTTAAGATTTCTGTGATAAATTTTCAGTGTCTTAGGAAAAGATCCAAATACGTTCTTAATATATTTGGTCTTAATCCTTCTGGAAACTGTTGTATTGTACCAAATGCATCCATATATAGAAGATAGATTTTATTTAAGAAAGTGTCCAAATCATCTTGTTAATGCTAATACAACATTTAGATTATTTGCCTTCTGAAAAGTGGTCTGTTTTGAGATGTTAGTTGCAAATAGAGGAAATGAAGAGTTGGTGTAGTAAGGAATAGTTTACTATGTCTGGAGAGTTCTAAAGCAAAACATCTGGATCAATTGTTTACAAAGTCCCTGTAGATAAAAAGCACTATCTTACCAAGGAATCAGTTTGTGCCCTTTCTGAAGAACCATTAAAAAAAAAAAAAAAAAAAAAGAAAGGAAAGTTGGTCATCGTCATGCACAGAAAGCTCCCGGGAATTTGTTTATTAAGGAATCCAAAGAAAGTTTGAAATCCTTTTTCATAGGAGATCAGCTAGTTGCTGAAAGTGTGGCATGGTTTTAGGATCTTAATTTAGCCTGTCCTGTCTGTCTAATTCCCCCACACCCCTCATCTTAAAGTGTAATGCATTTAGAAGTTGAGAGTAAACAAGCGTGTTAGAGATATGCCAGAGCTAGATGTGGAATGGAGATAAAACCTTTGGTTTTACATGGACACGAACAGCCTATGATAAATGAGGCATTTCATAATGTAAGAGATAGAGCTTTCTTTCCATTTTGAAGGTCCAGCTCTTGGTGCTATTTAATTTTATGGGAGGTGGCTCCCAACTGAAGGAAAGACATATGCAGGTTGAACCTGTGCTTGAAACATTCTTTAGCAAAAGAGCAAAACAAGAGCTTTTCTGTTTTCAGGTGCCACAATCTGCATAGAACTCCATTTGCTGATACTGCACCTTCTCTTGAAAGGTATTTTGAGTTCCTCCTTTAACAAGTGTAGCCATATCCAAATATCATCACAGTGAAATTTGCCATGACTTTATCACTAGGTTAAATTATAATGGTACTTATATTTAAAATGCTGGTCCTGATGGGACTGTAGATATTTTGAGAGTAAATGGGTCTTGGAAAGTCTTCCGTCATAGTACAAAAAATAGTTTAGCTATGTTAGCAGTTAGTCATGGCCATAGTTCCCAAGGGCTGTACCTGAATAGTGTATGTTTTCAAGAACTACTTTATACACTTCCCTGATTTGTGGTATTTTCTCCAATGTCTTCTGCATTTACAGGACTATATCTTGAGAAATGAGTTTGAGCCATGACAGATGAAGAGTTAATGGATATTTTCCTCTAAGAGGACACTTTTTACAGATATTGTATGTGACTTTTTTTTTTTTCTGTTCCAAGTTTATCTTTTATGTATCCTTTTAGTTAAAATACTGGTGCAAAATGCTAACATTGAAATTTGATTTTGTGGTTACAGATTTGACATGCTCAGATACCTCTGTTGCTTTCTTAAAAAGGTCAGAAACATGGGCTGATATTATCTCTATAGCTATCCTTTTTCAACTCCAAGAGGCATGTATGTCTTTTTTCTGCTGTTGAGAGAAATGAATTCTAAATCCCTCCTGTGGGACGTTATCCTTGGAGCTTCAAGTGAATGTAACAACGGTGTAGAAGAAGAATGGGTCTGGGATAGAACACTAGTCTAATTCCATCCTAAATTTGGTCATGAATCTGAAGGTTGTGGTTCAGGCAAACTTCAGAGCCGTATAAATTCAATTGCAACTCAGCATTGGCACCCACAAAGCCCAGCTGAGAGTCCTGTTGTTGACAGTATACTGAGCTCATAAATAATTTGGGCTCAACACAAACAAACAGGATCATTGTATGAATCAAAAGAAGATGAAAGTAGAACCCACATCTTTCAGCTTGAATACTGAAAGTCTGACAGGAGGAATAAAAGATACCTCCTGTAAGGGTGATAAATTGCAATTTCTGTTTGAGTTCTTTTATTTTACGTAGTAAAGAGAAGGGAAGAATGGCCTGATTAAACCTTATGGGTATGTATTCCTTCTCATTCCAACATGTAGGTTTATTTAAAATTATCATGCAGTTCTTACTATTTTTAGTTTATTTTATGACCATTATACTAGCCCTATGAAATTATACTGGTTATCTCCACCCTGGAGTTCTGAAAGGAGGAAAGAGACTATTTGTATATCTCAAGAAAACAGAACAAAGTAATTATATTTGCCTGGATTAGAAGACCTGCTGTTTCTAGATCATACAGTATTTGTTTAATCCCATAATCCATTGCAGAGGGAGTGCGTTTTCATGCAGTTGCTGAGAAATCTCCCAGCAGTGTGGAGAATATTGCAAAGATTTGGAGTTTTGTGCAGTATTTCTGTTTCTTGGTGTGGACAAGTGAGGTGTGTGCAGACTAACTGGTTAATGAGGTGTATTTATACATTTGTTGATAACAATTAAGCAGTAGATTTTATGACCGCAGCAGTAGGGTCTCAGAAGTTGCTATGTATATATTTTATTATAAGCTGGTTTAATTACACAACCTAATGTTTTAGGTTTACTTTGCAGATGTGTTTTCTTTTGTTGTTCATGTAAAACCAGAAAAGCAATATAATACTTTATTTTGTTGATTAGTGAAATAATCTCATGGTTTTCTGGTAATTGCTGGAGAAATTAATGGAGTTTTTGGAAAAGATTCTATGGTAAGTAGGAATTTGGAGTGAGATCCAAAAAAGCACTTAGATGCCTGAGGAAAATCTTAGGCAGAATCTAGGTACCTAGATCCAAGGGAGTGATTCAAATGCCCTGTGTGGAGACACAGAGACTCTGCACTGCTGAGGCTTGCTTAGGTTGCTGAGAACCCAATGTTCTTCTAATGTACATGCTTCTTAGTGCTGTTGTCTTTGTGGACCTGAACACTATGCTGTCTTTTCCCTTTCTAAGATAACATATGATTCTATGGTAATCATAAACTAGTTGTCCTGCTGCCTAAACTCCTTTCTGGAATTTACGTCTAGTTGCTACACATCAGCTTATCAACTACATTTTGGTAGTATGGAATTCACTAAAGACAATCTTCATTTTCACTCAATATTGAGGCCTCTCATTTGTTGCTGTAATATAATAGGATGCCCAGCTTCATTTATTATTAATTACAGATATGTACTGTATCTTTGTAATAATAACAGCCACATTTTCTATCCATACCAAAGTTGATAATTTAACCAATTAAGAGCAGTTGTAAGAGATTTTTTAACATGCTGACTGTTCCTGAATTTGTCTTGAACTTGTTGATTATATTCAGGTGATTTTATTGGAAGTGGTTGATTTACTCTTAATTGATGCTAACTCAAATAAGATCAAGCTGGAACTGGTCTATCTCAGTGGAGGGTCCTACCAGATGTGCTGATTTTGACATTGGCAAAGAACTTACAGATTAATTGCACCTTAGTTCCATTTCCATCTTCTGTTATTCTGGTTTAAATTCCAAGTCCCTGCAAAGAGGCCTTTTCTTTCTGCTGTAAAGGTGAGATATTTGAAAAGAAATGTAGTTTTGATTAAGTATTTTGCTCCTCCAGCCACATTAAGGAATGAATTATTTCCCTTATCAAATTTTGGGATCACTTACGCCAAGGATCATATTTGCCTTGCAGTCTTCAACGGGTTTTCAAAAAAAAAGAGTGAATCCCTTTGCTTTGGTCACTTCTGGTCTTTAAAATGGGATGAAATGACCGCCTACGCTTCCAATCCTGTCTTGGA
Source organism: Psittacula echo (assembly GCF_963264785.1). Classification (NCBI taxonomy): domain Eukaryota; kingdom Metazoa; phylum Chordata; class Aves; order Psittaciformes; family Psittacidae; genus Psittacula; species Psittacula echo. The sequence goes on along the minus strand of NC_137739.1, from coordinate 66,014,571 downwards.
GGTGGAAAGGTATGAAACGATTGAGGTATCCAGCTGCTTGAATATGTAATGTTCCCAAATCCTGATCTTAAAAAAAAACCCCAACAAACAAACCAAAAAAACAGGGGAATTAAATGCAATACATAGATAAATTTACAAGGATGGGTCAAATAGTTTTGTAGTATATCAGGTTTTGCTAGAATAAATTGGGAGATGCAGGTTGCCATCTGACTTTAACTAATTTTTAGAACCAGAACTTTACTAATGTGTCCAATGTGACAAAGTGCCTGCTGAATTTTCTCTGCAGTATTATAGGCAGCCTCATCTTACTGTGTTTTTGCTGTTGTGAATACTGGTATTTTATAGCAACTGAGCTTATCTTCAGTTGTTTAGGAGAGAAGCTGGCACAAGTATGTCTAGAAATAAATCCCTCATTAAAATATCTGCTCTGGTACCTGTGTTTCAGAGACAGTCGACAGGAAAGCGAACAGATACCAAAAAGCTTTGAAGGTAACACCTTGTTTCAGGTGTTAACCTTGTTAACCTTGTTAACCATGTTAACCTTGGTTTCAGGCCTATATGCATTTTTTATTTACACTGGAAGTAATTTTTTGCAAGCATTATTTATGCAATCCATGAGTTTACTGAGGTTTCAGTTAGTACAAAACCAAAAAAAGAGACAAGAAGGAGAAAGGATAGTTCTGAGGTGGCACTGATAGTGCTAAGATTCAATGAGTAGCACTAGGAATGTAACACTAGTGTTGTACGTAGTAAAATAGTGGAACTTTTCTTCAACATGTTCTGAAATATCATCAGGGAGACTGCTGCTGCTCCTAGTACACAGTGTCCACCAGGCACAGTGACCTTAAAGTGGCCATGATAGCAAACAGCATGAACTTAATCCACTGCAACACCTGACAGAGTCCACTATAATCAGATTGATTATGACAACTGTTTGTAGCCTCTATGTATGTATGTCTATCTATGTATATCTACTATATGTATATGTATATATGTGTATATGTATATATATATATATACATATAGATATATATATGTATATATATATCTATATGTATATACTACTATAGTATGTATATCTACTGTATGTAGCTGCTCTATGGCAAAGAAATGTACTGTGGCTGGTCCCTCAGTGCAGAAGAGAGGTTGTGGAAATAAACATCCAGAGCTCCAATTTTCTTCACACAATTGGAAATAGTCCCTAGAGAGGGCAATTTCTGGTTTTAATACAGATTACACATTATCCAAGGTTTTGATTAAATTACATTGAATTAACTGGCACTAGAAGTTAGTGGGAGCACTGTAATGAACTACTGCTGGTCCTACACTGTCATGGAAATTAGTCTGACCCACATGACCTGTGTTAGCTGGGGAATTTTTTACTGAGGCCAATTGCCATACTTTCCAGATGCCAAAGGCAAACCTGCTCTAATCCTATAATCCCATTTCATAGTATAGACTTCCATGTAGTTTGGAGCACAAAATCAGAATGTATCTTGGTCAGTTAAAATATTTAGCTTGGTCTTCATTCTGGTGGCTTCACTGCATTCCAACTGCAGGAGACAGGAATTTGAAGATGGTTTACTTTAGCCAAATTTTGCAGTCCTTAATTGAGCAAAATTTTCAGAGAGCAATATAGTTCAATATCTTCTTTTCTTGCCAGTGATTTTGAAGAGCTATGATAGGCGGAGCTCTTCCTCTGTCATTTTAACCAGGGGAATATAAAAAAACCCTCTTGCTGCGTAGCTGTATTTTCATAAATTCCCTTCCCAGATCTCTGAAACATGTATACTTCCATAGGAATTAGATGAGAGATCCTCTATATGCAAGTGAAGATTTAAGATTTAGCTCACTAATCTTGTGTGTGAATACTACTGGGAGTCTGTGGACTTCAAGGAAACGCTAGAGGACAGCAGCACATGCACATTGATTTCTCCCACCAGCCTTCCCACTCCTTGACAAATACCTAAATCTATTGTACTTAGTAAGTTTACTCCTCATCTGTAAATGTTTTTAGGCAGCAAAACATGGAAGGCTTTAACCAAACCCTGAAGATCAGGATTGAGTTTTTGGGCTCTTTTAATGTTCCTTTAAAAAAATCTATGGAGAAAAAAAAAAAATCATTAAACCATCTGCATTAATCCCTGTTGATACTTAAGGGAATAACTAAGACTAACAGAAGCTAAAATGTTTAATAAAAAGTCTTCATTTGCAAAAATAAGCAGAGGAAACATTGTGATGATGCTTCTTACAAGCCATTATTTTGAGAATACAATTCCTGGGAATTTCAGTGAATGTAAAACCTGGTGTACAGTTATTTTGGGCATGTTTAAAACTACACCCCCACCTCATCCCCTTCTGTTTTCTTCTGATAGCTTAAGTAGCAAGGTGACTATGTTTTGAAGTAATTATTTTATTGATATAAAATAATATTCTTGTACATTACTCAAGCTTGTCCCTTACCACTGAGGATCTCAAAGCTTTTTACAAACCATATTGTGTTTATAACAAGTGCTTTGCTTTCTACTGACAAATATCTACTCCTGAGGCAAATGCAGCTGCACAAATTTTAGGGGTCTGTTCTGAGGCAAAAGGGAAATTTCTTTTGGTAGGAAGGGCAGAATTTCCCATGCAACTGAATCTGAGCATGAACTTGAGGATACAGGAGAGGCAGGGGTCTCATATCCAGCCTTTTTCTGTCACATGCAATGTAAAATCTCATCAGTAATATGCCATTTGATATGTAGATGAAGTTAGCTATGCTGAATATTCAATGCAGAAGTTGGAAAGTGTCAGGTGTTGTGTTTATGCTCATGTGAGCAAACTAAAAAGTGAACACTTCCTTTACTTTGGCTAAAGGTGTAAGCACAGGGTAGAACAGGGTTAAACATCATAGTTGATCTAGTTTCTGCTCATCAGCAGGACCACGCACACTATCTATCTCAATTTCTGGTTAAAATATTTTAGATTAAATCACCTACATCAGGATTTGTGAACCAGTGCTGAATGAGTGTACAGCACTCACAGTGATAAGTAGAGAGCATTCTTTAGGATTCAGGTAGCATCATGTGGACACAACACTGCATTGAACTCACTAAACCACCTGAAAGGTTTGGATGTTAAACCAGTCATGTATAAGGTGATGAGATGTGGTGTGATGAGATTCATAGAAAACTTGACTTCCTCTGTGTGATGGGCAGGGAGGCTCTGTGCTGGAATAGGCTCGCTAGTGTAGAACAGAGAGCCCCATGACTAATTGCAAGGCCTTAGATTCTGTGAATGGGAGGGCTGAAAGTTCCCAGGAAGCAATTTGTTTGTACTCTTTCTGAGTACACACGCTAAGCATGGTTTCTCATTCCATTTGTATTGATTATGTAACAGTAGGTTGTACCATCTGTTCGGCAGTGCTTGCTTCTATCATACATTTCTCTTGTTAAGCTTACCCTTGTGTTTCAGTTTGAATTTGGGGTAATGGGTATTCCTAGAGAAAAATGAACCGCAGTCTTCCCCTGGTCTTGCTAATCTTTTCCTTAAGTGTCTTCTTTCTATGTGATGGGTGGACAGCAGCATTTTTAACAGATGTTTTTCACAGGCTATTGCATAACTATTTTTCAAGTGGCTTCTAAAAGCAGATGTTTCCATATCTTTGTTCTTTCCCCTCCTGACACTTTAACACAAACAGCAGATTCCACTGCTGCTGTCCTTTAGACCTAGTGAAAAAAATACCATAGCAGTGATGTTGGTTTTTTTTTTTTTTTTTTTTTCCAGCCTATTTGGCTATAATATATATGTACAGGCATAATTCTCCTTTTCCCACTTGTCACTAGCATTACTTACAGATTTTATTTCAGGCTTTCTCTTTTAGAAATGCTGTCTTTCTCCATGACCTTTGTCCTCAGTCTAGTATTTGATCTTTACTTTCTTCCAAGACACTGTTTCTAATAGCATCTTGAATGAATAATTGAATATTTTACTCCCTGGGACTTTAAGGTATAATTTTTTACCTCATACTAGGGTATATCACAACTGTCACTTGGCATCTCCATCACTCTCTGGTATGATTTTGGATATTTTCTGGTCACATAGCTTATTTTCTCTTCCTCTCTCATGAATAAATATTCAACAACTGGACTTTGTCACTGTTTACTGAAATAGCCCTGCTTTCTTGCAAATCATTTTGTAAGAGGACTGCCTAATTTGACTACTTGTTCCTCAAAGACCAAGGGAATACAACTAAGAATGAAATAAAGGGCAGGCCCAGACAAGTTTTATCCAGCCATAATTTATCATTACAAAAGATGAACTGCAGCTGTTAGTCCAAAATGATGATAAATGCTTGGATCAAGAAAACAAAAGCTTTCTAGTAAATCTACTCTGTGTCAAAATTTAAACCTCATAGATTTTACCTGCAGCATATGGAACATAATCTGATGGTACACCTACCTGACAGATTTTGTCCTGTTCTGATTCTGGCTTATTTGCTAATTGGTGTGGGTATAGTAACAAGGGCTATGCTTTCTTCATCTTTATTTTCCTATTTACTGGATTCTTCAGAAAAGAAAAGAAAACGCATTTGAAAGATGTAAGATGTTTTAAATTTCATGACAGCTTTACTTGAAGCACAGAATTACAGAATGGTTGACATTAAAAGGGACCTCCTGACATCATGTAGTCCAAGCCCCTTGCTCTAAGCAGGATCAAGTGCAGCAGATTGTTTGGGGCAGTGTCCAGTTGTGTTTTGAGTATCTGCAAGGGTGGAGACTCCTAATCCTCTCTAGACAACCTGTTCCAGTGGGGTACCTATGTCACAGTAAGAAGCTTTTTCTTGTATTTAAATGGATTGTTACATATTTTAGTTTCTGCCCTTCATTATGCTTGTGCTTTTGCTGGATACCAAGAAGAGTCTGGCTCTTCACAACCTCCCAACAGGTATTTATCCACATTGGTAAGATTCCCAGAGCCTTCTGCTGTGTGGACTAAACAGTCACAGCTCATCACTTTATCTTCTTTTTGGCTTTTTGCTACACTTGATCTGGTATGTCTGTGTCCTTCTTGTCCTGGGGAACCCAGACCTCCAGATGTGTTTCACCGGTGCTGGACTCCCCAAGAGCAGGACTTCTCATTCCCTTTTGTTGAAATTCATGTGGTTGCTGTTGTTTTCTCGGCTGAGGTCCCTTCAAAGGCAGCATATCCAGCTCCTCCCAGTTTTATAGGCATAGGATGCACTCTATCTTATCATTCAGAACATGAATGAAGATGTTAAATAGCACTGGGCACGGGGCTATGCTCCTGGTGATTGGCCTTCTACACGTGGACTTCCTGCCACTGATTGCAACTCTTTGAACCATTCAACCAGTTGTCAGTCCCTCTCTGTGTCCATTTATTTAGCCCATATTTATCAGGTTTTCTATGAAAACATTATGGGAGACAGTGTCAAAAGCCCTACTAAAGTGAAGTAAATAATATCCACTGCTTGTTTACCAGACTAATCTTATCCTAAAAAGCTATCAGGTTGGTCAGGCATTACTTCCTCTTCCAAAATTTGTACTAACTACTGCCTGTCACTTTCTTGTCCTTAACATGTATGGAATTGGTTTCCAGGATTATTTGCTTCATCACTGTCCCAGGGACTGAGGTGAAGCTGACTGGCCTGTGGTTATCTAGATCCTCATTCCTGTCCTTCTTGAAGACAAGAGCTGGAATTTTTGCCACTCAGGAACCATTCCTGACCACCATAACCTTTCAGAGATGATTGAGAGTAATCACACAATAACATTGGCCAGTATGCATGTTTGCATCTGTTTAGGCCCTGTGGACTCATGGGTGTCCAGTTTGTTAAATGTTCCCTAATTTTTCTCCTCCACCAAGGGTAACCTTTCCTTGGTCCAGACTTTCTCACTGGTGTCTGAGGCCTGAAATTCCTGAAGGCAGATATCTTTCTAAGAAAAGACTGAGGAAAAAAGGCTTTGAGTATAAAGTCATAGAATCACAGAACCACAGAATCGTAGAACAGCCCATCTAGAAGTTGTTCTTGTTGCCATTCCCATCCCTCTGCAGATTTAACTGTTGATGGGCTTTGACTTTCCTAACTTCGTCTCTGCATGCTTAGACAGTGTCTCTCTATTCTTCCTGGGTCCACCTATTTCTGCTTCCACCTCTTGCATACTTTCTTTTTGTGTTTCAGTTTTGTTACATGCACATTGTTCATCTGTTGAGGCTTCCTGCCACTTTTGCTTGAGTTACTGCACATGGGGTTGGACAGTTCTTGAGTGTAGATGAGGTTATCTTTGAAAATTAACCCTCTGTCCTGGACCCCTATTTGTTCCAGGGCTGTACCACATAGGATTCTTCCAAGCAGGTTTCTGAACATACTAAAGTCTGCTCCTCTGAAGACTAGTGTTGTGATCCTGCTTTTTGACTTATTCCCTCCCCTCAGGATCCTGAACTCCACCGCCTCGTGGTCACTGCAATAAAGCCTTCCACCAGCCTTCAGGTCTCTCATCAGTCCTTCCTTGTTTGCAAGTGTGAGGTCCAGCTGAGTACCTATCTTCATTGGCTCCTCAAGCTCCTAGGTCAGGAATTTATCATCCGTACACTTCAGAAACTTCTTGGATTGCTCTTGCCCTGCTGTGTTCTTCCTCCAGCAGATACTGGGGTAGTTAAAGTTCCAGATGAGGACGAAGGTCAAGTTGTCTGAAGAAGGCCTCATCTGCTTCTTCCTGATCAGTTGGTAAGTAGCAGTTACTGATGTTGTCCATGTTGATCAGCCCTGTTACTTTACCTGTTAGCTCATAGCTATATCATTTCTAGTTGTTCCTAAGTCACAGAAACATCTTTGAAGAGAGGCAGTAGAAACTTGATCTTCTGAGAACTTTAAAAATATACTGGACAGACTATCAGGACATGTGCCACAAGGAGCAAGCATACATTGTATTCTTTTTGTCTTTCTTGTTGCAACAGCCATCCTCATCATTGCTGCTACTTCTGTTCGTGACACCAGACACCATGATGACAATTTGGGTGACTGAAGGAACTTTACTGATGCCAGCACTCTTTGAACCTTCTTATTTTTCCTTTTACAATTAAAAGTTTGAAGCTTCATTAAACTCTTTTTTTTTTTTTCCTCTTTTTTTCCTGTGTTCAGTCTTGGTGGTTATCTTGGTGTTGTAGTTTTCTGGCAAACTGCAGTAACCACTTTTCCTCCAACACAAACAACTTTTTATCAGATTTATTATGACACAGAAGTTTGGTGAAAAATGAATCTGCATTTGACTTTTCATGGTGTTTTCCTTTTCCCTGAACTATTTCTCCTCTATCTGATTGTTTTGCCTGCTGTATAGTAAGTCCTGATGACCACAAAAGAGTTGAACATGTCAGAAACATGTAACAGATGAACATGCTTTCATTTCAATTTTTGTGTTCTGCAGGTGTTGGATTATCTAGTCATCTGTGTACTCGTTAAGATGTCTTATTTTATCTTGTCTTCTTATTCTGTTTTTTCAGGCTTAAATTTCTTTTTAAAGTGCTGCTAGGCATTCTTAAGCCAAAAAAAGACACATGTTTACTTCAGTAAGTAAAGTTATAACTGCAGTCTGGTAAAGGGAACCAAGTGGTCAGTCTTGTATAACCATGGAAAATGTTCTTGCAGATGACAAAAAGTGAAAGAAGAAAGTTTGCTAAATGTAGCGTAGTTGTTATCTATGTGAAACAATCTAACCATAATCACAATCTAAAAAAAAAAAAAAAAAAGGAAAAAGAAGTTAGTGGCTGCTGCATTGTAGTATTTCCTTTTTTTCCAAAGCATAATCCAACTTTTTCTTGAATTAACGTACACAAGTCACTTTAACTGCTGGCTGCATAACTTTTGGCATTTTGTTTGATGTTCCAACCAATCTTTGTATAAAGAATTGTCTAAATTGTTTATAGGTTTGTCCTCCTGCCCAGAGTTTATTCCATGAGCTCTTATTTTGAAAACAACTGTACATACAGGGGTGCTATGAAGTTGTTTGGGCCATGTATTGAAAGGTTGTGGTTAGTGGGCAGAAGAACTTAGAATCATTTGAGATGTGCTTATCAATAGTTAAGAAAGAATAAACCAAATGAGGCAATTCCACCAAAATATTCCCATTCAGTATTCTTACCTTGCAGTATGACAATAATTTGTATTTTCACAACAAACTCTATTCTGGTTTTTTTTTTTTTTTTTTTTTTTTCCTCTTAAAATTCTTGGAAATATGAAGTTACTAAGAGATAAGAAGTGATCTGTTAAATTACTCTCTCCACATTGAATGTAGGGTGAAAAAGGAACTAACCAAGATAAGAATCAGGACAACTATGACTATTTGTACTGTTTCTTTTTCTAGTTTCAAGGTATGGGTTTTGTTAACCACGTAGGTAGGAATTTTTTGACTCATAATTGCATGGTTATGGAATTTAGTATTAATCTGGTGTTGAGGCTGTATATAAGTGTCTAAGCAAGATTGTCATGTCTTTGGGAATATACTTAGATTAACCTTGAACTTGCATTATCTTATCTTGGTGGGGAAAGACAGTAGATGGAAGGAATTGCCATTTGTGGATCTGATCTGGTTCTGGATGAAATCAGTGATGCAGAACTATGCAGAAGAAAACCTGAGCTATCTCTGAAGAACTTTATTCCCCATCTGAAAGCATTGATGCCTATGACATTGTTTTGTATCTGGGATAACTAGCTCTGCAGACTAACAAACAGGTTTAATTAGTTTAGAAGCAGCATTTCACTGATCTACACTGCTTCTAGAATTCAGCAGCTATTTCTGCATAATGCTATGCTGTTTGTAAATTGAAGGTGTGAACTCATCCCTTTTTAGTTGTAAGAGGATCCAAACAGGATATTTATTCTTCAACTCCATAAGATCGAATTTGTATGTGAGTGATCCAGATTTGTTCCTAGGCAATGACACATGTTGCTAAAAAAAAAGCAGTCAATTTCCTCAATTGTTTAAAAAAGAGGAAAAGGTTTTATTAAAGGGGCAATTAACATTGCAAAGTGAAATACTGAAAGTACACAGGAAATACCCGACACATAAATAAAAGTCAAAACCAAACTGTGTCAGTTGTCAGAGTGGCTCAAGCCAGTCTACAACAGAGCAGCAGGCTCTGAATATAGAAGAATTAGCAAGTTTATCTTGATTTTAGTAATATCTTTGATATTGCTTTATATGACATTCTAATAAGAAATCAAGGCAAACATTCTCAATGAAGCTGTTGTAGATTGGGTGCAAAATGGGCTACATCAATGAACCATGGAAAAGTAACATCTAGATACGATTAGTAAGTGTCTAAGCAAGATTGTCATGTCTTTGGGAATATACTTAGATTAACCTTGACCTTGCATTATCCTATCTTGGTGGGGAAAGCCAGTAGATGGAAGGAATTGGCATTTGTGGATCTGATCTAGTTCTGGCTGAAATCAGTGATGCAGAACTATGCAGAAGAAAACCTATTTGTTGAGGCTTCCCAGTATTCAAGATCTTCAGTAGTACGTTCTGCATAATGGTATTGAACAGGTTTATAAAACTTCTAGTTGGCAAGAACTCTGTATACACTAAGGAAACTAATAAAAATTCAAAATTATATTTAGAAACAAAGTTCAAAGGCTGTTTGATGGGCAAGTGCAAGTGACTGCACTTAGGCAGGAATAATCAACTGTGTAAGTGGAGGATGGACAACCCAAGTAAGAATACTGTAGAAAAAGCAAAACGGGTGCAGTGGATCTTAAGCTGAATCTTAGTCAGCAAAATGACTTAAAAGGAGTGTCCTGGGTTCAGACTTGAACGTGTTTGGGTTGATTAGCTGAAAAGAAGACCAAAGAGAGGACATGGTAGGAGGGAACTAATAGCATAAGCTGTAGCAAGAAAGGTTCTGATTAGGAGTAAGGAAAACAGTTCTAATGGCAAGGGAGGTGAAGTTCTGGAAGAGATTGCCTAATGATAGCTTGCAGCATCCATCAGCAGATGAGACAAACATCTGTTAGGAATGACACGGTTATAACTGATCCTGCTGTAGTGTGGGAGGAAGGGAAACGGGTAACCTCTGGAGTGATTTTATGTTTCTGTTTATGACATTTTCCGTCAGAACTCTTAGTGAAAACAAGAGTTGCAACTGGAGTGATTCCTGCCTTGTGCACATAAAGTAGTTTTTCTGCAGTGCATGTCACATATGCATGAGATAGAAACACTGTGACAGCTGTATTATTATTATTATTATTGTGTTTAGCAGGCAGGTTTTTTACTTCATTCACTCAATTATCATTCATATTGTGCAGTGCAGGTTTGACCCAAGGTCCATCAGCCAGCAGAATGGTTTAACAGCAGTACAGTCAGGCTGCCAAAGTCTTCTTTGACCAAAGTCTTCCACTGTTTTTGTAACCCAACTTAAATACCTTGGGTTTCCTTTGGTTTCTTTCCCAGGTTATGTTTGCTCTATTTTTTTTTTTTTTTTGTCTTACATGATTCAAGGTCTTGCTTGATGTAAGCTCTGGTAATAAGGGATTATGACACTGTGGGTATTTGTATAACACCTGATATTACAGTGCCTGAGTTTAATTGAATCTTCAATGTGCTACCATAGCATAAGTAATAGCCACAATAGCAGACACTAAAGACCACAAGTCTTTCTATTGCCTTCAGTGAAAGTAATTGAATCAGGCCTTGAATGAATGAAGAAGGGATTTAAAAAAGAGTATTCTTGGTCAGTAGTCTTTCTGAATGTCTTCATATCCTTGTGCCATCTTATTCTGTAATTCTCATATGCTTGTGTGAGCTGTCATCTTAATCTGATTTGATGTGTCCCTGCTGTAGCATTTTGCAATACAGAATGCATGAAATATGCCTTTTATATGAGCAATCTAGTTTTGCTCAGACATGTCTGTGGTCAAAATCTGATATTCTCTGTCTATTCACGGAGTTCAGAGGCTACTGTTTTAACTTATCTAGGAAAGCATATTTTCCTAGAGACCTGGCTTGTACGTGAAGTATATAAAGAATGGAACATTTTATAAATTATGTGTAACTGATGCACGAATGCTGGGCTAAGAGCAGAAGTCATAGCTTGTTATGTTTGAGAATCTTTTTTACTTTTACTCTTATTTAAAAAAAGTGTTTCTTCCAGCATTATACAATGTATTTTTTAATTGGGGAAAAAAATCAGAGTCTAGCTAATGGTGAGACAGCTTAAAAATAATTGTAACTAGGAACTGGGCCATGATTAAAATTGTTCAGCTGTTCATTTTATTGTTTGTTCCCAAAACCTTAAATGCACTCTCTGAGAACAATAACAACAGTTAGCATGTAACTCCGTATGGGCCAATTCCTGCAGTCCTCTCTCAATCCTTTCTTACTGCAGAAAAACTCTTGTTTAGAGGACTTTGTAAGGAATTCAGGGCTGGAACTATATGTTCTAACTATTTTGTAATAATAACATGAAAGCTACCATGGAGAGAGAAGAAAAAAGCAGAAAGAAAGGAGAAACAAAATTAAGTCTACTCTTTTGACATATTTGAACTTGGGTAAGTGTATAGAACAGAACCAGCTGTAACATCCCCCTTGGATAATACCTATATCTCAGTTAATCTCACTGAAATAGATGGGATATTTACTATTGGGTTTGCTACAAGAGGGATTAAACTTTGTAGTGAAGATTGTAGTGATAGGAACTACATTGAAACCCAAAACCTACTGAAAAAGATGATGGTCATTTTCTACAGTGAAACATAAAGTGGGTTTATAAGTAAGAAAGAATTTTTGCTAGTGGTTCACCTTAGCTGATGCATTAAAAGTTCCAGCTTCTTGAGGCGGTGGCTGGTTGACCTTCATGGTTGCTCAGATGTCCAGATTGGTTTGGCCTCTTTGGACCTACCAAAGCTAGGCACTTCTATGGTAAAAAATGGACTTTTTCTCCTACACATCTTCTGAAATCTTGGTCTGTTTTTCCACCTGCAGAACAAGCTTCTAGCTTCTAAGTCTAACAAGACTGGTGGTGAATTGAGGGAATTGTAACCTGTTGCGGCTGAGTTCAGAAGTTATGAGCTATGTTTAGGGTGGGTTTTTCAAAACTCCATTGCTTTTCAACAACTCCTGGAAGATAAAGTCTTACAGGCACTTGTGAAAGTCACTCCCAGAGCTAGCTGCGGTGCATACAAAGACGGTATAGTTCACAGTGTCTTTCCACTATAAAACCTCTTATCACATCCTTAACATTTTGATTTCACTGAATTTCAGTTGGATTACCAACTGGTTACCAAGTTGGAATGCACACTTGGGCACTTTTATTACTGAATTTAGGAAAAGCTACTGTAAGCATAATTTGAACCTTTTCTCTAGGGAGAAGTATGGAAACCTGATACATGTTTAGAATGAGTAAGGATGTGGCGTCACTCACAGTAGGAGCCTTATTTAGGGCCCATTGATGTCAATGGAAACACTTCCCTTTGCCTGAGTGGGCTGAGGACCAGGAGAATGCAAGAGTAGAATCAGAATCATAGAATAGTTAGGGTTGGAAAGGACCTTAAGATCATCTAGTTCCAATCCCCCTGCCATGGGCAGGGACACCTCACACTAAACCATGTCACCCAAGGCCTCATCCAACCTGGCCTTGAACACCGCCAAGGATGGAGCATTCACAACCTCCCTGGGCAACCCATTCCAGTGCCTCACCACCCTCTCAGTAAAGAATTTCTTCCTTAGATCCAATCTAAACTTCCCCTGTTTAAGTTTGAACCCGTTACCCCTTGTCCTGTCACTACAGTCCCTGATGAAGAGTCCCTCCCCAGCATCCCTATAGCCCCCTTTAGATACTGGAAGGCTCCTATGAGGTCTCCACGCAGCCTTCTCTTCTCCAGGCTGGACAGCCCCAACTTTGTCAGCCTGTCTTCATACGGGAGGTGCTCCAGTCCCCTGATCATCCTCGTGGCCCTCCTCTGGACTTGTTCCAACAATTCCATGTCCTTTTGATGTTGAGGACACCAGAACTGCACACAATACTCAAAGTGAGGTTTCACGAGAGCATCGTAGAGGGGCAGGATCACCTCCTTCGACCTGCCGGTCACGCTCCTTTTGATGCAGCCCAGGATACGGTTGGCTTTCTGGGCTGCGAGCGCACACTGAAGCCGGCTCATGTTCATTTTCTCATCAACAAACACCCCCAAGTCCTTCTCTGCAGGGCTGCTCTGAATCTCTTCTCTGCCCAACCTGTAGCTGTGCCTGGGATTGCTCCGACCCAGGTGTAGGACCTTGCACTTGGCATGGTTAAACTTCATAAGGCTGGCATCAGCCCACCTCACAAGCGTGTCAAGGTCCCTCTGGATGGCATCCCTTCCCTTCGGTGTCTCAACCGAACCACACAGCTTGGTGTTATCGGCAAACTTGCTGAGGGCGCACTCAATCCCACTGTCCATGTCACCGACAAAGATGTTGAACAAGACCGGTCCCAACACCGATCCCTGAGAGACACCACTCGTTACCGGTCTCCAGCCGGACATCGAGCCATTGACCACAACTCTTTGTGTGCAGCCATCCAGCCAGTTCTTTATCCACCGAGTGGTCCACCAATCAAATTGATGTCTCTCCAATTTAGAGACCAGGATGTCATGTGGGACAGTGTCAAAGGCTTTGCACAAATCCAGGTAGATGACGTCAACTGCTCTGCCCCTGTCCATCAGTTTCGTAGCCCCATCATAGAAGGCCACCAAATTGGTCAGGCAGGATTTCCCCTTAGTGCAGCCATGCTGGCTGTCACCAACCACCTCCTTGTTTTTCATGTGCCTTAGCATGCCTTCCAGGAGAATCTGCTCCAAGAGTTTTCCAGGCACGGAGGTGAGACTGACTGGTCTGTAATTCTCCGGGTCATCCATTTTCCCCTTCTTGAAAATGGGGGTTATATTTCCCTTTTTCCAGTCGTCGGGAACTTCACTTGACTACCATGATTTTTCAAATATGATGGCTAATATGAGTAACTGAACTAAGAATTCTGCTGACTGTATCATATAGTATATGTTGTACGGTTTTACAAAAATAAACTCATTAGTTAGCCAAAATATTTAATGTTTAATTTTAAAAAACATAATATAAAAAGAATGGATTTTACTTTACTGATGTTTTAAGCGTTAATTTAATGTAGCATAGTGAAAAAGACACCAAATATTCTAGTTTTGTATCATTAGAACCAGATGGTCCATGAAAGACTTTTGGCTAAATTAGAGTTGGGAAAGCTTGTAAACTCTGCCTAGTCTGAAAATGTGCTCAAAATTACTATATCAGATGATATACCCAGTTTTCTAATGTGAAATTCTTTGGCTGTTTTCCTGATATCTTGGTAAGGTGTTATACAATTTAGGCAATTATAAGAAACTTTTTGGATGCTACTGTCATTATTGTTCTGCTCTGTAATTGGAAAAACAGCAAAATTGCCCTAATGCAGTGGATTATCCCAGAAAACATCATGGTGAAGAACTAATGATGAAAAGAAACTTTATTACTTATTATTCACTTACTGTGTTTATATGATGGGTCAGATTTGTTTGTCTCAAAAAATTAAAAAGAACCCCAAATGCCCCAAGCCGAAAACTCATGACCTTTAGCCTTGAAGAATGATAAATCTTTCCTCTTTACCATAACAACAGTGCTGTTTATCTAACATCCCTACTTGACAATGACCAGAGAGAATATTAACTGATTAACTGCAGAATGCACTGTTAAAGTAAAATGATCGGCAAGAATGGTACATGCAACTTAACTGTTAAAATTTACTTCACTATTAAGTCTGCCACCTCAGTCCTGTGACAGTCCTTCTGCATCCTGGAAGATATTTTGCCTGTAGCCAGCTACTGCTTCCAGTATTGTGTAGTCTGAAGAGTGGAAGGAGGAGGCAGTTTTTATGATGTAGACAGGTAGGAATCGATGCAAATTACTTAAGAGAAACAGAGGTAACCTGAAATGTATTTCCTATTGCTAGTAGAGATTGTGAGAAAAACTCCTGCCCATAGTACTTCAGCAGAGTTCACCTATACTTAAGATCAGAGATAAGTTTTACAGCCTTCTTATCTGACTTATATAACAGACTGTCAATTGCAACTTGTAATCTGCAACTGAATTAGAGCATATCAAATATCTTTGGTTGCTACTCTTGATGGTCTTGGTGACATTATACACTAGTCTTATATCTTGGGCATTAGAAATGGATTTTCCAAAAATTTGTTTGTTTGTTTGTTTTGGTGTTTTTTTCCTTCTCTGGTTTCCTACTAATCCTTCTCAGGTGAGAACTTCTTGCCTCTGCTGTGTTAGTGGTTTCATTGTTCATAACTATAAACTGTTTCCGTACAGAAGGCATGCAGGATCAGGTTCTATGTGCAGGTATTTCCTTATTTCAATACTGAAACATGGTCTTGCTCCAAGTTTGTCAAATATAGATCAAGCTGATTTCAGTGGGGCTACTCACTGAATAAGGGCTGGAATTGAAAGTCTTTCCAGGAAGTTAAACTACCTTGTAAAGAAAACCATATTTAAAAACATGGTAATAAGAGGGCTACAGTGGGCAGCACAAGAGCTCGATTCAGCAGCATTGTGCCTCTGAATAAGCCAAGGTTCAGTTATAATTTGTGTATGCCACTTAGCTTGTTTCTAGCTGGACACCCAAATCCCTAGTAACTCTGCTAGCCTAATCCTCCTCCTCCTCCCCCCATGTAGATGTATATATAGGTATGTGTTTCACCACTTATTTTCATGCATGTGTCTGGTATGGGTTGTAAATTTACATCAGTGATTTGCACAACAAAGTCAAGTGGGTACACATAGCTCTGCAAATATTGACAAGGTAATATGTCCTTTGGTTTTCTGTAGTTTCATGGGAGGGTGCTGTCTTAGGGCTTTCTTCGCTTTTAATCTTTCAGGGCTCAGGACCTTCCTTTTCCTTTGAACATTAAGGTCTAGTGAATCAGGCTCCCAGACTTCATCCATGATAACTGACAATTTTCATACGTTAAGAATTTTAAATGAAAAGTTTTATTGCTTCTACATGCTCAACCAGACCGTTCTATAATTAAAGATAATAAGAAAACCCCTAAATGATCATTGTAAAGTTGAAACTTACACAATTCTCTGTACAAAATCATATATTGTTTTGGCTTTGCCTTATTAGGCATTAAGGTTTATTTGGAAGATCCTTGTATCTTAGTGAAGCTTTTGAAAAACAATCTTTCAAATTTGTAGGGAACCTGAAGCAAGAAAACTTTAATGTGACTTTGGGTTAAGATTTCTCAACGCTGTCCATGTCATAAACCCCCAGACATTCATTTGTATAATTTGGCCTTAGGGTACAGGGGGAAGTAGGGGATAGGCAGTAGAATATACACTGGAGGAGGAGGACAGATTTGGATCAGTGAAACTATGGCAGAAGCTTGACTGAGATGGCTATAAACCATTTCTTAATCTGTGACCTACAAACTCTCCTTTAAAAAATAACCAATTCCTCAAGCCTCATCTTGTAAAATTACTTTGAAAACCAGAATTCAAGCAAAGAGCTAACTTTGGAACTAGCAATAAGTTTATATTTAAAGATACCTGATAGTTCGGCCACCAGCTGAATGATGTATCCATAGAAGTCCTTAGAAAATAAAATGCTTCCCTCTAAAGTGTGTGTTCCCATTATGCCCCAAGTACTTGTGCTATTGGTGCTAGCATAGGGATCTAACGGTGACCCTGAGAATTGTACAATTCTCCCTGGTTTCTGCTCTTGTTGTAGAGAAGAATGAGGTAAATTCCAGTCAAACAACCTCTTCTCCCAACATATCAGCTCAGTGCTGTAGGTCTTCATGGTTCCAATGTAAACCCAGCCTTTGCTTAATCCATTCTAAGCTACATCTGTGAGCCTAAGGTGTGCTCCCCCTGCCCATGTCCTATGAAGTAGCCCATGCATGCAGAGCAGCTGTTGGAAGCATGTCAGCCATTATCTGCTCTGAGGTAGTGACTTGTACAAGGTAACTCAGATGCTGCAGAATGCCAAACAGCCACAAGTCTTCCTGTTAACAACCTTGGGAAGACATATGCTGAGCTTTGTGATTGCTTGTATTTGTTTTAATGGAGATGCCAGAACATTCAGCATGTGGCTGCATATTCAGCGTAATTCTGCTGTAAATCTAGAAGACATTTTTTGAAAATATCTTAAAAAAACAACTTGTAAAGTAGATAATTTTCTTTCTTCTCCATTCACTTCATGAAATGTGAAGAGAATTGGAATTGTTGGTATGGCAAATGACAATTTGAAGAAGAAACAGTACTTGCAAGAGAAGAGCAAATAACATCATTATTTACTTGTGACTACTGTTTTGCAAATTTACATTTTGCCCTTAGGTCAGGAAGTACTTTAAAGCTGGTGCTACACTAATCTGTGCTTTGGTCCTGGAATTAGCAAATAAAACACATGGTAAATACTGGAACACCAAACAAAAGTAGCTGTTCTGAGAGCATAGGTTGGAGTCCAGGAAATAAGGAAAGCGGAGAAGGAAGGACAGACTTTCTTCATAATGATTGCTTTAAAGTTACCTTGCATATTAACTCATAGTGAGATTCTGTAGCTCTGCATATGAAGAAACAGTTTATCATAATTTAAAATAAAATAAGAGCTATATGCATTAGTTCTTCAAACTGTTTGACTCCATTTAGTACCAAGAGGTGAAAAAGCTGGGCAAATCCATGGTAGAATTTTAGACTGGCTGACCTAGCTAAAGGCTGGCTGATACATGCCTGAGGCGCACCTGAATCAGTAAATACAACATTCCTGCGAAAGGGCAGCCATGTGCACCCTTTCAGCCAAAAGAAAAGTGTAATTTCTTTGAAAATTAAACCCCTGCATGGACGTACCAACCAGGAATTGTCAGGATAATGTGCAGCAGAAATTCTTTCTCTACTTTGTATTAGGTGACAGGGTGACACCATGCAATGACTGCTAACTCATGTGTTGACTCTGTGTCTTGGGGAGGCTATTGGAGAAAAGCACAAAGAGCAGTTTTTGTGCTAGTGCATTAATTTGGCATTGGGAGACTCAGTTCGTGTGTTCAAGTAGTAGCTTCCAAGGAGAGAAGGGACCACACTGAGCTCTCCCTGGCCCTGGTGTAGCACAAAATTTTGAAGAATCGTTACTGCTTCTGACATTTGTTATGTGTTCCTGTAACAGTTTCTATTCCAATGCATATCCACAGACAGGATGGTTTTAACATACATCAAGTCAGCCAGCCAGCCATATGTTTTGAGCCACATAATACAATTATTGATATGAAAATCAAAACAAGGTACCATATAAAGGCAGCCACTGTCAGATCATTATGGATGAGACCATCAGTCTTGTTGCTGTAACAAACCCTGTATTCATTATCGTAGCTCAGGGCATTTTTTTCTTTGCCAGAATTGGCTGTTCTTTTAATGAATATTGCAAATCATAACCCAAATTATATGCCTTAAGCTGTCATAATTTTTGATTTGTAATGAAGATTTCAGGAGCTTGATTTGTGTCATGGCAAAGCATTCCCTGATGAAGGAGAGGGAGAGAGACATACCATGAAGAGGCTGCAGAATTCTATGTGAACAAGCAGCAATTCAGACCTCTGGTACAGAGTAATCTCCATGCTGTTTGGACTTCACTCTGGCCTCTCTCCTCTGAGCTCCCTCACAGGAGGTAGTGCTGACTTTGACAGTGTTTTGGTAAAGACCCAAAATGTTTCACCAAAGACATTTAAGCTTTATTGATAGTGCTGTATGTCAGCTCTGTTAGTGTCATAAATTGAAGGTTTTGGGGGGAAGAAATGAAACCACACTTCTCTCCCAAGCTGATCAAAAATCGGGCGTTTATACTTCCCGTCTCATCTCCAGATAATAATGTCTTTTCCCTTTTGAAAGACTGTGGACTAACTTTTAATTAAAACCAAAGAAAACCAGAAGAAAAATCACAAGAGAACTGTCAAAACCAAATGTCTGCTAAAAGCTCCTTGGTTTTTTTTCAGCTGGGAGATTTCTATTTTTTAATTAAATTATATGTTTTATGCATATTTGACCTTTTTACAAGAAAGCCATGAAATTTTATTGCCTGCCACCAGTTGCAAAAATTAGAGTTCCAACAGAACAATTCTGAAGAGGAACTTTTAAAGACAAATTCATTAGCTCAGAGACCAATTTTGTCTGCACCATAACGTGCAGTAGGCATGTAAGTCCAGTGCAGACACCTGGTAGCATCTGTTTTCTATGTATCATTTACCGTCCAAGCATGACAGCCTTATTGGCATATTGACCTTCAACTAAAGTCACTCATGAAATAAGAACAAAGAGTCACAATAATTGCTTGCATCAAGCAAAGGACCAAGAACTCCTGAAGCTGTTCACCTTCAGGGCATACTTTATAGCCCAGTGTCTTGAACAGATATCTAGGGAGAATTGGGAAGGCTTGGCCTCTATGAGATGGGGAGATGTTATGCAATGGGATGTTCTTGCTGGCTGGTTCTTTCATGTGGGTGGGGCTTTGTTGTTCTTATTTTTATTGTTATGGATTGTGAGATGAGGGATTGTTTTTCCATTAGAAAAGGCAAAACAACTGCTTTCAGTGTAGAATGACCTTTTAGATTATGTGCATGAACCACAAATAAAAAGAATACAATGAAATGCTCCATGGGCAAGCATAATGAGTTTGACTCACCACAATGTCACTCCAGTTCTGCACCAGATCCATTCAGCTGAACAAAGATGAAACTTTACCACCCTTACTATCTGAGGGGAAGAGGTCTCATTCTGCCCCTGACCAGAATGCTGGTCTGCAAGGAATGAGCACCGCTGCTTTGCTGTGTATCATGTACATGACATGATGTATCCTGACATGACATGACATTTTCCATGAAGAATGTTCAGAAAAGTTAGACTAAACAAAAAGATTTGTGGAAGTTGCATTTCCTAGTTCACAGTGACCTCCATAATATCAGAGAAGGTGTTGGCACTTTGACTGTTTTACAGAAAATACTTGCATCTATGTCAGTTCTAGGAAACAGGCCTTCTAATGGCTAGTGGCTGACATAACACATATGTCACACTTATCCTTGTTAGGATGTTTTGAGGCTTTCCTTTGAGTAGCTCCTTACCGCAGAAATAAATCATCTCCTCATAGACAGCAGATGAACAACATGTGAAGAGAGGATTTATGGCTGTGGCTGCCTTTCTGAATGCCTTAGGTGCCCTGGACTGTAGCTCGATAGTGCCTCCTAGAGGCACAGACTATAGGTACGAAGGCAGGAAGCTGCAGTGTAGCTGATACGTTGAGGCAGTACGCTTTGCCAATTGCATATTTACCAGTGTGTTGGCTGATTTCCTCTGCAGCTATTGTGACTTATGAATATTTGAATCATTTAATGCAATGGAAATGCTCACTACTTGGCCTCTGAACCAGTGCAGACTGACTGTTAATATGAGATAGTGCTTTATGGTTTCTGGCTTGCCTTTATTCCCCATTGTGGATGCTATACTAATAGCTACGCCTTCCAGGTGAAGAAGGAATCCTTGCTTTCCAGGAGATGGTGAATCTAGGTGAGAATTATGCAATTCTGTGAAGGTGAATAAGAGAAGAATATTGATTGGCAGACTTGACTACATTTAAAACACTTTTAATCTTAAGTCAAGATAACGGCTTGCACAACCCAGACTAATTTATTTCTGGTGATTGATTTATGCCATGATCAGATTGATGATTGATTGCAAGCCATGGCTATTCTTGCAGTATCTTGAGAGATAGTTGTTCCAAACCTTTTCACATATCTTGATACTGAGTTGACTTCCAGTTGGCTAGTGGGTAGTATAGAAAAGAATGTCAAATATGGATTTAATGTAGGATAGAAAAGGATGAGTTTGGACATTGACCCTGACACTTGTTCTGGCATGTGCCATACAGAGGGTACATTTCTGGCATTTGAATCATCCGGGCTTTTTTCTGTAATTTGCCTCATTCAAAGTGGATGGGACTGACACTATGTGACCTGATACAACCCAGGAAGTCCACTGTTTTGTACAGACCGTTAGACATTTCTGAGATGGGTTAAATCATTTCACTGTGCTGCAAATGCTTTCTGAGAATGACCAAATCATGAACAGAAAAAAAAAAAAATCCTGTTGGATGCATACTTTTTTTTCACAGCTGTTTCCATCATTGCCTCATATCTGTGGTCCTGTTGTCCATTTGCAGTCACATTGTTTCCCTGTCCCTGTTCAATGGTGAATGCAGCATAGGACTACTATGGAAGCAAGTATTTTATGTGTCTTCCATCAGTCTTTACTGTGCCAAGTATTTTGTTCTTTCTAAACAGAAGCCTATTCTGGATAATGCTACAATTAATCTGTCCTTCTTCTAAGTTCACCATGCTCTTTCTGCTTATACTTCTCTGGTCCTTGCTTGCTGTATGTCTTAGTTGTTTGCTACTGCTGATGACTCCTGCTGTGGCAGCTACTGGTTCTTTTCCAGTTGTTAATCTAGTATTAAGGGAAGGTGTTGTTTTCTTGTCTGTCCAGAATCAGAAGAGGCATCTGGACCTTTATCAGGCAGTGAAGCAGAAGTGCAAAGCAGAAGCAAAGTCAGTGTAACTGGATAGCTGAGTGTGTAATGGAAATTCTGTACGGGACCATCAGAACCTGATCTGTGATGGGTGGTAGTTGTAGTAATAGTAAGTATATACTGCTAGGTATATCAGAAATTTTTTTGAAGGATTTCAGCTTGTTGCCTTGCTTGCCATCCTCTTGGACTGAGGTGAGAAATGCAGTATGTTTAGCACTGCAAGTTGCTGTTAAATGGTCGTAAGGCATTATAGCCTTGAGGCATTATAGTGCAGGAGCCTGTGAACACATTTCTGTGCCAAGATGGTATTTGATCCTGAAGGAGACTTTGTCAGGGAATCAGTTCAGTCTAGGTTCATGTGAAAGTACAGGGCTGTCTTTTTTTCAGTAAAGTCATCAGTTATCACTGCAGTTGTAGCAAAGGCAAGACTGACCTTATCTGCATTGGCTCAGAAAAAAACCCCCAAACATTTCTATTGATCATACCTGCTTAACATCCAGTTCTTTGTGCGAGCAGCCAGTGCTGTCTGGAAGATGGGAAACAAAATGGCAAGCAAGACTGTATATTGGGAAAAAATAGGGCCCTAATGCAGATTCTATTCCATATATATGAGCAAAACCCAACCAATATCAGGAATGTATGGTGCATAAAAGCTGGCTGTGCATGAAACTGGGTGAGTTTGTAGTAGAAAGAGTTCTACTGAGGATGTTGAAAATCTGCCCTGAGTATAGCCTACTCCTAGAAGGTGTTCCTTGAGCACTTCTAGGTTTTGAGGCAATCTCAGGATTCCACTGAAATAGCTTGTCCAATTTTGTTTGGGAAAAGATAACTAACTAAACAATGAAATGAACATTTTGTTTTTTTCCTAAAACTCAATGTGTTTAAATCTCCTTTTTGCAGGAAACTTTGAGATGCCATGCTTTGACTTCTATTTAGAATGAAGATGTGTTTGGAAGTGTGGGTATTTCCTCCCCACATTTTTATCAGCTGTTACAGAACTCTGGCTTTCTCTGGCAATGGAGACTTAATGCCAGATCAATATTTCAAAGGTAAGAGAAAGACATCATCAATTTACTCAGATCATCTCACAGCTTCTCTTTTTCCATTTGCAAAATTTTGTTGTGATTTTTAGTTTTTTCCTAAAACAAGCTAGTGATCATACAATAATTATCTCAAGCAGAAACAAGGTGGCTGAAGTATCTGCAAGTAGGTGAAATCACAATTATGCCCTAGTATTGTGTTGACCTCCTCTAACTTACTTCTAAATGTTCAGCAACAGATTAACTAATGCGAGTCATTTATTTCATAATAGAAGTGTGCTTTTTATTGGCAGTTAAGACAATATTAAGAACAATGACTTGTGTCACTCCCCTTAAGCTCAGAGAAGGTTTAAGGTAGTGATCCAAATGGTTTTGGTATTCCAAAATGTTTTAATTTTTTTATCCTCTGAAATTGGATTGAGGATGACATGGTTTAGTGTGAGGTATCCCTGCCCATGGCAGGGGGGTTGGAACTAGATGATCTTAAGGTCCTTTCCAACCCTAACTGTTCTATGATTCTAGGACATTTGAATGCAACTTTTTCTGTATGTTGAAGTGTGTCTGAGATTGGGACTGGCAGGTATAAGCTAACACCTATGGGACACTTGTAGCAGCAGCTAAAGGATAGGATGGATATATTCCTTTACTGAGTCTGTGCTGAAGCTCTTCTGCTGTGAGACTGCAGATGACATACCCCTTCCTAGTTGTCCAACCATAGAATTTGCATTGTTTCTCCAAACTTCACAGCACTGGTTCTGAAGAATTGTCCATTAAACCATCTGCAGCCAACTGACTGATTCATCTTGTTTTTATTAGATCACTTTCAACAATCCTTATGAACAAATTCCATTGGAAATTTTCAATTTATGAAGTGTTGTAATATATAATTTCACGTATTTCCCTCAAGGATAGTGTAATAGATTTCTTCTTTATATGTCTAATTTCAAACTTATCAGTTAAAAAATGTTACCAGCATGGAGTATCAGTATCAAGCATTCCTCGGATTCCACCATTGAGGCTCTTGACATTTTTAAAAAGCTGCAGAGTTAAGAAATATCAAAATAGTCTCAAATAGGATACTGCACATTTAGTTTCTTTATTGTTGCTGTCCTGAACCTTTAGAAAGAATTATGGAGTCTATTCTGTCTATGTCATTAAGTGATAGGGTGTCTATATCTGCTGGTACAGACTTGTGTTTGTTATCAGAGTTGGTGCTCTGTGTTTCAGAAGTAAAGCTTTGTGTTTATGAGTAATTTTTCTCTGAACTGGTACTTTCCCATAATGAAACAGTTGGCTGAGAGTACAGTTTTCCCTGAGTTAAATGAAGTTTTTCAGCACTACAGGGACGGAGAGGTCTCTTGGATGCTCTTCCTGCTGATACACAAGTGAGGCTGCTGAGAGCTCTTTGCTGTGTGTTTTTGCAACTCCTATAATCTGTAAGCCACATTTATGTTGTCAAAGTATAGCTGACAGGGAGAGGAGTGCTTGTGAGCTTGTGAATGGACTAGTTGCAGTTTCACAGAAGAAAACCAGCTTCATCTCTCTAACCCTTCTGCTGGCAAGCAGGACATGAAAAATGAAGGTAAGACACTACCTATTTATTCCTTCATTTTGCCTCATAAATTTTAACCTTGTGGTTAAAAACCCAACAAAATCCAGTAATTCTCAACTGTAAGCAAGTAGAAAAATAATATGGCAGAGTGTAAGAGGTTAGAAGTCTTCAAACCCCAAATATGTTAACATAGCTGCATGTCATGTGACCCACCACAGTTCCGACACAAAAATAAGTGAAATGCTTGAAAATGTTCAGAATATTGTAAATTTCTTATGATCCCCTAATTAACAAGAGCAATGCAACTGTTAAAAATCCAAATAGAATGAATGAAGAGTTGTGTTGAAATAATATAAACAGCCCTTTCCCTTAGGTAATATTTAAAAGCTACAACTAAAGCCCTCCTACAGTAATGCTGTGCAAGCTAGAGATTTTGCAATGCTTGCTGAGTGTGTTACTCTAGCCGTGAGTGATCCAGCTGGGTTTTAGGGCATTCTCATGATCTGTTTGGGTTTTTGGGGAGGTCAGTGTGCCACAGTTCAGTGAGAGGCAATGTCTTCACATGGTGCTGAACAACGTAGCAGGTAACAAGAAATATGGCTGTGCCAGTGTGGTATTGTAACAAGCGTAATTCCTGTTGCTGGTTACCCTAATAGCTTGTCTGTCTTAAATCAGTATATGCTGAAGATAGCTCAATGAAGCTGTTTGTGACTCCTGGGCTTGTACTGGCTGCTGTAAACTATGCCCTCAGCCATAGCTGGTTCCTGCAGTGGGTAAAGCAGTGGTGAGGATACCAGCTGCACGTGCAATGTTTGGAAATTAAAATTCATCCTCTGTCAAGAAGCTGAACAGTAAATCTTGAATGCCTGAACTGAAGTAAAAAGCTCATTAAAAATCGCAAAAACATGGCAGAAAACAACTGCTTATAGAAGCATTAGTGGAATTTACTCAGTCATAAATGTTATCTGCGTGCCAGGTCTTCTTTCAAATCCATAGGTTTTTCTCATTTAGCTACTGTTTAGTAATAAAGCTAATAAGCTTCTGCAAATAGCTACCTGTCCCAGAGCAATAGAAGCAGGCTTCAACTGTAACGATAACTGCAGGAGATTATCAGTTAAGCCTCCACAAAAAAGAAAAAAATAAAGGAAAAAAAGAAATTAAAGTGTCTTCAGTAACATTAAAAAAACCCAAAACAATGCAATCTGAAAATCAATGTTTCCATGTATTAATGATTTCAGACAAAAAGTACCATTACTTTAACCTTTTCTTGGGTTCTTTTCGAACTTCCAACCTGTGGTGCTGAAAGTAGAGTGTCACTTCCTAGTTATTTGTTACATTCAAAGAAAATGTCGCCAAAATATGTGGCTGTTAATGCTGGCTTTTAACTGGTTCTTCTTTTCTAAAATTTGCAAATATTTTAGAATTATTACCAGAATCTCAATCAAATAAATATTTTTTAATTTTATTTTCCTCAGTCAGGAAGAAAAAAGATAGGAAAAGACAGATTCAAGTGTTTTGCAAATGATTAATTTTCTTCTATCTCTGCCTGGACTCTGAAGAGATAAAGCATCTTTTGAATTAAAATTTTAAGGAGCTCAGGTTGTGCATTTTTTCTGAGGTTAGGATCTGTGGATTTTGGGGCAGGGACTGCTTTGATTCATCCAGTTATTCAGCAAGTATGAGCGATTAGTATTACCTGAAAATGTTTTTTTTTTTTTTAATGTCATCCTAGATGTCATTGCTTCTGGTAAATATGTTTACAGTAAATTTTCCTACTGCTCTTGTTGCCATTATGGCACCTCTATAGATGCATACTGCTTTCCAAACAGAAGGGCCATTGCTTCACAAATCTTCATGAATTTGGATATTTGAAACTACATTTTGGCTAGTCCAGCAGCTCCCTTGTTATAAATAATATATAAATAATGTCAAGATGCAGGTGAAAATCCTGGCATACAGGATTTTCACCAGGAGTCTTCTGTATGTTGGACAGCTGATCTGCTGTGGTGCATTGAAGCTTCACATACATAAGCGTTTTCAAATATGTACACTACCATTAGTATATGTGTGATTGACTCTTTTCATCGTATCTAACAATTTTTATCTAGAAGAGCTTGGTATTACATTTACCAGGCTTCTGCTTTGCTAGATGGCAGGGTATTCCAATTTGAAGAATTGTTCTGTCTTAAACATGTGTGTGTAAACATCTTCCAGGACAAGAAAAAATAAATTTAATCTGAGAAGAATACTTGTGGTGATGGAAAGGAGGTAGGCCTTACCAGGGCTGTGTTTCTATTCTGCCTCCTCTCTTTTTGGTTAAGCTTCTCAACTGCAACGTGGATGCTGCATTTTAATTCTGCCCTATGCTCTGGATATTTGGGTCATCCCATCCTGTTTCTATGACAGGACATGAGCAATTAGCAGCAGTGAGATCTACCACAATGTGTTCTCAATTGTTCCTCTTTATACTTTTTTGCTTCAGACGAGCAGTCTGTGGGACTAATGCCCTCTCTGCTAGGGGAGTCTGCTGATCAGCTGGCTTCAGAGAGTTTCTTGGTCTTGATGGTGACCATTTAAGCTCTGCATATAAAGTGAAAAACTTCCAGTGCAAGGTGTGAGAACCTACCTCACAATCCTTAGTACCTAGTCACACAAGGAAGTCAGATCCAAGTTCAACCCCCTACACTGTCTGATCAAGATAAGGAGTTCAAATTTGTGTCACTAACTCCTCACATGAGTATTCTATCCAATTACTCGTCAGATCATTTGAAAGTAGAACCAGTCCAATAAGCCACTTCATATAAACTACTTCAATACTAGTTGCAGTCAGTGAGCAACAGAGTAAGAATTACTCTCTAACCTGATGTTAATGGTACTTTGGAAGCTGGGGCAAACCCTGTTGTAGTCAACACAGTGAGAAAGAAAGTTCCTCAGTATAGCAAAGAGTGAATTGTATATAAGTATTCAGAGAGAACAATCCTGCAACGATTTAATAAATCTTGTCTTGCACTTCCTTGCCTTTTATGTTTGCATTTACCAAATGTTTGCATTTTCCAAAAATGTATACTCTTGAGACACATGGAACATTTCATGTTAAATGAAGTACAGTGAGCTGGGTGGGGATGGTAGTGGTTTTGGTGTGGAAACCTGGAAAAATTGTGAATTCGGTTCAGTTTGAACCAACATTCTTTTTCAACTGTTTGGCTTGGCAGCTGAACTGAAAAACCAGTTATTTGCACAGCCCTAAGCCCTCCTTTGCAGTTGGACCCCTGCGTTTTACTAGGAAAATTGTAGCATAGTCCCTGGCGCTGTTCATCCATGACACAGAGGCATGAAATGGAAATCCCACTAAAATTTAAGGTTGTCTGAAGTTTTTGGAAATGGGGGAGCTCTAACATGGGATTAAATGATGTCATCCACAGTATGGGTACTACTGGACTCTCCAAAGACATGTTGTTTTCACAGATTTCCTCTTTCATTTGCTTGTCAAAAAGAAACCTCTGATGCACATGCTTATGGGAAATATTAAAGAGGAGAGCTCTTGAATTGTGTGAATTGTTAGCTGGGAGCAGAGACATTCCTACTTCTAACTTTTTCATTCCATGATGTAATCAGAATTTGAAACCAGGTCAAGCAAATTGCAAGTGCCAAGCTTTTTCTTAGATGCTGCTTACAATCAAACACACACATCTGCACTTTTAAATACCTCATAATTAAACATGCAAAACTAGAGACTTAATTTGAACATGTAAATTAATCACATGTTGTAACAATTGAAATTCATAACTGAACATCCATTAGCAGACAATGCCGTTCCTCATTCTTTTGTTTACGTGTTTATAGTAATCACGCAGTAGGATTTATGGTGCATGTCACCCTTTGAGAATTAATTCTGCATCAGCGTAGATGTGTTCCCATTTCTATTGTATAGCTTTGCTCTATAAATGCAAATAATTGCAAATTAAGCCTCAGATGTCTAAAGAGCAGCAGGAGTGACCATTATTTTATGTATGATGCACGTCATATCATTTCTGTGTCACTCCTCTTGGGGTTAACTGAGTTTCATGTTTTGGACATCATAGGAAAATAATAAACAATGTATCTCATCCAATGATCATTTAACATTTTTTTTGCTAAATAGAGGACAAAGATATTTAACTTGCTTTCAATTGCCTGCTAAGAAAAAAAGTTTACATGAGATAGACCTTTTTTCATCCTGAAAAATTGTGAATTTACCTTCTGCGGCAATTTAGAAGAAAACAGAATTTCTCCGCATTGTGTATTTAGCAAGTAAAGAACTCAGTTACTGTAGTGGGCAACATTAAATATAGATGGATGAGAATGAGGTCAGTGTAGTGAACACAAGCTGTACTCCTCACAGCCAGTATGTGCGTGCTCATTACCTTAAAGATATTTACCCAGTGAACGTCTGTATTTGCCAGTGTTTTCATGTATTTCATGCCAGTGCATGTATATGATAGGACATGAAGCTTTCCCTGACAAGCATTTATGAAAGAAACAGCCTTTTCACATTTGCATTCCCATTGAACACCAGCAGCACTTCTATTGATAGCTTACTTGGCTCTGCTAGCATCAGAATTCACTGTAGGGTTTAGGCTCTTCAGTAATGTGGAGCCTGGTCAGTAAAGCCTTTTCATTAACTTGGATTAGGCCTTGGAATTCCTCTCCATCAGCTCAGTTAAAAATTTTGCTTTGAGCTTTCTCACGCATGCAGGAGAAGTTCTTCACAAGTGAACCTCTTCTCTGGTTCTATTATATAAATCCAGCTTGATCCTTGGTGTCTTGCTTCTTAATGTAGTATGCAGCTGTCTCACACTTTCTGCTTCCTACCATCTTCATGTTGCGCCTCCCAGCAGGTCAGCCCCTTCCACTCTGTTGCTTTGTTAATTCCTTTCAAATAACCACTTTTTTATAGTGCTACTTACAGGAACTACCTCTCCAGTAATGTGTCTGAATCACAGCCTTAACTGTTGCTGTATGCATCTTAAAGAAGCCTATCTTGTCCTATTCTGTATAGTAGCATCATGTCTGTAGACACTGCAGTGAATTGTGATGAAAAGGAGGAATATTTTAAAGAAAAACCTCTCACCTTTTTGCACACTAAGTACTTAACTCTGATGGGAAGCACTTGAACATAACATCAGAACTTGGACTGTTCAGTTACACTGGGACTTAGAGTACTGAGTGTGAAGATAGCGAAGTATTTATAAAAATGCAGCAAAATAGTTTTATGATAATTAGTGGGAAAGAGGTCACAGCCTGTCTTTCTGTCCTGCACAAGCCTCTTATTTATTATTGTGGCATGACAGCACATGGCTCTTGAGTTTTTTAGTGGACTAGTACTATTTCTCAGTTGTTTTTGCTTTCTTTTTTTCTCACAGTAAGATGCGACTTAAATTCCTAAACTCAAAAACCCCAAAAATTCAACCCACAAGCCCCAGAGGTATTTGGAGTTTATGTATTGTTTAACCAAAGGCCTTTACATAACAAGATACTGGTAAATTCTTTAGTGAAATTCTTGAAGCTTTGGGCTTAACCGCTGCTTCTTGCAGTGATGTCCTTGAAAAAATGTTAACTATGTAGCTGTACTGGAGGACTGGTGCAGTTGAGGTATGTCCTTTTTCTCAAAGTAAAAACAGTGGTGTCAAAGTCCAGGTTGAGGCAGGGTCCTGGCTCCAGCTTGAACAGTCCCATGGTGATATCAGAATTTTTGGCACCTATATTTAAACTTCTTTCGTTATTGTCATTATTGCAAAGAAAAGCTCAAGATTAGGCATGAATGAATCCATTACAGAGATATCTGCTGGAGTAAGCAGAGGACTTTAAAGCTTTGTGAGTTGAGAATTGCTTCACTCATTTTTTATAGGTTATTAATTCTGAAACCTTTGTGCTGTCTGCAGCAATGGACTTGCATATATACGGAAGAAGTTTTCCAAACTGTAGGCAAACACTTGATTTCCAAGTGAACAAAAAGGATGCAGCAAAATCTTTGTTGGAAGGAGAGATATAAAAGTACTTAAAGATGCTAGAGAGAGAAAGAAACACACAAAGGATTTATAAGGCTGGAGTTAAACAAAACTAAGTGGGATTTAGAAATGTACTTAGAGAAAATATTCCTGTAAAGGAAGGTTCCAACCTCCCTTTCCACCCAAATTCAAAAAAGAACACTATTAAAATGTTCTTAAAGTATTTAGTTTCTTTTAATAACACTCATGATACCTTGGGCAGTCCAATGTGATTCTGTGTTCATTGGCAAAGCATAGTAGCCTTTTGGATACTTAATCTTCAGCTAAGTGTGTTTCAGATCTATGTGTGATTACCCTCTTTTGCTAAATATTGAAGGTTGATCTACTCTATAACACAGCAGTTGGGTTTCAGGTAATAAACCAAAATGATATAAAGGTATCAGGCTTCTTGGCTCTTAGTTGACTTGTTGCATTTTCCTCTGAAGTGTGATGTTAATGAGAAATCTCATTGTCAGGACCCTTTTATTGAAGTATTTCTGAAACTTTGTGATTGGTTTTCTTCTAAATCGTCTATATAATCTACATTGCCATACAGCTTACTATGGAAAACTAGTGAGAGCACCCAGAAATAAAATCCAAGATTGGGCCTTTGTTTCCCATATCTTTGACATATTCTTGTTTAGATGTCCTGGATGAGAACATAGTCAAGAAGCATAGGGCTCAACAGCCGGAGTGTAGAGCAAACTAATCTGCCACTGCTACGCTGGGCAGTGGATTCTTTGTGGCTTTAGGCAGAGAGAGCACGTGTTCTTTCACTCTGAGTTTCTTTTTCTGTAATATAGAATGATTAGAATAATTTAATTCTTATCTATCTGACACAAAATTTTATTTGCTATAGACAGATGAAATGGTATGGAAATAACCTTAATGAGGATTGTTCAAAATCAGAGCATATCCCTCATGCATTATTTAATTGTTTCAATTTTTATTTTATTTTATTATTTTATTTTATTTCATTTTTTCATAATTGAAGGAACCAGAACATTTAACAGTTGGATTTGTATTCTGGAGAGTATTCTGAATTTCAAGAAAAAACTACACCCTCCCCCCCACCCCATTTCATTATGAGAAATATTCTAAAGGCTTTCCAAAAGTTTTGTCTTTATGCAGAACCACAGTCTGTTTATTTCTTCATGCCAAAGATGAGGTTTGGCACAGGATTGTCCCATACCCTTGCCAAAAGCTCTCCTAAGAGCACACTCAGTTAGTTTATATTACTACTTTTGAAAAAGGAAACATTAAAGAAACCATATTTTTAATACAGTATAAAGGTCTTCTGAAGGCTGAAAATGCCTCCCTCTGGCCCCACCTCAGTGCAAAAAGCTAGGGGAAGTGAGGCAAAGGGAGTCCTACAGTCAAAGAGCTGCCTCTGTGTGAGGCCTGGGAGCTAGGACAGCTTCACTCTAACCCTCATTGCCATGCAGGCTCTATTTTCAAAAGTTGCTTTGAAGTCTGGTTGCCCAAGTCGAGACAGCCATGGCTTCATTTTTAGCAAGTCTGGGTACTCTTAACACCTGTTGATTTCATTGTGACTGCTCAAGAGAAGAAGGTCCCAGGATGCCTCCTGCCAGTCTTCCAAACTACCGCAAGTGCATGGAGTACCGTGTGCCTTGGTCTGTCCCTCTTCCTCTGTGATCCTGTGAGCGCTACTGCATTGCTTCTGCAGTGTCTGTGAAAGGACACAAAGCCAGAGAAAGGCTGTGGTTCTTGTATGCCCAACTTGCCTTTTCTTTTCTCTTAGTGTAGTATAACTTCTAGCTGGTGTCTGGAAGCCCAGACCTTTTCCTAGTACCTAGAATGACACACTAGGCATATTCTCTAACTTTTGAATTAGTATGGCATTGCCCTACATGTTGGGGAGAGACTTGATGGGTCTGCTTAAGCCTGCTGCAGAGAGACTGCTGTTGACCAAACTGTTTCATTTGAATGCGAGGCTTAATTTTTTTACACTTCTATAAAGACACTTCAAGTCTGAGGTAATATATAATTAAAACATAGAAGGCTATTTTCATAGACATGCCTGATTCTGTAGCTATATTATGCACAGAGTGAGAAAGCATGTCAGGTGATTGTAAAAAGACTTGTCTATTGTAAAAAAAATAAAACATGTATGTGTCTGTGTATCCATCCATCCATCCATCCAAACTCAGATTCTACTTTTAGAAACTTAATACAGATGTTAAAGCTGTCACTTAGCTGAATATTTCCCACCTGGAGCTGTCCGTCCAGCTCGCACATTGTCTACAGGCTGCATGGGCCAGGCATAGTCAGCTATCAGAGAGAACTCAGCTAAAGCATGGAAGACACTATTTTCCATTTGAGTTCCCCACACTAAAATGACA
Organism: Psittacula echo; assembly: GCF_963264785.1. Classification (NCBI taxonomy): domain Eukaryota; kingdom Metazoa; phylum Chordata; class Aves; order Psittaciformes; family Psittacidae; genus Psittacula; species Psittacula echo. Next base: position 65,981,978 of record NC_137739.1, on the reverse strand, counting down.
ACCAAAATTTCTGCACTTAATTTGCAAATATGCTTTGGTTGTTTTTTTTTTGTTTTGTTTTGTTTTGTTTTGGGTTTGTTTTGGTTTGGTTTGTTTTTTTTTTAGTGAAACTGCCACATCCAGAATTTCTTGTTCACCCACAATGCCTTTTCTTCCTATAGACCAGGCCAAAGAATTTCTGTTAGGTGGCTGAATACCTAAGTGTTAGGGATGCATGTGCAAGATCTGTAAGCTAAATTTGAAGCCCCAGTTTTGCATGGATGTGATCCTTTTTTCTCTAAGTATATCTGTCTTTGAGATCTGTCAGAGTTACACCAATGTGGATCAAGTTCCAGGGTCAGGGCTTTTAAGACTTTTTAGTGAAAGTTATCACTTGAGTTACAAAACATTTCTGCTATAGTATGAAAATGAAACCATACTGAAAATTCTTGAAGCATTCAAAGGACTAATTTTATAATCTTCAATTGTTCTCAATGCTGGTGTTTCTGGAAGAGAATAAATGTGGAAAGCTTCAGCAGGTACAGTCTCCTGTCATAACTTCACAATGATACTCAGATGGCAGTTCTTTAGGAACTTCATCCCTTTTTCTGCTGTAAATAGGTATCTTTGTTTAGTTAACCTGCTGGAGAATTAGGGAAATCAGCATGTTCTGTAGACTCACAGAGTGAGGACTGTTTATTTATACATTCTGACCTCCCACATTTTACAGGCCAAAAAATACTGCTCTGTGACATCTGCATTGAGCCCAGTTCCTTCAATGTTTGATTAAAGTGTCATCTGTAAGTGTAAACTTATGAGCACAATTTCTTTTCTACTGCTGTTCATTTTGAAAAACTCTGATTCCCTGAGCTCGGAATGAATAAAGTCTCGTTTCCTATGGCACTGATTCACTGGTTTTCTAACAAGGTACAAGCTCCAGTTGGAGCTTTTCCAGTAGCTAGGAAATTCCTGACGGCTCAATACTAGTGGATTCTCTGAAGCCTAGTATGTTTTGTTCACACTGAAGCCTTTCATTAATTGGGAGCACTAACAAGGCCATCCTGTCCACCCATCCAACTATTTTCCTTCTTCATGTTAAGGATTTAATTGTTTTTGAGGTGTCTGCTTTTATATCAGCATTGTGTTAGGAATTTAGCTATGTTTGGGGTTTCTGCTTTTATCAGATATAGCTGGAATTGGTGATTGTGTCCAGAAAATTATTGAAGGGGTAATATGCGTGTGACCACTCATGCAGGCGAAGCTTGACTGCATATGGTTTGTTTCCACAGGAAATCTGGCACTTATACTGCCAGAAATATCTGAACCCTTGTGGATTTTTACTGTTGTATTCTTACTGTTCATTAGAGAAGGAGACATAGGAGAGTTTCATCACATGTAAACCAGCATTCCCAGGGGGTATCATCAATGACCAAAGGACTCCTTTCTGACATTCTGCCTGTTTGTGGGGGTGCTTTGCATCATGGTGAATCTTTAAGAAATGTATTTAAAACACACTGCCCTGCCAGACTGGAAATGGGAGTTAGTAAATAGTTTAATTTTTGTCATATTGTCAAAGCACTTTGTCATGTCAAGAGCCAAGAGGTAGGATGCAAGTGAAATGTTGAGGGTCTGTTTACCTTCACTTCTGTTTGTATTTGTTATATCTGAAGACGCTCCTAGATTTTGTTACAATAATACTTTTCATTTAAAAATTTGGACCTCCTCTGATGTGAGCTCCAAACATTTCCATTTTAAGTGCAAAAAATTGATCCCTATGGAACTATAAAGTGGTGCCAGGTTCTAACCACTCTACCTTACCTACCCTAGTCCTTTGGAAATGTTTTACTTGCAATAACTTTATATACCAAACATGTTTGTTTAATAAAAATGTTGTTATGATAACCATAAACAACATATTTTTTATATGACTAATGTTTTCTTGAAGTTGGTTTCATTTTCACAGGTCACTGCTTCCTTTCTAGCCTCATAAACAGTTTTCTCAATCATCTTGGGCACTGAGTTGGTGCCTTAGCACTTGGATCTGTGCCCTATGATTTGATCTTCTTTTCAGAGTGTTTTTCTATTTGTCCCTGTCCATGTGCTGTTTTTCTGACACTTCTTTTTTCTTCTTGTGCCACTTCATGACAGTTTTTTCTCCATGTTGTGCTGTTAAAAGAGATGAGATATATGGAAAATAACTGGACTTGGTGTGAAAAAAAAAAACCACAACAAAAAACCTGACAGCTGACCAATAAACTACCTAGAAAGTATGTAATTTTTCTAATTTCTTGTGTGTGTGTTGGTACCTTAAAATCTACATTCATGACTTTAAGTATAACTTGAGGCATATTTTGTAAATGAGCTTAAGCACTCTATCAAATTGTAATTATTCATAAATAATCTTATTGTTAATCATGTGCATCACACTAACAGAGTTTGATATAGGAATTATACGAATAAAGTTCACCTTAGGTAACAGAGCTTATTTCTTTTCTAGGCAGCCAGCCTGGATCTCAGCTGCAAAGTAACTCTCCACATCTCATTACCAAAATAGCAACCTGCTTAATCCTTTGCTGTGAAGAACAAAGGTTTGATTCAGTCTCTAGAGCAGAAATAGGATCTTAGTAATGCGCTGGCAACTACAGTGTTGTTATTTTTGTTAAAAAAGGGAGAAATGTGAATTTGCTGCTATATGTTAGATTAAGAACTGTTTTTGAGATTAATTGAATTCTTGTGCTTTTCCATGGCACTTGAAAATCTATGAAATATCTTATAATTTAATATTCTGGATGAGTTCAGGAGTTACTTCCTTGAAATTATCTTCTATTCTTTTTATCTGTTCTGAAAGAATCACTCAGTATCAGTTAAATGGTGTATTGCTTACTGTGCAAGTCTAGAACTAGGAGGAAAAGTTCTTCTGTTGCTTCTGACTGGAGTGGTGATATTCCTGGGCACAATCCACTTGTCTAGTGGATCAGAGCTGATAACCAAGACACCAGCAAGGTACCTAGTGCTCAGCCTTTGTGGAGCACTGACTTAGAAGAGATCTGTGCATTAGTTGAATGTCCAGCTTGAACATGTTACAACTGATGTATGAATTCACATTTTGGAGTATTAGAGCTCTGATGATGTTTTATGGAGTCTTTTCTTTCTTTTGAGAGATTTGCTGTCATGTAATGTTGGGCTGCAGCGGACTGTGGAATTTGGGATCCCTGTGGAGTAGGCTCTCTATGCCTCTGGCAGCTCATCAGGATAAAGTTGAAATTAGAATTGCAGAGAACAGCCAGAGGAATTCCACTTCGTGAATTAAATGCTGTTGAGCTTGAGGACCTGGAAAAGGGTGAGGGAAGGATCTGGGTGAGCTCCCAAATTGGTATGAATGACTGGCATAGAAGGTATTGCTTAGAGCAAAAATAAATGCAGTGTAACTGATTTGTTGAGACCAGCAAACTGTTTCTGGAAATGACTGGTGTTTGATAATTCTTAGTGATAGGCAAATGCAATACTCCAAAATACGTGTGGTCCATTGTGCAATTCTGTGTGGGTGTGGATCTTTGCAGGTTATTGGCCTATGCCCTCTGGCACAAAATGTGTTTGCTTAAGTCTTAGCATGTAGAACTTTGAGTGTTTATCTTCATGTCTGTGTGAAAGGTTCAGGGTTAAGCGAGGGAGAACTATCCCAGAAACTGAGGTCAGCAGAAACATTCTGGATAACTGTTCCCAGGCCTGAGTACTGTCACAGAAAATGAAGACCAGTAAGATGGCATTTGCAGTAAACCTCAGATTCTCTGCTTTTATTCCTCATGGTTAGGACAAACCTTGTATTTGGACTTCAGGAGATATGACAAAGATATGTCTATTGTTAGAGTATGTAGGCTGAGACTTGTGGCTTAGGTGTATGGAATTTTATTAGCATGTTCGAAGAGATTTCTGAGCATAGTCTAAGGCAATTTTGTGGTATTAATTGCTATTTCATCCTGATTGTACGCCCCCAGAAGGTTTTAAGTGATAAAACAGGAATGTTTCAAGTGCCAGAAGGATATTTGGGCTAAGCCTGTTCACTGCTATACTGTTGTAAAGCTGGGATAATTGTACTGACTTCTGAGTGACAGTGGTAGTCCTTGAGTAGTACTGGACCTGAAAGAGGAAGGGGCAAGTGTGTGTGTGTGTCTTGGGCAGTGAAACAGCTGACTGAAGAAACAGCTTATGTAGTGCTCCCATTTCCCCTTGATCATTTCCAGCTGTCCTCTTATCCCTGGCATACAAAATGTAATTAGTTTGAGCTTATGAAAATAAGTGAAAGGCATTCTGTGTTACCCACCTTATAGTGCTGCACATAAACAATGTGCTCCATGCAAGAAACTGTGATCACAGATGCTAAGTGACTTGTAATTAAGACAACAGCTGAGTAAAGGGAAAACTCTTTTGGCAAAGTAGTCACAGGCTAGATGGTTTATCAGACTCTACAATAGGGGAAGACATGCTTACACGCAGGAGATAAATGTTTATTGCACCTGGACCACAAATAAAATGTCACAGATTTCATGTTTTGATCATCACAAGTTTTCAGCACTGACTGAGGCAGGAGAAAGGAAAGAGCTAAATAGAGCAGTAAAGGAAGAAGGCAGTACTGCTATTTCCCCAGCCAGTAAGTACATGTTGGTAGGATATTAAGTTTGGGGCGTTTTGTGTTTACATTTCTTGCACGTATTTTATGAGGGATCCTAGATGGCTTCCTCAGAGAATATGAAGAATAAGTAGATATAAAATGTGCTCGAAGAGCTTGCACACCTAGATTTTCCCACCTCTTAGTATATTGTCACAATGCAAGACTGAATGAGTGCTATTTTCATGCTGCTGCAGCATGACCTCATACACCTTGCTGCTCAAGTTCATAGGAAAGTATTATCAGAAATTGACTGAAGTCAAGAGGTGCCGGAGAAAACACATTAAGGCAGGCATGGAGAACACAATGTCTTAACACCATTGCTGGTCCCAAAGAAAGATTTCACAGAATTGGATGGGCTGCTACATGCTTTGCCTAAAGCAGCTTGGAAATTAAACCCTCAAATTTAAGTGAATATTAGAGACTTAGTCGACAAGGTTATACAAAAGTGGAATATGTGTGGAGGCTGCAGTCATGATGGAAGAGTTTCTGTGCAAAGGAGAAGAATGTGTTGACAGGTTTGTGTTGCCCAACTAGAAGTGTTGTATAAGAGAGGGAACTTTTTCCTGGATGTGTGTGGACAGTGAAGGAGAAAACAGAGAAGAAAGCAGAAAACCTGTTTGGAAAGGTGGGGAAACTCTTGCCTTGTATGAATTTTCTCTGTCTTACACTTAACCCCCAATGCAAGCTGAAATGAGAAGGCTACAGATGTTCAAGCAGATAGTTTCCACCTAATTTAATGCATTAATCTACCTATTCTCAGGGTGGAGATGGCAGAGGAACTTCCTGTTAGGTGTTTTGCTGTGACGGGTGGCAGGTAGCCTGAGTTCTAGAAAAGTAACTGAGAAACATGGTGGAAACATGCATGGAAAGGCTGGGTCTGGAGGTGAAAGTGGACAAGATTCAGCAGCAAACCAGTTCTTAGTTCAGATTAGAGCTTTTAACTCTGGAAAGATAGAGCAATAGAATTTGTGTGCATTGTAGAAAGTTTAATTCTACCAGAGCATCTGATGTTTATTTCATGTCTAAGGCTGATGCAGCTGTAGGAAATCTCATGTGTTGGAAGATTGCCGTGATCTTAACTATAGGATTTTCAGACTACAATGCTGCATTTTGATCTCTCATCTACTCAGTAATACTGTGTGAGGTGCTGGTTTTCCCTGGGCACCAGTCATCTTACAGAATCTGGAAAATTGAAATAGTGAAAGGAGTTTGGTAAAGCGCATGTTGGTTTCATATTTTCATGAGGAGGTGGATTCTGGAAGAACACATCCCTCTGAGCAGAAGAGCACTTAGCCTTCTTAGTGGAGCAGGACTCAGTGTGAAGTTGGGAAAGTGTCAATGAGGAAGAGTTTTGATATAAAAGGAAGGAATAATCCTATCAATCCATAAAGCAAAGGAAACTACCAGGCTCTTTAAACTAGTGAGCAAGGCCAGCCTTTACTGGATTGTGAGAATATTAAACAAGATTTGTCCTGCATTTCTACTCCTAACTACTTGAGTCACTGAAGGTATGTCTACTCAGGGTTTGGCAGGCAGATATGAACTCACTCTGTCCATGCTCCAAGCTGGCTGGATGAAAGCTGGCTCTGAATGGGAAGCTGTGTAGCCATCACTAGCATGTGGCTGAGCCTGAGCTAATAAGTCCTGCTGGGAAGCAGAATATATTAGCTTGGGATCAGCTTTAAGGGCTGCAGTTACATGACTTTAGGATTAGAGGTAGCTTGTATCTGGGCATCTTGGAGCACTTGCAGAGGGAATTGCATCTGTTTGCAAATCTGTCATGGAAGCACACCCTGAATATTTTAGAAGGGTTAGCCAGACATGGTGATCTGGGAAAATGGTGCCTAAAAGGCTGTCCGTTCTTTTTTTAAAAAACCTTGAATAAAAATCCAGTGCCAAACTCCTGCTTTAACAGACCATCTGCTTTCAGTGCTTTCTGTCAGGTCTGAGGCTTGGTGTATGCTAATGTTTGAGGGAAAGACTTAAAAATGTACGTTTGGATGAAACCCAACTGATCAGGGAGAAGGACTGTATAACCATGATATATGAGCACCTTGCAGTGATATCTGCCTGAATTCATTCCCTATAAAGTCCACTGCACAAACTGCTTGCTCCCTTGTTTGCAATGAATGCAAAGTGCTAATGACAGCTTATTTATCTGGTGTCCCAGACTCCTAGTTTTCTTAGGTACTCTTGAAGATGTTATCTTTCAAATTGCTTTCTGTAATTCATTTCCATGCCTTTGATTTTCAGAAAAAAACTCTGTCTAAATAAAATTCATAGGCATTTAAACAATTATTCTGTCCTTAGCCTCAGGAGTCCATTAGTTGATATGCTCTTGAAGCAAATTAAAACAATGCATTTTGCAGGATATAAAACTATTCCTACTTGTAGCAGTGGATCACCGCAGTCATTAGATTAATACCAACTATTATTATCCAGGATGCTCATCTGGTTTTACTGAGCTTTGTTAACGAAATGGAAATGTATGATTAAAGTCATCCTGTCTGTCCCTCTAAAGTTGTGCCTGTGAATGAGTCACTGTTTTAGAAATGGGTGTTGCCAGACACTGATATTGAATACGGCTCCAGCCGTCAGAGTTCTAGGTCCAGCACTGCATTCTTGGAGTTCAGATTGGAACACTGAAATTCCCATTGAAATCTGTGGGAATTCTGCATGGCCAAAGCTCAGCTACCTTTATGGCTGGCTGTGGCAGCTTGGAGAGAGATGTAGCTCTATGCAGTATGCATGTAATAGCTTGGGGACTCAATATGAATTTCATGCATCTCTTCACTTAGTCGTTTGAAACCCAAGATGGAATTGAGGATATCACATTCCACTTAAGCTTTGTTTGTTTGAGGTCAGTTGAATGCCCTCTGCTGTCTCTGGACGTGACACCTTCTGCTCCACTGGCAAAGTTGCAGCTGTGGTTTCTGTGCTCAGTGGGTACAACAGCTATTTGTAATGAGCAAGCCCCAGTGTGTCAGTTGGCTTGCCTGCCCTGCCTGCTGCAGTGGCCCTGGCTGGCTGCATGAAGGGTGGAATATGCTTTAACCTTTTGGCAGATATATAGCTGTTTGCATGCCCCAAAGTAAATAGCTCCCAAACATCTTCAGGTGGAGCTGCTCACAAAAAGCTGTGTCTTGTGGGCAAGATTGACCCAATAGTTAACTTAGCTTGTTTGCTTTATATATGAGATAGGGTTTGAATAGTCCTGGTCTTGAGGAATTTCACATCTGGATTCAAACACTTTATGGCTACTGTCCCCTAATCTGTGCCATGGTCTGTTCCCAAGTCCTAGTTCTGTACTTTTCCAAGCTTTGTGTTTCATGTTGTCCCCTCAGGGGCATTTGTAAAAGTGGGAGGGCCAGATTGGTAGTTGTAAGAAAGGGAAGTATCATCACTGACGTCAATGTAGCTCTGCCACTTCACATTTGCAAGGGATCAGGCCTGTCTACCAGTGTCACAGTCTGCTGGGGAGGAAGGGAGGCAGCCTGAGAAGTGTTGGGTTTGCTCTTCACCAAGTGATAAACAGAGAGTCTGAGCGAAGTAGCCAGACATGTTATAAAACAGGCTGTTGGAGAGACAGCTCTGTGTGGAGGCTTGAGTCTTGATTTACTCCTGGTCATTGTCCTGATATTTTATGGCTTTAAGACAATTAAAAAAAAACACATTACTATGTGGACTTCTGGTAAATATAATTGGCTAGACCCGTTGTGTGGCTTGTGGGTGGTCTCATGTGACATAGGGGGCCAGTTGTGGGCAGAGCTGCTTTTTGTGCATTTGGGTAATGTTGTAGTAGAAAATCCAAGGCTGGTTGCTCTGTGTTACCAAATGTGTATGGCTACACATAGGTTTGAGGTCGTTTAAAGCTTCCAAATCCTTTACCCATCTCAGGATATTTTAACCATTTTTGAAAGCATGAGTTTAAGGGAATAATCCTGAATTGAAAGGAAGGAAGACTGAAAACTCAGGGTAAAGCAGAAGAGAGCCAGGGTTTTCCCAGGTGCAAAGGGGAGTAGAAGAGGGTGAAAAGACAACTCAGTAATAACACACCCTTTCAGAGATTCACTAGTGCTGTTCCCAGAACTCTGCCTGTTTGGTGCATTTCTTCTCCTGTGCTTCTGCGCATCTGAACAGTCTCCAGAAATCAGCAATTGGGAACGCATAAGAAGTAATTGTCTTTGCCAGGTAAACGGGAACAATAGTGGAGTGGGAAGGAATGAATCACTGCCATTAACAAGACTAGGGTTGCTCTTCTCATCAACACAATGCAGTGTCTATTTTCAAATGTCAAGGCTAATAACTCACCATTTACAAATTAGATTTAACCCCCTCCCACACAAACCCACATAGTCTTTGCTAGCATTCAAGCTTAGGTCATAGCTGCCTTTCTGAGAGAGCCACCAATAAAACCTTCAAAATATATCTCCTCCAGACAGTCTGGCTGCTTTCAAGATCAAATACTCCTCCCCTTTTCCCTTTGGATTTTGTTTTAGTTACAGCTACATCACTGAAAAATGTGGAAATGTCTTTGAAAGCCCATCTAAAGCCCTAATTATCCTTAATGTAAGAGGACCATTATCATCTACAGATGAAATTAATAATACAAGAAAGTAAGAAATATTCCAAAGTTTTGGTTAACTTAACGAATTCCTAAACGTGAAGGAACTCACAGATCTTCATCCAATGCAACCAGAAATTACTAATGCAGGTGGGAGTATCAAAAGCTTGAGTGTTTCAGCTGGCATCTTACAACATCTTCTGTTGAGACGGTGCTATTCATCCACTGTACTGATGGATTGTGACTATAGCTGCCCAGAAAAGATATAACAAGGATGCCTGTTTCCTGGATAACCATCATGTAGGTGTAGAACAGGAGATGCTGCTAATTTCAGAGGCTCATCAGGATATTAATAGCCTGCTTACTTTGAAAGTAATGGGCTTGTTTGAATTCCTGGTCCTGAAATACAGGAAACATTCAGGATACTTTTTTCAACCGGGATGGCTTTTAAAGTGAAGTTGAAACAGGTCACTGGAAAAAAGGATGCAGAAAGAAATTTGGGACTGATTAGTAAAGTCCACTTACCAGATCCTGCTTGCCCAGTTCAACATAAGGAGTTTTTTATTAATTAATAAATCATTCTGTCTTTCTCTGCAGATTGAGAATTCTTCAAAGCGGCTTACATGCAGTTCTTAGTACAGCTGCTTGCTGGGGGTGTGTGCTCTGTGTGGGGGATCTATCAGCAGCCTGGCTACCTCTGCGTGATCTTGGGTAAGGCCTGGATAAAAATCAAAGGCCAGATTGTTCTGTTTTACCAAATGTGTTGCCTGGGGCCTGCTAATTAATAGAATGTCTAGGAATGTCGTACATCTATTGAAAAAAAAAGTGTCACTTGAAAATTGCTATTGTTTTAATTGAATGTTGTCATTTTCACATAGTGACCAATATCTCAGTCTACCAGTCTTTTGAAAGAGCGAACTGGAACATGGGAAAACAGGGCATTCATAGGAAAATACTGTCTGTTTTTAAGTTATTTTTTAACGTAGGTCCCACAGAGCCATAAATGCTCCCACATGTTGACTGGGGGCCTTATCCTGAAATCCGAACTTGTGTTTCTTATGAGTTATTCCATCATAATTCAGTGCTGGAGGCTGACTGTAAACAGGAGTTGCAGAATTGGTCTGATTTTGACTTAGCAATAGAGCATAACTCTATGAACATTTGCTGGAGATATGGCAGCTAGTAACATGGGCAGGCCAGCTGAAACTTCAAGGTTTCATGGTGGTAGGCATGCAGGATTGTCTACCAGTAAGTGTTTGCAGAATTGGGTGGTAGGTGGTCCTACTTTATTTGCTGTTTTAGCAGAAGTCTGGTACTTGTTATGGGGTGAGTTAGTTCCTCTGGGAAAGGTGGGTGTAACTTGTCAGGACATGAAGGATAACTAACCTCAGACATTTGGGAAGTTGTGTGTGTGTTTTGATGCATATGATTTTGTTATGTAAAATAGTGAGGCTCACCCCCTTCTCTGCCTGATCGTGCCCTCTTGTGGGTTTCTGCACAGTTCTTTTGAAGGAAAAGGGTAGCTCATATGATGAGGTGAGAAAGAAGATGAATGGAAATAGAAACCGGGAGGAATCAGATCTTCAGCTGAATAGTTATAAGGGCTTCTAGTGTTCAAATTTTTTTTGTCCTGTGTCACTGGGCCTATAAGGGAAAAATGAACATTATCTAAAGGTTACATCTTGATTTTTACAGAATAGTTTGGCCACAATTTAATTGTGCATGATGAGAGACATTTTGTATGGTATCCCACTATATGTACTCCTCAGATGCATCCCCATGCTGTTAGAAGAAGCTAAAATCATTCTTTTTCTTCTCTTGGCAGCTTGTCTTCATATGTTTTATTTCTATCAATGTGTTACACAAAGGTGTGCTTAGGGCTTTGGCTATAATTTTGAAGGTTTCTTATGCTGAAAACTCCCTCAATCGACAAATGGATCATTCCGTGCTAGATTTTCTGGGAATCCAGGAAAGATGACGGTATTTTGCAGGTGGAAAGAAGCAATGGGGAATGAGGGGAGTATATTTTAGCTGTCAAATACAGTAGTAGCATCCCTGAAACACTGTGCTTTAAGTATGGTATGCTGGTCTTGGCTTTTGTGAGAATTCTGGAAGAGTTTTGTGCACTGCAGTCTATTGACAAAGAGATTTTCTGTCCTTGCATGACCTTCTTTTAATCTAAAAAAAAAAAAGAAAAATTCAATAAAAGTTCAGCCACACAGCAAAGGATGAATTTAAAGACTGCACACCATGTGACAGTGGTAAAACTTTCATAATAGCCATCATATTTGTTGGTTTAAAAATCAACTTCATTGTCATAGTTAATAGTTTGCAGCTGCTGTAGAACACAGGCAAATTGCTATGTATGTGTCAGTCTTAAATGCAAGTAAGATCCACTGACTAGGACGACTTGGTTAGTTTTTCCTATCTATTGGTAATATTGCTGATCATCATCTCTACGTGATGAGAGGAATTCATTGCCACATTTCAGCACTGCTGCGCTATGTGATCTTGCAAGTAAAATAAATTTGTTTTCAGTGGCCTGCCAAGATATACTCCGTGACATCCGATTAAAAAGGCTTCTAGGGTTGTGTATAAGTAGGTGCAGTCCCCCTGCAAGTCTGTGGGATATCATCCACATTGATTGAACTGAGGAAGGTAAGTTACACAAAAAGTGTTAAAGGATCAAAATATATCACCTAATGTGAAACTGTGAAGTGAAAGAAGCCTGTTTGGAAGATCACCAGGTGAGTTCTCTGCCAAGTTGTAATTTAGGAATGGTATTTTTAATTTGCATCAAGTTCGTATCAGATGGAAATGGGAAGTAGATGGAACAATTCCTCTCCAGCATGCTGGTGATGTGCAAAAGGTGTATAAAGTCAGAATGGTCCAGTGGCCAAACCGTAGCAGCAGGCTGAGGGCAAGCAGAACAGTATGTGAAGTGCCTGCTGGTTATCATGGACTAGCCCGTTCAAGAGAGCCTCTCTAAGGTACTGGGAGCTCTGGCAGCCACAGAGAATTATGTCTAAAGGGGTGTGTTGTGCCTTTAGGCTGAGAAAATACAGTACTTTTTGGATTTAGGGAGATTCTACTTTACTTTTCCCTCTGCATACTGTACCTGCTGCTAGAGGATAACTGAGCTTAAACTGTGGACCTAAAACTGCAGACTAAAACGTGAGGGGTATTCCTTTTGAGCTATTTCAGAAGGACTGTGGTTATTTAAAGCAGAACATCCCTTAGTGTTTTAGGCACTTGTCTCTGTGTGAAGAAGTCAGCTCAATGACTGCAGGTAAGGCTGAACTCCACATCATGACTGAGGAGCAGTTTTTCCTTCAAGAAAGCAAATAGTAGAGGAGCAAGGAGGTTTAATAACTGAGCTTACAGGAGGACAGTGACTTTAATGCTGAAGTCAAAGACTCAGAACCCAAAGAGTGGGAAAAATTCCACAGAGAAGAGACACTGGATTTCTGTCAGTGCTACTTCACTTATTTGAGTGAGGTCTCTGATGTGTTTTCTGGCCTGATCCTCAGGTCTCATTTACAATTCAGAGAACTTCAGTTTGGCATTTCTGTGCACATTGTGTAATTGCAGTGATTTCAACTGTTATCCCTTCAAGCTTGGTTAATTTGGCAATGCACTACCTTGTTTTATTCGCATAGAGACCATCACTAATACTGAAGTCTAAAGTAAATACACAGGATCTCTAGTTAATCTGTGCTTTCTTTTTCCCCTGGCCTTCTGTCTTCCCTGGTTTTTGGCAGTTGCTTTGTTTTACAAATGAGTGGAAGTGTATACCAGAAGATGAGTGGGACCTTTGAAACACTCTGTTCAGCTTGTAGAGAGTTCTAGAAGAATGGCTTCTTAAAGAATAGGCACCTGCCTGTATTTCTTAACAGTATTCCCCATCCTCTTGATGGATTTTCCTAGTCCTGAGGAGAGACGGACATCTGGACTGAGCTCAGGTAATTTGTCAGCCAGTTCACAATTAGATCAAATGTCCTTTCCTCTGCAAGAGGGAAGAGGGAAGTGAGATATACTCCTCCTGTTAGAAAAGGTGGAACAGATATCTGGAAGATAACAGTTGCAGATATATTGGAACTACTCCTTTTGTAGTAAAGCTGCCTGTATCTTTTTGCCTCTTGGGATAGAGCATCTGGCAGGTTTTTGACCAATAGTTCTCTGTCTCTGACATCCTTGACTGTTCCCCGAAGACTGTTGACAACCAGCCATTTTGGTTTCCTTTTTTGGAAGACATTCTTTTGTGAAGGAGACTTCTTCATCTGCATCTGCATGTACAAGAGCAGTAGGCCTCTGTATTATAGGAAGAGGGTGGACTTTAAGTAAATGTATATACATCTGAAATATAGAAGTCTGTTGTTATCGTAGTTCCCGAACATCCTTTTATGATCTGTAGATATGCAGTCAATATAGTCAATGGACTGTAAGTGCCAGCTTTACTTATCTTAAAGCAGGTGTGTAAAATGTCAGATGGACTCTGTCCATAACACTGCCTGAATCTATTGGCTTGACGGGAGACTGAGATGAGATGAATGTCCCCAGATTGTTTGTGTTCTCACAGTGTTGGAGCAGTTTACAGAGGTTGTGGTTTGTATTTTATCTTTCCTTTCAGGTTGCCTTCCTTCTCTCCTCTAAATATTGACAGGATTTTTCTAGGCAAGCATGAAGTAAGTCTGTTGAATATAAATCTTGATATTTCTTGTTGTAGCTTGCCTTGGTTCACCACATAATCTACTGACATTTTGGAACTCCAGGAGAACACCAAAATTTTTCCACCAGTAAAGGTCTCTTGGAATTGTTGAAATAAAACTGGAACAGCCCTGATTCTTGCACTTTATTTTTTTAAGGCATTTTCCCTCCTATCTGATTTCCAAAGTGGAGCCTGATTTTTATTTCACGTTGTCCCATCCCTGTGGCATTTTTGACATTGGCCAGAAATTAGAAGCCTTGAGTTGGAAAGGTGTCATTAAAACAATGACTAGATATACTTGGAAGAAAGGTTTATTATTTGGCTGAGAGCTGCTAATTACCAAGCAATTATGACCAGATATAATTTTTCACTGTCTAACATTGCCTCTTGGGTTTAATATCCGATTGAAAACAAAAGGCAGAACATTTTTGAGGAGTTAAAAAAAGGTGAACAGATGTATAAATATTTCCTCGGGATATTCTTTGCTACCTTGGACTTCAAGGCCAGGAGTTTGGCTGTCATTGCCTCCTTAGAAAGCATTCTTGGATCCAGTAGTCTGATCCATCTTTTCTCTCCTGGATTCTCAAATAATCTAATCATAAACGTAGTTGGGAAATACATTTTGTGTCTGTAACTCCTGTGATCTTTGGATGCTTCAGGAGTCAAAACTCTGCATGGATTTGCCACTCTGTGTTTAAATCAAAAATCCTTTTGCACACAAATTAGAGGGCAACCAGTGCAAAACAATGTGGTTATAATGCATCAACTAAGCAGGAAGCATGGAGATCAGTCTCTGCTGTGTCAGGAAACAATTTGTCTGTAGAAATGGCATGACACAGTGCTTGGGAAGATAATGCTTGCAGCAATGTTCAGTAGGCTGGCTGCTCAAAAAAGGTCCTACAGGGGCACTGTCAGTGAATCAATGGGCCTGATTTATCACTGTGTGTTTTAATTCTACTCCAGGGTGACTCCATTCAAGTCAGTGAGTTTATCCTAGGGTAAAACTGGGGAAAAACAGTGCCTCATGCTTCTTGCTTTCTGCATTAATTTCTTCCACAGAGCCACATTGACTCTTTCAGTTCTGTCTTCTTCAGGGCTCAGCTATGACAAGGTGGGAGCTGGAAGTCTCTCAGCATTGCTCAGAGGAGTTTGGGGATAATCCTGATACCAGCAGAAATTTCTGAACCCCAGGTTTGCCAGCTAATACTTAAAAATGGTTTCTCATGAAGATACAGGAATCTTACAGTGTGGTTCTTGAGAAGTAAGGCAATTTGAAAATAGGATTTACTGTTGGGGTGGTACACCAGAGGCTGTCACACCACTAAACTGAGAATAAACAGAGAAGAAAGCCTGCATGAGAATGCCATGAACGTGGGTATAAATGAGGGAGGGAGTAAACTCTTGCCTCCAAACAAAAAGGTTGGCATTTGTGTGTAACAACATGCAGGTGTTTTGCCAGCATGAAAAACAGAATTGAGAACTGGAAATCTACATCTCCATGTTTGTCTTTCAGCAGGCTTCCAGGCATGCACATTTTCATTCAAAATCACTACCAAGCTGTTTACGATAGATCTGTGCCAACTGCACTGTTTTATGTATTCATTTAAGCCAAATCATTGTGACCTGATGTGGCTCAGTTTTTTAAAAGGGTGCGCCTTCAGAATTTTAATTTTTTTTCAGTTCAAAGTAGAACACTGAGGGAAGTATTGGAATGGATCTGAAAACAGTGCAGCGTTCTCATGCAGAGGCAAGAGTGCCATTCAGGCAAGCCCTTGAAGAAAATCTGTCTTGGGTGTGTTTTTCAAAATTAGTCTGAAATGTTAGTTGGAAAAATATCAGGAATCTTAGATATAAGTGAAGTAATTCACATGCTCTGATTTTGCCTGTATCTGTAGTATTGGGAAGTGCAATGATAGAGTCTCTGTGCTCTGTTTCTGAAATCTTAGTTTGCTTTTTGTTATCTGCATGTACATTTATTTAGGAGTGTATGTGAAGTCTGTTTTTTACTCTCTCTCTTTTTTCTTCCCCCCTCCATCTTTCTTCATATTTCTCTGCATGTAAGTCTTATACTGAATTTGAAACCTCTTAGAAATATGAAAAACAAGTAAAAAAGATCCTTTTTTGGTCAAATATGCTACTATTTGTCTTGGATTATAGAATATATCTTATTTATATATTCAGCTGTTTAGATATGTTCTCTTGCATAGATAATAGGTGATTATGTTTCATTGTTTCTTTTTTTCTCAAATACTGCTGAACAAGTCAATAGTAAGATTTTCTAAATTTCTTCAAATGGAGGTCAAATGCTTTCAGGCTCATAAATCCTCTCGGTCTGTGTAAGATATTTGGATACTTAGTTGAAATTTGTCATCATCTACAGTTGATGTCAAATCTGTATCTACAACATCACTCAGTACCTCTACCTGGTTTTAGTTTCATCTGAGATTGAACTGAATATTTTGGCATTGTCAGAATTTGTAATCAGCAGTTGATCTTACGTGCAACATCACTTACTAGTGGTGCTGGGTTCATTTGTTTTTCAGATGTTCCCACTACAACAGATACAAATAAAAATGGCTGTTATTGTCATGTTCCAGGCTGAGAGGTTTTTTATTTTTTAAAATACTATAGTTGATGAGAGACTTCCTTCTGGTGCAATTGGATTCAATAGCATAATTTATGAAATAAGGAGGAGGAGATTACCTGAAATGACCTTTCAGCCTGAATCCTTATTTGAACAGGAAAAAATTTTTTTCTGAATGTACTTCCAGATAGTATCTACATTTCTTAGAAACTTACAGGGCTTTTTGTGGAAAACCCCTGAACTATTTTTGTGTGGCTTTGGCCAAAAATACTTGGTTTTCTCCTACCAAATTTCAAAAAGGTTGAATAGTTGGCTTTTCTGAAGGAGAGGCAATACTTTCCATAAAGAAAAATCCTCATTTTCTTTCTACCACTACCTTTTTTTTTTTTTTTTTCTTTTTTCACACTTCTGACGAGCAAAAGAGTATGAAAGTACCTGGAAGTATGCAACAGTTGTTGGAGCATGAAATTTTAAAGTAAAAAATAAAATTTACTGTCTTTGAGTTTTTGCCTACTGCAGCACCAGTCAGTGTTAGTATATTAGGCTCTCATTTTCACTTAAATGCAAGTGCATATGTAGATGAATATTTCTGCTGCTGCATCATTGCAAATACCATTATGACTTATTGCCATTGATACCAGTTACTGAGGAATAGAAGCTGTGATTGCCTAAACAGTCTGTACTATTGCCAAAAAGGGTCAGCTGCCCTTTTCGTACACCTTGCTTGTGATTGCTGGGGTGTTCATGTTGGTGCAGAAGTTGTTGAATAAGGAAACTTTGGCAACTGAAAATTAATAATGAGAGAAAAGGAAAGTTAATGTGGGCATGAAGGAGTTGCATGAACAGGTAACAGAAACCGTGTGTTTTGGTTGAAGTATGAATTCATATTGCTTTGAAATTTCAATGCAGTGATGTTATGTGCTTGAGATTATGCAGTCCTGATGCCACAGTGAATTACGGATGTTCAGTTGTATGGGGCAGTTTTGTTTGAAAACATGGTTTGGACTGCCTCTGCTGTATAGTGTATTTTATGGGATGTTTCAGTAGGTTAGCATAAAATGACAACCCTGATCATGAATCTTATTCCTGTGTGAAAGATGTTGTGAAGTTGAGAGTACAGATGTGTACCTTCTATCTAGATTTCTGCCTTCTAATGTCATTCAGTTCTGCCTGGACTTTTTCTGCTAGTCTGTGTTGCCCTTCGTAGACAGACAGAGGGGTTGCTCAGGTGCCTTTTTTCCTGCTCTTCTCTCAGTAATTTGTGGAGATACTTTTACAGAGCCCGAAACTGCTTTGCAGAAAGTAAGAGTACAATATTGCTGCTATTCTGCCTATTCCTCATTTAAAAACAAGGGACTGAATCCCCTGAATTCCTTAAATCAGGGATGGAGCCTGTAGTTATGACTAAAATGAAGATGAAGTCTTAAATGCAGGGATTAGGTAGTTAAGATGTGGGTTTAGAAAATACCCATTTTTGCCGTCAGATAATTTTGTGATATTTCTGTAAAGAAGGCTCTTCAAAAAAAAAAAAAAAAACCAAAAAAAAAAAACCTGGAAAGAATTCAGCTGTGAGAAATTCCAGCAGTGAGAATTTGAGATGTTTGGGAAATCAGGAGCAAACTGAAACTGAGGTCTTATAAATGGTGGTATTTTTTTTTTTTTTCTGGTGCCAAAAAGCAAGCCAAGTTATTTTGTCCTGAGTAATCTGTAGATTTAATCTCTCTTGAAGTGCCCAAGGGGTTCTCTGACAGAGTTTTGGAATCTGTGGTTCTACTTGGTGCTGCATTTTGCAGCTTCATAGCAAAACTCTGAAGCTGATTTCTGCAATGGATAAAGTGGAGTTTCAGTATATATTTGATCTCTTTTAATAAGTAGAAACCTTAATCATTCTGTAAACAAAGACTTAGCCCAGTGTGACTATTCCTAAAAAAAAATAAATTTTACTGGATTGTGGAAGTAGTGTATCTTGTATCTTCCTCACTTATAAAACATAATGCCTTAATTTCAGAGCTAAGAATAAGAAAGATGACAAAGAATAAGACTGGATTGGAAACTATGCAGCCTGTGCCTAACTCCAGTGAAAATAGTTATGGTTGAGCCATTTTGATGAAAGGATTTACAGCCAGTGATCTAGAATTCAATAAATATGTGTATTGGAACATGTGGAGACAATGATTACCTGAGGAATACTTGAGAACAATATTTTAAGCTGTATAATTTTTTTCATTTACCGTGAAAATATATACTATTGTGTAGATTTCCTTCCTCTTTCCCACAGTCTAAGAAATGTTGTGGCCAGAAACAAGTAACTTCCAATTGGAGACTGAACATGGCATGTCTGTCTTCCAAATCCAGCTATTCTCCAACACATCTGCCAGTAGTGGACGTTGACTTTCTCTTTCCTGCTGTGGACAGGCATGATTCAGTTCAGGAAATATCAGGGAAATGACAGAGAGTCGGATTAGCTCAGCAACAGTGACCCTACAAGACACGGCCTGAAAATCTGAATGTGCTGTTAGTCAGGATATCTGTTTGAACATTTCCATCACATACAGTCTTTAGTGTCATTAGCAAAGTTAGTGACAATTTAATCTTTGCACTTTTCTCTAATGTGCATATATATAGCAGGTATTTTGAACTTTTGATTTCTTTGAGGTATTTAAGTAAACAAAGGTAGAGCAAAATTTTGCATAGAGGTAATGCCTTTTGCTAGAAGAAATGTTAAAACTGTAAAGAAACAGAAACTCTCATGTGATGACAACTTGTCACTTTTTTCCAGCTTTTACATTAGTTGCTCCAGTGATGCCTGAAGTAATGTAAATTCACTTTTTTTTTTTTTTTTGGTAATTATTAGTGATTTATTAAGTTTAAACACAGAACAAAATGTAATTTAACTATCTGCATTGTGTGGATGTTGCGATATGAGACTATCATGAGGGGTATGGTCTTCTGGAATCTGATACTGTGTTTTACTTGGCATATCTGTCATAGAAAATATTTGGAATAAACAACAAGAGTTTGGTGACTGTGATATTTTACTAAGAGTGTATATATTTGAATGTGTATTCCGGTGAGAATGAAACAGATGAATACTGTGACGTATGTATTAGCTACCCTTATTTTGGGAACTACCTGAAGTTATGTGTCTGATCCCATCACTACTATGTGCCGTCATAGAAATCGTGTTTTACTGAAGTGTTAAGTTCACTGCTATTCAGGAAACTGTTTCTTTGAATTCCATTTTCTCTGTTTTTAATAAATCTTGGTTTTGGCTAGGTCACTCTTGCCTAGGTAATTTTACAAAAATGTCTGTAGAATGCCGAGAAGCTCATCAGCTTTATGAAGAAGACCTTAAGAGTTTCCAGAACTTAAAAGTTCCTCAGTGCCAATCGTTAGACAGGAAGGACATTATTCTGTTATGTTTTAATAAATTTTGCCTGCCATCAGGCTACAGTGAACAAATAAAAAAATGCAGAAGCCCACAGACTAAGAGAAGGCTGAAATTTGGTGTTGGTGGATGGCAATATAATATAAAACAAGCTGAAAAATGTCTAATTTATGCTTGGCTGAGCACCAATAAACTCTTGCAGTGCATGAGGAATGCCATCCCTTGATCTTCGTGTCAGAGGGGCCATTAGGCACAAATGGAGGTATGTAATTTGCTGATAATAACTGCACAGGAGAAATCCTCAGAGAATTTGTTAGGATGGATCCATGGCTTCCTGGCTAGAACAAACAGAGCTTCTTGGAAGGGCAGCTCTTCGTCTGCAGTAAGATAACTAGCCTGTGAAAAAGGTATCAGAAATGGTGGGCTCCTGTGTTGCAGGTGGCATTTCAAATATGGTAATAACTGGGTGCCAAAGTAGCTAAGACAAAAACTAATGCCTTCAGAAAATGAAACTAAAAGCATTCTTACTCCTGTTCAAGTAAAAGACAGTATGTCTTATTTCCTATCTGTTAAAAAAAGTCTCTGAATGAATACAACTGTTGAATATCTTGAAATGGAAAATAAATGTCCTCTTTATGTTTTGTTATCTACAGTTTCATAGTATTTCAGCCTCAATGCATAATAGCTGCATAGTAGCACTTACCACTAAGCCAGGTTGCATAGTGTGCTGGAAGATAAATGCAGAGAAAGTACCTGTTCTAGTGGCTACTTCTAGACTTTTAACAGATGTTTGTATGGGGTAGAATGCACACCATAATTTCTGGCAGGTCTTTCAATAGTAAAACTTAACACCAGATTCCTAAAATTATTAACACTTTCATTTCCGTGTAACCTGATCCTTATAGGACCAGATAGGGTTTAGGTAGGGTTGGAAGGTGATGGGTATATATGACATATAGACAACCTGATATGCATGCGCAATATGATATATGAGAGCTGAACAATATGTATGAATGTCACATATAAGGAGAATCACACTTCTTGAAACATAGAAAGTCTGAAGCTAGTCTCAGTCCTTTTTTCTATGTATCTACTTGAACTCAGTCACTTAATGTATTTTATGCAAATTTAATAAACAAGACATTATTTGTACTTAGAAAGTTTTAAACTCTTCTATCCATTGAAAACTTTGCCATTAGGTCTTTATGAATAATTAACTTTTTACTTTATTTGCTGAACTAAAAAATAAAAAAAATTAAGATTGACTCAAAATGAATTTCTTTTTTATCCTAGTGTAATGATAAATCCACACGTAATTGAAATAAAATATTTCTACTTAAATTAAATTTTATGCTCCAAAATACTTAATTCCATGTAATTTGGGGGCTTTTATCCTCTCTTTAATGAGTTACTAAATTTATTTTGAAAGGAAGAAACAATCCATTTTGTTGAAAAAATACTCAGACAAAACACTTAAATATTTTCAAGGCTACATTTTCCAGAAAATAATCTAATGTGTGGGTGATTCCTTTAACTGTCCTGGTTGGTTTTTGATACCTGTTTATCATGCTATATTTTGTAAAGTTTTTGGAGAATTGTGATGCATACATTTTGTGCGCCTGAAATATAAGTATGGATAAATATATGTGAAGCCCCTTCTTTATCTATGATGGGTGTAGGCTGCTGGTTTGGCTTGTTTTAATCTTGAAAATCTTTAGTTTCCACAGGGTAAATGAACCTTTAGGTTTGTTTTTCTGGGCTTGGAAAGGAATCAGACCAACACCATGTTATCTTGTCCTCCATCTCCACCATGTTTTACTGTCCATTTACCTTAGTTGACTTTTGGAAGTGTGAAGTGCTTAAGGGGATTAGAGAAGACTGAAGAAGAGGAATTTGAAGCATGTATTGAGTAAGAAAGGTTGGCTGAGGAAAATGGTTTTGGAGCTTGTGTTTATGGACAACTGCTTTGCAGATTTTATTTAAAGGAGCTGGGGTTCATAATCCTGTGTAGCCTGGAATGCAGGCCCATTTGAATGGGTCTGAATTTTAGTGCAAATGTTTTACCCAAGTGTTAAGATAACACTTCAAGCGGTAAAGTAAATTTTTATTTTTACTGGTAAAGGTCTAGTTTAAATTGACAAGCACACTTAAAACTGCATATGGGCTCAAACTGAAAAATAGAGTGTATGAAGCCTTTCTAAATTCAGGAAGGCTGGGATCCAAACCTTCTACTGTTCTGGCTTTTGTTTGCTTTTAAATTCCTCTTTGGTTCTTTAGTATGTCTTGTGTAAATCTAAGAGGGTGGGAACAGATGATCACAAGGGATTTCCAATAGTTTGGGTGGATATTGATGAGAACTTAATAATCTCTTAACTTGAGTCTTGACTGCTAACACAAACCCAGTGTGTATAGATGCCTAATGGCTTTCTTATTAGAACACACCTCCAGATAGACAAATTCAATCCTATTAAATTTTCCACTCTCCAACCAAAACATATCTCTTTCCAAACACTTTGCTTGAATCATTTCACATTGGGCCTCATCTACTCTCATCCCCAATGTGATGGCTATCAGTGAAGTGGCCTCAAGAGTTGCTCCTACTATTTTTGGATCGGGTTAAAAGATTATTATTGTTATAAACATATAATGCCATTTAAAATGCAACTCTTTATGCCATAGGATTGGTAATCTTCTGACTGCTGCCTGTCTGTATTGGAGCAGTAACTAAAATTTGGTCCAGTAGCCAGAAAGACTGTAATTTATGGAGTGACACCCACAAACTTGTTTTGATTTCAGTATTCCTCATTTGACAAGTGTTTACCTGGACAGTGTGTAGTCAGAATGCATTGCCATTTTCTGCAACACCAAGTATTTGATGTGTCAAAATTCCCGTTAAAATAGATAAACAAAATCTGAAATTTCCAGATGGACAGCAGTACTGCAAGCAATCGATCTATGACTGCAGTTTGAAAATGCTTTAAATCACTTGTTACGATACAAGCACATGTATCAAAATATTAGGACTTGTATCACAGCAGACTTGCTGTAATCATAAAAAGACGCTTAGTGTCTAGTCAGATAGGCTATGTATATTGATTTTGGTGGATCTGATGTTATATTGTCCTCCACATTGTCTTAGCTGTCCTGCCACATGAAAAAAGTACAGAGTATTTCCTGATGAGACCAACACAGGCAGAAAAACCAAAACTGCCCTTGGTAGTGGGGGTCTGATGTATTAATGTTATGCTGAAATAGGGAAGAATGCTATTGAGTATATTTCCTGGGACTTACCTTCTAAACTTCTTACAGTTTTACATAACTAAATTGAGAAGCAGCCTGAATGCCCAAAGCTTGATTTTTCAGGAAAAGCTGTATGTGTCCTCTAGTTGTTGTCTTTGTGGTTTTATGTACTTCGAAGTGCAGACTGAAGTTAAGTATGATAGTTGTAGCTGTGTACGTGGTTTGAGAGATGTGGTTTACAGATACTTAAAAGTCTCAAGAGTGGACGATACTATTATAGATGCCTGAAAGTGGAAAGTGTAATCAATGTATTCATCTTTTTTCTTCCTCCTTCATTCCGATTCAACTGTGTATGTCATGTGTGCCTACTTGATATAAATGCAGAAATGCACATTGTGCGTGTTCCATATTACCTCTTTCTGAATGAGTTACACAAGCTTTATTACTCCCTTCATTACCAAGAATGGTCAAGCTATTTTTGTGTAGACTGGAGAGGAAGTTTATTTCAAGATGACTCATGACTCTCTTACAAGAGCCAGTTGTGATAGGACAGGGGATAATGACTTTAAAAGAGGGTAGATTTAGATTAGATATGAGGAAGTTCTTTACTATGAGGGTGATGAGACACTGGAAGAGGTTGCCCAGAGAAGCTGTGGCTGCCTCACTCCTGAAATTGTTCAAGGCCAGGTTAGATGGGCAACCTGGTCTAGCGGAAAGTGTCCTTGCTCGCAGCTGGGGATACTGAACTAGACAATCTTTAATGTCGCTTCCAACCCTAACCATTTTATGATT
This sequence comes from Psittacula echo, assembly GCF_963264785.1. Taxonomy (NCBI): domain Eukaryota; kingdom Metazoa; phylum Chordata; class Aves; order Psittaciformes; family Psittacidae; genus Psittacula; species Psittacula echo. The sequence continues at coordinate 65,958,054 of NC_137739.1, read as the reverse complement.
CTGTGATTCTATGACAATTTTGAGTTTAACTGAGGTCATAAGGGCATAGAGGCAAGCATTGAAATTCTGACACCACTCATGAAATTTCAGGAGCTTATATTATTTTGTATATTACTGATGAAAGATTATAAAAATAGCTACTTGAATTTTAGACAATATATTTCCTGTTTCTCTATCAGCTGGAGCCTGAATTTTCTTATAGTTATGTCAGTTTTACATAATTTTCTTTGCTGATTTTAGTCATCATATATGGAGTATAAAGGAAGACTCATATTCCATATGGAAGAGAGTACATTGCACTGGAACCTCGATCCATATCACATCTCTTGTCCTGATACAGCAACAGCTACTACTCCTACAGTCTGGGAAAGCTGAAATATCCCCAAGCCCATCTGCCAAAATGAGTAACTGAAATAGAGAAGAAATTCCTTTCTGACCTCATGCTCACAGTTAACTTATTTCCTGAAAAATGCAATTTTGATACAGTTTTATCTTGCAAAGCTACAGGAATTATTAGTGGTCATAAAATGATTAATTCATTTTGAAAGTCTACTGACTCAGTGACAATTAGCAGTAGTCCGTTCTGCGGGTCCACCATAGATAACACAAAGAAATCTTCAGTGTTTTAAGCTTTGTAACATTTTGTGGCAATAAATTCTGAAAGAAAACTTTACCTATACACAGACTTGGCTTTGAGACAGAGGAGAAAGAAGCATATATTTTGTAGTTTTCTATTACTTAAACCATGTATGTTAAAGCAAAAACCTATTTTCACTTCTGCTTTCTAAATATGACCCTTTTGTTTTATTTAATGCTCATGTTTTAAGTGGGAGATGGGAGAAAGAATGTACTGAAAAAATTTAATTTGCATTGTGAAAAGCCACTGCTATTCAATACTATTTGGTGCTATACAGATCTGGTTCATACTCTCAGATTGTTTGTAGTATAGGTCTTGTGAATCTGATGATATAAAGTGCAAAAATCACCCCCCCCAACATATTAAAGAACATCTTACACTGATATAAAAAAAGTACAGCTCGATACTTATTTAGAGAACTAAGCATTATTTATATGCTAAATTAAATATATTCATTCTCCTGTGTGAGTAGTTTGTTATCTATGGATAAAACCCTGCATCTCAGATATGTTTAATAATTATATGTGGACATTGAACAAGGGAAGGGTTTTACTGGATCATTATCTTCAGTCTTTTGCACTCAGAACGAACTGCATCGTGTAATCCCATTCCTAACCTCATTATCCTTCATCATCAGCCAATGAATTAACCTTTGCTCCTGCACTTCTCTTGGGAAGCTGTTATGCAGCTGATTGTGAGGAAACTCATTCTTTTTAATTTCCTAAATTAATTCAGGCCACTTTATTCCCCTTCCAATATGATCCTCTAGTTGGTCCTGTAGTTCTTACTTCATGCTAGCACAATTCATAGAGAGCTAACACCTGTGCTCCCTGTTTTCTCTTTCTCCCAAAGTAGACTCTCAGTTCCCTAAAAGGAATGATTAGCTCTTCTTTCTGTCTGTTCTGGTCTAAGTTCATCTTTGTAAACAACATAACACGGAGCACTGTCTGCAGTTTATTGTTACCTTACATAATGATATTAATACATCACTATTTCTGCTGGAAATATTTTGCTTTTGCTGCAGGTTAGTATCACATTGCACTTTATCATTATACTGGTGACTCATAGTAATTTTGTGAGTAAATTTTACACCTAGGTCTTTTGCTTGATCTGTCTTTTCCAGCTGACCAGAACTTTTTTTATAGTGGTACTTACTAGTCACAGTACACTTGGTGAAGAAATGTGTTGGCTATCACATTCGTGAAGAAAGAGGCCCTACCATATTTGATGATGTGTTTGTTCCAGTCTGTGTCTGGGAGACTATGTGCCCACATAAAGATAAAATTTCTGATAGCCATTTTTCCTCCAATGAAATATTAATGAGGTCCTCATCCAGGTTCAGATTTGACCCACATGAAGGAATGGCAAACTTCTGATGCTAGTTCATTTTTCAGCCCTTCATTCAGATTGATGTTGACCATAAAAGCTTCAGTTTTCTCCATGTTATTGCAAATTTTTACTTACAAAAGTGGTCTTTATTAAGCTGTGGCAATATTCTACTCTTGATTTTATTTCTAGCTTTTAGAAGAGTATCATGTATTTCAGTATCCACGTTCCAATCATGACTGATACTCCACCATGTTTTGTTATGACTCTACTATCTGATTTCCTGTCTTGCGCTATTGGTTCCACTTCCTTTGGTTTGTAACCATGCCACCATTCATTCGTTTCCAAACAGCTAAACTGCCTCGGTTACCTCACCCACTTCAGCTTGACTGTGTATAATCTTTTCAGTAACCGAACTGTATCCATGACTACTCCTATATTCTCTGCTTATACTTTTCTCTTTGCTGCTTCTGCTGATACTTTTTCCTCCTTCTTTTTACTGAATGCTTTGAACTGTTTTTCTATTGCCTGTGTGATAAAATCAGGTTTGGAGAGTCAAATGTAACTCTTCTTCAGTCTTCTTCCCTGGGCTTCTTAGTTTAAACTTCTTCTGAAAGGTTACGCCAGTTTGAATCTTACAAAACCAGTCTCTCAGGTAGAAGACATTTTTAGTGTCCATTTTCTCCACATGCTTCCTTGTATATATTTTATTGTATAATATTGTATAGTATATTACTATATTGGCTTATTTAGAGTATTTTTAAGGCCTGTATCAACAATTATGGATTTTTTGTTTTGTTTTCCTGTGGCAGGAGGTTAAAATATTTCTAGAAATATTATAATTTACCCTAAAAGGATGTAAACAACTGATTCCCTCCAGTTCAAGAAACAGCCCCTGTAAAGAGTGTACAAAGTCAAGAATCTTGATTTGGCAGCAGAGTTATTCAGTGTGAATCTCATGCAAGCCACAAAGCGATTTTGGTGCCACTTCTCAAACAGCTGCTTGTGTATGTAGAGTGTATGCTGACAAATCTTCTTCCCATCATCCTGGTCCAAAGATATGTCCCTAAGAAAATAATTATAGAGAGACATAGCCTCCAGCTGGCAATCCTTTTACTTCGGATGCCTGGCTTTTTGCCAGGAAAGGCCATTTTTGATTCATCTGAGGGCAATATGTATTTGGCATATTTCTGATTTCTTCAGACACCTCTGAGCTGCTCATTTCAGCTGACTGAACAGCTGGCTTATTCTGAACAGCGCTAGGTAATGCTTTTCTGCAGAGCAGATATCACTGAACACCATCAGTGCAGTCTGTAAAGTCCGCCAGATTTCTTCTTAGTCAACAATTTTTCATTTTGTTTAAGGAAGGTATAGGGGGTCCAAAAAGTAGGAATAAATTTGAAATACAAGGGTAATGTTTAGTTTCACCTCCAAATCCAGGCAAGTCTCCAGAGACTTCTACAATCTCAGCTATCTGGAATATTTTGATGGCAGCTCTCCAGTTTAGTGGTTGCAAGAAGGGTTGCTGATTTCAATAGATGTTTCTTCTCTCCCAGTGTTAGCAATGGGTCATCAACTTTCAGAAGAATTTTGCAATAGAAGTTTCTGGCAATTTATTATTACTTTTGACCCTCTGTGTTTAATGATTGGTTTGTTCATACAAAAACTTGTGCTCAGGTTTGCAAGTGCAGCTAGTACCACGAAACACAGAGACTGGGTTTTCTTTTGTGTAAATTGCTAGTGCAGAGCCAAGCTGAGAGTTTGTATCATGGATGACATTTGCACAGATTTTCACTTCTTGTATATTTGGAAATTTTGACCTCCATAACACTGGAGAACATAAAAATTCTCCTATACTTGTTTCTGTAAAAAAGAGTGTGCACTGGACATTTTCCACTGTTTCTTTGTTTTGTTTTGGTTTGGTTTTTTTTCCACTTGCTCTCAGATATATGCATGTGGCATTTTGGCAAATACAGGTGTATAATTCATACTTATTCTTTTGTCTGCTTGAAGAGGGTTTCTGCCCTTGGAAAATTTGGCTGTATCTATTCATGGTCACTTTCAACAACTCTTATGTTGGGTTTTTCTGTTGTTCCGATAGCCACTTGGTTGGCCAAAGCGACTCTGTGTTGACACTACGTTGGCCAACAGAAAAGAACTCCTGCAGTTTCAACTGGCAGGGTTATTTTCCAATTCCTTCCCTTGATTACTGAGACATGTAGCTAACTTTGTGCAGATTCTGTGTTTCAACCAAAAGATGGGAACATTTTGTTGAGAGAGTGAAGTGTGTCCTCTTTATGTACTGTTTATTTTACATTAGAGGAGTTCTTGAGGCAGGATGTCCTACATCACTTCATAGTTTTAATAAGGAAGCTGTCAGATTTTATTATTAATTGAAAAGTTACAAATACTTCAGTCCAAACATCTTTATACATATTTTCCAACAACTTTCTTCCTTACATCAGTTCAGAATCTGCAAATATAACACACTTCAATTACAAATAATGTGATGTAATGAAAAGCTTGTTAGTCTACAGCACAAATCAATAAAAGAAAATAACTCCAAACCGTTGAATATGATTTGTGTCTTCGTCATTTGTGTGTTTTTCTGTGCATATCTTAACATCTATTATGTGTTCTTCCTCTCTTACCTTTTATTTTTTTCCTTGGTGCTTTTTCTTGATGTATTCTGGGAGCTTGCAAGCAAATAGGTAGAGGGGAGGTGAATAGGGAGAAAAGATTTCCTGTTTCATATTGTTTTCCATGAAAAGTGGAGTCTGTCCCTTTTCCGATACAATCTTTTAATTTTTTTATTATTATTTTTTTTTAATCTGTTTTCTTAGTCATTTTTCTTAATAGCTAGTTCAGTCCAGCTGAAACACTGAAGGCAGCAACTTCCATGCCCAGAGAAACTTGGCATTGAGAAATGACCAATTATGTGTTAAAACAAGGACAGGTAAACCCTACTGGGCAGATCCCATTGCAGTAACAATGAATTTTGGCTGATTACATTTTTGGGTTTATTTTGTATATTTATCTTTGTATATTTATTTCCTACATTTATTTTTGTAAGGCACAACACTTCCATCATTGCTTTGTTTGTCTTATCTTCTAAAAGCTCTGCTTTCTTCACTTTTGATCTCTTAATCTTGTAAATGTCTCAGCATGACATAAATCCCACACATATAAACTCTTTCTGTTAATGTTCAAAAAACAAAATGCAACTAAACAAGTCAAAGGTGATTATCTAGCTACCTGCAGAATAATAAATAAACAAACTACAGCATTTGGATATAAGAAGTTTATTTTACCTACAAGAAGGTGAATGTGAACACTAGCTAAATTCTAGGATTGGAGAAAAATACTTCTTCTCACATTCTTATTCATAAAACCAAACCAAACCAAACCAGACAAAACCACCACCATCAAAAACGTCACAACCCAAAACAAAACAAAACAAAAAGCAAAAAGACCCCAAAACCCAACCCCCTGATTCATTCAATATCAAGGAGCTGGCATTATTGACAGTGGATTCATTTTAAGGTCAAAATGATGTATCTTTCTCCTCTCCTACTTTTTAGTGATGTCTGCATTCCTATAGGATTTAGCAATAATTTCCCTTTGAGGAGAAGCTGGATTTAGGAGTCTAACTCTTCTAGGTTCTTTCAAAAATACAAGCTGTTATTAATAATCATCCAATGCCTGTAACATTACATCAGACTTCAGCTTTTTTAAGTCCAGGAGACCATATGGGTAGTGTATTCTCAACACCTTCTAGTAACTTCTAGCTGTCTTACCAAATATTTAAATAAATTTGTTTGGGAGTGAGAGCTCAGTGGTAATTCAGCATTCATTGTAGGAATGCAGACAAAGAGGGAGCACTCATTATTTATTGAACTATTTTATTGAATTATTAAGCACTGATTTAACTGTAAAGATATTCTTATAAAGAGACATTTAATTGATTTTAGTATAGCTAGTTCTTCATCTCTAAAGGATTAGGAAATAAAACCAATATTGTAAGTAAATAGGAGTGATATTATAAAATATTTTCCATAAGTAATTAGGAAATTGTGATAGTTTTTGAGACATTAAAATATTTCTAATTATATAAACTAAAGTTGTGCTATTATGAAAACCTTATGAAACCCTATTTTAAGCCCCTCATATCACTTTTCTGTATGAAACTGCTTTCATCAGTATGTGGCTAGGCTTATCGTGGAGAAAAGAAAAATCAGAAAATGTCTCAAGAAAATCTGTTAAATTTTGCAGTTAAAACATGCTCAACATTGTTTCAGGACTTCAAGTGTATGGTTTATGCTTTAGAGGGACGATTTTTGAAACAATAACCTGTCAGTGAAAGAATATAGAGCCCATTCTGATGTTATCAGATTTCTTAGGCTAGATCTCATGGATAACAGTTATGAATTCAGTGTCTTCTATATGATATTACTGTGATCGAGGTAATTACTTTGTTGAGACAGGTCCTGCAAATGTTTCCACACTGTGATTGCTACCAAATCCTGAATGCCTGCTGCCTCTGAGAATAAACATATGGTAGGAAAGCTGCTGGTGGAAATTTTGTTTTATATTCAGTGTAACAGGGTAACAATGGTAACAGTTGCCACTGTTCAAAGGGAAATGACTGATTCAAAACAAAACCTTAACCTGGCAACCTGTCAGAGCGAGAAAAGCAGCGATGCCAGTCAAAACAGCAAAGGCTGTACTGTTCCTCCTCCCTCGATCTTTCTCTTACTATGAAAGACAGTATTATGTTTACAGTGTTTATTTTATCTCTGAACCTTTTGCTGATGCAGTGCTCTCGTGCTTTTTTATAGTCATTTCCTGCTCTTAGATGGAATGTTTTAAGAAATTATCAGTCTGTTTTGTCTGTTGCTGTTGTGCCTGTGTTGTACTTCAATGCTAAAGTTTCACTGTCTGTTACTCAAAGCTTCTGCTTTGGCTGGAACTGGAGAAGCTGCTCCAAGAGAGGGGTGGGATGTAGGTGTATCACCATGGGAGAAGGTTAGAGAGAGAGCTGCAGCAACCTAATGGCTGTAGGATGAACTCTGTCGAGGCATCTCACAACATCTGGCAGCATCTGGTGAGGCATTTGACAAAAGCCCTCTCATCTCAAATGTCACATGGGGACAGATGGAGATTTTGTGTTGGGGCAGGGTGTGACTGCATGCCAGGCAGCTGAGTTTTTGAGCAAGGCTTTCACAGTCCAGCAGTTTGGGCACTTGGACCCTGTAATGTATCAGAAGGAAAACTAGCCAGGTGTCACGCTGGGGCACCTCAGGAGTAGCTGACCAATACCATACTTTGCAGTTTAAGAGTGGAGCAGCAACATGAAAATCTATCTATCTTATCAATAGCTCTTGTGTAGAAGGTGAGTCACCTTATAATGATATTACTTGCTTTGCATAGCTTGGATAATGCTCTTACTTCCAAGGAGATCCTGGTCTGGAGCAGACAGCTGCTGTCACCAGAAGAGCATCCTGCACTGTAGTGTGCTCATTAAAACAGAGTTCAGCAGTGCCTATAGCTCAAAGCAGGAGATTAAAAAGAGATGAGCACTGGTCAGATTGTCAACCATTATCTTGTGGAAAAAAAAAAAAATAAAAAAAAAGATTTGCATCTTGATAAGAGCACTAAACAAGCTGATTACCAAACAGAATCATAGACATAGTGTGAGGTGTCTGAGCCCATGGCAGGGGCGTTGGAACTAGATGATCTTAAGGTCCTTTCCAACTCAAACCATTCTATGATTCTGTAGTATCTGCATTAGTTGAAGCCAGTAGTTCACAAATAACCTCAAGCTAGGAAGAAACTTAGGCAAAATGCACATAAATCCAAAGACCTGACCTTCCCCCACCACCTCTCATACCTTGGGAGTGACTTTGGCTGAGAATGAAGCAGAAAAACATTGGCATTTCCTTTGTTGAAATATTATTCTGCCCCCGTGGATGTAGGCAGTCTTTTCAAAATGTATTAGATTTTTATCTGCAAAACAAGAAAATTTCCTCAAAAGAGGAAACTTTAAACCAGCAACTAAGAAAACCAGTTCATTTTAAAGAGACTTTACAAATCCAAACAGATCTGCTTGGCCAGAATACCAAGATGGAGGCAAATAAATACTTCTCATGCATCTGCAGGGTTACAAATATCCTTATGCATCATTTAATGAGTTTTGGTGTGTCTTTTGTTGTTACTGTTATCTTCCTGTCAGAGGTATTTGCTTTCTAGGGACCAAATGTAGACCTTGGTGGTCTGTGTAGTGGAAGAACAGGAGGAAGGCTGCTAGATGTAACCACAGTTGCAGCTGAGAGTAAAAGGTAGGTAGAAACCTAGTAGGGTACCTCCCTGATGAAGCAGCACAGCCTCTTGTGAAAATGTACTCTGCTAAGTTACATTTTTGCATCTGTTTTCACTGTCAAGTCCTCCACACACACCACCCAGGTCACAGAAGGCAAAGGCAGGACTGGGAGAATGAAGAACTATGTGCTGTAGAAGAGTTTGAGATCATCTAAGGAACTTGAAGGTGCTCCATGGGACCTGATGACATCTTCAGGTCCTGATAGAACTGATGAATGAAGCCTCTATTCATTATATTTCAGACATCATGGCAGTCTGGTGAAGTTCCCACAAACTGGAAAAGGGGCAATATAACCACCATTTTTAAAAAGGGGAAAAGGAAGACATAGGTATTACCAGGCTGGCCATTCTCACCTCAGTGCCCGGCAAGATCATGGAACAGATCCTCCTGGAAACTGTGCTAAGGCATGTGGAAAATAAGGAGGTGGTTGGTGATGGCCAACATGGATTCTCTAGGGGCAAATCATATCTGAAAAATCTGGTGGGCTTCTACAGTGGGGTTACAGCACTGGTGGATAAGGGAAGAGTGAATGATGTCATCTACCTGAACTTGTGCAAAGTGGCTGACACTGTCCCACTCAAAATCCTTGTCTCTAAACTGGAGAGGCATACATTTGAGGGTTGGGCCACTGGGTGGATGAGGAATGGGCTGGATATTTGCACTCAAAGAGCTGCAGTCAATTACTTGATGTCCAAGTGCAGAACAGTGATGAGCGACGTTCCTCAGAGATACCGGGAATGGGACAATGGGAATGAGTGCATCCGCAGCAAGTTTGCTGTTGACACCAAGCTGTGTGATGCAGTCGATATGCTAGAGGGAAGGGATGCCATCCAGAGGGACCTTGACAGGGTTGAGAGGTGGGCCTGTGTGAACCTCATGAAGTTCAGCAAGGCCAAGAGGAACCTTGGTTTCAGGCAGTCCCAATCACAAATACAGGCTGGGTAAAGAAAGTCTGAGGAACAGCCCTGATGAGAAAGACTTGAGGGTGTTGGTTAATGAGGTCAGCACGATCCAGCTGTATGTGCATGCAGCCCAGAAAGCTAACTGTATGCTGGGCTGCCTCAGAAGCAGCATGACCACCAGGTCGAGGGAGGTGATTCTTCCCCTCTACTCCATTCTCATGAGACACCACCTGGAGTACTGTATTCAGCTGTGGGGTGCCAGACACAGGAAGGGTGTGGGCCTGTTGGAATGAGTCCAGAGGAGGGCCATGAAGACAATCAGTGGGCTGAAGCACCTCTGTTATGAAGACAGGCTGTGAGAGCTGGAGTTGCTGAGCTTGGAGAAGACTTCCTAAAGACCTTCTAGCAGCTTTTCACTGCCTAAAGGGGCCCTACAAGAATGTTGGAGAGGGACTTTTTGCAAGGGCATGTAGTGATAGGACAAGGGGGAATGGCTTTAAACTAAGAGAGGGTAGATCTAGATTAGGTATTAGGAAGAAATTCTTCACTGTGAGGGTTGTGAGAGACTGAAAGAGGTTTTCTCAAGAAGTTGTGGCTGCCTCATCCGTGGAAGTGCTCAAGGTGAGTTTGAATGGGGCTTTGAGCAACCTGATCTAGTGAAAGGTGTCCCTGCCCATATCAGGGGATTTGGAACAAGATGATCTTTAATCTTCCTTCCAACCCAATCATTCTATATTTCTGTGACATGATATTATATGAAATGAAAGTTGCTCATTCAGTTGAAAGCAACCTGTGTAGCAGATATTAAAAATCATGCATCAAGTTGGTCACAATATAAACATGAAAGTGTTTCTTCTAGCAATATATTATTATTTTATTTTACTTGCATTTTGGCTCCTAATTCTTTAGAACACATTCTCTTCATATTGTGAAGCTTGTATCACAGTTATGAATGCTAGAGATTTAGTTATTTTATTTCAAATGAGATTTCCTATTCTTTAATAACCACAGGACTCATAAGAGCTAGAGATTGAAGGAAAACATGAAATGTTTGTGGATCATTCCATGGACATAATAATTTCTTCAATTATTATCTCATTGTCAAGTCTCCTGGTAGGAAATACTTGCATGCTCTGAAATTAATACCTGTTTCATATTTGTGTTTTACTTTAGTGCCTGCTACTCAGTCTTTAACTGATTTTGAACAGTCTTTATAACCCAGTCTATGTAAAAAGGTCTAGGCAAAATTAAATTACCCATATTTGTTAGTTATATCTGGCACTAAATAAATAAGGACTCACTCCTGTTTAAAATATCATAAATCTTTAACGGTATCTTATGGTCTGAAAAAAAAATGCTTGTATCCATATTCACTCTTTATTGGTTGAAATTGCTGTTTTCCAGTAGAAGAGTGTTGTATTAGCTCTTTTGCAGGTCATTTGTAGTGATGAATCTGATTCACTAGATGTACTTGAAAAGAACAAAGGAATTTAAAGTGTTAATATTACAAGATTCTTTGTGTCATAGTTCTTAAAGTTAGCCAGTTTCAGACTGTCAGTTTCAATCCAAATTAGATTCTCCTAATTTCTTGCAGCATATCATATCAGTTTTCAAAAAAGTGGTGACTAAAATATTTATTCTCTGTAATAACCGTCATCTTCTTCAAAAATTTATGATACCCTTGTCTGTCCAGAATAGCCTATTATTTCAATGGTGTCATATCACTCGTTTTTTTAAGCTGCCTTTATTGTTTTTATTTAATGATGCATTGTTGGGTTAAGTGGTTTCTTCAGACTACATTTATTTTCTTTGATATATGGCGTTATCTTGATGATAGCCTCTATGTTGCGGTCTTACGTTTGACAAAGCGATTTTGCTGAAACTGGAAGTTAAGATGATATAAGGTTTCTTTTCAAGCCATACTTCTAGTAATTGAGTCTGTTTGTGTGATATGTATTGGCAGAACAGAATGAGTAATTTTGCAATGAATAATTTATTTGATAAATGTAGATTCTCACTTCGATATGTTGTAAGAACAAAGCAGTTACTTTGAATTATTTATTATTCAGATTTAACCAATTTTTATAATCAGAAAATTACTCTAAAATTGATAGATATTGATAATTTCTCTGGGAATATTGACTCAGATAAATTTGAAACTGGAGATTAATTGGTTAATTTCTGGTACACAGTAAACACGGTTTCTGCTACCAAATGGATAAACTTTTGAGTGCCTGCACTGTTGTTCATCACATAGTTTTAAAATATGGTTCCTATGAATACTTGTGCATCAGTTCAGAAGCTCACTTATATATAGCATATATATGTATTAGTGCTGTGAGTTCATGGAAAGCATATATAAACAATATTTGAGCATATTCAAGGTGAATTTATTTTAAAATGTGAAAGGAAAGAGACTATCAAGTTTACATTATTTGGCTGAGCTTATAAATTATGTAATTTATAGCTTCATCCTGTTCCAATTCAGATCTGCTCACTTCAGCGGACAAGGCTTTTTAGGAAGTGCAGAACTGATTCGGAATGTGGAAAGATCTGACACAGCTTTCTGCTGTTTGAGCAGGTGTGATACTGGCTGAATCTCTTGCCCATGCTTCTTACCCTCAGTTCCACTGCTTTGTGTGGCATCAGTGGAAAACTGACTGTTTGAGAGTTATGCCTGGTGGGGCATCCCTGTAGCAGGTCTGTGCTTCTCTTTGCATGGTCTGCAATTTAAGGAGATTAATCAAAAATCTCAGTCTTCCCTAAATTGGGCAGCAATTTACTGGAACTGCTAGGATTTGTCCCCATGTTGACAATTAAAATTACATCTGTGCTTCCATCTTTGTCTGTAGTTTACCAGAAGAAGGTGCAAAGGTTTATGGTCATGACAACATCTGCCTGTCCTGCCAGGAAGACAAAAGGGCTGTGAATTCTTGGCTTCAGGGATTTTTTTTTGCTGTAATTAGATTGCTGAGAAGGATTTTTGCTCCTGCCGTGTTTGCTTTTTGAAGTGAACACTGTATATAGCAGACAAAAATAAATGTTCTTAAAATAGGAATTGCTATCTGAAAAAGTGAAAAGTGCAATTCAGTCTTCAGCTATTCAGACGCAGGTCAAATGAGAAGCTCTTCAGAACTTCGTGAATAGAAAACAGTAAGTGCAGGATCTCTGAAATGTTATACTGGAAGTAATATTCCCGAGGAAAAGAACAGATTTCTATCTAAACACATAATGTTATGCTGCATCTTTTATTAGTATTAATGGACACTTTGCTTACAACAACAACAACAAAAGGTAATTTTGGGGGTCATTGTACATTTATTTAGGGTAAAAGAGATGTACTCTGCCCAGTGAAAACTTCAGCATTAGTAAGGGAAAACAGCCACCAAAGAATGTGTTTGACTATTTTAAGAATTTACCTGAGTTCTTCAGACTTCACCACCCCTTTCATTATTGTTAATATCCTGATGAAAATGTGTTTTCAATCTCTGGCATTCCAAGATTATAAGTAAATAATTCTGTCCTTGAACCATAGTGCAGATTAATTACTAGCTGGAAATTGTTCCTCTTGAGCAGAGAATATGAAAGTTTTTAACAAAGAGAATGTTCATTAATCTTGTGAGATGTTTTTTTTGGAAGACAGATACGTATTTCTGAGGGGAAAAACACTAACAAGCTTCAGTTAGAGGGCCACATTTTCTGTACACTTGTATATCGCATGTGTCCCAAACGATGTTATAATAGCTGTGTGTCTTTGCAATGTCAAGTGCAATGTCTGGCTCCTATGAAGCAGAATATTTGTTCTGAGATATTAAAGCATTAAATGTGCATTTTCAGACCAGTATGAAGAGTCTTGTTTTAACAAGGCACTTGAAAGAATCGATTTATAACAGTATGAAGAAAATTATTCAAAAAAAGACAATGGAAATATGGAAAAAAGTAGACAAACATATATCACTCTAAGGGCTGTATAATTAAAAACAGTGTGTTCTCTATCTGGAAGTTTAATCCCTAAAGAAGGTGGATGGATAAAAATGAATGTATACATAGCTACCTTTACTATAGTTTCTTACATTTTTTTTACTCAGTGTGCTTCGTTCATGTTACTTCAACATCAGATGGAATGATGTTGTTGCAGCTCTAGCTTACTTGCAACATGAGGAGTGTTGCTTCAGAAGCTTGCCAGCTCTGAGGTTATGCTCTGTGTCCTCTTTAGCTTGCTTTATTCTTCAAATTTCATTTAAGTCACTATGGCTTGCGTGTATTATATATATTCTTCTCTGATCCATACAGATCTCAGTCTGAGTCTGCTATAGGTTTTAGGTGGCAGGCTTGGTTCATAACCTTTAATTTCAGAGCACTGCTTTGGTCTTAGGAATCCTAGCAGCAGTTTCTCATATCAGCAAAAATTGTGAATGTTTCACAAATACTAGTTATCTTTGGAGATGTAGACTGAAGATCAATTTTTTCCCCACTGTTCATTTATAAGTAGGGTAAAATTAGATGAAGTTCCTCTCTAATGACAAATACCACTTTTCAGTTGAACTTAAAGGGCAGAGAATCCTTTTGACAAAGAACATTTAGGAATTTGCAAAGCCTTCCTTGAACAGCTCAAAGGGTGGTTCTTTGGAACAGGTGAATTCTGTAACATCATAAGTGGGGGAAATTAAAAAAAAAATAAAATAAAAAGATCCTAAAGGCTGAAAGGATGAGAAAGGAAAAATATGACATTGGGAAATAATAAAGGTGCCATAAACACCAAAACAAATAGGAAGAAAAGTCTGCTTCTGATTTATGGCCAGTAGAAGGGATGTTCTTGGCACACCTTAGACATCTGCATTTGCCATAGATGTAGTTTTTGTATGGCTGCGTCCCCAGTGCAATAGGTACTTGGTTATTATGCCTAGAGATAACAGCAGAGTTCAGGGTCGTGTGTGGTAGGAAACCATTGAGAAGGTAGGAGTGTTTGCGGACACTACCATCAAATAGTTGGAATAACCAAGCCCTTATACTTTAGTGTTAGTGCCAGGTAAGGCTGAGTTAATGTAAGCAAATACTGGAAATGAATTTCTTGCTGCCATCTTGTGTCTAAAGGCAAAATGGCAAGGAAATTTCTAGAGTTCCAAGTACTGATTTTACATTCAACATTAGGATATTCCTCTTACTCTTCTTAACACCAAAGTGTAGACAAAGGCCAGCCCAAATAGGAAAGTATTAAAGATTTGCCCTTGAGAAGATTGGGAAAGTGTAATTTAACTTTTGCAAGAGATCCTGTGAATTTTTGTTGAGCAGTTCTCAGAAGAGTAACAGCTAAGGTGTTAAAAGTTGCTCTTCCCAAGCCTATTCCCAGCAGAACAGTTTTATGAGGTGCTAGAAGAAATGCTTAATAGTATTATTTCCATGATGGATAGGGTGGAGCCTGCATTTGCAATATTGGTCTTCCTATTAGTTTTCTCCATGAACTCAGTCATAGTATACTTTCTAGCAATATTGTACTGTGCTCCAGAAAGACCCCAAAAGGCTGTTGTCCTGTTAAATACATATCATTTAGTAGAAAGAATTTTATAGCCTACAACATGGTACTTTACAGAATGATCTGACAAACTTATGCAGAGATGATGTTACCTCTTAAATAAGTTTTTAGATCAATTTCCTGCACAGTTCTCTTAATTCCACCTGTTCTTGCTCATGAGCCTTTGCTTCCCTGTGCTCTCATTCTTGTATCTTTCAAGTACCATTCAGTATTTAACTCTTCTGCTTCTGAGTTGAGCTGAAGCTTTCGACTGATGGGAAGGGCTGTTACTCTGGACTCTTTTACAGGGAAGCAGTGCCATTTCCTTTTGTTTTCAGAAGGCCAGCTGTAAAAGACAAGCAGAAGTTGACTGCTGCTGTAACAGTTTTTGTGGAAGAAGGTGCTTGAGCTAGCCATAGTTCTGAGCTGTTTCCTAATGCTTACTCCTGACTGAAATTATGATGAACATCCATTTACATTAACAGCTTTATAGCGAACATCAGAAGAGACTGTGACATCCATATTTGCAATGTAATGTATTAAAACAGTGGTAGTAAGAAAATATTGGAGAAAAACAGTACAAAATCAGTTAACATAGATAAATGGGTCAGTGGGAAGAGATTTTCAAAGCAGAAGAAACAGACAATCTTGCACTGAGAACAGCCATCCATCATGTTCCCTGTTCCGTGCTAAACTACACATCTAGATAATTTGGCCTTTTAATAAATGCCTGACTTTCTTTCAGATCTGTACCTGGTAACTGACCCATCATGAGTTTGTTCAACAGTGAGTCATGGCCGTGTTGTTTTTGGGTCATTTTTTGAAGATCCACATTTACTATGCTGTCTGCACACCCAAATGTCTTCAGTCCTTATCTAACAGAGTCAGTACAGTGTGAGAAATTGGTACACAACTTTCTCTTCCCTGTCAAACAAGTAAACATCTTGGGGGATTCTTAGCTTGAAGAAAATGTTCTGTGATATTAAAAATAAAGTCAGTCAATGGAACTTAAAGTTTTTGGCTTAGATCAGTGTTGACTGAGGTCTCTTTAATGAATTTATGTCTACATAGATGCGGGTTGGAATTATGTAAGTGCAGAAAACATCTCTTCATTCTGTAGGCTCTAGAAATGTTGTTGGCGTAAACCACTGGAACAAACTACCCAGGAGAGAAGTGAATTCGCTCTCTCTTGACATTTCTAAATAAGACTAAATGCCTTTATGGAAGATATATTTTATTCAAACAGAAATGATATGGCTCAGTGCAAAAGTACCTGGATGAAACTCTTTGGACTGTATTATACAGTCAGATGTCTTTTTCGACCTCAAAATCTAGTGGTCTTCAAAGTTTTCTTTGTCTTACTTTTTTCAGTGTTGTGTTGTTGCTTATATTTTTTGCTTCTTAACTAAGACTGTAGACTTTTGGGGAGGCAAAAGTGTTTCTGGAAAATTGCCTGCAGAAGGACTGTAGAGAAGCTAGTAAGTGGTTGAGTATTACTGCTGACAGTAATACTACATAGTTACTGACATACTGAGGCACTAAACTGGAGAAGTCATTCTCAAAAGAATGTCGAAGTTACTGCAACATGCTTAAGACATAGTTAATAGTAAGTGAAATGGCAGACAATGTTCATTAGACATGGACCATCATTATGGTTCAGCGTTAACATGGTTTGAGGTGACTTTCAAGTTCTACTTCTCAAAAGCTATTATTTGAGCTTTTTCTTTTTGAGGGGGGAAGAGGTGTCTTTTTTTTTTTTGTTTGTTTTCTTCTCAGTTTTAGTCACACATTGCAATGTCAGGTAATACTTGGTTCTGAATTTATAACTTAACCCTGCAACACTGAACTCTAGATGTTCATATATTTTTTGGAAATGAAAGCTTAGATGCTGGCATAGAAGAAAGCAGTGTCCTGAAAGAAGTGTCTGGATTTAACATCCATCATCAAAATGGGTCGGTTTAGCGTTGGCAAGAGTCCGTTTGTAATCAATCTGCTAACAGAAGAGTGATAGAGTGGCTACTTTCCTTGAATTAAATAACTGAAACCAAGACTTGGGGTCAGTCCTTGGTGCATATGTATCTGTAAACAGAGTTGGCTATATCTCTACTAGGAGTTATTTCAGAAAATACGCAATTATCTGTAGAGATCTAAATACAGTCTGAAGTGAAGGGAAGGGGAGATTTCCATTTCAATCTTTAAGTCATGTCACATAGAGTAGGGATAATTTAAATGCTCCAGAAATGCACTAGCTATGGATGCACTTTATGATGAAAGATTGGAATTGAGTACAAATAAAGACAGCTAGATGCTCTAGAGCATGTATTCTTCACTGATAGCATTTCGGGATAGTGAGGTAAGGACTTTGCTAATGTTAAGCTTACATGTGGCCTCTTTCAAAAGAGAGCACAAAATCCTAAATGTTTGTGCTGAGCTACAGAGCTATTATTACTAGATGTTACTGTATCTCAGAAAAAAACTCAGTGGCCTAGGAGGAACAAAATTTTTTAAAAAAACAGTACTTAATAAAAGCGGTTTCCATATGATCTCAAATCCATGAGAACTGGCAAGGTTTTTCTAGGGACATTATGACTGGCATATAATAGCAGTAATAATAGTTCTTGTACCATCATTATGTGTGCTCTGTGTTTTTAGTTTCTTGATGTTATTTTTCAGAATAAACCTGGACTGCATTTTTTCATTTCAAACTTGCCTCTTTGTACTACCTCCTTATGTTTCTGCGAATGCATACTTATTATTTACAGAAAAATTACTTGGAAAGAAGGATGGGCTGAAAAGTTTGGGATTTACTTGTACCATCAAGGAACCTTTTTCTTGCAGATTCCAGCTTGAATTCAGGCCAGGCCAGCAGAGGAAGACTTTTAGAGCTAATAAGAAAATGTCAGATATGCTCATAAGCAATAGGACATGTGTATGGAACCATAATCACATTCTAGTATCCTTTCTAATCTCCTGTTACTGATCACAGCTAGGGCCACTTAACATCATCTCAGTAACTGGGTCCTACTCCTGATGGATTGCTCCTGACATCTAAGTTGTACTCAGTAAGCTAACAATCACTCTCCCTTCTGCTAGCATCTACATGATATCACAATTTGCAACCTTGTTAGCAGTATCATTTCTAAGTCCATGTGTGATCAGGATCTCAATCTTTTTGTTCAGTATTTCCATTCATTTAGAGTCATTTCACTTACTTCATTATTGCTCTACTCATTCTTGGATAAGATACAGTATTCTGTAATTTATAATGGTGCTGATTCCTTCGATGAGACTTAGGAAGGCAGGAATGCAAAAGCCCTTACAGGTTGTGCAGCCTGCTAGAAGGTGGACTGGTCCATCTTTAGTATTGGGAGCTCCTCTGGTATTCATCTTCTGAGATCTTATGGCCCAGTCCCAAGCCTCTGGCAAGGATAAGTGTCCCCATCTTGCCTGCTTACCTACAATTCCTCCTCTCTCTCCTCTTACCTGGGCAGATGGCTCTATCTGGGATATGTATTTAGTAATTAGTAATAGCATGGGTTTCCTCAGTGATGTATTTATGTATTTAAAGAGTACATAATGATCATTTGTATGTCTGCCCTTCCACAGCAGTGCACAAAGTGCTTTATTATTCTTCAGATAATGGAGCTGTACGTGCTTACACAATTCGCAAAACAGTTCTTTGATAGAAGTGATGCTCAAATATATTTCCAAACTCCTTGTTTCCTAATAATGTGGTTTCCTCTGAGACTTCCCCTTAAAGAGAAATCTTTTGATTCATCAGCATGACAGACCCATTTAATAATAAAAGCCACTGGAAATAAGCATCATGTATTTTATTGGTGTTTCTACACATTGAACTGTAGGGGGAGGTAAGGTCAGACATTGAATACACAAGGCAACAACTCACAAAGTGATGTCCAGCATTTGTTTGGTGTCCAGCCAAGGATCTGCAGTGCTTTTAAAATGGTAAAGTATATAGCAAATATCTGATGTGCCAAACCACAGAAGACAGTTGACGATGGTTATGGAATGTAAGAGACTGTAAGTAGTCCCTGTAGTGTATTTACTATACTGTACATTTTGCACATGCTATTTATTATATTGCTAGTAAAACGTCTGTAGTCCTTTTCCTCCCATATTATATTATCATGAACAAAGACCCAGCAGGAGAGTTTTACTTATTGTGAAATAAGAACTGTGCTTCTTGCTGTCCCCTTCCTCCCCTGAAAATCAAGTTAGCATTTTCAGGAATGAACAATATAGAACTGGTTTATTACCATATAGAAGATTGTTCTGGAAATAAAATTAGATGTAACATTAGAAAAATAATGTTTCAAACAAAAACCCAACAGTGACACTCCAGACCCAAAAAGAACTGTGCTAATTAAGAAATCAGAGAAAGATGATGTTTTAAACTTCTCCTAGTCTCCATTCATTTACTTCCTTATTTCATTATTCATTTTCCCACCACCACCGTCACCACCATTAATTTCTTTTGTATTGACTTTTCTCAACCTGACATGTCTACAGTTCCATCTTCTGGCCCAATGAAGATGTGATCTGGCTAGCTGCAAACTTGCCAAATCACTTGCCATGGGCAATGCAGCTGCACCAAGCCAGAGCGCAGCATATGCCAGACAGCTCTGCAGGTGGGAATAAAACTCCTGTGCTTCTGCTAATGCCTAAATGGGATGCTCCATCACTGTAATGTGAAGACATCTGAGGGCTTCCTGAGAGGCTGGCAGTGTGTTTTGTTGTCCAGCTTTGTCAGATCCTCAGGACAATAGGTGACATGGCATTAGTTTTGTGTGTGGCCAGGAACACTAGAGCAGGGCTGAGTGCTTGCTTATAATCTGATTCTCCATTTCAAGACTGTCTTTGAGAAATCCTGAATTTTACATGTTTGATTTTTTTTCCCTGTAACTTATGCTGGATGATCCCTTAGGTTCTTTTCTATTTTCACTTGCCCTGGTAGACCTAAGCAAATCAGTTTAATTCAATTACAGGGAAGCTTAAAGTGTTTTTAATGTTATTCTCAAAAAACCAATTAAACCAAAAGAAGTCTGTCTGGAGGTGTCTGATTTGAATTATTACAAAGATATTTAAAGTCTAACTGTGGATTAGTTTTCAGTACAAAAAGAGCCTCTGAGGCTGAGACTTTTGTCCTTCAAGTACTTAGGCTGCTACTTAAAGCTTATGAGTGTCATGTTTAAGGTGGGACTCTCACTTGCATGTTATTGAAGTCTGAAGTTACCGAAGTCTGCAACTTTCTTCTCAAGGCATCTATGATTTACTGTGTGTGTTTGCTAGGCAACTTTAACAATGCACCTTTATTCTCTTTGCAGCAGCTATGGATCAATTTCTCTGTGTTTGTGGAAATCCACATTTGGCATTTTCAGAAATGCCTGAGCCAAGCTCAAACCTCAGTGTTTGGATATGGGGTGATGGTAGACACATGTCTTGTCAGTTCCACAGTTTTGTTACTTTTAAAATGTATTTGATTACACACTGGGCTTATATAATGAAAACAAAGCTTTCATTAGTCTGGATTGGGAGGGGCTGTGGTTGAAGACGGGGGAGAGAAATGACAGAAAAGGATCATGGAGAGGGAGACAGGGAAGGATGAAGGAAGACAAACAAGCAATGGTGATACAGCAAGTGAGGACAAAAATTCTGGAGACACCATTTCAGAGATGAATGATTAAGAGCTGGCTCTCTCCCAGCTTCTTTGGAGAAGTTTAAAAGTGAACTGGAGATCCAGATATGCATTCTGAGTCTGGGCTGCAGGTACTTGTTTGTCTGTGTGTGAGGCTGCCTGAACAAGAAGCTTTAGGATCAAATTTAATGGAATATGGTAGTCCCTTGATAAGTGCATTTTAAATTAAATTAAATTAAAATTGTTTCATTTTGATGCTATGTTTTTATGGGTTTTGTATCATCATGGGATCAACTGACAAGTGGGGGTGAACAAAGCCTATCCATATTCCTCTTTCCTAAGGATGTATTTTACAAATCAGAAACAATTCCAACACCTGGATCTCAGCTAGACAGAGCCTGGGAGAGAGTGGCTGACCAATCACATCTGTTCTGTGCTTTCTCCACAGGACCTCTTCTCAGTTTAGGAGCAATAATGAACTTAACCAATTTGGGGATAGTTTATGGTGATATGCAGAGCATGGCAGCAAAGTGGTCTGGAGTTTTCCTAAGCCTGAAAAGGCAGAGAGCCTAAACTATAGGGAAAATATCTCTCTGAAGATGAAGGGCAAGATTCTCAATTGATGTACATCTCTCTAACTTGGCATCAGTAAAGCTATGCTGATTTACACCAGCTGAAAAATCTGGAAGGGAACAATGCACTTTTTGTTTAATTTATGTGCTCCTCAGACCATCCGTCACATTCAGTTGGAGAGGAATAACATTTGGTACATGTTTAGTCTTGATTTTTTTTTCTTGAAATGGGAAGTGAATTAAATGAAGTGAAGACAGAATAAGGCAGTTGTATTATTAGAGCTAGATGAACAATCTGAAAAAAACCCAAAATAAAATTAAAAACCAATTTGTCAAATAATGTATTTGACATCATAGCAAGATGCATTATTTCTTATAAGAATTGTTAACAGGAATTTAGAGAAGTAGATATATTGGATAAGACTAGATTTACGAAGAGCTGGCTGTATGAAACTTTGGCTAATCCATCTCTTTCGTAGAGTGTTACATAGCCTCTGTCTGTTGCACCTTTATCATCCACTGGCATCACTGAGTGCTGAATGCCATCAGAAGACCCAAGATCCAAGGATTATCAGTTCTGTTTTAGGAACTGAAAAGGAATTCAGACTGGTCTCCGCCTGTACTTGCTGAGCTTATTTTGCTGCAGTGGTTAAAACCATGTGCAGTATTGCTGTGTCCCCTTTACAAATGGCTCGTTCTGAAGAGAGGGTGGTAGAGTGGTGGCTTACTCAGAGACAGGAGCACTGTGCCAAAGGAATAGAAATTATTTATGGACTGAAGTCCATGCTCATCCAGAGGAACAAGTGATTGTAAGCGGTTCGTGTTGCTGCCTAAGCCCATTGTCAGAAGTGAAGAGGAGGAACAGGTGATGCCAAACTGCTGATTCTTTCATGTGCAGCCAATTTTATACTGCAGACTTGCTGAGGACCTGGCAGGCTTTTTGTCCATCACTGCAAAATGCTGGTCCATGCATCAGGATTGTCACAGAGCAGGAAATGACTGGTGCCAGCACAAGTTTTGAAGCAGGTTACTTCCTCAGCGGAGCAAGGAATTGGATTGAAACTCTGGGACTTCCCATTTAGGACTTTTTCTGCTGCTGGGGAATACAGATATTAAATAACCATTATTCCAGCCTGATAGCAGGTCATAGTCCAACCTGTACTGCCTTAAAAAAAACAGTTTAATGTGGAAAAAAATATTTCTAGAATATTATTCTCAAGGCTACCAGCCAAGCTGTGCAAACTGCCCTTGCAGTTAATGGCAAATAGTTGTGTGGGAAATGTACTTCGTCTTTCATAGAAAATTTTATGATTGCTATTTATTATATTTTGCATCCCAAATCAGAAAAGAAAACAGGTATGTGATATTTTCAGCAAAACATGCACTAAAATTTCCCTGTTCTGAGCAAGTCACAGTTAATCTAGAAACACTGAAGAAGTCAGGTTTACCTCCCAGGCAGCATGGCTGGGACAAATATTTGGGGAGTCCAGGAAGCAGACGACGTTGATACTCAGCAAGGCAGATGAGGCAGGGCTGTGGTGAATCAGCCACCAACCAGCCTCAACTTCAGGGAATGCCCAGTTTGAAAAAGGTTTACCCAGTAGGAACATTAGGTTAAACCACAGTGAACTGCAATGGGAGAAGAAATGCTACTTACCACAAATTTAAATCCCTTTTCTTCCAGCACGGGAAACTGATGGTAGAAGAACAGAGGCTTGCTGGCAAATCACTTTGGGAAGAAAATGGAAGAGAAATGATTGGCTCTGGCTTCTGATGATAGGTGAGCAAGACCTGAGTGTGCATTTTATGTGACCTACAAACTGCATGTGGAATGTGCATTTTCTTGTGAAAGTGTGGTAGGCAATTTAATGTTATGCCCTTTACTGAGAGAGGCAGTGAGGTTCAACTGAGTTGAGAGTGGAGAGTTCCTTCAAATCACATAGCAGCCCAAGTAAGTAAATATTATGTGGGTTGTGCTGGTACATAGTAGTACAACAAACGTTGCTTTAGAGTTGTTCAGTCTGATTCAGTGGCTACCCAACATATTTAGTGCCAGAGACCTATATAACAATATGCTGCTCTTGGACACATAGTTCCTGAAAACATAAATCCCTGTGTGTGGTTACTGCACAACCAGTATCTGACTCATTGCTTCGCAAAGCACTTTTAGTTGCTTTGGAAACACGATGGTATGCACTATCCAAACCCAGTAACCATGCTGCTCCAGTAACAGTCTGCTATCTCAGAGCTGTCAAAAACCTGCTATTGATTATCCACACCATAGCCACCAGGAACTTCGTGTGACAACCCAAACAGGATCGTGTAGCTCCAAGGACTCTGAATACACCCCCTTTGTGTTCCAAATAATGGATAGATCTCAAAAGGTGTTAGCGGCATACAGTCAATTGCAAAATATTGCAGAGTTTTCTTTCCATACAGTAGGGGGTAGTAAAATACTCAGAGACATGTGCAAGGAAAGAGCACCAAATAGTAGAGCAACTGAGTGGAAAACAAACAAAATGTCTATTTTTAAACTGAGCTAAATCCATATAATTTTAAATAGGAGCCTTTTAAGTCCTTTAAAAACAAGTTCCTTAAGCGTTTGAATGATGCTATTTAAATGTGTAGTAACTTGGCCTATTAAAAAAAAAAAAGTATTAATTGCCACACTTTCAAGATGAAAGTATTAAACATTTTAATTATGTTCTGCATGTTTAGGATGCAAACAAAAGTGCTCATTGTGAACCTGCCAATTAAAGTAGCTGCCAATAGGGAAAGGAGACGTGCTTGTGGCTTGCTTTGGGTTAGCTGGGGTCATGTCTACAACTAATGCACAGAATCTTAAAGAAATTTGGCATCTGAATGTGTGAAAATCCCAAGCAATACTTCACTCTTTCTATTAAAAGTTTGTAACTATTTTGGACTGACAACAATGTTTACGGAACAACATCAAGGCTTTTTTTTTTTTTTGCCCTCTTTTTTTTTTAATTTTTAAAAAATATACAGTGCTTTAAGGATGCAAAGGGCTGTCAGTGATGTAAGTGCTAAGAGCCCAGTTACAGGATTACTATTCTGATACAGAGTACTGCACATGACCATGGTCTAGTCCAACAGGCAGCCCATAAACCATTGAGGAAATCCAGAGGAAGCTGATGTGAATAATCATGTGCTGCTTGTCAAGAAATGGTTTAAAGCTTTGCTGTTTCAGGGCTTATAGTTTTGAATTAACAATTTAATTTCTACTAAGTCATTGTCTGCATATTTCTGTAGTACCATTTAACAACACACAGAGTATTTCAGTAATGTCACATTTCTCTTCCAACCAGTGCAGAAAAAGTAAATTTTTAATTTTCTCAGGGTTTTCATAGAAATGCATAACCTGTGGAACTGGTTTCCAGTCACGTTCACCCACCAAGCCTGATAAGACCTAAGTCCCAGCTCACTTATTCCAGTGTAAGTTAAGAGCAGTCTGAATAACACACCGCATACTGGCATAGAGATCTGTGAAGAGCTGAGAATCTGGCTTGCTGTTCCCTATTGAAGGAAGAAAGCTGTATTTAAATCCATATATAAAATAGAAGATATTTATTTTACATTTCTGCAGAGGTTTAAAAAAGTTAGATTGAAATCACGCATTTCTATCTCAGCTGATGGGGCTTCATAGGAAGATTCTGAAGAAGATACAGAAGTCCTTTGGTGAGTGTATACTGAATTTGTGTTATGTAAAGCTTTGCATTTTATTGGCAATTATTGCTAAAGATTCTGAAGTAAATTAAAAAAACAACCTGTAAGCCAAATCTACTTTATTTTCAAGAATCTCCAGCTATCACTCACATATCCTTGCCAAATATGTCATTTCTCTTAGCAACGGTATAGATGGCTTTAACAAGTATTTTTAACCTGTGAAAGAAAGTCACAGAGCTCACTGCTGAAATGTTATGTTCAGATACCTAAGGGCTGGATTTGGTAATAAATTGCTTCTTCTCCTCACAAGAGCATGGAAGGTATTCTTACAGGACATTCTTAGTGTTTCTGTGCAGGTGGTTTGGATAGATATTTGTCTTTCCAATTGAATCTGGCTTTACTTTTATCTAGTATTACAAATTATTCTATGTGTGATAAAACACACACTCATATCCTTAGGAAACATTAATTCTACAGAGAGAGAGGCTGGTGCAAAGATAAAATTAGTTATACACATATTTGGTTGTAATTCATCCACATTTTATGGTTAATTTGCCACCTGAGTTAGCTTGGAGTAATTGTTAGATGGCATCCTGGAAGCTGTAGTTTAAACAAGAAATTTCCAAGATTTCCTTCCAGTTTTGCCTACAGATAACACATAGTACAGTCTTTAGTGCTGTTTAAAGTTTCTTTAAAACCAGGTATTTCTGGGATGGCAGATGTTAGCAATGGAGATGCTTAGTTGGTATTATGTGGTCAGAGTAAAAGGCTGACCAGTCTTTTACCACCTTGTCATAGAATCATAGAATAATTAGGGTTGGAAAGGACCTTAAGATCATCTAGTTAGTTCCAATCCCCCTGCCGTGGGCAGGGACACCTCACACTAAACCATGCCACCCAAGGCTTTGTCCAACCTGGCCTTGAACACCTCCAGGGATGGCGCATTCACAACCTCCCTGGGCAACCCATTCCAGTGCCTCACCACCCTTACAGTAAAGAATTTCTTCCTTATATCCAATCTAAACTTCTCCTGTTCAAGTTTGAACCCGTTACCCCTTGTCCTGTTACTGCAGTCCCTAATGAGTAGTCCATCTCCAGCATCCCTATAGCCCCCCCTTCAGATACTGGAAGGCTGCTATGAGGTGTCAATGGTTTCTGTCATCACTCTGGAGTGTGTAAGACAGAATGATGTGGCAACATAGCTGAATCTGATTGTATACATACCACAACCACAAATCTGTTCCTGAATATAATGTACCTTTTTTCCAAGTAGTGAGTAAAATCACAGATAGTACATGGAACTTCTCACATCCCACTCTATATCTCATTCTCATCTTTGGACTGCTTACCAAGTGCTCCAAGTGCAAAATAACCTCTGAATTTAATATACTGAATTTTGCTATCTCATTCAAATATTTTTTGTTAGACATATTGATAATTAACAATGCCAGTCAAATACTCTGCTCTCAAGAATAAATCAAGTGGTTCAGGCAGACCTGCAACGAAATTGCATTGCTAGTGTCCTCTTTTAAGCCTTCTACAGCATCTTGTCTTCTTCAAGGCTCTCTTTTAGGCTGTTACGTAAATAATAGTGCTAAACGCTATTTCATTGTTTGAAAGTTAAGCAGAGCAGCCAATGTTTGTGACTATTATAAGAACTCTGCCAGACTCAGTGTTCTTTAACTTCTTAATCTTTTCAAAGAGTCCTTTTAATAGCCACTATAGTTTAATTCACCAGTTGTTGAATTTTATTCTGGATTACTGATTTTCAAACAGTAGGTCTAGATTCAAATTTGCAAATAAGGTTTGCAAGGCTCATTTTATAGTGAGATACTTGCCTGGCCATCAGGAATGGAAGAAGGAGTGCATAATGTTCACTTCTCCTGCAAATAGGTAGCCTCATGGTTATATTTGAAAATTAAAAAAACAAAACAAACAAAAAACCCCTTGAGAACCTGTTTTAATGTCAGATCCACATGACTGTCAGAAATAATCAGGAATAAGAATGCTGTATCACTGTGGATAATTTTTTTTTATTTTTATTTTTTTTTTTTGTGTGTGGGATTGGTGACAGATAGGGTTACAGTTTCAGAAAGGAAGGCTGTATTTGTACATATTGCTGGATTTATAAGGGTTTTGAAGGTGGCCGATGCAGTCATAAGGAAACATTTTAGTTTCAGTGTTCCTGGACACATCCTCAGTTTAAGGAAGGTTTGAGATAAGGCTAGGGAACTGGGAAAAAACATGTTAGAGAGAGTAGTATGGTGTAGGCAGGAACATATGCTTCATATTAGGTATTCCAGTACGGATTAATCCTCTCTTTACAGTACATGTTAATTTTAGGGCTAGGGGTAGAATCATTTTTTCAGAAAAGAAGGTAGAAAGCCATTTTCTTCTTGCATTCTGCAAGACTGGCAAGGATAGGATAAGAGTTTGCATAATTGGGAACAAATGACTTATATTAGAATTTATTATACAAATTGGTCACTTGGAATTAATGAATTTTAGGCTTAGGTTTAGGGTGTCATTATAACTGAAAAGAGGGAGGCTTCATCAGCCAGACTATCTGTTGGATTGTTTAGGACCAACAGAGATTAGAAAGAATGTTGTTTGCTAATGAATCTCAATAATTTTTTCTTCATGAAATAGCTACTTGGTTAGCTTTTAGGTTTTGGTTAAAAACAGAAGCAGAGTTAAGAAGAAAATGCTTGTTGAGCCTAGCTTGTCACAGGCTCTGGAATGGCTTCAGGAACAGAAAGCTGCTGTGTCATGAAGGGCAAATGCTGTTTTTCAGATTTCTTATAGAGTTTGTTCACCTCAGTGGGAAGGCTGATTTAGAAAGATAAATGAAAGGTGAAAGGGATGATACAGTTAGTGCCTTTAATGCATTTTAGCCACAAGAATTAGTTCACTGCCCATATATTAAGTAGGGTTATATTTGGGGTTTATCTCCTGTTTGGGGAAGGAAAAGGTTTGACCTCATAGTTTAGGATGAGGGATGATATTAACAGCTGATGTTTCATGCTCTCAGATTCCTACAGGGAATTTTGCAATTACATTTCATTAGGTTAGTATTAATTTAACTTTCGAGTGTAGAAAACAAGCTTGAAGAAGTCAATGTCCTGTTGGATTCTTCACAATCATCAGGTATAACACCTGTTTCACCAAGTCTTATTAATCTGTGTTAGGTTTCACTCTAGCTATTGCTTACCTGGCTATAATCATAACCTTGTGATTGTGTAAGGACTTGGGAACACAAAGCTTTTTGTTTCCAAGATGCTATTGGTACCATAGCGCAGCTCCCGGGATGATCAGTACAGTTCTGAGGCACAAAGATAAATACATAAGGTAAGATTTCGGTGTGAAGAATTATAGAAAGGAATAGGATGTATAAAGTGAAACCTGGAAGTGGCAATTTCAAAATAGGCAAAAAAAGTTACTTTTGCCTCACGTTACATTGTCAAGATCCTTGCCAAAAGATATTGTGGACAGTAAAAAATACTCAGAGGCAAAAAGTCCTTGGATGAAAAGAAAAAGCCATCAAGGGCTATTAAAGATAGACATGATCTTCTGAGTCAGTAATTGCAGAGCCACAAATCCCTGGAGGCTGCAAAAATATTCTGGGGAATTACTGCTGTATAATACACATTCTCACGCTCTTCTCCCTGGGAATACACTTTGGGTGTCATCAGAAAAGTCTGCTGGGCAAACTGGATGCTTTATCTGATCAAATATAATATTGGAGTGTCTTTATAAATTCATCTTGTAAAAACCAGATCAAATATTGAGCATATCTGGATAAGCATACATGTTACTGGAATTTTCCGAATACTGCTTTTTTTTTCAATGCAAAACACTCACTATCCTTGTCATCTTGCTGCATATTTAAAAGGAGAAGACAACTATAATAAGATTAACCTGATACTCTGCATTTTTGAGTTTATGGTGGCTTCTTATAGTATCTATGATCAGACAAGATGGTGTCAAATGAATTGAGTATTTTTTTCTTTTGCAATTTCCTCTTTACCAAAGTCAAAACTGAGAAAAATAAGTTAATAATTAAAAGCATAATATATCTTATGCATCATGACCTGTCTTGCAACATAAATTGTCCAGTTGCTGATAAAGCGAGTTCCAAGTCTACTAAGCACAGGCTGCTCAGCTTTAAGGAGCTGCCTTCAGTTGTCTGTTACTGGTTTTGCTGTGAATATAGTGAATTGGCCACAGTGTTCTCAGTCACAATTTATGACAGGACCCTTACTGGCTGAAATAATCAGTAGTCCTTTTTAGGCATTAAATTAATATCAGGGAGTCAGGAAGAAAGATTTTGTCCTTTAAATTGCCTGCAAGACCTAAAAAAATTTCCATATTTCTCAGGCATAAATGCAAAAAGTTGCAAAACGTCAGGTTGCAGACAAACCTGTAGATACTCAGGACAGAGGCTAATTATTCTGTGTTTATTGGAAAGTTCATATGGATTGCAAGAGTATTTCTCATCAGGGTAAATTTGGAGACAATGGGGAGGGTGTACGATGTGACAGGACCAGAAAAATCTGTTCTGGACTTCTGTATTGTATTCAAAACTGCTGGCCATTTCTGGGAATCTGCTTCCAGTGATACACCTAATAAGACTCTTAACTCTGTTCTCATTTCATGAAAGACGTAGGGGTACCCCTTGGTGTGGGTGAGAATTTATTCAGTGCCTCAGTGTTCCCCTGTATTCATTATACCATGGCAAATTTAACTCGGCCCAGATATCTGCCTCTACTTGTGGAAGATGGCTTCTCTTAGCAGAGAATCAGTCAGACATATCTGATCAGTCTGAACCTGGAAAGTCCACAAGACTGATGTCAAATGCGGAGAAGAATCTCAGCAGCTTGTTTTGCTGGTGAATACCAAACTATATTCACCTTTTCGCTTCAGATAAGTTTGGTTTTCATGTATCAGTTTGGGGTTTTTTTTATTGTCTGGGACCACTGGTGAAGAATAAAGTCATTGTACCTTCTGCCGTGTGTTTGTTAGAGCAAAGAATACCTGTGCACTAGGATTTCTTTGATGATAATGAGACCTTCAAATTACAATGCCTTTTGGCTTTTCTAATGTCAGAAGTATGCAGGAGAAAATGTTTTGGAGACATGATGATTACTTGGGGGGACCAAGTTGTAGAAGACAGCAGAACACAAAACTCTTCTTAAGATTTCCAACAGTTCTTTTTACTTATGAGATTCAGCTTCCTAATGCATACTTCTCACAAAGAGTTCTTGGTCTCCATTCTATGACAGACACTTTCTATAGTCTGGATGCATGCAGTATTTTGCAAACACAGTAGAAAGTGGTGATAGTGTTAGAGCGTGTCCTTGGATGCCCTGTGATTTGCAGCAGCAGGAGAGATGATCTTGTATTTAGTATTAAACAATAGCTCACTATAGAATTTTCTAAACTAGCGTTGGCTTCTCACCATGTCTCAGAACCAACCTGGCATTATCACAATAGAGGAATCAAAAGTCTTTTGGCAGCATCTGATGTCATAGTTACTTAGATCTCAGACTTTGGCTGGCATGAGTCACTCTGTCTGTACTCAGCTGTGTAAAACAAACAACAAAAAGTGTGGGTGTCAGCAGTGCTGT
This sequence comes from Psittacula echo, assembly GCF_963264785.1. NCBI lineage: Eukaryota > Metazoa > Chordata > Aves > Psittaciformes > Psittacidae > Psittacula > Psittacula echo. Next base: position 65,927,759 of record NC_137739.1, on the reverse strand, counting down.
GACCTTTATACAGTGTTTAACAGATTGGGAGAAGGTAGTTTTGTTACTACTCTGGTTTTGAACTGCTAATACATGTTTATTTTCAATACAGGAAGCTAATGTAAGCCTATCATGAGAAGTCATATCTCTTCAAATGGGATTTCATTTTGATCAAAGAACTCACAAGCAAAATGACAGCAAGATGTGCTTGGACAGAAGTATTGCACCTCTCTCTACACTGTTCTGACATGGGTGTTGTGTTTGCTGACTTGAGGGAAGGATGAGTCCTATCTTCCTTTCATGAATTAGCTAGAATTGCATTGGGAAGCAAAAGAATTGATTGTTCCTGGGTGCAAACATCACTTTTGGTGCTCAAAGGTTTAGTTTGTGTTGAGGAGCTGCTGAATTTCTTCAGAATAAAATATTCTGTATAATATACAAGTATTACTAATCTGCCAAACCTCTGAGGCTATTGGGGTAAAACTGAGGTTTCTTTAACAGCCTGTGATCTGGCCAATCTGGTCTGCTTGTAATACTCAACATTTATCACATGTGGGGCTTGGCCAGTATCATGTATCAATTGAATGCCACTTAAAGAAATATTTAAACAGCAGTTAAGCTGCAAGTGAGCTATGGGTTATTTTCACATGGTGGTCATCTGCCACAGATAATTATGTGACAAAAACAGCACAGCTTTGTATCCTGATCCTTTCCTATATTCTTCTACCTTTATGAAAGTAAAAGTATGTTATTTCTGCTTCCTGTCTTACACAGGTAGTGATTGAAAGCATGAAGGTATGTTAAAAAATAAAATTATTGTATCAGAAAGTCTTTTTTATATAAAAATATGTTAATAAACAGGAGGTGGTACAAGATTAAAACATTAAATCAGGAGCAAGACAGAACAAGATTTTAGAGCTGCAAACTCGTTGTCTTTATTGTGAGTTGTGTGATATGTTTTGCTGTCTTCAAACTTTCATCTTCTGGGGACATGTAGAATAAGAACCATGCCTTTGTTTTAATTTTGGTAATCTTTCTGACTACAGTAGTTGTGGAATAAGATTTGAAAATGTAAATTTGAAGGACTGCAGCATGAAAAGATTAAACAAACCAGAAGTTTGAGCACAGTCTGCTAGTTGTGCCAAAAGTTTAAGTTGCCAATCAAATTTCTTGTCTGAGTGTCCTTCAGATGGTCTTTCTCCCAGAAACTGGAGTGGTGTAGTTGGACCATGGGCTTGTATCAGTAAAATTGAGTAGGTCTGTTCTGATCTGTTTCCAGTTGATGTTGGGATTGAGCAAAGCTGCAAAATCTCCCTTTGTTACAAAGATCATTGTAATTTTTGCACACTTCATGCTGCATCATATACGCTCAGAAATGGAATTTATCTCTGGCAAGAGTTTTGCTTCCTAAATTATGTTTGGCATGCCTGTACTCAATTGTGAATGATTTATCCATTTCCTGGTGTCAGCTACTGAATCCAATGGGATTATGGTCCTTTTTAAGTAAAATCCAACCTTGTCAACCACTACTGAATCCAAGTGGTATAGTCACATGTTTCATGGGCTTCTTATCGATAACTTTGGCCTATTGGTCTTGAAACATTTTTATTGCACCTCATCAACAGCTAGCCTTGCTAATCCATGATGTGGCTGGAGTTGAAGTGCATGTGGCTTTAACATCTAGTTTGATTTGGATTGATTGTTGATTTAATAATGTAACAGCAAAAATGCCTGCTGAGTGTCTATCTGCCTTTTGCTGTTATAAATGTACATTAAAAAAATCTCTAAATCTGCAAACTGACACTGCAAATTGCTTTCCCTTCAGTAGAGGTCTTTCCAAATGGTGTCAGAAACAGCAAGAATAGACACTTTTTCCTGACATTTCGGTGGTATATGAAGACACATTGGTTCTGCTTCCTCTGTTTCTGTCACTGCAGCTTATAGGCTGCCCATTATTTTTTTCTGTCAAATTGCTCTCTATAGCACATGTGTTGGATGGCATCTACAATACATGGCACCTGCATTCTCCATACTGTTTGCTTAGTTTGGAGTTTGAATATTTGTTCTGTACCAATACGTTATCACTATAGTTCTTTCACTGCTCACTTCAGCTGCTCTTTCAATGTGTGGCATGTTTCTAGGTTAGGTCTATTGCCTTAGAAATGTAAAATTGATTTTGCTTTCATTCTTTCTGAGATTACATATCGGTGCCAAGAATGTGAACTCTACAGTATAAATGTTTTGGTTTTTTTTTTTTTTTCGCTCATATTTATTCAGGTACAACACTTTTTTGTCTACTGTTCTTTCTGAATATTTTGATGATCTGTTCCAGCATTTGAGGCATTATTCCAATAGGAGTGTCCTGATTAACCCTCCTAGTATTATAATAACAATTTTTCTCATCTTCCATTATAAATTTTGCATGGAGGGTTAGTTCTTGCTTGCACATTTTTAATGCCTGCACACGGATTTTGCCTGGAAAGCCACCATGGCATCACTCCCTGCTGCTGATTTCCTTTGTTTCTTGCCAATATTTTGTCTCACAAGAGTAACCTCTGCTGTCATACCACGTGCTGAGTAGTAGCATATGAAAACACCACGGTTCCTAAGTAAAATGGCTTTAGATTCAGAGAGTTGTAACTGAACGGAAGCCCTGTGACATGCCAATTTCCCCAGATGACAAAGACTATGTTTAAGGCTTTTGATGCTATTAACTTTTAAAGGCTGCAAGGAATGGAGAGAGTGGGAGTGACCCATGATGGCTGTCACGGATGGAGAGGGCATCAAAGCCTAAGCTAACTGTGCTACACCAGCACCCCCCGCCTCCCCCCCCCCCCCCCCCCCAGCAGCACTGCCCCTGACTTCTCTCTGGCTTCATTTTGGTGCAGTCTCTCAACACCAAGTCAAGGAAGCACTTCCCAAGGGAACAGACTTCCCGAAATGTTCCTTTAGATTCTAGCACTATGCTAGAAGTAATGTGGTGCTCAGCAGGTGAAGGGGAGATGCTGTTACAAAGGTGTTTGCTCTGGGAGAGGTGGGACTCAGGTGCAAGGCTGTTGATCAGTTTTTAACCCTGGGTGATTAGTTGATATCTGGGGGGAATTTTTTTGCAAATTGATGATGAAATGTAATCTGCAATTCTGTCTATATTTATGAACTCTCATTTCTCTGAATGCTGTAAGAAGTAAACATGAGAGGCTCATTGCTTTAATACTGTCCTCAGAAAATAACCTACCCCAACATTCTCCTTCTTGCTTAATTTCTTTATGAAAATCATCCTACATGCTCTCTAGTTGTCTCTGGAACTTTCCTGCTGCATACTGTATGCGTGCCTGTATTTTTGCCATTTCTCATGCATCCTTCTCTCAGAGCTCCACTGAACAACATTCATTGCCCTGAATTTGCAGTTAGTCTCTAAGGAAAATTCCTAGTGGTTGGTTCTTTTTCTGGGCTGCTGTTTTGGGTGCTGACCTCCAGCATTTATTCTGTTCAATGGAAGTGTTTAATCAGGTTTTTTTACATTTAGCCTACTATGTTGTACTCAGTAAAATGTGACTCCTAAATTCAACTCTAGCGTCAGATAGCTTTGCTATTCCTATTTATAGATGGCAGTGGCTTTTGTTGTATGTTATGAAGCAGCATTTCTCCTTTTTACCACACAAAGTTTTACTTATTTTGTACATAGACTCCATGTTTCAGAATAGAAAATAATTGTCTGTTAAGGTCATGCAGGGAAGATATTTAGTTTTCCCAGGTTGCTGGGTGTGGCACTTGACACAATCACATTTATTAATTTTAAAAAGACTGCTCAGACATTTGAACTTGACCCTCCTTCCTGACAATAGCAAGAGAGCTAAATATCCTAAATTGCAGATATATTCAAGATTTACTTTAGCTAAAGCCTGTGTGTAAGATGTTTGTGTGCCAAATTATATCTGAAGTAAACTTTTACAGGCAAGCACTAAATCCGGGAAAAGGGTATGGAAAGAAGTGTAAAGGGGAGTAAAGTAGAAAGGTTGACACACCCTTAACTATAATGAAAATGATCATGAAGAATTCTACAGTATTAACTTGCCAGGGTCATAAAATCCAGATTTTTCTGTCCACAAGTCTCCTGGGAGCTGCTGGAGACAAAGAAAATTAAATGTGATTGTTCATATATAATTCAGGTTTTTGTTTCTTTTCCTCATTCTCTAAAGAGTAAAGTGACCTACTTTCTATATGTTGTAGTTTAGTGGGAAATTCCCCTAACTCCCAGTGTTAGTATGCTTGTTCTCTTAAGCAGGTGCTAACTCCCATCTCTGCTTTACTACTGCTGGCATAGTATGTGCTAAACATGTTGTGACATTCTTTCCTCTCAGTTTATAGTGAAGATGGTTATGCTCCTTCCCAGATTCTAGTTTTGTTAAACTTCTGGGATTAACATAGATTCTCTATTAAATTTGTGCATGATAGTTGTCAACCAAAGTAGAAATAATTAAATAACAAGTTCTCCTCTAGGATTTGTGCTTTTATATTTGATAAGTTACATGTAATGATGGTTTAAAAGAGAAAAAAAAAAAGGCAAAAATACAATCTGCATTGATCCTGCCCTCCAAGAAGAGCCAATGTTTAGTTTGCTGTATCTAGATATAGAGGAAAAAGAGAGAAATTTAATGAGCTTATATTCTCCCATTGCAGTGCTGAACTCATTTATGATTGAGGAGATTCTTCAAATTTTTGAGTTGTTTTCCTGATATATTGTTACCATATGGATGGTGAGAGGTAGGAATATGTTAATCCTCTTTCGCTCAAATAGAAATTGCAGTGACCAAGAAGAGTTGCTTGTATGTATATATTGGATATATATATTTCATTTACTTTTCCAAAGAGAAGTCACTGCACAATTTGATCATCAGATGTGTGCAACAAGCAAAACAAAATAATATTTCTCACTGAATGAAATGTATTCTTTAGAACTGTGTGCAAGGAAAAAATTGAAAATTAATCATGGTTCTGTTTAGCCATGTTTAATTAATTAATTTATTTGAAGTAAGCAGTTTCTTCCAGCTATGAACATTAGACCAGTTATCAAGACGATTTGTTATTTTTTTTTTTTTTGTTTGTTTGTTTGTTTTTGTGATCCAAGTGTTAAGATTTTGGAGTCTGGATCCAAAGGGAATGAATTTACGTATGGAGGACACGTTGTTCGAGGAGCTAATACTTACAGTAAACAGAGGTTGCTTAACTGTTGAGTAATGCTACAATAGTTATTTCCAATATTTTGCAAGAAACAATGTTCATGCAATGTTTTACCACTAGCAATTTGTTAGTGGTTTTAATTTAACGCCAAACAAATCCCTAAGAGCTGTAATTTCAAAATCATGGATTATCACACGTTGGGAACTATACCCTCTTTCTACTTTTGTAAGGTAAGACTTATATGAAAAAGACACAGTTTCTTTTCCTCAGTTAATAATAATTTACCATCTAAATAGCGTAAAAATAATCTTGTGACATCAGAAATAGTAAATTATAACCATTGAAAGGAAATGCATGTGCGTGTAATTTATGTTACAGGTAAGAAAAAAGTCCTTAAAAAATGTTTAAGTCTTTCTACAACAGATTGCTTCAGGAAGACAGATATAATCTGAAGGAGCCTTATTTGCATTCTGGTTTTGGATGTGTTTACATTATAGTAAGGTCAAACTTAGCAGTACTACAAGTCTATACCTAAGTGAGAAGTACTTTTTATCTTAATTCTTTCCATTTCATTTATTGTGATGAATATATGGATAGAAACAGTTTTAAAGTAACTGAAAATAAATTATTTTTTAAGTATCTGTGGATCTCTGTCTCACTCCAGATCCTGCAAATGTTCATAATACTCCTCTACTTAGTGTGTTTCACTCAGCTTGACATTATTGCTAGTTTTCCTTTGTGCTGGACATAGGTGGACGTTTCCTAGTGAAGATCAGCTTTAGCAAACACTCCTATTAATGCAATGCTCATCAAGTTCTTCTGTTTGAGATAGACACATGTTTTACATATGGAGAATTAAGGGATAAGGCAGACAGATAGCCTTTGAAATGTCTTGCTGTGATTAAATGGCAGAAAGAAGCTAGAGGTTTTATCTCCTATGTTTTTGTTTTCTCGACTGCTGTGCCATTTGTGTAGGTGTATATATATGTTTATATATTTATGTATACACGTATTTAGATGTCTGTATTGAAGGGAGACATAGACTTGATGCAGATTTGATTAAAATCTACTTTTCTTTGAACGGAAACTAGGGCTTTTCCCACTTTTCTGCCATTGGTTTCATAACAGATTCTTTGCTGGTGCAATCCTATCACTACCACTTTCTATAAAAATAACATAAGATCATCTTGGCCTGAAGTAAGTGAATTCATGTGTATTTATTTATGTGGTGTAATACTGTACATACCTAAATATGTATATAGTTATTTTCATAAATAATCTACATTGCATTAACTGTCATCAGTTTCCGTGCAGTTCGAAACTCTTTGGTTTTTGGTTGTTTCATTTTGCTAAGGCTGTCTGAATAAAACTTTTGATGGCCGTTGGGAAGGTTTGCCTCCAATTTGGACTTCCAATTTAAGATACGTGACATATCAACCTGGTTATTATTTACATCAAACACAGCCCCAATTAACATCCACTTGTGAAAATAACTATAAAATTAGGCCTCTTGATAATTTCCTTTCTCTATTCTCTAACCCTTAAATTCATTGATGAGTAGGAGCAGAAACTGTATCAGGCAGTCTGTGGCTACATCTGTGCTTTTTAATGCAGAAGAAACCCAGGAACTATTTAGGTATTTGTGCTAATGTCTCCCTCTACAGCTTGCTTTGCAGCCAGTATGTGCCTTTAAAACACTACATGTCTAATGCTCCTTGGTGAGATGTCCACAGAAGATTGTGTTTCCATTTAGATGTTGAGACACACAAGGTGGTACATGGAAAAAATACCAAGAAGGGTTTGCTGGGGTTCTCTTCATGAAAATTTTGATGGGATGCTACCTTGTCAGCTTAAAGGCAAAGTATGCAGCCATGTCTCATCATGCAGAGTTCTAGTGCAGTCATACGAAGGAAATAAGCCTGTGTTGGAAACCTGTGTCTTATCTCTAGCAAGAGAAACAGGCAAATTGTGATGAAGTTGCTGGAAAAAGCTATGCTTTGAAGTGTAAAAGTGTATATAGAGTTACCTGGCAAATTATTGTGAGGAGGGGTTGAAGACTATCCTCCCCCTCTACTCTGCCTGGTGAGACCGCATCTGGAATATTGTGTCCAGTTCTAGGCCCCTCAGTTCAAGAAGGACAGGGACCTGCTGGAGAGAGTCCAGCGCAGGGCAACTAAGATGATTCAGGGAGTGGAGCATCTCCCTTATGAGGAAAGGCTGAGGGAGCTGGGTCTCTATAGTTTGGAGGAGACTGAGGGGTGACCTCATTAGTGTATATAAATATATAAAGGGGGAGTGTCACGAGGATGGAGCCAGGCTCTTCTCAGTGGCAAACAATGATAGGACAAGGGGTAATGGGTACAAACTGGAACACAAGAGGTTCCACTTAAACTTGAGAAGAAACTTCTTCTCAGTGAGGGTGACGGAACACTGGAACAGGCTGCCCAGGGAGGTTGTGGAGTCTCCTTCTCTGGAGACATTCAAAACCCGCCTGGACACATTCCTGTGTAACCTCATCTAGGTGTTCCTGCTCTGGCAGGGGGATTGGACTAGATGATCTTTTGAGGTCCCTTCCAATCTCTAACATACTGTGATACTGTGATACTAGCAAAACAGGACAGCTTCCATCTACCCAAATGCACATAAGGGGTGGGAGTGCTTGGGAAGATATTTGCAGCAATGCAAATCATGATGTACTCAGAGTAGATGCATAGTGGAGTATCTGTTCTTAGTTGTGAAAAATAGTCCAACATATTTTCTTTGGTATTGTGAAAAGAGAGACTAAAAAGAAAGTAAAGGAAGGTACAAAATATAAAAGCAGAAATTAGTGCAAAAAGGAAGAGTGATGGAGAGGAGCTAATGAGTTGGATGGGGGAGAAGTGGTAATGTGAAAGTGAAAATACTACTTCTGTATAGATGACATATGAGAATGAAAAGAGTGACTTGAGAAAACCGCAATATTATCTCCATTACTGTGGAACTGAGTAGCGTGCAAGGAAAAATAAGGGAAGAGATCAGGGGAGAGCAAATAAAAAGAAAAAAAAAGCATTAGGGTGATGTGTCACTGGGGAAATGATTTTCACACTGATTCACATATTTTCTCCAGAAAAAAAATCACTGTTTTTTGGCCTTCAGAACTGGTAACTTTCTGATGATTAGAAGTCAGAATATTTTGTTCCACAAAGGAAACATTTGCTGATGATATTTCATGAACCTGTTTTGTGTGCCATTATTTGTCATTAACCAGATCTCCTTCCTACTGCCTTTAAGACCTGGTCTAATGTTGGTTTGTACAGCACCTCCTAAAGGAACACTCAACATAAGCAAGCTATAGAAGTATTCCACAGAGTTTGGCAACTGGAGGACAGGGACATTTAAGCATTTTTGAACAGTTTGGTTCTAATTTAGGACTAACTGAAACATAATTCATGTCCACGGTTTTTGATTTTCTTTAGAAAAGAGCATATGAAACCATATAAATAAAATTGCCTGGCACATAGACAATAGTAAGTGGTAAAATTACTTTAAAAAGATCTGGTCACCTGGTTTTCCTGGGTTGTATGTAAAGGTAAAACAGTCTAAAATTGCATCATTTTGCCATTGCAAATGGGTGACCTTCTCACTTTTTTTTTTTTTTTTTTAATGTAAGTTTGTATGAACAAGATAAGTCAGAATGTAAACTTGAAATATATCAGCAACGGCATAGTGGTTGTCGATACGTAGGCTGTTACTCAGTAGAAAATGCAAGCTAAATGAAAAGTAACTCTTCGATGAAAGGTAGAAGAAGCTACCTTGCATTCACAGCAGGAGTAGCTGATGTACTATGAAATCACTGCTGTATTTTACCCCTCACTCCCTGGAATAATGTAAGAGGGAAGAAAGTATGGAGAGCCTTGAAATTCAGAGACAGTTATTCTTCCTAAGTTTTGTATAGTTCTCAAGATAGTGAGTAATGGGTTGCTGTTCTGTACAGCTGTACAGCTACTGGATTTGCTTCAACAAAACCTCAACTTTTCAGAAAAAAATTGGCTACAGGAAGATAACAGATGTACAAAAGAAAATAGGGAAAGGATAGCTTTTAACATCTTTATATTTTGTTTACTAGAAATTTTAAAAGGGAGAAAAATCTTAGGTATTATGGCAAATTGCTATTTTTATCCTTATACACTAGTTTTATCATACCCATTTGTTCATATTATTGCACCATGGATAAGAGTGCTGTTATTGCAGCTTGGGTAGTTCACATTCAACTTTCCTCTTCCAAACACTTTTGTCTTTGCTACTATTTAAATGGCAACAAAAGCTGGCAAGAATCTATGGCTATAATGCTTGCTTTTCTAAAGAATGAAAAAAACTAAGGTTAACTCTTCTCTTTGTTTATTCTATTGTTTCAGTTTCTTTGCAATGACAATTGCGGACATTTTGCTGGAGAGAACTATGGTTCAGTGTTTATGAAGTTTATTTCTAACTACTTTTATTTTTTTTTTTTTTAATTTTATTTGTTGTATTATGGTAGCAGTCATGGACACTAAGTCCCAAACATGGGATTGTAATTCCTGTTTGGGGTTATAATCACAAAAATATAAAAGGCACAGGAAGTAGGAATTTTGCACAATCCCAGAAATGTTAGAAAAAGATAGGTCATGATGCCCTTTTAAGTGAGGCTGTGACTGGAAATGTTTGGGACTTACTGTTCCAGTAAACCTGTTGTCCTCATCATAGGAAATCTTTGTGGGCATCATACAAACACAGAACAAAAAGCTGTCTCCTGTCCTGGAAAGCTTATTTTAGCAGCAACTGTCCACAGTAAATCTCAAAAGGTTGCTTTCTGTTGACAATCCATTAGAGCTTTCACTGAAGCAAATGTTGAACTCCAGCAGCACTTACCTACATGTACTCTTGAATATTTATTGTAGGAGTGGCTGTGTTGCTAACACTATATCCTGACTCTGACAGTGTCATAAAACCCTGTGTCTACCTGTGGTATATGAGGGCAGGGAAGCAAGTAATGATATTTCCTGAGAATATTCTTCCAGTCAACAATGTGCAGGTCGGGGACTTCTGAACCAGACATAATGATGTGGTATTGAGTCGTCTTTACCTCAGTGGATTCCTTTTTAAAAAACTTGTCTAGTTTTCTATTGAACCCATTGGACTTACATAAGAAAGTGAGGCTGTTCAGCCTGGAGAAGGCTGCGTGGTGACCTCACAGCAGCCTTCCAGTATCTGAAGAGGGCCTACAAGGATGCTGGAGAGGGACTCTTCATGAGGGACTGTAGTGATAGGACAAAGGCTAATGGGTTTAAACTTAAACAGGGGAAGTACAGGTTGGATATAAGGAAGAAGCGTGAGGGTAGTGAGGCACTGCAACAGGTTGCCCAAAGAAGTGGTAAATGCTCCATCCCTGTCAGTGTTCAAGGCCAGGCTGGACAGAGCCTTAGCATGGGGGTTGGAACTAGATGATCTTAAGGTCCTTTCCAAACCTAACCATCCTATGATTTTATGACTGTACCTAGGGCAAAGTGTTGCACTGAATAATTGAATATTATGGCAAACCTGCCTCATTTTGTTAGTTTTCAGGATAGCATCTGCTAGTTTCAAGGGTAACTCCATTTGTTAGAACAAGTTGTAGTTTCTTGGAATGGTCCCAGATAAAGTAAGTGTTGAATGTTATGATAATGTAGATGCCAACATCTTTTTCTGAGGTTCAAGAATTACATCAGACCAGATTTTTTGCTCTGCATCTTTTTTTTTTTTTTAACTCCACAAAATTCACTTTTACTTTTAGATAAGGTATGTCTATAACATGGTTACAAAAATAATTTTAATTAACCTACCGAGAACTCCATGGTAGCTAAACCATGCAACTGCACTTTTAGCTTATAGCAAGCAGCAGTCTTTTCTCTCCACTGGGGTCTGCCAAGTAAACACACACATTAACTTGCAAAAATGACCACAGTAGTCTTAATTTACTACCTCAGGTTCTGGATTATTTTTGACTTGACAATTTGAATGAGCAATCAATCAGAACTGTGTACATAAACATTTAGGTATCTTGCAAATAAAGTTTTGCATGGTTTACAAACACAAATGTGCTCTATAGTTTCACATGGATGCTTAAAATAATTATTAAACAAGTCTTTGTTTTCATGCTGGGCTGAGGTTTCCTTACACATCTGTAGTAAATTGTCCTAAGGAACATTGACTCAAAAGAACTGTATTGTTTTTTAGTAGCATGGTTAGGGTTGGCTGATGAATCATGAAAAAGATTACTGTTGCAGATGATCACAGGAAAAAGTGGTTTTATGTAGTATATTTCAGCACGTAAAATGCATTAAAATTAATTTCTCAGCAAGATTTTCTGGTTTTAATAAGTCTTCTGCCACCATTTTGGCAGGCTATCTTCTGTGTTTGAATGGACCTTATGAATGGATGAAATGCTATGAAATAGGAAAATGGTAGAAGTATGTGTCAGAGAGTGTCACTCAGACAATTTACTCAGGAAGCGATTGATGGTTAAGGTTTCTGCATTATACATATTAACCATAGGTGAGTTTTTCAGCCTGGATTTAACTTTCAAGATATCTGATGTAATTTAGCGAGCAAATTGCCCCTTATCTGAATGATGTATCATGTAGCACTAGTTCTTGCAGATTTCTCTCCAAGCTGCATAAATAATTGTTCTTTCTCAATTATGCCTTTACCTTTTTGGGGGAGTAGTAGAAGCTACAGCAATCTTCCTGGTAGTGAGAGAGAGCTGTGTTACATTGATAATAATGAAGAATATCTACATTACAAAAGAATTTTTTTTTCATGGAACTATCTTGCAAACTATGTATGGGTGGCGGAAGAGTAAATTTTATTTCTTTACCTCAAGGCAGATGATTGTGCATAAAATGAATGTCCAGTTTGAACAGATTATACACTAAGATCTGAAGGAACTAGAGTATATAATTGAGGAGGATAATCCAGTATGAACCAGCCACCTTAAAAAGCAGAAAAAATGCATAATAATATGGGATAATACTTTTTTGGGGGGGGAGGGAGAAATGAACCGAAGTAAAAACTATTAGCCTTGCAACTATTCCAAAGAATAGTGAAGGTTATAAAAAAAAAAAAAAGCCTAAATAATTATGAGAGTTGTGTGCTGCTTTGGTATTTGTGTCCTTCTCTGTTATTTCTAAAAATGGCCTAATGTCACTGTGGCCAGCGAAGTCGCCAGTGAAGTCAGTGAAGTTTGGAAACATCTGTAGAAAGAAAATGCTCTGGTTCCAGCTTCATATATCAAATCACACTAGTTCTGTGTTTCTGATTTCTCTCTTGCGTAGTAAATAGGCATTGACCAAAGAAACTCAGAGGAATAGTGTAATTTTATAAATAAAATAAAATAAAATTGTATAAATAAATAGTGTAAATTTTCAATTCTGAGTTAGACACATAGGGAAAAGATTTCTGACCTATAATGTAATTTGAAAACCCAAGCTATACTTATGCAAAAATTAAATATTCTATACATATCTGATTTGCCTTTATTGACAATTTATATCTGGTGTGGCCATTATTTCTGTGACAAACTGCTTGCTTTCCTTCAATCATTTCTCCCTGTGCTGTTTTACCATGTGTTGATAAATATAAGTAAATATTGTTATTGTAAAGATATTCTCTAGTCTGGCCTGTAACGTGTGATCCAAATTAAATCTTGGCTGTCTGGGGAGTTAGTGATTTTTAGTGGTTCTGAATATGTGTGACTGAGAGTGTGTATAAAACCCACAAACCACAAAGGTAATCTTTATTTATTTATTTGCTTTGGAGACCCTGACCCTACATGGGGAGGGGGTGCTAGAAATCTGGATACATGAGGTAAGTTCTGCTTACATATGGAGTGAATTAAGAAAGCCTGAGAGAGAAAAATACTGCATTTTCCAATGTCCATGATTATGAAAGTGGAATAAGTGTTATGTAGCTGCCAACTTTACATGCTGAAGAGAATACTAACAGTAAGCTTGTCATCCTTAAGTTGCTTGTTTTACCAATATGTTTCTCTTTGCTCTTGATGGGAGGAAAAACTTAGGAAATCTCAAATATATTAAGTATTGAAGCACACCAAGTTAGAATTGTTTAAATGGAAAATTTAGCCACATTAATAGCGCATCATCTTTTTTCTATTAAGGAAAAAATAATGACAATGGTTACAGGACAAAATTTAAATATAACCAAGTTAAATAAAGACAGGGTGGCCCCATGATAGGAAAAGAATTAGCCTAAGACAACTTGAGAACAAGCGAACCCATGGCAGATATATTTTCTGTATCTGTAAATAAATACAAGATGAACAATTGAAAACTGACCTGAAAGGCTCTCCTTGGTTTTGGAGGAGAGAATTCACTAGAAATGTCAGAATAACAATGGGGATACATCAGGTGTAAGTGAAAATAGAACTGAGTTCTTAAATAGTAATCAGAAAAATAATTAAAATAACATCAGCGGTGTGTGGAATGGCAGTCAGTCAGCTGATCGGAGCTAGCCCAGCTAGAGCCGGAGCCAGCACGCTTCAGAGACCACGAGGTTCAGCAGAGATTAGGAAAATCAGAGGGGACAGCGCAGAGACATCGCGATACCCGACATCTCCCGATCCCAGAAGCCCCAGCAGCCCTTGCGAGAGAGCGGCTGACGTGGCAGGGGGCATTCCCGCGGTAACGGCGACCGCACCCCTGCCCCTTGCCTTGAAAGAGCCTCTGAGAGGTCGCTGCCCACGGAGCGCAGGGAGGAACAAGCCGGTCGTGTTGTGAACCCTGTTGCTGGTGTCCCAGACTGCTGACCAATATGGTTGCCTCCAGAAGGAGAGCTTGCAGTAAGGAGACTGTAGCAACTCAGACAGAGACCCTGCCTCAAACCGTGGCTGTTCAGGTCTCTGGCTGCAGGGAGTGCCAGAGCCTGCTGCTGCTGAGGGAGGGAGGCCAGCATTCCGCCTGCGTGAGGTGTGAGCAGGTAGAAGATCTGCTTAGATTGGTGACAGAACTTAAGGAGGAGGTCGAGACGCTGAGGACCATCAGGGAGTGTGAAAGGGAGATCGACTGGTGGAGTAACTCCCTGGCGTGCCAGCAGGAACAGTTCCAGGGAGATACCCCCCAAAAGGGAATGGACCCCCTGCCCTCTCAGACAGAGGGGGATGGCCTGAGACAGCCCCTGCCCTGTAGCTGTCTCGCAGAGGTAAGGGACCAAAAAGACGATGAGGGCTGGAAACAAGTTCCAGTTTGGAGTCGTGGGCAACCCTCCTCCCTTCCTGCCCTGCTTCCCCAGGTGCCCCTCAGTAGTAGGTTTGAGGCCCTGGATCTTGATGGAGAGGTAGGTGAGGATGTGGTGCAAGGCCAGACTACAAGGTCACATAGGATAAGGTGGTCAACTTCGCACCTCAAGACTGCCTCTGATAAGAAAGAAAGAAAGGTCATTGTCGTAGGTGATTCCCTTCTGAGAGGAACAGAGGGCCCGATATGCAGAGTTGACCCTCATCATAGGGAAGTGTGTAGTCTGCCTGGAGCCCGGATCAGGGATATCACCAGGGCGCTCCCCAACCTGGTGCACCCGACAGACTACTACCCGCTGCTGGTCTTCCAGACAGGTGGGGGGAGAAGCTGCTTCCTGCAGTCTGAGGGGGATGAAGAAAGACTACAGGGCCTTGGGGTGGATGGTGAAAGAGTCTGGGACTGAAGTGATCTTCTCCTCACTCCTTCCATCTTCCGGTGATGATGTGGGACTGAATGGGAAAATTCAGTCCATAAACAATTGGCTACGAGACTGGTGCTTCAGTCAGGGCTTTGGGTTCTTTGATAATAGCTGGTTTTTTAAGGCTCCAGTCCAGATGATGGCACGTGGGAAAGGTTTATCTCACCGAGGCAAAAGGATGCTGGGGCATGAATTAGCAGGGCTCATTTGGAGAGCTTTAAACTAGATTAGAAGGGGGATGGGGTTGTAATTGGGCTTGCCCCAATGGGGCAGCACTCTAGGATTGATGAAGACTGGGAGGCCTCCTATAATCCTAGGGTGAAATTAGTGAGCTCAGCTCCCTTCTTGACATGCCTATACACCAATGCGTGTAGCATGGGAAATAAGCAGGAGGAGTTGGAGACCTGTGTTAAGTCAGGAGATTATGATCTGGTGGCAATTACAGAGACATGGTGGGACAGCTCGCATGACTGGAATATACTCATGGAGGGCTATGTCCTTTTCAGGAAAGACAGGCCAGCCAGGCGGGGTGGTGGGGTTGCTCTTTATGTGCAAGAGCAGCTGCACTGTACTGAGTTCTGTCCAGGGACAGGGGACGAGCGAGTTGAGAGTCTGGGTGAGAATTAAGGGGCAGGCAGGCAGGGGTGATACTGTTGTGGGTGTCTGTTACAGGCCACCAGATCAGGGTGAGGAAGTTGATGAGGCCTTTTACGGGCAGCTGAGAGCGGCCTCACAGTCACAGGCCGTGGTTGTCGTGGGGGATTTTAACTTCCCTGATGTTTGCTGGAAGGACTACTCAGCAACCCAGCCACAGTCCAGGAGGTTTCTCCAGTGTATGGATGATAACTTCCTCATGCAAATGGTGGATGAGCCAACCAGGAGAGGAGCGCTGCTGGATCTCATCCTCACTAACAAGGAGAGGCTGGTAGAAGCAGTAAAGGTTGAGGGCTGCCTTGGTTGCAGCGACCACGAGATGGTGGAATTCAGGATCTTGTGTGGTAGGACCAGTAGAATAGCAAGTAGAATTGCAGCCCTGGACTTCAGCAGGGCAAACTTTGGCCTTTTCAAGCAATTGCTAGGGGAAATCCCATGGGTAAGGCTGCTTGAAGGTAAAGGGGCCCAAGATGGTTGGTTGGCATTCAAGAATTGCTTATTCCGAGCTCAAGAGCAGAGCATCCCGACATGTAGGAAGTCAAGGAAGAGGGCCAAGAGACCTGCGTGGCTAAATAAGGAGCTGCTGGGTATGCTCAAGTGGAAGAGCAGAGTTTACAGGTCATGGAAGGAGGGGCTGGCCACTTGGGAGGAATATAAGGCTGCTGCTAGAGGATGTAGGAAGGCAGCTAGGATGGCTAAGGCCTCCTTAGAATTAAATCTGGCAAGAGGGGTCAAGGACAGCAGAAAGAGCTTTTTCAAATACATAGCTGATAAAACTAACATCAGAGGCAAGGTAGGCCCACTGGTGAATGGGGTGGGTGCCCTGGTGACAGAAGATACAGAGATGGCAGAGTTATTGAATGCTTTCTTTGTCTCAGTCTACTCTGCCGGAGGCAGTCCTGAAGAGCCCTGTACTCCTGAGACCTCAGATGAAGTCAGGTCACTGGAGCGGTTTGCCTTAGTCGATGAGGAATGGGTTAGGGACCAGCTGAGCAATCTGGACATCCATAAATCCATGGGTCTAGATGGGATGCACCCGCGGGTGCTGAGGGAACTGGCGGAAGTCATTGCTAGACCACTCTCCATCATCTTTACCAAGTCTTGGGAAACGGGAGAGGTGCCTGAGGCCTGGAGGAAAGCAAATGTCACTCCAGTCTTCAAAAAGGGCAAGAAGGAGGACCCGGGTAACTATAGACCGGTCAGCCTCACCTCCATCGCTGGGAAAGTGATGGAGCACCTTATCCTTGATGCCATCTTAAGGCATGTCAAGGATAAGAGGGTTATGAGGGGCAGTCAACATGGCTTTACCAAGGGGAAGTCATGCTTGACCAACCTCATAGCCTTTTATGAGGAAATAACACGGTGGATGGATGATGGCAGAGCGGTGGATGTGGCCTACCTTGACTTTAGCAAAGCATTTGACATAGTCTCCCACAGCATCCTCATAGCTAAACTGAGGAAGTGTGGTCTGAATGATCAGGTGGTGAGGTGGACCGCAAACTGGCTGAAGGAGAGAAGCCAGAGAGTTGTAGTCTATGGGGCGGAGTCTAGTTGGAGGCCTGTATCTAGTGGAGTGCCTCAAGGGTCAGTATTGGGACCAGTATTATTTAATATATTCATCAATGATTTAGATGAGGGAATTGAGTGTACTATCAGCAAGTTTGCTGATGACACTAAGCTGGGAGGAGTGGCTGACACGCCAGAAGGCTGTGCTGCCATCCAGCGAGACCTGGACAGGCTGGAGAGTTGGGCAGGGAGTACCTTGATGAAATATAACAAGGGAAAGTGTAGAGTCCTGCATCTGGGCAGGAACAACCCCAGGTTCCAGTATAGGTTGGGGAACGACCTGTTAGAGAGTAGTGTAGGGGAGAGGGACCTGGGAGTCCTAGTGGACGGCAGGATGACCATGAGCCAACACTGTGCCCTTGTGGCCAAGAAGGCCAATGGCATCCTGGGGTGTATTAGAAGGGGGGTGGTTAGTAGGTCGAGAGAGGTCCTCCTTCCCCTCTACTCTGCCCTGGTGAGACCGCATCTGGAATATTGTGTCCAGTTCTAGGCCCCTCAGTTCAAGAAGGACAGGGACCTGCTGGAGAGAGTCCAGCGCAGGGCAACTAAGATGATTCAGGGAGTGGAGCATCTCCCTTATGAGGAAAGGCTGAGGGAGCTGGGTCTCTATAGTTTGGAGAAGAGGAGACTGAGGGGTGACCTCATTAGTGTATATAAATATATAAAGGGGGAGTGTCATGAGGATGGAGCCAGGCTCTTCTCAGTGGCAAACAATGATAGGACAAGGGGTAATGGGTACAAACTGGAACACAAGAGGTTCCACTTAAACTTGAGAAGAAACTTCTTCTCAGTGAGGGTGACGGAACACTGGAACAGGCTGCCCAGGGAGGTTGTGGAGTCTCCTTCTCTGGAGACATTCAAAACCCGCCTGGACACATTCCTGTGTAACCTTATCTAGGTGTTCCTGCTCTGGCAGGGGGATTGGACTAGATGATCTTTTGAGGTCCCTTCCAATCTCTAACATACTGTGATACTGTGAATGGTGTTTTGGCTTATAGTTGCCTACATGGTATAATTCTCAGCCAGTAAAGGAAAACGGGAAGATCTTACTTTTCTGCATTATTTTACAATTTGAAATTAGACCATTTTTCCAGATGTCTCTGTTATGTATCCAATTGGGCAAGCCCAAAAGGTATTCTGCTGTTTCATTGAATAGAGTTCTTTGTAGATTAAGCACAATACTTTTATAAAGCATTTGGCTAAGCAGCTACCTGAACTGATGTAGACAAAGCAGATGAAAAATACTCAAAATTGATATCATGTGTTTCCAGATGTGCTAAGAAATATTTTCTTCACTGAAATATGAAATGTTAGTGTGAACTGAAATAAAATCATAAGCATAGGGCAACATCTAGGACTTAATTTCCAAAGTTACAGAATCACAATGAGTACAAATCATACTCTATGAATCAGTCACATAATGCCAATATGAATAATGAAACAAACATTTCAATTGTATTACTAGAGGGCGAACGAAGCAGTTCCCCACTGATGAAAATGAAGTTGCACAATTTGAAGCAACACTGAATACGGAATCGAACTGGAAACCGTGTGATCAGAGAAATGTTCAGAAGTTGGGATCAATTATATTGTAAAGACAGGCCTGAATCAATGCAGTTTGTACTCTTACCCAAACCACCCCAAAATTCTGCAGCACGTACCATTCATGTTGTTAGTGTGTCATTTAGATTACTTCCATGATTCACATTGCTGCATAATGAATACTCCTGGCTTCTATTAGGAACTCTATGTCCCCTTGTCTGCACAGCAGAAACAGTTTCAACTGTGTACCCTGTATACTGGCATAAAAGAAATACTTTCATTTACTCTCTCAGTTCCAAAGTTTAACTCAAAGTGCTAAAAAAACCTTGTTTCCACTAAATATAAACCAGGTTTTCCACTAACTCTTTTATGTTTTTGATTTCTCAATATGTCTTAGTATTTCTCTTGATTTGGCAGGTCAATCTGTTTACACAGGCTCTGACCATGATTACCTTCCATTGGTTTTACTTTTGCAGGAGGCAATCAGAACTTTGTAGAACTAGGGTTTTTTTTTTTCAGTTTCCAGAGTTCTTTTAATTAAAAGAGAGATTAAGAGAGACAAAAAATGTGAAGTTTTCTTAAAAAAGAAATTTTTAAAGTGTATTTGCATAATGGTAACATTCTTAGCTGAGGCATTAAGAAAACACAAACAACCCCCCAAACAAAACCAAAACCAAAAAAACCAAAACAAGCCAAACCACCCAAAAAACCCAGGAACAAACTATCTCCCTCCAAAACCCAGCTCAAGCTTGTCCTAGTCTGCAAAAGGCCTTCTATAAAAGGCATCACTCCCTAAACATGCTAAGATAAAATAGTTCTAATTTATATAGAGAGAGCTAATGAGGTTTGGCCTTGTGTTATTTCCTGAATCATTGCTGTAATCTGCAAAATAGCTAGCATTTAATGTTTCTAGTTTCAGCTTTATCTGAAACATTTCTGTATGAGAATTATATGGGAAAAGTACAGTTCTTCTAATAACACAAAACCTGACCGAACTGATTTTGCTCAAAAGTAAGTAAAAATTACTGTGGACTGAAATGCAGTATGGAAAGTATTAGCACAAGCACAGTTTGTTTTAGTGCTACAATTAGAATAAGTTTGCAGCCTTCATATACCCAAGCTGACATCAGTCTGGAATGACTTTTCCAGAAAGAATAGTATGGTGCAGAAAAGAGTAACATGTAGGCATCCTCAACAGTGGCATGATGAACAATGAAACGTGGTGTAGTTGTTCACTGTTTAAAAAGAAACCGCTACAGACATGAGTGTACTTCCCTATGTCCGTCCAGGAGGCTGGGCAGTACACTAAAATGGGTCATTTAAATGGGTGGCTGGGGTCCATCTTTAAGATAGTTCTATCTTAATGCCATGGTATGAAATGATCTCATGATTTGTAAATAGTTTGCCCAGATTAATTATAATCATGAAAGTCAGGAATATTTTAAATCACTCTGATTAGATAGATATATTCTAGCCTTTGCGTGTATACACATGATATACATAATTAGAGCAATGTGTTTCATTCAAACCAACTGCAATCATGAAATTACTCTTGCCTGTTAAACTGCACAGGAGGCTGTGATTAGATCCTTTTTATTTTCAATATGAGTTCCTTGCAATTCCCAAGCTCCCAAATGTTTCAAACCAGCTGTAGCAGTAGGACTTTCAATTATACTGTTGTTCAGTGACTGACATATAGCTTTTCCTCAGTCTGAATTAGCCCTGGACAAACAGATAGGAGTAATGTGAACTAAAAAATAAATGCAGAACAGCTGCGGACAGAAATGAATGCCTTGATTAAAAACACTCTCCTGGTAGTTTTCTTGCATGTTGCTATGGTACAAAAATATTCAATTTTTTTACAGGTTTTCTAAAGTGACAGGTGTCCTTTGGAGTAGCTTTCCTGTGTTTTTACCTGTAATTTTGAAAACCAAGCTGCTCATTTGTAATTTACTTCTATATAGTGAAAAAGACAACATAATGTTGTCCCTACAATTGATTTCTACACCCCATGCCTAATAAAAATGCATCTGGACAGTACTTTTCTTGGGAAGGGTCTAGCTTGTGTTATAATTTGTGATGATTTAGAGACCATTAAGGAGCTTCCTGCTGTTGAAAAGAACAAGCATAAAATTATTGAACTAGCTGAGACATTAATGAAAACTATTTTTGATAAATTGTGTTTTCTTTTGAATTTGAATTAGGAAAATATGCTTATCTTGAATTTTGAAATAGGATGTGCCATTGCAAATATGCTGATTCCCTTAATTGTACATTAAATATCTGATTTTTACTTAGGGTAAAGAATGTTATTTGTTATTAGAATCACCCAAATAGATGATCTGAGCCTTATTTCCATCAAAGTATCAATTCTTCAATGCCATGGGAGTTTTAAGAAACTGGACAAGAAAAGTATAACAAAATTGTCAAAGCAATACCATCTTAAAGTTTGTTCTTTACAAATTACATTTCTAACTGCACAGGTGTATTTGGCTTGTTAACTATGTGTCATCAATAACTCAGAATTCAACAGTTCCTAATTTTGGTGCTTCTCAGCTCACTAGCATTTTATGTAATGGTACAGCTTTGAAGAAAAAAATAAATGTGGTGCAAGAATCCAGGAAAATTGTAAAAGCATAGATTTTTGTTGTAGTAGTCTTGAAGTAGTTTTTTTGTTGCTGAGCATGATTTTTCATAACCGTCTGTGTTTCTAAATTTATACCATATCTGCTAACTTTGTTTCTGTTTCATGCTCACGATTTAACTAGTTGATCATATAGACATCACAAATTTCTGTTGACCTTCATAGTAAACCACTGAACATAAGCTGAAATTCAGATATATTTTTAATAAATCCAGTCTTGATCTGAAAATGTGAATTGCTGAGTATTCCATGACAGGGTAGATTGCTTTTGCGGTCAGTGTCCTTTGCAGATCTACAGTCGTTGCCTGGATGACTACCTTCTGCCTGTGCTAAGTGTTCCAACACTTGCTCCAGATTTGGTATGATTAGAGACATGCCTCTGCAGAGTTGGCTGAAAGAAACTGCGGCAGCATTAGACAAAAAGCCTCAACTTCTTTGGAATGTCAGTATTTTGGATAAGCTGCATCACTTCTTTCAACTCAAAACCTCTTAAGGACTTCCTTTGCTTCTAAAGAGTCTTGGGAGTATGTACCAAAGTCTCACTGAACAGTGGAAGGTGAGAGGTTCCTCCTGAAGAAATTCAGTACAAAAATCTAACAGATAATTTGAGTCTCTCTTCTGCTAAAAGAGCCTGTCTCAACCAGTTATGGAAGGCATCACAGGTAGCTAACTCAGATACTTGAGTTGGCAGTATTTATAAAATATCTGGACTGGTGGGTTAAAGATATTCTGAACATTGTCTTTTCTTTCCATTTCACAGAACATAATATCAGAAGTACCTATATCAAGCTCATTTTGAAAGCTCTGACTTTGACTTAATGCTTGAACACATTAACACTTCTAGTGCTGATTGCACAATGCCCTCTTTACAGAAGAGTTTTCT
Organism: Psittacula echo; assembly: GCF_963264785.1. Lineage (NCBI taxonomy): Eukaryota > Metazoa > Chordata > Aves > Psittaciformes > Psittacidae > Psittacula > Psittacula echo. Next base: position 65,905,587 of record NC_137739.1, on the reverse strand, counting down.
ACAAACCTATGTAGTACACTTGGATCAAACAGTATCAGTCTCAGAGTTTCAAATCTGGATTCTTTGGACAGATCTTATTCAGTTCTATGAAAAGTTATTGCAGTTTCTAGCTGGTATCAATTAGTAAATGCTACATTATCATTAGAAGTAAAAAAAGGCTAATAGTAGTTGTCTGAAAATTCCAGTCCATACAGCATGAGTTGTTTGTATGGCTGACCTTTCTGTCACCTGCAGCTTCTTAGAGGTTGATGCATTTGGGTTTTCTACATTGCAAGATAAACTTCAGGAGGCTGAAGCAGGGAAAGAGTGAAAAATAAAGGGAAATGCAGATTTTGCAGTTGCATTACAGCATAAATTACTTTGCTTCAGGTTGCTTTCTGGTTTTCTCCTGTCCTCTTTAAGTATAAATTATTTTGGATTAAAAGTGATTTGTACAATTAAAAAGGAAAATTTATCATTTTTTGTTATTTATGCTGTGATAAAAGTGATACATTTTTCTCAAAAATCAAATGTTCAACCTGAATACTTAGGACATTTCAAGGGAATGTACAATGGCTAATCTCTCACCGCCAAAATTTACACTTTATGTAAACTTACGACCAGGCCATATGAATGTAAGCTGAGCATCTTTTACAAGCTCCTTAAACTAGGCTACATAAGTGCTGATTTGCTAGCTCTATCTGATAAAATACTAGTTCCTGTGTAGTTCTTCCAATACCTCTCAACAAAGTTAGTTTATTTCTGGAATCTGACAACATTTTTCTTTTTCAACTGAAGCAAACCAACATAAGCAGTGCAGAGTTGTCCTGAAAATGAACACTGACAAAAAAGCCCAGCTGCTGTAAGAAGAAGTAGTTAGTACTTTCTGCACCTAATGTTACAGGGGCAGAACACAAACTCTAAAGGGCTTTCTTAGGAGACATCGAAAGAAGAGTGGGAGGATAGTTACTGGCTTCCCATCCTTAGCCAGGATCAGGGCAGCTCAGCCAGATCTTGGACATGAAATTTCCTTCCACTAATAAAAACTGACCTATTTTTAAAGCCCTTAGGATATTTTGTTAGTTATAGTAATAATAATAAAGAATTTATTAATATAACTTCTCTCTGTCTAGACAGATCTTTATCTAGCTGAAAATAAAGAGAATAAAAAGAAGAGAAACAGACTGCTTTCTGAATTCAAACATCTCTAAGCTCCCAAAGTTTCACTGAGTTCCCACCACCAACATGCTCAAATGACACCAGTGTCCGTGATGTTGGCAGAACACGAAGCCGATAGCAAGCATCACCATTATTTTTTTGGATGGCACCAAGCACTGATTGTTGTGTTTAGCAGCCAGGGCTCAAAGGTTGCTGTGGTTGCCCAGACCTAATATGAAAGTCAGATGTTTCACCTACAGAAACCAAACTAAAATTTTGTGCAAACCAAACAGATGTGTCCCCAAACTCCTGCACATTAGCAACACACCTGTCCTGCCCCACACAGAAACCTATGGCCCTGTACCTTTCCACCACAGACTGAGCAGCCTTGCATGCTTTCATCCTTCCAGTTTAAGCAACTGCTCAGCTCCTCCTACAGTGGTCACATTCCCTCAAGCTGCAGGTACTGGCTCACAAACGTGTCATACACGCCCTTCCACCCCCAGAGAAGCTGTCCACTTCCTTCATAGAATCATAGAATGATCATAGAGTCATAGAATAATTTGGGCTAGAAGGGACCTTAATGATCATCTATTCAACCAACTGCACTGCTACATGAATGGATACCTTCCACTAGACCAGATTGCTCAAAGCCCTGTCCAACCTGGCCTTGAACACTTCCAAGGGAGGTGCATCCACAGCTTGATCCAGTGTCTCACCATCCTCACAGTAAAGAATTTCTCCGTAATATCTAACCTAAATCTACCTTCTTTCAGTTTAAAGCCATTACCCCTTGTCTTGTCACTATATGCCCTTGTAAAAAGTCCTTCTCCAGCTTTCTTGTAGGCCCCCTTTGGTATTGGAAGGCTGCTCTAAGGTCTCCCCAGAGCCTAAACTGCAGCTCTTCCCCCCGGGAGCAACTTGGTTTAACACTTATCAAGGATAAATTGTATGTCTCTCAGTAATGTTATTCTGAAATTTTTATCCCACATATGGTCTTGTCTTGCATCAGGAATTTAACAAGTGTAATTCCTGAGACTTCCCTCAAACTCTTCTCTCACTGCACTTTTCTTTCAATTCTTACTGTTAAAAGATACATGGAAGCATCTTTTCATGCCTTTGCAGGTCTTCAATTTTTCTGTTACACTGTGCTGTACTCAGTATCAGGAAAATTAAATGCTTCAGCTCCACCATGAAAATAAAGAGGATGGCTGCAATGCTGACCATTTTTCTTTTACTGGTTCCTATTCCTCTTCAAGCACAGTTCATCTCTGTGGAAGTACTCACTGGTTTTTCATGTTTCTGGATGTCTTAAACTCTGCTTAGAACTGTGATTTAGAACTGTTATATTTCCAGCAGTGAAAAAAGTCCTCCAGAAAATGTTCTTGCAGATCTCCTTGTTGGGGTGGGAAGGAAGGAGGGCAATAATGGGTATCAGAGGGGGTGACAGTGTCTTACTGGGTAAAAGCCTCACTGTATGGTCACGTCCTTACTGCCAAACTGGGATATGGCACAAGAATCCTGTGCTTCCTGAATCGTTGTCCCCAAATCCTCAAATCTCCAAAACCCATATCCCACCAGATATCAGGCAGCCAGCAATGCCATCTCCCTTGATCTCTTTGTACCAAGGTCTTCCCACCCCTGATCTATCTAATTCCAGTACTACTAACATTCTTTCCTTGCCAAGCTACCCCACAGTTCTCAGCGTCTGTCTTGAAGCTTCCTTCTCCTTCAGTGTCCTGGATACTCCTCTATTTAAGTTCCTCATTTCTGTCTACACTCAAATCCTTACCCACCTGTGCATTCTTCACATCAACCTCCCTCCCACTCCAAGTCTGCATGTCTGTAGGAACAATTATTGGCAAGTCCATTTCTGTTTCTACAGCAAAGGGATTTATGAACACTCCCCCTGTCCTTTTTCACTCTCTTGGATGCTAGCACCTGCTAGCTGGCTGAACTTATCCCCTCTCTTGGACCTGCCCTCAGAAATAAACATGCCCCAGCTCTTGTTTTTGGCAAACTGTAAGAAACCTTGGACACAGGCTGCAGTAATCAAAAATTTGCTCAGATGGCAAAGAGAAACAAGAGACGTTTGGGATAAAGAGTCCATATAGAGCCCTATTTAAACTGCTGTTCTTCAGTTCTTTATTTATTTTACTTCTGGTACAGTTTGCTCTTAGTTCTGTAATCACTCAGGGGCAAGAAGGCCAACTCCTGAAGGCCTACTTAGTTCAGCATCTGTGGTCTAACTGATCAGCATTACATAAGATGAACTTCAGCATAACGTAACCAGTCCCAACTGAAAGGTATGTTGCTGCACAACATATGCAAAATGCATGATCATGTGAAGGATTAACAAATTGCTTGGCCTTATTCTCCAATTTTATAATGTGTTCCATGTGGGAACATTCCCACACCCAGGCAGAGCCTCCATGAGGTTCTGTGCTCTCCTGCCATGGCTCTGTCCATGAAGTGGCAGCATTAGACTGTCTTTGATATGACTTTTTCTAAAGTGTTTGCATAGGTAATTTTGTGGGGCTATAATGAGGTTGAAGGTGAAGAAGGCTGAAGAGGAAGAGAATGAACCTGCCAGAACAAGTGGTGGATAGTAGTAGTCTGGTTTCTACAGTGGAGGTGGTGTAGCCAATGATCTCAGTATTTCCCATCTTAATGAACATTAAGGCTGGCAAGAAGCTGCTTAGACAAACACAAGAAGCATAACTAGGAAGGCTAAGAAATGCTTCATTAATGTTATTCTCTTCCCCCCACCATATTTGTATGTATCCAGAAAACCCTCTGTTTCCTTTTATCTCTACTCAGATTAAACAGAGATTAGAAACAAATTTAAGTGACCAGTTTGGCAACAGTTTGGAAATGCTATATCCAGAGATAATTTTATGCCCAAACACGAGTTATATGTGGCCCACTGCAAGTTAATAATTTAGGCCATGAAAGAAAGAATAAGATAAAAAAAGGATCTCTTGTCAGTCAGCCACATGTGTTTCAGAACACATTGTGTTTTAGAATCATTGGATGTGTTTTTTCTTATTGGCACGTGCTAAGAAGACAGGAAACTGTCAGTGAAAAAGAGTATTATAAAAATTTTAATTCTCCTGATATTGCCCAGAGTGGCAATTATTTTTTTTTTTTTAACCTGAGTTGCCAACATAAACATCCATTTTGATTTTATTCAAGGTCAAGCCTGGAAGAGAAGATGCTGGTGTGTTGGTTTTGTTTATTATTTTTTTTTTTTTTAATAAGAAATGTTTTGAAACTAGCTTATTTTCCTAGCTACCCCAACTTTGCAAAGTCTGCTGAAAAAAGGCAGCATTTGTTTATAGTAGACTCTTCACATTTTTAAAGGCTTCCATTTGTACTACTGAAGAAAGATAAAATGGTTTGCATATTTACCATTGTGTATTCTGTTGTAGCTCTGACTTCAACCCCAATATATTTGCTTTGCATTTGTGCTTTGAGTTAGTTTCACTGATGAAGATGTAATAAATTATACATAAAAGAAAGTGAACTTCTAAGATGATGTTCATTAGGCAGTTCTAACTTGTAATACGTCAGAAACCATATGCTTCATGCATTAACTTACAGCTGTAAAACAGACTTGAAATTACCAGATGAAGGCTTGGTGCCAGTTCCCCAGAAGCCAATGAAAAACTCCATTTATTTCAGTGGTTCAGGGTGAAGTGTGTAATAATCACAATTATAAAAGAAGAGTTTTTGGTTTTGAGCCGAAACCTCATCCTTCTTTCTGCAGGTTTGCAATGCTGAAAATGCAGGAAAGCCTCTGACCTCCCATCAATTTTTTTAATGTATGAAGGTACAAAAAAACCATGTAGTCTGTTTTTAAGTTATTCTTGTCCCTTCTGTTTCTTCAAACTGCAGACCAAAGGTTAGTAACCCAGTCACTTTATAAAGAAAAAGGAGGCTGGAGTGCCCAGTGTTTCTGGACAACTGATCTAGAGAGCAGCATGGCTGAGTGCCTTATAGCCTCTTACGGGGTGGGAAGGACAGGTCTTCTCCATTGCTTCTTCTGATGTTGCCACATATACTGTCCTACTGCTGTTTCTGTTCAGAGCCTGATGCTGAGCTTGTAGCAAAAGGATAAACCTGTTTGACTTTACTGGAAGAGGCCTGTTCAAGCTGCAAAGGAGACATTTCAGGAAATGTGCCCACCCTTTGTTAAAAATCTAAGTAATTTATTCTAATTTTTGTGCAACATTGAATGGTACTGTCTATCCGCACTAGAACAAAATTTGTAACACGTCTCCAAATTAATGATGGAAGACTTCCAAACTGTTAAAGGAATTTCAGAGCATGCATCTCCTTGAAAGAAATATGGTTGAGTGGGGTCCCTTTCACATTTCTCTTACTTCCTGAAGTGCTTTTCCATCTTCTAAAAGGTCCTTGCCCCTTTTATCTTGGCAAAAGAAACTAGGCTTGTGGCTTGTAGACTGAAAGCATTCACTGTCTAAGCAAGCTTGAGCCTCTTAGCAGGGAGTCCATACTGGACTTAAAGCAAAAACTTATCACTTATCCTGGGACCATCACGAAGCAGAGAACGTTAGAGTCATTTACAGCTGCCTGGCATCATTGCTGAGGGACGAATTGAAATCACTGGTCTGCCAGGCTTGTCAACACCTTTGAAATCTGCCGCCTAGCCTGGTTCCCCAAAGTACTCCTTGGAGAGAGTGAAGGAGCCAAACTGACAGCCAAAGACAGGGTCCACCTACTTGTCCCTTTTTCTTCCTTTGTCTTTGTTTCTTTTCCACTTTTATAATTGCCTTTCTTTTTGCTTGTTTTTATCCCAACGCTGAGGTTGTAATATTGCTAAGTGGTTTAATTAGAAGATTTATTAACTTGTGTTTTCTGTCTTTTTACTGAGAAAAGTACAAAAAACTTAACATCAAAATAAAAGCTATTACACAATCCACTAGCTGAGTGCAGTCAGGCCTTTGAATTCCATGGCTAAACTCCCGTTGGCTTTCATGGGAGTCTATTAAGAAGCAAGCTCTTGTTATTTTGTAATATGCATGCCACATGGGGTCTCAATTTAGTCATTTAACTAAAGGCACCTAAACAAGTGGCCTTTTTTTGGGTGATGTGAATGACTCAAGTGGCTAAATGGGAGTACATGTGCCTAATTTTAGTACACTCACAGTTGAATACGGTAACCACAGTCCAGTATCATAACTACATCTGTATGGGTTGGCACTTGTCAGTCAGTCTGGGAACTGCTTGACAATGTGTGCATCAAAAACACTTCTCTTGGTACATCCCATAAATCTTAAATGAAAGCAGATAATAAAGGAGAGAAGTAAATATGAAACATAAGTCTGGGATTAGCTTGACAACAGTAATTAATGCCTGTCTGAGGCTTTGCTTCATGATAATAATTAATCACCTCTTTTCAGAGTATTTCTAATATTGCAGATTATTAATGCTTAAAAATATAAAGCAATTTAAGCTGTCATCAGAGCTGGGATAGTGTTTTCCTGGAGCAGCACTCTGGAGAGAGATTGATGAAGATCCAAGAACTAGTAAATTTAGAGCAGAAAGTGTTTAATGCACTTAGTTGTTACACACCAAACTATAAACAAGTGCTTCGGTATTTAGAAGATCGTGACCTCCAACATAATAACACCATTTTAAAAAAACGGGTTTCCAAGTTGCAGTAATATAAACCAACACTCTTAGAGTTTACAAAGCCAGTGTTTGCTCTTTTCATAGGGTGAATATTAAAATTTGTCAGTTTAAGGATTAAGGCCAGATCTGATTTTTGTTGCACCATTGTAAAGAAGAATTGCAAGTTCCACTAGTGAAGTTTTTTTATTTTGAAATATGTTCAGAAAGTATGGTCTATAGAAGAATAGATGAATAGAGTTATCTGTGGCTTTCAGTGATGACAAACATATACATTCACAGAGGGGGCATATATAAACCTTGTCACATGAGACCAAATATTTTGTTCCTTCAGCACCTTTAGTGTGTGAGCTCTGATTTACAAGGGTATGTACAATGCTGCATATTGTTTCCCTTCTCAATGACACAATTGTGCTGTAGTTCTTTGCTTTTTGACATCTCTCAATAGTGTGTTAAGTTGGATTAGACTTTCTTTGGTAAACGCTGAATAGTCCTTTCCTTCATTGCCTTTGGGGAACCAGGAATAGCTTTTTCATGTTTATCTCAGTTCCCCATTTTTTGTTTGAACCTTCACAATAAGGTGACTGGTTTCTTTCTGGCTTCCACTTACTGGTGGGCAAGATGTGTTTATTATTTAGGAGAAAGGCATATTCCAGACTGTTCTAAAGCCTCAAGCACATAGGAGGGGAGAACCTAACCTTTGGAACTATTGCTGCCAGTGATCCTGCTTTGACCTTGTTTGGGTCTTCAGGAACAACATGTGCTAGGTCAGACTGTGTTGATCAACAGTAATGAAGACCTCATGCACCAAAATTTGCAAGTGCTTTAGAAGATGTTCCTATGCCCTGAAAATCTTTCTTACACTCTTCTTTTTTAGGCCATTTACCTCAGATTCTGGGTACCCATTAAATCTGCCAGGAAAAGAATTCGAAGAAAAAATGGTACTTGTTATCTTCTACAGCTTTATTCCAGCGGGTCTCTGGGGTCTAAAGAGGTTAGCTGTGTCACTCTTGTCAGAATAGCAAGTACACTGTGAGTAACATGATCTTTATCTGTACTGCCAAGTGTTTGGAAGCAGTCTATTGAACATCTTGTTGATGACCATTCCTCTGGGAATCTCTTGGTTGTCACGATTGCTGAGACACGGCACCAATGCAGGCCCTTTATCACTGACGCTGTGAGCGTCCTCAACCCTTCCGGCATCTATCTCCAGCCAGACAGCACCAACTGTCTGAAGTTGAGGTGTTAGGAGCACATTTCCCTCATTAGCCCTGAGATCCAAACAAAAATTTCAGTACCAGCAGAAGTTTCTTTGTTTCTCTTCTTTGAACAAAATGTGCATTTTATGAGACAATAGATGCAAATAACCATGGGTGGGCAGAAAGTCTGTTGGAAGCTGGAGAAAGCTCATTCTTCAGCAGAAACAATGCTTTTTGGGGTAGCTGTTGGGTCTTTTGATAGACTTCAGAGTTAAAGCACAAGAAAAGGAGTCCTCAGCTTTGGGTGATAACTGCCTAGTATTTATTCCTAGAAATGTGTGGAGAGTCTCAGGATGAATACTCATACTTCCAGGCATTAATGCTGTCTTGTTCTGCTTCTGTGGCTGTTTTGTTATCATTGTCTAGGGGCAAAGCAAATCCTGAATGTTACTGAAAAGACTAGTGTGACTTTTAAGATCTGATTTATTGAGTTACTATAACTATTTTGGATTTGTTGGGCTATAGTAAGGAATAAACTGCTTACAAAATGAGCAGTATCCTCTGTTTCTTGCAGATGGACTTGTGGACCTCAAACTTCTGAAAGTGTTGATCAAATTGTTTCAAAAATCAAGTTTGAGATCCCACCTGGAGTACTGCCAGAGATATATTTATTATTGAATGTTGCCTTTCTCTGGAGGGTAAGAGAGTTTTTTTTCTCTCTATCCATTCTTCATGGGATGTCTCTTTCAAATGCCAACTTTATTTCTGGTTCAGCATTCCATTTCAGTCAGAAACTTGTATTTTGTCTAACTGTCATGTCTTTCCTCCACACTCTGAATGCTAGTAAAACTCTACTTTATTTCTTGTTTCTCTTAATATTTCTGATTTCTGATTTCTGACAGGATTAAAAATTCCAGATGTTTCTTTCTGCCAACAGCTGAGTGATCTGGCAATACTGTCATGTCTGTGCAGAGACTATTCATGTAGATAAGAGGCTGTCATGGCCTGTTTTGAGACTGCAGTCAAGGCTGCATCCATGGTAGGAGTGAATGCCACTAGCTCTTCAGCTCAGTGGGCAGTAATACTCAGAAATTTCACCTTTCCAGTCATCCACTTAGCATTCATATGGGGCTCTTTCCAATTTCATGAAAACATCCCAGAAGCATCTTGGAATGGTGCTGCACTTGGCAGTGCTCTTACAATCTTTATTGGTACAATGAACTTCCATTACATTACCTCTCTGTGGTAAATAGGCATCCTTCCTCTGTGCTCACGTTGCATCAATGTGCATATGTGCAATCACTGTAAAATAGAAGAACATCTTATTTAAAAATAAAAAAGTTTCTTCAAAATATGCCTGTAGATTTCTTTCTTACTTTTTCTCCTCACAGAGGACATCAAGGAAGACAGAGACATTTTTCCCTCTAGAGAAAGGAATGGAGAGGAAAATACTGCAAGGAAAAACTACATGGTAGGGAAGCAGGTGTTTCCCCTGCCTTCTTCCATGGCATGAATGTATTTGTACACTACATATATGGAAAAAGCCCTCTGTTTGCTGGTAATTTGCCTCTCTTCGTTTTCAAAATCTGCTCATGAAAAAGGCTAATAGAACTGAGCATTAGCACATTGAATGGGCCATTGTATTGCCTTTGAGAAAGCATTAGCCAGAGAGGTTAAGTTCCACTTCTTGCTTTTTACCTCTACCACTGTTTGTCATTAGCAGGTAACCAGTTGCAACTACTGGGATCTAGAGACAATTGTTTTTCTGAACATATCTTTCACGCTGACATTTGCTTAATTGGTGGCAAAATAAGGCAGCTGTGCTTGCTACTGGGGTGAGACAAACCTGATACCTGCTCCATCCTGGATATAAATATTCCATAAAGATCCTATCTACTCAACTGGTGTCCAGGAAATTAAGATTTGACTCTTAGTATGATGGGGTTATTGTGGTCTGCTCATGGTTATTTGACGGTTTCTGCCTTCTAATGCCCTTAGGAGGCTTGCTTCACGTTACCCCAGTTGTATGTCTGGCTCACTTTCTGCAGCACAAGATAAGATAAGATAAAGTTTTTGTGATGCTTTTCTGTAATATACTTAGGAGCTTAAGTTCAGGACTTGGAACTACTCAGCTAAATTCAAAGTTACTCAGGACCTCCCAGGATCTGTCCCTCGCAAGAACAGAAAAAAGGAAGTCATTGCAATGTTTGGAGGGAAGAGTTATACAAAAGGTTACTAAATATTATTACTTTTGCTTGATGACTTCCAACTGCCCTGCCACCCACCTTCTTGCTGAGCCAGAAGCAAATTTGAAAAAGAAGCCGCTGTGCATCATTTCCCTAGCAGAACATGTTGCAGACAAAAGGAATCGAAACCACAAGTAGAGAATTGGATTTCCCCTGCTTTCTCCAAAATAAATATTTTTTTGCGAGAAAAGCAGCCGGAAGAAGAAGACATGTACCCCTGACACTAATGGCTTGCGCTTATGCCAGCTGCAGTAGAGATATGGCAGTCCATTGAGTGCTATCTAAGGTCAGGCTGAGCTCCATCACCCTATCATTTGAAGTAATGTCTTGAAATAGATACTTGCACAAAGCACAGAGAGAAGAAAGGCAGGGGGAGTCCAGTCCAGAATCTGTAGCAAGTGAAAAGCAAAATGAGCAGTGCGGCTGCCCCTTAAAGCTGTTCCCTGCACTGCTCCTTCCAAACAGCAGCATTTCCCCTGAAGACATTGGGGAGAAGAGGACACACCACAAACCTCTAGGCAGCGTCATTTGCTGTTTGTCTGGTAGAATGAGCTCCAAAGGGATGACTTCGGTATAAAAGTATCCCTACCTAAAACAGGTGCCCTAACCCAACAGGGAGCTCACAATCAGTGACTGGGGAGGGTGGAGGAGGAGTGGGGAAGATAAGCACCTCCAGGAAATGGCTTGTAAAAGGGGATGCAATGAAGGTGAACTCCCATTGCTCCCTGGAGTACATGGACTGCATCCTTTTCTGGATGCTGACCTTCGAAGGATCCATGCCTTGCTGAGCAGGGCTCATTCTTTAAATAAAACCCCAGTACTACCAATCTGTGCTTTGTGTAGTAGCTTAGCAGTTAGAAACATTGACTAGAAAGTGGAAAATGCTGGTTTACAGCCCCCTTCCCTTCACAGCTTGAGTGGGTTTACAGTCCAGTTATCCATTTTCTCAAATGCAGCCCAAAAATATAGGTTCCTTCTCTGAACATGTTGGCTGGGAAGGCAACAGGCTGGAAGTGAAGGAGTCAGCAGAGCACTGCGGCTAGATAATGCAGTCAGCTGGGAAAGCCTTCTCTGATCCCTTTTCTGAACTGCAGAGAGAGCATTCTTCAGTGGGCACAGGAGCATCCTCATGGTGATGCTGTGTGTGTGACTGATAACCTTGTTCTTTGAAAATCAAGTGCCCATCATTTGATTTTACTTTTTCCTCCCACCACCAGGTTCACTTAACTGTGTCCCCTTTTCTTGCAGAGGGGCAATAAAGGAAAAGATATGGCAAACAAAATGACAAAGAGAGTTTGCCCTTAAAGAGTCAATTTTTATAAGCAGTTACCTCATGAGATTATCTGGAGCACCACAATTATGGCCTTTCGCAAGCTTAGGGAAATGTTGTGGTGTCTCATATGGCACCATTTGGTAGCACTTAGCCAGCAGAGAATTTTATGGTCAGCATGCACTCTAAATTTACAGCATTTAGCTTCAAATATTTTTTCTCATGTCTACTGTTCCAGTCCTCATTTTCAGCTGTTACCTGGCATGAATTTGCACAGAAGAACCTCACCTGTCATCAGAAAGCCAGAAAAATACGTTCAGATTAGAAGAGGGAAAGGATTTAGAAAGAGAGTCTCTTTTGGATCATGCCTGTGCCTTCACAAAAGCCATATTTTTATTATGCCCTTACATAACCTGTCCCCTGTTTCAAATACAGCTTGAAAAAACCTCCTTAGTACAAGAACATGACCAGCTGAGTAAATAGAAAAGCCTGTTGAACTTCTGGATAGTACTTACTGAGGCCCTAACTATTTTGATACATGTGCCTGCATAGAAATACATTTTGGAGAGAAATAGTGATTTTGGGACACATGAAAACAGTTAGTAAAGGCTGCAAGTTAACCTGAAAACATATTCTGGGTAACACTGTTAGAGAGGAGGGAAAGGTGCTCAAAGGTAAATTCAGGTCAGTTGGCATCTTCAAAAACAAGACTTAGATGATTTATAAAACAAAGTCATACACAAAGAGGAAACAAGTCACAGAAACACCAAATTTGCCACAAGTCATGAGAGGGGAAAGGAGGGAAAAAAAATGACAAAAAGAACCCAGCAGTAAAATGAATATATTCATGCAGTGTCAGTCTCTCCAGACAAGAAATGGTGCCAAGCAGAACCGCATCAGCGTGTGGCCGCTTCTTGCACTGACACTAAAAACATCTGTTGAGGTACAGTGTTTGCACTGTCTGCCAAATAAGAGTTATTTGATTTTAAAACATACACTGGAAATAGGAAAATTTGGACAACAACAAAAAGAAAAAAGAGGGGTGGGTGGCCAATAAATTTAAAGTGAGAAATGGGGGAGGATGGATTGGAGGGAATGTTTTCCACATAGTGCATCATAGTTAATTAAGATCATCTCAGGTCACCAAGGGAAGAGAAGCTCATAGAGGAATTCACAGATCACTCCGGGAAGTTAAAAGAAACAAAAGGATGTTCTTCATGTCAGAGACTTTATAATTTAAACATTGGGGTTTGAATAACTCAGAATTCAGTAAAAGTCTGGGGATACATTTGATTTAAGACAGAAGAACTGATACTGACAGCAATACTCTTATTTTCGCAGGTAGGCATATCTCACATTTTTGCAGGAAGGCATACAATTAAGCACCTGGCTGAGCCAGGGTCTAATCTGCAGAAATTATGCCTCCATGCTACTTGGCTAAATACTTATTCAAACAAATTTTAGATAGATACAATGAGTAAATTATTTAAATATTCCTCATTTTCACATTTAGTCCTTTGGTTAAAGTAACTAGAATACAGAATTCACAAATATTTCAGTGAGAATAATAAGCAGATCTGACCAAATAAGTTATTCAACTATTTCTGGGACCTTTCTTGGTAGCTAAGTATTCCATATACTAAAATCCTTTCATAGAGAGTAGGATAATTTCATTTCTGAAATAAAATATGTGTGCAAGGACATTATTTGGTTACGTTATCTAAATGATCAGTTTCCTGATTATTATAAACTTGTTTAAATAGAAGATATGAGTATGTATCACTGACTGTTTGAAGACACTCAAGTTTTTCATTCAAATCAGTCTTTGATACCATCTCAGGTCAGCAGTATGTGATGCATATCTAAAGACAGAAACTGACAACAAACCCACTTTAATATAATTTGTCTATTAAATTAATTCAATGTGAATTGTGCTTTAAGAAGGGAAAATGTGCCTAGGGTAAAATCCAGGCCCCTTGAAATCAAAGAGAATACTCCCACTCCCTTCAAGAGAGTTGAGATTTCACCTCTATTATACATGACTTTCAAGTACAAAAAATTTATGCTTAGTGAATCACTGTCTGTGATATGGTCAATTGCACATATGTTGTCAAAACCTGCAGCACATTAATTGTATTGTATATCCTTCAAGATTTGCTTCAGTTTATTTCTTCTCCATTGTCCTGGGTTCAGCAGTAGCAGTCATTTTTCTCCTTCTTAGTAGCTGGTGCAGTGCTGTGTTTTTGAATTTCAGCCTGGGAACAATGCTGATAACAACGATGGTTTTAGTTGTTAAGTAATGTTTACTCTGACCAAGGACTTTGTGAGTCTCATCCTCTGCTAGGGAGGAGGGAAGCCGGGAGGAAGCAGAGACAGGACACTTGACCCAAACTAGCCAATGTGGTATTCCATACCACAGCATGTCATGCCCACTGTATAAACTGGGGGGAGTTACCCAGAAGGGCTAGATTGCTGCTCGGATTGGGCTGAGTATCGATTGGCGGGTAGTGAGCGGGTTGTATTCTCTTCCCTTGTTATTTCCCTTATCATTATTATTATTGGTGGTAGCAGTAGTGGTTTTATGTTATAGCTTAGTTACTTGACTGTTCTTATCTCAACCCGTGGGAGTTACATTCTTTTGATTCTCCTCCCCATCCCTCCAGGAGCAGGGAGAGGAAGAAGAGGGGGAGTGAGCGAGCGGCTGCGTGGTTCTGAGTTACTGGCTGGGCTTAAACCATGACATCCGTTTATCAAATATATTTTTGAAAACCACAGTAGAAATGAGCAGAGGGATGGATTATACACAACATAGTTTGCAAGAGTTTTGGTAACTCTCTCGTATCCAATGGGACAATTTTAAACTTTGGCTTCTGGTAGACTACACTAACTGGAGACAACTTATTTCTGGGATATATAAACATGCTGGGCAATATGAAAATAAAATTCTGGAATGAGGCAATAAGACCAAATGAGAGGTGTTTCCAAGGGCAGCCCTTAGAACTACATGATTTTCTGCCTTCTCTGGTTTTTAATGGCTTTGGTAGAGTTCTGTAGATTATATGTAGCTGAGTTTTATTGAACATTTCCATTCTTGTAAAAAAGGAGATCTTATGTGCCTATGTAACAATTTTTCCAAATGTTTTTGTTTCTTCCTGAAACCTGTATGATCATCAAAAAGTAAAAGCCAGTCTAAGGCTTTGGATTAAATTACTAGATCTTCTGTTAAAATGCTGGTAACAAATTACTCTTAATTTTTCATTATTGGAAGACTACAGTGTTTTAAAAGATCATTAAGAAATAAAATATTCTTGACTGAATTTTCAAATCACATAATTTCTGTCAAAGTTCAAGGTTGTTCTGGAGTTTCATAGCTTTTTCACTAATACCCAATGAGAGACTCTCCAATGACCTGCAAAGAGTGGAAACATAGATCACATAGAAATAAACTTGCATTTTGCGATACCCTTCTTCCAATGAATTTTAAGTTTCATGTGACACCCAAGCTTTGGTTGGATCTTTGGTGATTTTGGTCACTGCCAGGACTATGAACTAAATTTTCAGATTATTTCCAGTTTAATTTGCATTCTTATTTCTCAAAGAAAGCTGACTAACCCTCCCTTCCCCGCTCAACAGATGTTTGCCTTCTTCAGGCAGAATCTACCCACTGTTCATTGCAATATGGAAGCTCAGGCTGTATGTGAAATTTTGGTGACTAATAATCTATTTGATGACCTCTACGTTCAAGACAATTTCACTTGCAGTGAAAAAAAAAAAAAAAATATATGATAGTGTGATTAGGAAATTCATCCACTGTTACTTGTCTGGACATAATTGATCATAATCAATGACTGATTTAGGTCTCTGATCCTTTAAAAAAGAGTAATAAAAAGCTGGTAGCATTTAGGGGTTTTCAAAACTTTAGACAACATAAAGAAAAATAGTGTAAGGTTTCACAGAACTGTTGAGTTTTGCAAAATATTTTTTCCCTTAATTTGAACCATCATTTTCTCAAAGAAAATTAAATTAAAAAAACAACAAACATGTTTTTGTAATTAAACAGAATACTGAGCTATGCAAACAATAAAGATCCTTGTTTGAAATTAATTCTTGTCCTGCTTCTGGGATTATCAAGGGAATAAAATTATAGCAAAACAAAACAGAAAAACTTGCTGCAGCCTAGAACTTGCATTTTACCAGAAGCAAAAGGAAATTTAGGCTCAATAGTTTTGAGTTCTATTCTGTCTCCACAAACATGAGTTTGTTCTAAATCTGAGAAAATTAAAAATCTTATCAGTCCTGTCATCAGAAGCCAAGTTATACCTCTGATTTTTTTTTCTTGATGGCTTACTGGTTTACTTTTTCCTCCTCTGTATCTAAGAGACATTTTGAGGTGAGTCTCAAGAATATGAAAACAAAGACAGTGCATTAAGTCAATAGGTATTCATTGTCTAAAGTTTAGAGAAAAAGATCCCTCCTAGGGCAGGAAGCCTGACTGGAAATGGGAAAGACCAGTAGAAGGAACTGTATGCTTTTAGGTTGCCTGCATGCTTCTTTTGTATTTATGTGAAAACAAAAAAATGCAAAATAATAAAAAAAAAATTAATCTGACCTGTGAAACTGTTTTTAGAAACACAGAAGCTGTGTTTTTAGCTTTTTTTTTTAGAAGCTGTCTTTTAGAAACAGATCAGATTTATTTGAGGAAAGACTACTTTTCCTACTCCATTTAAATGCTGTAACGCTCAAATTGGCTTCAGAAGTATATACGATATCATGGTACTAAGCATATCAGTTTGAGGGGCTCAGTCTTCTGAGAATACTGCCTGAGTGTGCCCTTCCTGCTTTAACTACCCATCAGTCTTTTGCTCTGTTGAAATCTTACCATCTGTTTTGTGTTGAGCCACTTGAATAAACTATTGCTCCCCTTATTCTTTGTGTACAGAGCTGCCTTTTGGAACACAATATTTAGTCAAGCTCCTTGGCCCACAGATTTCTCCTTCTTATCCAGTTGTCCTGCCCCAAGTGCCCCGGTTGTGCTTGGGTTCTACAGAGTCCAAAGTCAACATTGTAGAGGCACGGGCATGCTGAGTTTGTGGTTGAGGGCACATCCAAATATTGCTACATCCCAGATTTGGTTCAAATACTTAGTGTAGCCCATTTATTCTAATTAAATAAATGACATTTCTGCAAAGGGAAGAAGAATGGGGAGAGAAAAGGAGCAGGGATCCACTGCTGAAGTCTTCCCTGTGTTCAAAAAACACACGCATTCCTGTAATGTCAGACTGACTTTGTCACTAGGGACCCAGGGGCCCAGTTTCAAGTTTTTACACAGTGCTTCAAGAGTCCCAAGCCACAGAACTATGCTCGTGACTTAATCTTGCCATCATTAAGCAGATTTTCTAGGGAAATATTTCAAATACCTTTTTTTTAAAATATATTTTAAATCTTGTTTTCTTCAAGTTGAACAGTCGTGTTACTTCCCTGAGGGCCAGAGGCTAACACGTGGAACAGATATCAATGAATTGTTTTCATCCTACAAGCTAATTACAATGTCAAAATTCCTTCAGTGTCTTCCTTCTCTGTGTGGGATTTTAAAAAAAGGCACTTTCTTTGCTATCCAACCTATTGGCTAAATATTTTGTTGAGCATTTTAACACAGTTTATGTAAATACATTATACACATTAAAAATGCCTCAAAATGTGGCCTAAAATATGAAAATTATGAACTTACATGTTTCTTATAATGATTTTTTATGATAAAAGGACATATTTTTCAAAATTTTAATGTATCTTGCTAATTTTTTAATATTTTGATCCAGCTCCCAGTTCTTCAGGCTGGCATTCAGTGACAGAAAGCCTCAGTGAATGTGTATGGTTATTTTATATCCTTTTAATATAGGGTATTTTGCTGTATCACTTACTGCATAATAAAATACATGGAGGAAAACTTCTCAGACTACGTACTGCCAATTTATCATAGAATGTCTTAGCTTGTACTGGCACATGGCCTGACTACTACAGCAACATGGTGTGCTCGTGGCCTTGCACAGGCCAGCAGCTCCCCAGCCCCTGTGCTGCTCTGTCACTGACTTGCTGTGTGGCCATATGCAAATAAACCAACCTTTCTGCAGCTTGGTTTTACTTATTAGTTAGGATGGCAGTGCTCATCTCCAGCAGTAGAAGAATGAGATTTGTGAAGACTGAATCAAATGACAGCAAGCCACCAAAGCTTTTATCTTGAAGCTGGGTATGGGGCAGGGTGCTGGCAGCCCAGCTGGGGTGTGTGTGAGCATGGTCCAAGGCAGGATTTAGTCTGGGAAACCTCCTGCCAAAGCCAGGACTGGGTTCCCTGATTTCATTGAACTGTTTCTGAGTGCTTCATAAGCCCCACTAAAATAACTTTTCATAATACTGTGAATATATAGCAATATATATAACAAGAATATATAACAAGGTCTAAAATGCAATAGAAAAGCACAATCTGTGTTTATTTTTAATGATTTAGCTAGATAGTTCCCACAGATTCTAGTACTTAATACTACTTTCAAATGGATACATAGAATATCCAAATTGATCGTATCTGCATTGCAATATTAATAGTATTAGGATCCAAAACTTAATCCAGCAAATTCTACTGCTTTTGCAAAGTGCAAACCTTAATTTGCTTCATTCTGTATATGACTTGGACTTGCATGTAATAATAAATCAGTTTTCCTAGACATCTAAGTGACAGCAAGTGAAGAACAGAAATAATACTGTCAATTTGACAGAGCATATTTAAACAAGAACATAATTTTTGAAGTGTTACGAGCCTGATCTCATTTATGCCTGGATTTTTTTTTTAAAGGTAACCAGAATTTTGCCTATAAACTTAAGCATTGTTCTAGTTAATAGAGGAAAGTCTATTTCCTTTTTCCTTTTCCTTTTCCTTTTCCTTTTGTCTCCCAAAGAATTTTTTTTTTTGAAAAAAAGAAAGAAATTTCTAAAATCTATAGTTTCCTCACTCATTAAAAAAGATAAACTAATAATATTTTGCCTTTTTCCACCCCAAGAAAGAGTAATGTTACAGCTGAGCATATGACACAATAGATTTTATATTTTAGAAGGTTTAATCTGTAGGAATAAGTTAATGTTTCCATTGAGTGGAATTGCAGTACTAGTTAAAATGTCTCTCTCTCTCTCCTATAAGTATGAGCTCAGATTGTTGAAAACGAAGTTTGAATACTAAGGCAGTTAATTAGTTTGTCTCCCAAAGGCACCAGATAATAGCTCCTTCAAAACAATCTCCTTTAAGTGGATGAAATTCTTGGAAATACTATGACATGCATCATAATAGCTTGTTGCAAGCATAGATCTGGAGGCTTGCTCCTGCCAATAATTGAAGATGCTAGAACACAGCAAATTACTCCTTGTACATACCCCTCTTGGTTCTTGGAAGGATCATTTCTTCTTGTTTTAATGTCAATATTCACCATCTATAGCCACAGAAAATGGGTACGGAAACACTTGCTGAAATACACTTAGGCTGATATGAAACCAAAGCAGAACTAAAATCTGAATTTGAATTCAGCACTACAAAAATCTGACATAAAACCACTGTTTCAGAATTTAAACAGCCAACCAACAGAACACTTTCTCTGTGATCTATGATCATTTCTCTATGATCTATGATCTATAAATAACACTTTTTGCCTTAAATGCAATGGTGTTTTTTTTTTTTTTTGTCTCTTTTTTTAATGTATTGTAGAAGGAGCTAGAACCTCAAGAATATATTAAATTATAGGGTCTTTGCTTAGAGGATCTTGCATGAAAATATTTGATAAAGAAAACTCATATCTTTATGTGTTGGCAAAATTAATTTTTCACTGATGCTTGACGTCAATGCTAGAGTATAGGAGCTTCAGTATCACTAATAGGCAAGGAAGCAGAAAAGAGAAGGAGCAATCAGAGGAACCTGAGGTATTGCCAAGTCCTTGAGAAAATATGCACTATTATGGTTCATTGTAACTTAATACAAGATAAGCCCAAGAGAGAGGTATATTTGGAATCACACCCAGGGCATTCGTTCTTTTTGGAGCAGGATGAGAACATATGTACTAGTGTCTTTTTTTTTCAATATATAAAAATGCACTGTTCTTATTAACTTGAATAGCTGTAGCATGAATATTGAAACTACTGAAAAAAACCCAACCTCCCTGCATGTATGTGTCCTATGGAGGACTGTCAAATATCAGTAATGTCTGTTAAAAGTATTATCACAGATTATTCTATTTTTAAATAATAATAATAATATTTTTTAATGTTTTTAATGTTCATGTTTTTTAATATTGGACGTGGGAAAATTCAAAGGGAAATCTTACATTGTGGGTGCAAAGGGCACATACAAAGTCGTAACCTCTTTTTTTGGGCACTTTGGTTTTTTTCAACTTTAAAATGTCTAATGCAGTTTTGGAAATGCTTTTATGAAAAAATATAAAATATGTGTTCTTAAATGGCAAGGAATTTATAAGCTAATTTGTAAAGTCACAGGGGTTTCATTTTGCCCTCAAATACAGTCTTCAGTTCCTTTGTCTGTAGAAGAACTGGACCTGTCTGTTTTTATCAGTAGAAGGAAGACAAATGAAGCAGTTTTTCAAGAACTGAAAGCTATTTCAAGATACAGAGGTCAACTTAGACCAGAACTAAAATGACAACAGCAACGTCACCGCCACCATCACCACAGTCTTCCAATCCTTTGACTGGTACTTATCTGACCAGTAATGGCCAAAAGCAATCTATCATTGCTTAAACTACATTATGATAAAACCAGAGTCTGGAAAATATCATTACTTGATCTATTTGGTAAACTTTCAAATATTTCTTCAGAAGATTTGCCAGGCAAACAGCATAGTATAAAATTTAGTTTTATTTAATCTGTGTTTTATTGCTTTGAATTTAACTTTCAAAAGAAGACACGATTAAAGAGCTATAGCTGAGTGAAGGCACAAAGCTTTTGTTGATGAAATCTGAGTGAGTTGAGACTGTAGATCATGCATTTGTAAATGCATTTTAGTCCAGAAAATTGTGCTACTGAGCGGTTAGTGGGTTTAGACCTGTCTCTGAAATGAGCTGGATAAGGTGAATGCAATACCTTACTTGACTTTTTCCTTTGCTATGGCTGCTGTTGGTTGTGTCAAGGCCAAAGTATTGGTACATCCAGGTAGGGTTACCATCCATTCCTTATTTCAAAGGGATACCATGTTATTCATTCTTTAGTTGCCAGAATAAAAGAAAGGCTGATTCAACAAACCAGTGCTTTGCAGAGACACTAAGTAGTGAAACTTTTAATTGAGCTTTGTTTTCAACTGTAGAATTCAACCAAAGAAATCCAATATGTAAGTAAAACTTATCCAAAAAGCTCCTTTCCTCACAAAATGACATTGTCTTTTGGCTTGTCTGATTTTAAATTTTATACATATGAGTCAGGTAAAGGGCAAGAAAGAACATTTTTGGACACAACAAATTAATATTTCTGTAAACAGTAAATGTTTGCTACCTATGAATACTGCTGCTTATTGCAGAGTTTGGATGAGTAGCATGCATGATTGGAAAGTGCAACATGCCTGTGCTTTCTGAGCTGCTAGTGGGGCTGCAGAAGAGGAAACTTCGCAGCTGAGTGGGAAGTACTGCAAAGTCTCAGGGTTTTTGGGACAGAACAGGGTGAGGCTTTGAAGCAGAAGGAAATAAAAGCCCTGTCTCAAAAAACTGGAGTGGAAACAATTTGCTCTGAAATGGAGATCACTGTGTGAAGGCTATGTTTCTTTCTAGTTGTTAAAAGTGAGGAGAAGAACCAAGGACTAGTAGTGATTACTGCAAATATGAAAGCATTTGCTTCTCAAGGGGGAGATTCGATCAGTGACTGAATCTAAAGCTTCTTTGCTAAAGTAATCTTCATTTCCCCAAGTCCTGTCTGAAAAGAAAGGCATGTGTAATCATTCTAATATCTAATAATATCAAATAATATTGATCTCAATCAATAACAATATGCATTTATCCAGCATCTTTAAAATTAAAGCTCTCAATACTCCTCAGCAATTTGCGTGGCAAAGATTTCAAACACTGTTGAAATGCAAAGGGATAAGTAGAAAATGCATTTGAAAAATACCTGCAGCTTTTCTAAAAGAACTGCTTCTAGGAAATGCCCTTCATTTTTTCAGAGATCGCCCTTCCCTTCCCTTCCCTTCCCTTCCCTTCCCTTCCCTTCCCTTCCCTTCCCTTCCCTTCCCTTCCCTTCCCTTCCCTTCCCTTCCCTTCCCTTCCCTTCCCTTCCCTTCCCTTCCCTTCCCTTCCCTTCCCTTCCCTTCCCTTCCCTTCCCTTCCCTTCCCTTCCCTTCCCTTCCCTTCCCTTCCCTTCCCTCCCCTCCCCTCCCCTCCCCTCCCCTCCCCTCCCCTCCCCTCCCCTCCCCTCCCCCTCCCCCTCCCCCTCCCCCTCCCCCTCATGTGTCCATCAGTTTCGTAGCCCCATCATAGAAGGCCACCAAATTGGTCAGGCAGGATTTCCCCTTAGTGAAGCCATGCTGGCTGTCACCAACCACCTCCTTGTTTTTCATGTGCCTTAGCATGCCTTCCAGGAGAATCTGCTCCAAGATTTTGCCAGGCACAGAGGTGAGACTGACTGGTCTGTAATTCCCCGGGTCATCCATTTTCCCCATCTTGAAAATGGGGGTTATATTTCTCCTTTTCCAGTTGTTCGGAACTTCACCTGACTGCCATGATTTTTCAAATATGATGGCCAGTGGCTTAGCAACTTCATTCGCCAGCTCCTTCAGGACCCGCGGATGGATTTCATCAGGTCCCATGGACTTGTGTACGTTTATGTTTTTAAGATGGTCTTGAACCAGATCCTCTCCTACAGTGGGCCTAGGGTCTTCATTCTCACAGTCCCTGCGTCTGCCTTCCAAGACTTGGGTGGTGCGGTCAGAGCCTTTGCCAGTGAAGACCGAGGCAAAGAAGTCATTAAGAACCTCAGCCTTCTCCAAATCCTGGGTAGCCAGCTCTCCCGATAGCTTCCGGAGGGGGCCTGCGTTGTCCCTAGTCTGTCTTTTATTCACTACCTACCTATAGAATCCCTTCCTGTTATCCTTAACATCCCTAGCCTAGTTTAATTCTAGCTTCTAAGAAATAAAGTTAGGGGTTTCTTTTTAAGAAATGTAAAGGTATAGAAAATATATGATGACTGTTTTAAAAGCAGAAAACTAGACATGTTATCATTTCATGACAGCAACTTCAAATGGTTCTGTTTTCTGAAGTTCTCTTTCAGAAACTTAATACATCTTCTTTAGACAAAAGTTTTGTGTAGCCAACAATGTAATGACTTTTTTCAAATGTAAAGACAATGACTAAGTGAAAAACACGTATTTTTCTTTGTACTTACTACTGCCTCAACCCACATAAATATAAAAATATGCCAGTGATTTTTTGTTACTGCACAGTTAAAAGAGGAAGAATTGGTTTTCTGGGTAATAATTTTCAAGATGGGAAAGAAACTGCAACAGGAATATGATAATATTAAAAGTATGCTGCAGTCAATGGTCAGAACTTTCTCAATGCACCAGCTTTTGCATGAAGATAGAATAACAGCTTCAAATATGACGAACTGTAAGTGCAATAACTGACAAATTCTTTGCTCATGAATGTAAATGTCAAGTATAGGAACATCGTTGTAAACTCAAAAGGGATTGCACTCAGTAGTGTATCTGAGCTCACAAGTATCTGATTTCATGTTTTGATTATCATCAAAATTTTTGGGAATAAAAAAATAAAGGACCTTTCTGGAAATCGTAACCATCACTGAGAGACTGAAACCTCAGAAAAGGTTGAGTGGATACAGTTTATCTGTGCATCAAAAGATTAGGTAGCACATTTGGATGCTTCCAGGCTATTACACCACACCTTTCAGTTTTAGTGCTTTCAGTTACTAAAGCCTTCTGGAGTTCTTCATCTCCCTTCTTACCTCAATGCTGTAATCAGAAGAATGTTCTCCTTACATAGGCAGCAGAAGTTATTTGCAGAAGTTCTTTGATATTGACTCTGATGTGGCTGAGCTACGGGTTAAAATTAATTTAAGCTATGCACAACAAAGAATTTAATAATTTGAATTAAAACAATTATGTATGGAAATTATACAGACCAACAAGTAAAATTTCAAAAGTAAATTCAAGTATCTAAAAATATAATCGCACGCTTGAGGGTATTTGAAATAAATGATAGAAAAAAAGTTACATGCTAACAAACCCGATGTATCCTCTAAAGCTTTGCCTTCTATTTTGCCATGTATTTGCCTTCATTTGCCATGTATGGTTGTTCTGTGCTCCCAGTCTAGGAAGGCAGCATATTGTTTCAGTGACACTCCATGGTCAGAAGGGACCTGTACCCAAGGCTCTTTCCAAGACTAAGCCTTTATTTCATAATGGTAACAACAGAATAAAGACACAAAACAGGCACTGTTAGTGAAACTACAGCACTGAGAATACACATAAATGATTAAAGACTCCACAGATGCATTTAGTGATTGATAAGTAGCTCAGAAAGCAAAGATAGTTAATTCAGAACAATGGGTAACAAAACACTGAGGGTGAAATACCAAATCAGCTCACAGGGCAGCCAGTCAGACCACCATGAGCTTGTATAAGTATCACTGATGTATTCCAGCAAGTTGATTCCGAGACAACTCCTGAACTGTCAAGCAACATGAAAATTTACTAAAGGGATTTGTGGACTGAAAAAGTAACAGATGTAGCTCCCAAGTGCCGGTAGCTATAAATCACCTTTGATTGACATCATTGCCCCTAGCAAGAAATTTTAGATTCTGTTAATTTCTTTTAATGAGCTAAAGGATTTGAAAATATGCTTTGGGAAACCACGAGGATACAGTCACTAATTATGGGGAATAGTAAATTGACTCATCTCCCACTGAAGTCAATGGAAAAAGTCCGATTGATTTCAACAGGTTTGACCAACTTCATGCCTAAAAAACCAAAATCTTTGACTGGTTTTCATGGATCATGAGATAAAAATATCCCAAGTGTACTTGATTGGGTCTTTGGGCTTCTCTATGTGTGACAGAAGGTTTTTGGCTTTAAAATACCTTATATTTAACCTGGAACAGCTCCCACCAGTTGCTGTAAATGTCCTTCTTCCCTCCCCTGCACGCTGGCCAACATTTGGTGACACCGAAAATAATTTGTGGAGAAAAGCGGCATGCCCTGACCGTCTCCCACGCTCACTGAGAACACAAAGCTCCACTGAAACCTCCTTTTGTGTTTGTTCTCAGAATTAAAAAATATTAATCAAAATCATCTTCTCTCATAATAAAAGGAGCCATCATCTGGCTAAAAATAAACACTGGAAATGACACATAAAAACTCCAGATTTAATTAGAAACACAGAATATTGAACATGTCTGCTTCAAATCTTTGGCTTTGGTTCCTGCCTTGAAAATAGCATAGCAAATCTTGGCTAAATGCTGGATTTGTTCTGGGCAGGCATCAGGAGCACCCAGGCTCCTCAGTGCTCCCCAGCTCCTAGCCCAGGGGAGCCTAGGGGAGCCCAGAGGAGTCCTTTGCTCAGGCTTGCCTTGCCCACACAGAGGAGAGCAAATCTACTTGCTTTGATCAATCCACCCCAGACACCACACCAAACTTTCCATCTCCTCCATGAGCTAGAAAGACAGCCTAGAAGATTTGCCTAGTCTTGAGTCAGCTTTTAGATGATTTTGAAAAGAGAAGGGTGGCTCTCGTCCTTTCTTCAGCCAGTTTTTTGTGTGGTCAATAAAAACAAGTGAGGAAAAGCTGCTACAGTTAGTAGGAAGCTACTGTTCTTTTTAACCAGAATTACAGAAATGTTGACTCTCAACAGTTGTGGCAGGGCAATCTCTAAAATACTCCTGTCATGATGGAGTTCAGAACCTTCTGGTATAGGAGGCAAAACTTAATAAATCTTTTCTTCTGACTTTAACTTGCTGAAGATCAGAGCAGACAATATATCATTCTAAGATATCTGATATTTCTATACATTTCATTGCAGTGGAGTATAAGAAGTCATAGTGAAACGTTGCTTCCAAGATGGGAATTTTCCAGGGCTGGGGCTTCCTTGTGCTTCTCTGTTCGTGTAGTGCCAAACACAACAACATACTGATCACTGAACAAGGACGATACTAAGGCACTACCATAATACAAATGGATAATAACTAAAAAACTATCCTTTCCCTTTTTTTGTTTTCTATATCATGGGCATCTAGTTATATTGCAATAGAAAGAAATATAGGCAGTAAAATATGACACTTCAAAATAATAAAATTCTGTATTGATTTTTTTTCCTAAGTTCTTGAGAATTCTGTAGAATTCTAAGAATGAATTTGATTATTTTTTTTTTTTTTATGATGGCCTGGATCTGCCAGACATTCTAGAAGCAGCACTCTCATGCTTAATTGTTGTTAGGAAATCTAAGTCATTTCTTCTTTGAAGTACCTTGCATATCTTGTGCATATATAAGGGTATAGTGCACAGAAGTGCTAAGTGTGCATGTTTTATGTAACCTTTGCAAACACTAATCTTTTCATAGAATGCCATTGTACTGGTAAAGAGGGATACAGTTATCTTCCAAAGTACTGAAGAACAATTGTGTGTTAAAAACTTTTATGTAGCCACATAATGGTCAACATCTGCTGATACTCAAACTAGTATGTCATGAATTTAAATATGTGACTTCTTTTCACCTTTCAGATTAACTTTTGTATCTGTCAGGTACATTTTGTACTGCAACATGGTGGCCTAGAGAAGAAAGTTTTATAAAATAAACAAAGGGCCCAGCTATTTGCTGGTGACCTAATGCAGCACTGCTGAAACCTAGGGCTGCTCTAAGGCAGTGTGTGAACAAAAATCTTTTGAGATGTTGGCATATGGTTCTGGCAGTGGATGTGGTAGTCTAGGTTAGCCAAGGCTGTGTGTCAGCCATGATCCCCAGACACAAAGGTTTGCTCTTACTTTCCCCAAACTGAGCTCAGTTTCTGTAGGCACACACACATACGTACTGCATACATGTGTAAGGACAAAGGACAAATCTCTCCTCCTGCTCTCTGAATTCAGTGAGAAAAACTCCAATTAATCTGAAAGGCAGTAAAAATTGTTCCATGGTTTCAAAGAAAAATAAAATAGGAAACAATTTCCAAAACTGAGCTAAGAAATACATGAAGAGACAAAACTGAGTGCATTAAGAGGATTTTGAGGACAAGAAAGTCAGCAAGGAATTTGTTGTAAAGGAGAAATAGAAAATATGAATAAGGATAAATGTGGAAAATAGTATAAATCTGTAGGAAGAAAAGGAACAATAACTAAGATGAAATATGAATTTTAAAAAGGATGACATAAAAAGTATCAAGAAAAGGTAAAGAGGTAAATTAAAAGAAAAGATAAAGGACATTCTGATGAAAGGATAAGAAAACAGACCAAAATAAAAGATCAGGCTAAGGAAGATATATGTGATAGGTTCGCGAACAGAGAAGGACTGGTGGGTAATGTGATGGTCAGAGGCTGTCTTGAGCAAAGCAATCATGAAATTATAGAGTTTTTTATCCTTGGAGGAGTCAGGAAGAGGGTCTGCAAAACCACTACTTTAAACTTGCAGAGGGCTAACTTTTGGCTATTTAGAATGCTGGTTGAAAGAGTCCCTTCGGACACAGTACTGATGGACAAAGGGGTCTAGGAGGCTGCGCACTCTTCAAGAAATAAATCTTCAAGGTGCAGGAGCAGGCTGTCCCCATATGCTAAAAGTCGAATTAGAGGGGAAGAAGACTGTACTGGCTGAACAGAGAGATACTGCTGTAACTCAGGAAATGAAAAGAGAATGCTTGTGGATGAAGAGATGTCCACAGAAAAGAGATAGGAGTATAAGGATGTTGTTAGGTTATGCATGGAGAAAATTAGAAAGGCGAAACCACAGCTGTGACTTAATCTGGTCACTGCCATAAAAGATAATAAAAAGTATTTTTACAAATGTATTAGCAATAAGGGAGGTCCAAGGACAACCTCCATCCTTTACTGGGTACCAAGGGAAACCTAGTGACCACTGATGAGGAAAAGGCTGCAGTACTTGATGCTGTCTTTGTCTCAGTCTTTAATAGTCAGACGAGCAATCCTCAGGCTACTCAGTCCCCTGAGCTGGATGACAGGGACGAGGAGCTGCTTGAACTCCCCATAATCCAGGAAGAAATGGTGAGTAAACTCCTGCTCCACTTAGACATGCACAAGTCTATGGGGCCAGATGGGCTTCAGCCAAGAATGCTAAAGGAGCTGGCAGAGGAGCTTGCTAAGCCACTCTCCATCATTTATCAGCAGTCCTAGTCTAGTGTGCAGGTCTCCCAGGATTGGAGGTTGGCCATCGTGAAGCTTCTGTACAAAAAGGACAGGAAGGAGGACCCCAGAAACTATAGGCCTGTCAGTCTGACCTCAGTACCAGGGAAGGTCACAGAGCAGATCATCCTAAGTGTAATCACACATCGCATGTGGGAAAACAGGGGGATTAGGCCCAGTCAGCATGGGTTCATGAAGGACAGGTCTTGCTCGACCAACCTGATCTCCTCCTGTAACAAGGTGACCCTCCTGGTTGATGAGGGAAAGGCTGTATACATTGTCTATTTGGACTTTAGTAAGGCATTTGACACTATATCCCACAGCTTTCTCCTGGAGAAACTGGCTGCTTATGGCCTGGATAGGTATATTCTTCACTGGCTTAAAAACTGGCTGGATGGCAGAGCCCAAAGAGTGTTGGTAGATGGTGTCACGTCTAGTTAGTAACTGGTCACTAGTGATGCCCCTCAGGGCTCTGTATTAGGGCCAATGTTGTTTAATGTCTTTATCAGTGATCTGGATGAGGGGATCAAGTCCACCCTCAGTAAATCTGCAGATGACACCAAGTTGAATGGGAGCCTTGATCAGCTGGAGGGTTGCTGGAGGGGGTCCAGAGAAGGGCAACGAAGCTGGTAAAGGACCTGGATGACAATATGAGATACGGCTGAGGGAACTGACGCTGTTTAGTCTGGAGAAGAGAAGGCTCGGGGGGATCTCATTGCTCTCTACAACTATGATGGAGCCAGGAGGTGGCTGGTCTCTTTTCCCAAGTAACAAGTGATAGAAGAAGAGGAAATGGCCTCAAGCTGCACCAGGCTAGGTTTAGACTGGATATTAGGAAGAATTTCTTCACCAAAAGGGTAGTTAGGCATTGGAACAGGCTTCCCAAGGAAGAGGTGGAATCACTGTCCCTGAAAGTGTTCAGGAACAGCATAGATGAGGCCCTTAGTGATATGGTTTAGTGGTGGACTTGGCAGTCCTGGGGTAACAGTTGGACTTGATGATCTTAAAGGTCTTTTCCAATCTAGTTGATTCCATGATTCCATGATTCTATGATATGTGTCTTCAAATCAGCAGAGACCAGTAAAATTCATCTCAAAGTATTCAAAGCTCCGGCAAAAGCAATCTGTGAAAGATCAGGGATTATTCTGAGAATTTACAGGGAATAGAAACTGGAAAAGGGGCAAGGCATTGTCCATCTTACTGACTGCTTAGCTTAATTTTTCCTCCTAGAAAATATTAGGACATATTAAATAACCAGTACATGTGACAGAACTGGTATTTTCAGTGTTAGACCAAAGGTCCATTGCATTCTCTATCTTTTCCCCTGCAACGCCTTATAATGGATACCTCAGGAAGAGAATAAAAATAGAAAATATATACAACAATATCTGTTACTCAAATATTCCTTTGTGTTTGGCAGCCCTCAGTGAAGTTCTCTCTCATTATGGTGTCTGGTTTCCTCTTGGATACCTGTAGGCTTTTAGTGTTCACACAGTCCTGCAGCAAGGAATTCCACATCTGATGTGCAGGTTCTCACAGACGCCATATAAGATAAGGGGAAACACCCAAACAAAAATGTCCTGCACAGATTGATAAGAAAAGAATGTCAGAAAGCCAATCCCCTTTCCTTTGCTGACAGAAATGTTGCAGTGATTGAAGTAGATGAGATGATATACTGTGATTTAAGGAAGTGCTGGATGTTGCACATGTGACCGTTTCAAGAACAAAGTAAGAAAACAAACTATGCATACACAAAGCTGAAAAAATAACTATATGTTGCTTGCTAATGAAATATGGAGGCAATTCTGATAGGAGCCTGTAAGGCAACTGGGTCTATATGACATTTTTATTGAGTTGAAACATGCTACAAACACTGGAGGATTGAAGAGCACTCTTGCAAAAGTGGTTTGTGACATGAAAGGAGGAGGAATTGCAGGTGTCAGTGGATGTACTGGTATAAAAAGAAAAAAATGTGAAAAATAATTTCATAAAGCTCCAACAGAAATGAAGGTCTGAGTATGTACTTTGGGACAGAATTTCCAAGATATTGCAAGTAGTCTTAATTCTCAGATCACTTTCCAATCCAGCAACCCACCTCAGAAAAGAACGTGTAAGTGTGTGTTGAATGGTTTTAATCCTAAACTGGTGCATAACAGTGTAACTTCGCTGTTGTCAGTGGACTAAGGCCAAATTCCACCACCAGTTAAAAATTTTGTGCCTGTGTTTGGTTTGTTTTGTTAAAGAAAATATTTAGACCATAAGAGAAAGCTTAAGAAAAAGAATTCTGTGATAAGGTTGTTGGGTGAAATATGTTGGAATATCTGGGGGTATGTGAAGTATATCTGAAGTATAGTGAAACCAGTGGCCAGTTTTGTGAGTGTTAAGATGTTAATTATAAATTAAATAAATGAATTCATCTGTGTAATAAAGCCAGAGCTAGCTAAATGCTGTGTGATTCCAGAACCCACTCGGGCTGAAGTTCAGGGTGCTTGCTGATCAGTGAGCAGCAGTATGAAACCTTACCCCCTTCCCCTCCCAGCATTCATATTGAATCCTGCAGGCCAGACCTACAAAGGTATTTATGTCCCCCATTCTTTTTCAGCAACCCAGGGTTAGATGCTTAAATAGGGATTGGGAGCCTGAAAGTCTTTGTATATCTTGGCTTGTATATGAAGCATTTTCTATAGGCTTGTGAACAAATGACAACCACAAAGGAATACCTGGGGAGGGAAAAAGGGGAACTGATCTCAGAGCTTCATATGTTTCTTATTACTAGGTAACTCTTTCCATGCAGTGTATGTGTACAGAATGGTTGCTGCACTTGGAGTCTGGCTTCCAGGGAGGCCAGCTTACATCACAGAATTGGGAAAAAACAGCCAAAAGTTCAGTACTATTTAGTAAAACCCAGACCAAGCTACATGATCTTCAAGCTTAGAAAATACATCTTTTGCACTGCTGTAGAGTACTTTATGAGCTGTCAGTAGATATGGCATGACTTGCATTCCAATTTCCCATGGCTGCAGTGTGTCGCCAGAAGTATCTTTGTTACTCTTGAATATGTTCTGCGTTGGTGGATGGGGTGTAGGACAAAGTTGAAATGTCAAGAAATTAATATGAAATGATGTTCTGGATTTCTTCCATATTGTGGCATCCAGCCCGTACTGCAGGTGGTGGTCCTATAAAACAGTTGTTTTTCACAAATCATTCTGCCTGTTCATTAATTGCATGATCCAGAAGGCCATTTCCCTGCAGTCTTTTTTAAGAAAGGGCCCCCAGACCTATATGTCTGCTCTCCACAGTCTGCAGAGAGTTACACCTCACTTGTCAATGTATATGTGAAGGCACAGAGAAGTCATTGGGTGTTTTGGAGCTGCAGGCTGAAAAGGGAAATGGGATCTGTAAGAAACATGAATAATCTAAGCCATTCCTCACGTGAAAGTTAAGATTCTCACTTTAAATTACTGAAAGTGCAAAATTATCTCACTTTTAAAGCTTTATTAAACAGACTAGAAAAAAACCCCGAACAACCCAGATCAGCAATAACTGGCATTGTTTACAGAGTTCACCTCTTGGGCAGGCTGTCTCATTCATGAAACAGACATGATTTCACAGGTCAGTATTTCTCCAGGCAGGGCTTACTAAAAAATTTCGTTTATTTTTTTTATTATTTTAATGTGAGAGATTTAGAGGTTCCAGCATTTATTTTGTCTGAACTCAGAGCAAAAGTGACACCAACACATCTTTGTTTTCTGAGAAAATGATTTAGAGAAAAGGTGCTACCCAAGAAAGCCCACCAGACAAATGGTTAGGTCTTGGGCCTAGAGTGTCTGGGGAAGTACCTTCCTTGCCCACTGAATCACTGAACAAGTCTTTCTCACAATCTCTCCTCTGCAGCCATTATTGTTCATGTAAACAATTCAATGTTGATTGAAGAAGGGGAAAAAAAAATAAAAAGGAGAGACATTAAATCTAGATACATCTAGGAAATGTGAGAACTGATATTAGCCTTTGTTCAAACTATTCAGACCACTAAGTCCTAGGTGCTACAGGGCAACTGTTCTTTCTGCCCCCTTCAAATTGTGCCCTGTCTCTGGGAAGGTTCCAAATTCAGAACAGTGTATTTCTGCGAGTCATACTGCAGAGGATTTGCTGCATTAGCAAATTCAGCGATCCCCCTAAGGGGTCTCTACCAAAACACATTTCAGCCAATGCTCTCCAGCGGTGCAGACTGTGTGCGTGCTAACAGTCCCCAGTGCCTGTTCTTACTGGCAGGGAGTTAGGACAACTTTTGACCCCAAGCCTGCTGGAAGGCATGAGTTACATGACCATTTTTGATTCCTACTTTCCCTACACACAAGGGCTAACCAATAGCTGATAAATTCAGATAATTCAGAAGGGAGCAGAAGCTTGGAAAGAAGAAATGATAGATGAAATGGGATAAAGAGGAGCTTATGTACAGCAAGCTAGATAAAACTGTCTGCTCCTGAGTACCTTTGTGTTGTACAGTCAATCAGTAGGGATAAACAGTACTGGCACTTAGACAAGACTAAAAGCATGGGGGCATAGCTGCAATCTAAAGTTTGGAAGCGGTTGATAAAACATTGATGAAGAAAAGCAATTATTTGCGGACATATGAGAAAGAGCACTGTAGACAAGCTAACAAAATGAAGGACAACTTAAAAAAAAAATAAATTGGCTGACTAGGAGTATAAGCTGGCTACTTAAGAAGCTTGGGTTCATTTTCAGTTGTGCCAGGTACAAACTGTCTCCTCTGGTGCAGAGAATGTCTAAGATGTTGCACAATGAAAGCCCAGTGCGGCTTGGGGAAGTTGGAAGACTTATGTACAACATAATTTTATGCATTTAAGACTGGACTAAAATCAGTTAGCTGTTCAGCCACTCTTTGCAAGGTAGTTTAGTCCCCGGGGAGAGACAAAAAATACTACCCTAAAAGAAGACTGTCCCTCTTTTCTCTTCTGTCATCATGCTATCAATCTGCTTTCCTCTGCAAGTGAAAGCCTTTGTGCAACTAGTCAGTGAAAATGACTGGGAAATGAATCAGTTCAAAAATAAACCTTCTGCTGGTTTAGTTTTAACCTGGATTGGTTTCCTCATCTGGTTCATAATGCAGCCAACATGGCTAACGGTGTCTGTATCTCACTCCACGGTCATAGTCTCTCCTTCTGTGATTTGCATTAGCCTTGTAGCTGCTGCACGTGTGCAGAGACCTCACTAAGGAACACTGTGCTATGGAAAGAGAGGGCTGAGTCTTCCATGTGGGGAAATATCACTATACGCAACTGGAAACATTTTACTTGAAATGTGTCTATTGCCTTCGGTCAGACTAAGCTTACACAAAGTAAGTCGGTGACTAAAATATGTATGTTATAAAAATACATGTCCTAATTTCTGACTTTTCTGTGTTTTCATGACTGCTATGAATCTCCTCATTCTCATATACCATTGCCTTTAACAAGATTTATAATTCTGTTTTGAAACTACTGTGAAGAATCCATTCTGTCCTGAAGGATGTGGGCCTTTCTTGACTCTAGGAGAATAGGTTTGACACTAAGGAATATGAAGACTATAATTTTTACTATATCTAAAAATGCATATTACACTTGCCTCATTACCACTCAACTCTCTAGTTTTTCAGTTTTGCTGTCAGTCTAGCTGCACAGTTGCGCTGCCTCAAATTCAATCATATTCCAATCCTGCGGTACTATCCATCTCCACACCACCTCTAAGTCCCTGCTTAAAATGTTTCCCTTTCTCTTGACAGAAGGTCTAAGCAAGTTCTTCCTTTGATCTTTGTTTTTCTTCCTTCCTTCCCCCCTCCCTGTCTTCCCTCCCTCCCGCCTGCCTGCGTGCCTTCCCACCCGCCTGTCTGTCTGCCTTCTCTCTCTTTCTTGCCTTTTTTTTTTTAGCATGTGACATGACCTTCTTCTTCCTGTTAGCTTGGGACCCTTTCCCTATTCTACAGATTTCTCCTTTGCCCTGTTCTTTTCAATTTCTATTTTCTGCTTACCTTTGTTACCCTTTCTCTTCTTAGTTCCTCATCTCCCATGCGCCCATTCTCCTCCCCTCCCTTATTGCTGTCCTTAACCTCTTGGTCTCCTCTGGTGGGTTGTTTTCACTGTTTCTAGTTTGTTCTGCTTGCTATACCATATGTTAAGTCTCTCACATCATAAATAAACCACTTTTGACTCCTTCTTGCATCTCTAGCTACTGGCCCATCTGCAGTTACTCTTTCATCTGTAAGCTTTCTGAATGTGCTGTTTACACTTTTTCTTCCTAGAGCTCTTCCAGTCTGGCTTCCCTCCTCTGCCCTTAAATGAAACCATTCTTTCCACAACATCTAATGGCATCTGCTTTGCCAGATCTCAGACTCACTGCTATAACTGCAACTTCTCTTGGCCTCTCTGCTTCTGCTGTCCTTGAAATCTCTCTGGGATTCCTCAGGTCTGGCTTTCTTTGGCTGTTTCCCTAATCATTTCTTTAACACATCCTCTGGAGGATCCTCCTCTTCTTGGTAAGGAAATTGAAGTCTTCTGACTTCGTGTCCTACCCACAACCAAACATTCCTTTGTCATCTCTTTGCTGAAGATTCACTGACCTACCAATGTATTTCTCTCTTTTCTCCTTTTGTCTTAAATAAACTTTTAATCTGACATCTTTGTGAATGACACACTAACAATTCAAACTTAGTTTGTCTGAATCACATTTTTCTCATTATGTTCTTCTCAATAAGTATGGACTTCAGCATGGTGGAAGTCCCTAATCTGATTATTATATAAATCCTCATGTACAAGCAATGTCTAAAACTAATAAACATAGCATATCCGACACATAGAGCTTCCTAGCCAGGCAGGTTAGTTAAACTGTTATAGAATCATAGAATCACAGAATTTGTTTGTGGTGGAATGGACCTTCAAAGGTCTTCTAGTCCAATCTCCCTGCAATGAGCAGGGACATCTTCAACTAGAGCAGGTTGCTCAGAGCCTTGTCCAATGTGAGGGTGAAAGTTTTCAGGGATGAGGCATCTACCTCCTCTTGGTGACCTGTTCCAGTCTTTTACCACTCTCAAAAATTTCTTCCTTCTATATAGTCTAAATCTACCCTTTTTCACTTTAAAATGACAATCCCTTTTCCTATCACTAGAGGCCTTACTAAAAAGGGTGTCTTTTCCTTGGACTCTTTTCTTGACAGTTTATACAATATCTTTTTCTCAGTCCCTGTAAAGGCATTCTTGCTCTCCTAATGTTCATTCAGGATACAGCAGCAGCAAGACAATATCCCAGCTTCATAGCTCAGGGATATTTCATGTATCTCTTCATGTATCTGCCCTTGATACCCTTCTTCTACATCCTCCTTTATTATGACAAATAAGAGCACTGCCTGTGTTTGGAGTCAAAGTTCTTTGCGCTTACTTCCATTTGACACATAGATTAAGTTTCCACTACTCCCTGTTAACTTCCTAGACAAGGATCCTTTTGTTTTTGATGGCCAAATTTAGAGACAACTTCCTGTAAAATATCTGTAAAGCTGTCTCATTGCTTTCCACCTTTCCCCTTTCCTTTGGGAAGGACTTTAGGAAGCTTAAAGTGATTATACTAAAGTAATGAGTTTTCCTTCTCCTTTTTTAAATCTTTTTTCATTGTTTACCCTAGACAGGTAGTGTAAATTTTCTCAGATCCATTCACCTTTCTTATTTCACCTGTATTCACTGCATTCTGATTATAAGAAGAACATCTGTAAGAAACAGAAACAACAAAGCAGCTGCCATTGCACAGTACTTCATTTTGATGATTCTGAGACTGCCTGAAGATCTTTGTGTATGTATATGTATGTGACTGGCAACATGAGACAGGAAATGGAAATATTCTGTATCTTTCTACATGAAACTTTTAAAAAGTGAGAAAGTTAAATGGATGACAGGATGGACATTGTCATAGAGCTGCTGTCAGTGTCTGGATTTTATTTTTCTCAAAATGGAATACCTGATGTTATATGCATTTGTGTTTGTAAGTGTGTATATATATGTTGACATATATATAGCTTAGTGGATATTCTACTTGGCTGGTAGTATGTGTTGAACTTTTGATGTACTCTGTGAAAGGTGGAAAAATATGTAAACTAGTTAAAGTGGTGTTGACTGATTGCTGAGTAGTTCTTAGTAAAAGGAGATAGTCTTGTATTCTGCCAAGTGGAGTTATCCTTTGTGTGGGGCAGACACTTTGAACCTATTTTTTTTTTTTTTTGTGCTTGGTGTGTGGTCATCCTGAATGCTTTCGGAATGTCTCGTTTTCGTCTTGTAAAGCGGATTTGTTTTTCTTTCCTTCTTTCTTTCTTTCTTATTTTCCATTTTGGTGGATAGTTCATTTTCCTGGTACAGAGCTGTTGTCTTGTGGATTATAAGTTCTTAAATGTATTATGTGTTTGAACAGGAAAGGGACAGATCCTCAGTTGTTATAAATTGACAAGGCTATTTTGAATATGAGGTTTATTTGAGACTGTTTGCCATAATAGTCATGTATTTAATACAAACTAAAAGCCAAGAGTAATTTATCATTAAAATTCTTAAATAGTATTTGGAGAATAATTAGTTTTTTGCAATTTCACTAATTTTCACAAATTCCTCCCAAAAATTAATATAATTTTAGTTATGACATGTATTAGACTGTACACACAAAAATGTACACAAAAACATCTGTACCATCCTTTTCCAAATGAGCATTCTTTTCGAAAGTGTAGAGGTCTGGTATGAACTTAGGCATCAGACCTTAGCTAAAGGACAGTCATACCAAATTGCTAGATTTGAAAGCCATTTCTTGTTCCTGTTTATGATTCATTTGCCTTGCCATCACATCAAAGAGCACTGCATTACATATTGCAGAAAATTGGAAGGCTTTTTTGTCACATCCTAAATAATGATGGGGTTCATTATTGCAAGATATAATTCACCAGTAGTAGCATTTTCGAGAGCAGAAACAAAATCTGTCACTGCTGGAAAATACTGCAGTCCTGAAAATCCCATTCAAAGTGGAAGAAACACAGAAAAAGGCTATTAGGTTGATTAGCATACTGGAGAGCCTCGTCTATGGGAAGAATGAGATATGAGAATGAGGTATGTTTATCTTAGTAAGATGGAGGCAGAGGGAGGCATTTAATACCTCTTTGTCAGTGCTGTGCTCTTGGGAAGAAGGTATTTTAGGCTATTTCAACAAAAGGAAAGATGGCTATATGCCAGTCATGTTAATATTTCAGCTGTGATCTACAAGAAGGTGCTAATGATCAGAGCTTTCAGATGTCAATAGCAAGAAGCAGAAGACCCATGTCCAAGCCCTATTTAGTTACATGATGGAACCTGTTACAGCCCTGGAAAAGACAGTATATCCAACTTGCTTCTTCAGCAGCCATGGGGATTTGCTATTCTAAAATATATTCCCATCCTTCATTCTTATTAAAACTTATGACATGTGAAGCAGTAAATTCTTGATCTATATTTTAAAATAAAGATTTCACAGTATTAATGTCCTCTTTACTTTCTAGGTATAAGGTGGTTTTACATGGCAGTCTGGTAAACCTTCCAATGTTGGAGGCTGATGGCCAGCTTAATAACCATATAGAACAATGATGGCAATCTCAAACATAGTTAAGAGAGTTATTACTAAAAATTGAACCTCTACATAAGTTTAAGAAATAAGTGCAAACTGAACTCTAAAAATTAGAGGACAACTCTGTGAATACCACTGCAAATACCACTGGCAAGAGACATGTCTCCAAGCTGTCTTTGGACTCCAGAGTAAATAAATAAAATATTTCAGAGAGAAGAGGGCTGTATATGTTGGCAGCATTGCTTGACTTTGTGTGTAAAACCAAGCACGATTCGAACTTCCACTAGGTAAAGACACCAACACAAGTAACTCATTTAAACTGGTCAAATTCTAACAAACATTTTCTGTGAAATTTTGGTGAGCTGGAGTTTGCCAGAAGTTTTTCCAGGAATTAACAACCTCCAAAGACTGCAAACACTTTTTCTTCTGAACATTTCTGGCCAGAATCTTTCTCCAAAACTCATAAAGCAAGAACTTGAGAAAACCTGCCTGAAAAAGCAGTCTGCTTTGTAAAAATATAGTAAGAACTTGCCAATCTTTGAAGCCAGGAAGAACCTAAATAAAGGCAGTGAAGACTTTGCCTTCACTCTGCTTCTCAAATACTATGGGAGAAAATGAAAATTTATTAAACATACTACTGGGGGACTTGACCTTTTTCTATCCTCCCTCTTCTACGTCCAACCTCCTGTTTTCTCTACAGGAAAGTCATATGAAATGGCTGATCTCATTTTGTCTCTGTTTAAACACTTCTCTTTGGGCCTCTTTCCCTACTCCCTCTCCCCACTCTAAGTCTTTGGTAATCAAATATTGACTTATACACATGCCAACCTACCCCCAAAAAGCAAACAAATAAAACACCCACATTCAGAATGAGATCACATTACTCAGTAATCTCAGTTGTAGTGTTAACTTACACTTTCAGCTGGTCAATTATCTCTTTAGAGCAGTTTGAAATATTCTATTAGCCCATTGACTCAGTAGTACAATATTTGCTCACTTCTAGCAAGCTTAATGGACAAATGGCACTGAGCATGTATTCTTGGAAAAGATGCACTTGCCAAGGTCTCTGGCGAGAACCAGCTCTGCACAGAGTCATAAGTTAGTTGTGTGGGGTTTTTTTGTTTTCTTTTTTTTTTTTTTAACATGAGAAGAAATAAACATTATTTTTAACTTCAAAGAGATTTTAACTTTAGACACTG
Source organism: Psittacula echo (assembly GCF_963264785.1). Taxonomy (NCBI): domain Eukaryota; kingdom Metazoa; phylum Chordata; class Aves; order Psittaciformes; family Psittacidae; genus Psittacula; species Psittacula echo. The sequence goes on along the minus strand of NC_137739.1, from coordinate 65,866,879 downwards.
CCTGTGCACAGCCCCAGTGAGGAAAAGGGCTGTGAGAAATGTGATGACATTTGGTTGCATAATTTTAAATTGAATGAGATTTACATATATTTTTAATAAAAACAAAGCAAGAAACATGCATTCTTGGAGGAGATTCGCTTGCCAAAATTTCAAAAATTTGGCGAGCAGAGCTACATTGGGTCTACAGTCAAAATTTTTAAGAGACAATTATGTAAGATAAGATGATGGTTTGCAATCTATGAAATCATTCATGTTCTCTTGACTTCTAGGCCCTAAAGCTTTAGCATCATCCGACAACATTTTACCTTTGGGATGTTTTGATCATACTTTCAGAAGGTTTACCAAAGAGTGGTTAATTCTGTGGTGCATGAATTTGCACAATACTTCTTTTTTCCTTAATGGAACACATTTTCACGATTTGCAAGCCATCCACTAGTTATTACTTCACGTTTGGTTTTAAAATACGGCTTTGAAAATCAAAACAAGTCTTGATTACAAATTAATCATGCAGTGAAATAAATTAAAATACAAAATAAAAGTAGCTTCTCAAGGGAAATGTTTAATCAGTTTCAAGTGTTCTTAAGCAAAATGAGAAATTATGCAGCATTTTTTACAGAAAGTGTTAAATAAGTTAACAATTTTGTAGACTGTAGCTGCATAAATAGTTGCAGCTAATTTAAAACAGCTTTCAAAGTACTACAGCAAGATATGGTTTGGCATAGCATGGTTGAATAAAAAGAAGGTTCTGTTTTTTCTTCCTCTCTTTCCTTCTTTGCTAGTCATACCTCTAGTTTGCTTCTAGCTCTGATCTATCATCAGTTCATGTATGACAGAAGTCTTGACCTGTTGGTTACTAATAAGTCTTTGATATTGCTCAAGGACACAGGAAAATCAGAGATAGAACTTAGTAATTAGAGGCACTTGACAAAAAGAGAAACAATATGCCTTCAGTATATTTATTTATTGTTACTATTGTCCCTGTCAGTGCCTTCAGATTGGAACCGCAGAATCTGTCCTTAGAACAGTTTTCTAAAATTCAAGCCAGCACACACATGTACCATCCACTTCAGAATATTTTCTATGTTGCATTAACCTTAAGCTTGGTCCTAAGTGCTGTCCTGATTAGTAAAGAACGAAGTTCATGTACCAGGTTTTTGTATGTAGAAATCTTCATATCATCTGGACTCTTGATCTTCCAATTACAATGCACTCAGGCATAATCTTGCCCCAGCAAGATCCATGACTTTGTTCACCTGACAGGCACCTTAGTCTATTTGTCCATTTGTTACTGAACCCTGTGTTCCAGTTTATAGATTCTCTTGGACAAGGATGACCTTCTTTGATACTCATTTGTACTCATTTGTGACTTTAATCCTTTTGAGCCATTGTTAAAAAATAATAATAACAGTAGCAACAACAATACATGATATGTTTTCATTGCAATGGGCAGACATGGGACACTTCTTCATTTTCTGCTGAAGTCAAACATCATGTACTTCAGTCTTTTTACCTTCAAATTTTTTGCCCATTATTAATCAAAGAACTATGTACTTTATTTCTTCAGTCATGTAGCAAAGGCTCCAAGCTGCTACTGTGGGCAGACAATCTACAGTCTAATCAAGTAGGAGGTACAACCCTCAAGGACATTTCTGAAGCACAAAGCTGTAAGGTCACTGCACGCGGGTTACATCACTGACGGTCTGAGTTCTGTGCCAAAACCCTCTTCAAGGCTAAGAATCAAACATCAGTTTAAAAAAAAATCTGTTCAAATTCCCAGGAAGCCTGGTATCCCTTTGTCCTACCATCACACTTCTACTCTGTAGGAGATGACAAGTCAAAGTTTGCTCTTGCCTTGTCTTCATCATAAACAGAACTACATAAACTTCAGTCAAGACTTTTTTCCATATTCCTTCATTTCTAGTGTTCTGTGTGTTTTGACACTATCTTGTCTATGACAGATCTATGTGGAATGCCTGACTAGTAAATACCTGTAGTAAAATCACCTGTCACTTCCCTTTCTTCAGTGCATATTGTTTATATAAACAGTTTCTATCATTTAGTCCTGATGAAGTTCTTTCATTCAAGTGCTTTTGTTTTAAATATTTACAAAAAAACACAAACCCTGTCAAAAAGCAGGACCTTGAAATTACAGCTAAAGGTTGTTACAGGTGCCAACAAATATCTTCTAAATGAAATTAAGGGTATGGCATGCCCTCAGACAAAATGAATTGTAAGACCAATTCAACCACTTGAACCCAATGGATTTTTCTTAAAACAAACTTGTACCAGAGATCTGAATTATCTGTGAGATTCATAAAAGTTTGATCAGCAGCTGTGCTGGGGAGCTTAGCCCCAGAACACATCAGAATGACCACGTATTTCATTGCCTTTTTGATCAAAGGAAAACATTCACTTATTTGACGTAGCTTTCCCACAATAATTGCATGCTACAGAAAAGCAAACCAAAGCATCTGATGCCTTAACTAAATAGGCACAATCAAAGGACAGAACAAACAACATACCATTCCACCTCAAATTCTTTTGCTTTCCTCTGCAATTTTACTCCTCCAAAATGCCTTGGAACTTAACCACCATTACCAACTAAAATGATTTAAGGAAATTTTCACCAAATGAGGAATAAATTATTTAGACCCACACTGAGAATGCCTATCTTATTTAGTTCTGTCTGGTGACATGCATTATGGCCAAACATGCCAAACACTTACCTTTCAGAACTGTAAATGCAAACAGAATTGGTGTCTGCATCTCCTGACTATCTCCTCTCTCTTTGATGGTCTCCTTTACCTTTGAATTTATTTGAGTTATTGCAGCTTATGGAGTTTATAGATCTCATCTGGAATTCTTGTTGAGCTGCTTTACATGGGATTTACATAGCCACATACATAGTATGTCCAGTTGACCATTGTGCTACATCTTCCAAAGAGTCTCTGAAGAGTTAAGAGCTCTGGCTTTGTCTGTAGCTCAGAGGGAAGACTAGCCATGGATTCCAGCATTGCTTTTGATTATGTTGCAGCTGTACTGCAGTCAATTCTACTTGGATGAATTCCTGAACGGGAATCTATTTCCCTCACTTCACTTTTGGAGTATGCACTGTTTTGGTTTTTGGCTCAGCTTTGAAGCAATGTTCTTTTTGTCAGTATTGAAGGAATGAAGGGTATATTTAAAGAATAAACTGTTGGGATGTGTTTGGTGATTTTGATTCAGAATGTAGGAATAAGGTTCTCAGGGGATGGAAAACTTGAATTCTAAAAATAATGACCATCTAAAGTCTGGTGGAGATATTCTTATTACATAGACTCATATGGACCTTGCTTGATGTACATCTCTACTTGGGAACAGGGCATTTGTTTGCAATGCAACAGTATTTATAGCAGTTACAAGCTCTAAGTGTTTTCTTCCAGTGGTTATTTAAATAACACTAATAAAATTCAAATAAAGTATGCTATATTAGCTCTCATACCTAGAAAACACATTAACTAGAGTTTAGCTTACTATAGTTCTGAAACACTGATGCAATGTGTAATATCTAGGTGAATAAAAAGCCTGAATAAATTAAATTTTGTGTATGTACAGGTTACTTTAAACTACCCTTAGACTATTTTCAAAAGACAGTTCTTGACTACCATTTCCTTTTTGAGGTCTTAATAGAGCTAAGTCTCAAGATATACAAGATATTCTGTTTCTCCATAGGGCATCCATAGTTTGCTTATCCCATCCAATTCCTGCAGTATACTTAGAACTCTGCTAGCTGCACGGTCCCAGGAGTCATTCTACAGTAGGGTCAGGATTTGGATCTAAACATTTTCTTTGTAAAAATAGCGACGTGGAGAGAAATCAGTGACCCAATTCAATTAGAGGCTAATGTTACTACTTTTTTCATTGTCTACAGGCATTTACACATATTTAATGGTTTATTTCACTGCTGTGTAAAGGTAATCTGAACAAAATCTTTCAAAGAGGTTGGCCAAGACCTGCTCTTTATTTGTAGTGTGGCTGGTAATTAGCAGTTGGAAAGTAGAAATTTTGACAAAACAGCAAAAAAAAAGTTGCCCTTAAACTAGAAAAATTAAAGGAAAAAAAAGCTCATTTTCCCACAGGGTGAAGTAGGGATAAATCTTGCCTGTAATGAGCAAGAAAGTTATTTCAGATTTCCTTTGGAATTCTCAGCTTTCAGAATTAAACAGTCTTTTGGCTGATGACTGTAAGTCAAGAGATTAAGCCCTTTGCAGAAGATGGAAATCTCTGCAGTTGGAGAAGAGAAATCAAGCTTTTCATGAGAGGCTCTACACATACTTGTCCTTAAGAACAAGTAGATATTGACCACTGACTTTGACTGGTGTGTGTTCAGAAAGTTAGCTTTTAGGCAGTCACTTAATAGCAGGTCAAGCAACAACTCACCTCTCACAGCTTAGCCCTTCCTTTGCATTATAACACCTATACAAATTATGATGTACTCCCTACAGTGAGTGATGAAATGTTAATCCTTTACCCACCTTTATTTAAAAAGAAATATTTTCATCTGCAAGCACAGTTGCAGTTTCAGAAATTCTTTTTCTTCTCTTTCTCTTTAAACCATTAATTTGTATTCTTCACTTAATTATGTTGATGCTTTTCAGGTAAAACAACATTTGTTTCCTACAAAATTAGGAAAATAAGAATTCGATACTGTATCCCTAATCTGACCTATCTTGCTAAATAGGTCAATTTATGTACCTTTTTTCTCTCTTAAGCACAGTTTCTCTCCAGAAACAAGACTTTTTATAGAAAGATAGCATGAAGCAAATGGTTCAGTCCACTTTCCTGCCTGATGAGATTTTGTATTGAGTGCACATAAAATACTCTTTTATTGCTCTGTAATAGATTTTAGACAAACAAGCATTTTTGTGGTGATCAAAGAGATATGCATATGTTTGTAATCTCTTACACATCTAGAGTCAATACAAGGAAAAGATAGCTCCCCAGTGCCTTTTGCATGAAGGTGTTTCTGCTCAGTTATGTATTCTCACCTAATTTACTGCTAAAGGGCACTGGTCTGGCAAAAGTGACATATTCCTATACTGAACTTCATGACCACAAATAACAAGATGAACTGCACAAGGCTTGCTCTCCAGGTGCCAAGCTAAGCATACAATTTAGACTTTGAAGTCCTGAAAACTTCACTGAGATTTGTTTGACTCCCACATTGAACCTAAAGGTCAGCAAAAGTTTTGTGACCTGTGACACACCTGTGGATAACAGCAAATATTGGAATATATGCACTGGGAGTATGGCATGAGAAAGCCTGAGAGAAGCTGTACCTCCTCGTGTGAAAAGGTGAAAGGACAGTGTTTATGCAGACTTTAAGAGTAAGGAGAGTCTGGATTGCTATTATGTAGTCAGGAGGATGATGTGACCTACCCCAGTGAAGGATAGCCCTTTTTGAATTTCTTTTCCCTTCCTGTATGAGGACAGAAACTAAGGACTCAGTTAATACTTTCAGTAACATTTTGATCACATGGTCTGCTTTGGGTAATCCTTCTACTTGCTTGTCTTTATCCAGGGTCTCTGGTAGCTGCATAGCTGTTACACAAAGATTGATGTTGGAGAAGTACATCTATTTGATTTACTGTTTATGTCATGATTTTGGCACAAGAGCATTTGAAAAATCACAGTGTACATAGTGGGTCCTAGGGCTCCAGGCATGCTTTCGAATGTACTTAAAAAGATGTTCGTTGCACAAGACATAATACATGCACCAGGCTGCTTAAGAGTGGGAAAAACTGAATATTTTGCATCTGGATAAGGAGCCAAATTCATGGTATGAGATAATTATCATATATAAAATTTCAGAAAGACCAAAATATCTACCCACATACTTATTGTCAGAGCATGGTTATGAAATATAAGCCACCTTCCATACCTTTTTTGTGTTGCAGTGTGTGCATATCATTTGTTAATTTTTATCTATTCTTTTCATACAGAAAAGAGGAAGCTTTAAAAAAGGACAGAGAAGTTTCCCTTTTGTTTTTTTTCAGAACATATATGTCTTTAAATGTATATTTATGTTGGTACCATTATTCAAAGCACCTAAAAAACCTTAAAAACTTTGAGAAATTCTCTTTAGGATATGCCAGTAAAATGAGTTTCATAATTAATAATCTATCAGTTTTGATACTAATAAAGCTGTTCAAGATCCTGCAAATCATTCATTCTCCTCCTGTTCAAATGCAGGTCCCTATATGCATGATGTCTTACTACACTGACATCTGGAATATAACAACAAAATGCTGCTGGCTCAGAGAAACAGGAGCAACATACAATATTCATTGCCAAATGTCACTTAGCAACATAACGTGTACAGTGAAGGAAAACTCACATCAGCCATAGCCTACCCCTCCATACAAACAAAAGCTCCTTGTAAGACATATTTTTAAGGCAAATGATGACATTATGCTACCTAGGAAAATTTTCTGTTAATAGAATGAGGAAGGGAAATTGAACAGAAAAGTTCTGGTTCATTCCATCAGAGAATGGATAAAAGGCACAGTTAGCCTTTGCATTGCAATTCCAGCAACCCTTCCCTGTGAGCAGGGTACTCTGAATTATAGGTGTAGCTTCACAAACTCTTCTGACATGTTATCAAGCTGTTGTTTAGTTTAAGTTACTTACATAATTCCAGGGTTATCCATCAGCCAAGTAAAGCTTTTTGGCTTTCTGATTTTCACTTAAATGCTTAACTGCCAACCTTTTCTCTTGTGAAATGCCTAAATAATTATGCACTCTTTACAGGTGAAAAGAGCCTAAAACTCTAAATAGACTCCCGCACGTGCGTGACAGAGTACAGTACAGCGCAGTTAGGAGGAATTTCTTCAGTTTCTGACAGTAACAACTGCATCAATGTGCTTCTCAGCCTAAGCAGATTTATCATTTTGAATTGGCTTTGGACATGAAAAAAGAGGGAAACAATGAGAAAAAGCTATAAAACACAACTCTAGGTTTACCCAAGGTACATATGATAAAGTAGCCTAATACTTCAATGCATTGTCTACCAGATTCATTTTATCTGTATCACTTCTGTCTCATCTTGGGGTTAAACATCTGTGAGGCAGGTAAGAAGTTGGCTTGCAAAGGGACAACAACAGGTACATGTGAAGGGTTAACCATTAAACTGGCAATTTAATGCTAGTTCTATTGACAACAGTTTGGGGCTTTATTTTTTTTGTTTGGAGATTTATCTTGTTTAAAGGTGTCAGTAAGATTTCTCCATTTGCACAAATATTAGGTTTATGCTAAAAAAGAATCCAAATTATCCAAAGTTGAACCATCACCAATATAGCATGATATCACCTTAAAGAATAAGAGGATCTTGAGGACTGGCAGAGATTGAATGAAATTGAATAACCTGAAGAAACAGTAATAATGACATCTGGTAGCAACTAGGAACTTAACAGTTAGAAATGTTGTTGAGAAAGACCTAGCAATGATTTGTCCAGTACAAGAGGACTACGTGCTGTCAATGCAGAACAGTTACTAAATAGACAAATGTACAGTGGTGCATTGGGAATTTGCAAAATGTTAGAGAAGTATCAAAGTCATTGACAAAACATCTGTGGAAACCTTAGTTTGAGTGCTGTGTTCAATTATGGAAAATTTTGTTCAAGAAAGATGAAGAGCAAGAATTAAGAAAAGGAATATTAGGGGTAAACGAAGGAGCAAAAATCTTGTTTTATGAGAGGTTGTTTTCTTGTGTATACAGTGGAGTGGGTAAACACAACATTGGGAAAAGAAATAATTCAGGACTATCTTGGAACAAGAAAAAAAAGGCTAAAATTCATGCATTATAAACTTGAATTTGAAATTACAAGAGAAGTTTCTCAGCACCAGAAGAATGAAGTTCTGCAACAGCATAATTGTGACAAAAAGCTTAATTGGTGGTAAGGTGGAGCTTGATCGCTTTCTGAAATGTGAGCTTTGATAAGGACAGAAGACTTTTCTTTTGGTGATAGTAGTCATGCTTGAAACTTTGTCAGTCACCTCACTTACACCACTAACATGCTGGTGAGGGAAATTTGTTTCTCTGTGTTTTGATAGAGATAGGATGCCAGATACTCCCAACAACAAATTATACGATAGCTTTCCTAATTATGAAAGTTGTTAATTTTAGCAATGACAACAGAGATATTTGCTCAATACAGCTGGGTAAGCATCCACATTTTCCATTTTATAACAATTCTTAAATTATTGTTTTGTTGTTGTCAACATGAATCAGGTCAAAAAGTGGAAAGAAAAAGCGAATACTGTCATGACCTTGACATCTTATTTATTGAAAACAAGGCATTCCTATTAAATGGCTTTTCTTTATAGTGGGCATTTCCTGACAAATTGAATTTCAGCAGAAGCGCCAGTCAGTTCTTGTCCATACCATACATATATATACACACACATATATACATATATATCAAATGGAATTTACTAAAAATAGCACATTTTTTAGAACACTTTTGCTCTCTACAACATCAATATAACTTTTGAACGTCATCACATTACAACTTAATCAGTCCCAGAAGCCTGTGACTCTCCGAGATGAAGTATTCTGAGTATAGCTCTGAGCATAGCAGTTTCTTTTTTTTATGGTTTTCCTGTTTTAGAGTGTTTGCTGTGAAAGGCAAGAATTAGACGTCTTAGTGTAGGACAGGACTTCTGAACACCTGAAAAGTCTTTGTAATCTCCTTCAAGAAGAGGCTTCTGTGTTGTAGTAACTCAGTGTCCTGCACACTTTGCACACTCATTGTAATGCTAAAAGTGATCATACAAAATTTTTTTTTTTTTTTTTCCCCCAGAATGTCCTGTGTTCAGCAGTAGCAGTCATTTTTTCTCCTTCTTAGTAGCTGATGCAGTGCTGTGTTTTTGAATTTCGGCCTGGGAACAGAGCTGATAACACCAATGTTTTTAGTTTTTGATAAGTCATGTTTACTCTGACCAAGGACTTTGTGAGTCTCATGCTCTGCCAGGGAAGAGTGGAAGCTGGGAGGAAGCAGAGACAGGACACCTGACTCAAACTAGCCAGAGAGGTGTTCCATACCACAGCGCATCATGCCCAGGATGTAAACTGGGGGCAGTTACCCGGAAGGGTTAGATCACTGCTCGGTCTGGATGGGTATTGGTCGGCGGGTGATGAGTAGTTGTAATCTCTAGCCTTGTTATTTCCCTTATCATTATTATTATTGGTGGTAGCAATAGTGGTTTTGTGCTATACCTTAGTTACTGGACTGTTCTTATCTCAACCCGTGGGAATTACACTCTTTCTATTCTCCTCCCCATCCCTCTGGGAGTGGGGGGGAGAAAGGAGGGAGTGAGAGAGAGGCTGCATGGCTGGGATTAAACCACGACAGCTCTTTCTGACGCCCAATGTGGGGCACGAAGGGTTGGGATAATGACAGATCTGACTGGAGTGTGTCTAATCGTATTTGTGATAAGCATTTATTGCTTTGGATTAATAGTCACTCGTCACAATTCTGATTTATTGGCTCTCAAAGTTGTTGCTCTTGATCTCACAGTTTCAGCATATCGTACATTACTTATAGCCGGTATTTGCTGTGTTAGTGTTTATTGGCTGGGGGCCTTGGGCTAAGGTTCTTGTTTCATTGTACTTTATGGTAATGACTTGTAATACAATAGACTCATTGATCATGAAACTGATCTGGCTTGTGTTCCCAGTGTGGTCACCACCTCTGTACTTTGGGAGGTATATAATAGAAGTGTATAGCAATTACACATCTTCTTTCCCCTCCTCAGGTGGTCAGCCTATGAGGGAGACATTCCCACACACCCCTGTGACAACGTACAGCAGCTACTCAAACTCCTACCGCAGCAAACAGCGCAGCTACTCCAGCTCCAAGCACAGCAGCTACACCAGCCCCAGTGACAAGTACAGCAGCATTGTCTGAGAGTTCTGAAGGTTTTGAATGGCCTCTGGGTACCCTTGAGACCTGCCTGCTGACTGTGATTGGGATCACCATGCTGGCACACATATAGAGTGTATTTTGTCCACGACCATTTTGTCTGATCTCGAAAGTTAAGGAGAGTCGGGTTTGGGTCTTGTCTAGGATGAGACGACGATATAGGAGGACCAAGAGATTTTCCCCGAGGCTGGACAGTCATGAGTGACAGGGTGTGTGGAACAGTATGGGCAAGTATCTTGTCTACTGGGCCCCTCCAGTGCTTTGGAAGCGTCAGAGATGGAAGGCAGCTGTGTGGAGTCCCCAGTGACAAGTTGCAGACACTGCTGGAGGGGAGGGTGAATTATTATGAGCCTGGTGGGCCCATAACACTTCAGGCCATCAGGGCAGAGATGCAACATAGAGATGGATTCATGATCAAGGGGTGGACTTGGCAATGGACACTATTGCCCAGGTTATTCATGAGCGTGAAACGTGCTGCAATTAAGCAAGCTAAACAATTAAAGCCTCTCTGATATGGAGGATGATGGCTGAAGTACAAATATGGAGAGGCTTGGCAGATGGTCTATAACACACCCTCTCTCCTGCTCTGAAAGACTGTTACAAGAGACAGAGCCCGACATCATGAACTGGATGTACTCAGCAGCTTTATAGGGATTGGTCCATGCACTAAGGAATAATCTCTCTCTCTTTTAGTGTGTGTGTATGTATGTATATATATATGTACATATATAAGAGTGATGGAATATTGAAAATGTGGGATCTGAGCATGACATGAATGGTATGGAATAAGGGGTGGATATCGTCTTGGGTTCAGCAGTAGCAGTCATTTTTATTCCTTCTTAGTAGCTGGTGCAGTGCTGTGTTTTGACTTTCAGCCTGAGAACAATGCTGATAACACCGATGTTTTTAGTTGTTGCTAATTCATGTTTACTCTGACCAAGGACTTTGTGAGTCTCATGCTCTGCTAGGGAGGAGGAGAAGTCGGGAGGAAGCAGGGACAGGACATCTGACCCAAACTAGCCAAAGGGATATTCCATACCACAGCACATCATGCCCAGGATGTAAACTGGGGACAATTACCTGGAAGGGTTAGATCACTGCTCGGTCACGCTGGGTATCGGTCAGCGGGTGGTGAGCGGTTATATTCTCTTCCGTTGTTATTTCCCTTATTATTATTATTGATGGTAGCAGTAGTGATTTGTGTTATACCTTAGTTACTGGACTGTTCTTATCTCAACCCATGGGAGTTACATTCTTTCAGTTCTCCTCCCCATCCCTCCGGGAGTGGGGGGAGGAAGGGGGAGAGTGAGAGAGAGGCTGCATGGCTGGGCTTAAACCATGACAAAGAATAAACATTGTGACTTAAAAGCTTTTACTTTAATAAATCCAGATGTTATATCAGCTTGTTTCACTGATGCTGTGGTGGGTAATTGGTACAGAACATCAGCCAGTCACTGATATCACTGATCAACCATTTTAAACCGAAAATGAGTCAGCTCAAAAAGCTCACATGTTCTCTTCAGAAGATCAGGAAGGGACACATTGACCAGTGGGCAAATAATTTGGTCTCTATATTTTTCTTATTCAAAACTTCTTTAATCCAGATTCCAGCTAATTATGACCTTGAAAATGCAGGATGAAAGAAAAAGGAACTCAAGAGTTTTCAGTTTCCTTCTTCAATCAACAGAACAATGAAAACATTATGTAATTTTCAGGGTGTTTTTTTGTTGTTCATTATCATTCCTGTCAGTAGAACTTGCTTTATGAGTTTCTGCATTTTTGGATAGGTCAACATTTCAGGTTTGATACCAGTACAGCTCTTTTATTTTTCCTTTTTTTTTTCCCTTCCCTTCCCTTCCCTTCCCTTCCCTTCCCTTCCCTTCCCTTCCCTTCCCTTCCCTTCCCTTCCCTTCCCTTCCCTTCCCTTCCCTTCCCTTCCCTTCCCTTCCCTTCCCTTCCCTTCCCTTCCCTTCCCTTTCCTTCCCTTTTCCTTCCCTTTTCCTTCCCTTTTCCTTCACCTTCCTTTCCCTCCCCTCACCTCTCCTCTCTTTTTTCCTCTCCTTTCTTTTTCTCTTCTTTTTTCACTCTGCTCCACTTCATTTTAACTTTCTTTCTTGCTCTCCCACTTTCATTCTTTCTCCTGAGCAAAAATCAGCATGCTTGACATATGCTTACAATTACTACAATGTTTTCATCCTATATAAATAAATCCTTGAATTTTAAGTTTATCAGTGCATCTCATTTCACTTAGTATACTATAATCAGCAAATTCAGAACTTCTTAAAAACTTTATGATTAAATGCTAAATGTGGGGTAAGACATCATAACAAGCCATCATCATGGAGATAATTTATTATAAATTACATGCCCATCTTGCATTCCAGAATTTTTGTGTTTTTTTATGAAATTTTAGCTGATTGCATTCTAATTCAAATGCTTTTGTACTCAGAATGGATCATAAATTCTTGCTTCTGCATGTAAGCAGGGTACATATCTGCCAGTCATACCAGTGGTGGAACCAATGAAATAGGGGTACTACTGTTTTTCATCCAGCTTGTTTATATTCTTGCTCAAGACATAACTTCAGCATCATATTGCTCACAGCATCTGTGATTTATCTTCACATTTTTCTTACAGTACCTACTAAATAATATCTCTAAAAGAATTTACATGAAAAAAAAAAGGAAAAAATTTAAAGAACGTTTACATGTTTTAAGGTAGCCATTCATAAAAGCCACTGTTTTTCTTTCATTTGCTTTCCTCCAAATTTAGAGTAGTAAGTGAAGAGCTGATTTCTAAATTGGTTTATCTGCAGTGTGATCTTGCAAATAATTTTCCTGACTGGAGGTTCCTAATTTTTAATGTTTTTCTTTGCTGTAAACATTTCAAAAAAAGCTTTACAAATATTTTAAGCAAATATAGATAGAAACAGCCCTTCTGACTCAATGGTTTGAATCTCTCTGCCTCAACAGTTTACTGAGTTCTTGTCTCTCATGATATTTCACACCTTTTCAGTATTTTAGGCTTTATATTGTTTTTCATGAATGATGCATGTTATACAAAACCTGAAAATGTGGCATATATACCTTCACTGTCTGTCTTGCCATTTGGTATATAACAGAGGGTTTCCAAAGGACATACATGATCTGCTAACAGTGGTTGAATTGGCTTCTTGGAATGTGTCATGGTTTAAACCCAGATGGCAACTAAGTACCACACAGCTGTTCGCTCGCTCACCACCCCTCAGTGAGATGGGGAGGAGAATCGGAAAAAAGGCAAAACACATAGGTTGAGATAAGAACAGTTTAATAATTAAAATAAAGTATAATATAATACTACCACTAATTATAATAATAATGAAAAGGACAATAACTAAGAGAGAGAAAGGAAAAAAAGCACCCAACAAAAAATCCCAGCAACAGTGATGCACAGTACAATAGCTCACCATTCACTGACCAATACCCAACCCAACCTAAGCAGTTACCCTTTTGGGTAACTCCACCCAGTTTATATCCTTCTTGTGCCCTTCCTCGCTGGCACAGCTTGGGAGACTAAGTCCTTGATCAGGGTAAGTGTTACATAGCAAAAACTAAAACATCATTGTGTTATCAGTATTATTCTCAGACTAAAGCCAAAATGCAGCTATGTACCAGCTACTAGAGAGAAAAGTACCAGCTACTAGAAAGAAAATTAACTATATCCCAGCAGAAACCAGGACAGTATGGTAGGATTCAGGTTGGAAGAGATCTCAGGGCCTCTAGTCCAGCCTCAGCTTAAAGAATTGTCCACACCATGTCGCTTTATCCAGTCTTGAAATCCTCCAAGAATGGATGTGTCCCTTTCAGGGGCAGAGCTGTCATATCCTCTAGACACTTGTGTTTTGTCTTACTGGATGTCATTCTGTCCCTAAAAATACTTAATTGCTCTGTCCAAATGCTATGTACTTTTTTATAATCAGTTTAAAGAGAAATACTCTGCTTACAAAATACAACTCCTATATGATAATTTATGACTCTAGTATTTAATGTATCTGCTTCTGATACATTCTGGAGTGCAGAACATGTAATATTGTAACTGGACTATTTTAAACCCTGACTTTGTCTTTTTCATCTACTCATCCCAGATTTACCTCAGTGGTCAACATCATTCCTCTTACTGGAGTCTGTGGTAAATTATTCACTTGATTTTGTCTCACAGCATGATAACTCTTCAACATTATTCATTCCCACCATGTATTGACACTTCTTTCCTTGCACTTTTTGTAAGGATGAGCATTTTATCACAAGTTTTAGAACACTTAGTAAGCCTCGCTGAACCTGGATTTTGGTATCTCTCATTTGTTGCCTTCTTTTCTGATAGTTTCTGTCCTAATCTCCCATTCTTTCCTTCCCCTGCACCTCCCCCCTCCCCCCCCCGAATGGTCATAACTATTTCTACTTCAATAAAATTTAATTTCCACAAGTCCTTCCTTAGGTCCTGTCACTCCATGGTTTCGCTTGCAAATGCATTTTCCATGCTTAGTGCCAGGATAACAGTAATGCCCTGCTCCAAAAACAGTGACAAATGAAGACTGCCTAAGAGTAGCTACCTATTCGTACCTACTACTAGGAGTAGCAGCCTATATGAGGCAGCTGAAACTTGGCCTCCTCATCCAAGACCAGAGGCCTGCATATTTCATTTGGGGTTAGTATTAGGATACTAATGCTAAGCTATGTGTGTACTAATAGTGGGAAACTCGGGTGCATACTGTATGGTATAAGAAAGGGAAGGGACATGTGGTTCTTCACCTCAACAGGTAGCCACCTGAAGGCAATGACTACTACAGTTCTTGAATGGATACAGTTCTGTGGATGTACCATGAATTACTGGGGTTTGCTAAGTTATCATTTAGTGGTTTTCCCTTTTTCTGTTAAGAAATGTCTGTTTCTTTAAATAATGGTTTTCGAGTCAGGGCTTGTGAATAAGGAAAGCTTGCTCATTCTTGAGTGCCCAAGTGGCTAATTTAGTTTCACAAATTTCTGAGAGGGAGCTCAGCTGGGGTCATTTAAAGCTTGGGTTGTGTTTGCTTTTGTTATATTTCTTTAGAGCCTCTTGAAATTGACTCCAGACCTTTTTATTGCACCTGGCAGAAAGCTGTACTTGCTTTCCAACCTCTATCTGGAAATTAAGATCTTCCCAAATGAGACTGTTCCTTGTCAGATTTCTGCCTTTAGTAATGTTAGCTAGAGCTTTGTTCTCCGCTCTCACTGTACTGGCCCATGGCTGATTCCCAGGACTGCATCAGTACAATCTTGATGACTCCTTCCCTTGTGCAATTTAGACCCAAAAGGATCTTGTTTCACCATTCATTGTGCAGAATACCACATCATTAACTTAAAATGCTAACAACTGTTTTTACCAATTTGATCATATGCTTACTGAATAGCACATATTCTCCAGCACCTGCATTCTAGTCACGACTGTTATCCCACTGTTTTCTGTTACAATATCCAGTTCCTCACCCCATGCTATTACTTCTATTTTGTTGTCCAAGCTGCTTGCTTTTATTATGAGAATGTTAACAGTTTTACTTTTTTAAAATTCTTATACATAGTTCCTGAGGCAGACTATATACTTGCATAGTAATTCTCATCAATATGAACGATTTCTTTCTGCTGGAAATCTGTCATCTCATAGTTTATCAGTTGCCACTGCCTTCTTTATGTGATTTCCCTGTACATTGAAATCACGTGAAGAAATTACATGAGCTTGTCCCATTTATCGCCATTCACATTTTTGTTACAAGCTCCGCTAAACAACTGTGCTCTACCTCAGAAAACTACTTACCTAGTTGCACATGAGTTACACTGCAAGATAAGTCTTCTTTCTGTGAAGGTATACCAAGCTTCTTTACTGATACCCTGTTTTGGCCACTTCTTGAACTTTCTAAATTTGATAAGATCTGCCCTCCATATCTTCAAAGAAATAAAATCCACATATGACATGAGCTTCACTTTTTTCACTTCCTTGCATGGTTTCACGGGATTGTCCCTTGTGCCTGTGACCCTTATATCCACACCTCATACTTTGGTCCTGAAGGGCCCTCAACACATGTCCTCTTAATCTCCTCTAGCTTGTCTTTATGCAAGTCTTCTCAGGTGCAGGCTAGTCCTTCCCTTCTGTCCCTCCTCACCTTTGTCTTTGCTCTCTCATAATGTCTTGTAAATTGTGTTTCCCATAGGTTTCAGGCCCTGTCTCTTCCTCATTTCTTCCTTTCTTCTTGTGGGGCTAGCCGCTTTATTCTTCCTATTTTCTCCTGTTTCATGAAGAAGCCTTGAGCAGCCAGTGGGTAACAGATGTGAAGATCATTCATGGGTGCCACATACTCACTGGTGGCCCTGACATCCTGAGCACAAGACACCCACATTGCTAATGTCTATACTGGCCTTTACAGCACAGCCAGAGGCACTGTCTTGTTCTCTTAACATGCTGGACCTAGGCCAGTACATTGCAAGAGTGAGAGTGGCACAGTTTGATATTAAAGACTGCCTCACCCATGTCTGTCATATGACGCAAAGTTGGTTTCATAGTAGACACATAATTTACTTGAGAACTGCAAATGTGGAACTTGCAACAAGGTTATGAAACAAAGTTTTAAAAAAAGAGAGCAGTAAAGATCCTACTCCAGATACTCTTTAGCTGTTCCAATTTCTAAGCTAGCTTGTGAGGTCATCTAAACAGCCTCTGCAGCTTACCCAAGGCCAAGATCAAGAGAACATCTTCCTTCTGGTGCAGGTGGCTATTAAAACCATGCAAAATGCCTGCTCTGGGCAACTTGTTCTTTTCCACCTCAGTAACACAAGCTGACTTTTTTTTCCCCTCTGCTTTGTTATTTACCCAAACCACAGTTCATTTGATAGACTGCTGAGAAATCATGGTTGGTTTTCTTAGCAGATTAAGCTATTTTTTTTTTTACCTTCCTCATAATGCTCTTTCCACTAATATTTCTACTTATACCATAGTTATCTATGCTGTGATACTTTACCTGTGATATTTTTCTGAATATACAACGGGAAATGCTAAAACTGAAATAGCTAAAGCTCAGACTTTTAACCAGCTTCAGAAATATTTATTGCCTTAAAACACTATTTTAGAGTAAAAAAAAAAGATATTATATGTTATACTATAATATATAATGAAACTGGGAATAGGGCACTCAGAGGAAGACACACACCTGCATGCAAACTTCTGAAAGAAATCTCCTTCTTCCAAGTTGCCATGCTGTGTAAAGCAACCACCAATATTAATGAAATGTATATTTTTTTCAATATTTTAATCTTTTATAGCTATAAAAAAATGCCTTATACGTATGTGAGTTTAAAAAAAATTATTTGAGTGAGATAGATACTGGCCACAGAAGAAGGATATATTGAATTATGTTGAACAGAAATTGGTGGCAATAGTCATGTTAGGATAATTTGTTGACTAATGTTACCCATTTGTCTTTGAATCGGTATATAAATATTGCACTGATACTCTTTGGTATAAGAATATTGTATTTTGGACCAGCATCCCAAACTGGTTGCTGGGATCAGCATATTCTCACTGCTCAGGGTTGCATTAAGAACTGCTGAAATTGAGGGATTTGATGGCATCAGCCTTTCAAACGTCCACATTTCTCTTTGTGACCTTTTTGTGATTAGTCTGGATTTACGTAACAGGAAACTTTGCAAGTACACAAAATTCTCAATCACTATCAGACAGTATGGAGGGAACTCTTTATTACACAAGCTGCTGCCATTTGTGAATACACAGAGGCCATAGCGTGCCTGTGTCTCCTACAGCTTTATTTTGGAAGCCAGCTGCTGCAGTGCCAAGCAGATCTGGCTTCAGATAGACAGAATGAAGGAAATAAAAAAAAGTAGCTACTTGTGGATTAGCTTTTCCTGGAACAGCCTTGTTCAGTACAGGGCCATTTCTGATCCCAGCAAACTAGTGCTGTTCAGTAGAATTGCTCTTGTAATGATTAGCACTATAGTTGCTCATGTGCAATTTTTTGCGAATAAGACATTTCGACATAGCCTAGTTATGTAGTAATATATTCAGAAGGGTAGTTTCTTTATAAAAACCTGCAGTAGGGTCTACTATAAGCCATCCATGATTTTTCTTCTTGCATATATTTTTTACATCAGTGTAAACATGGATTTATTTAGATATACTCTATCTTCTGATTATGTTCTGAGTGCATTTCTGTCATGGGTGGAATGATGCATTTCACTTCTAAGAGAGAAGTAGCAATATGTTTATTGATATAAAACATTGATTTAACAGAATTCAATAGTAAATATGATAGTAGTTTAACAAGATTTGATGGCAACGTATACCTGAGTACTGCATAGAGGACAGGGTCAGACAGATCTTCCAGGGAGACCCTCCCACTGAGTCATGTGGTTCAGAAAGGACCCCCTTGCTTTCTAATCTTCTTAGAGGGGAATTTAGGTATGGCTGGATCCAGACTTAGTCCTGCACTCAATCAACAGCTTATGTGTAAAGGATTATATATGCATAGTTAATCCTTTATATCCTTCAGCTAAAATTTTAAAGTTTCATCATACTTATTCCCAACTAAATCACTGAGTGATTTTATATATGCAATAAGGATTCTCTCAATCTTGAGGAGTAATCTTGAGAGGTGTCCCTACTCAAGGGGAGATCTTGGCATGCAGCCCACTGCAGTGGAAGAAAGCTCAACTGGCCCTGGGCTGTCCACTATTTATGGAGTAAGATAATTGCTTCATAGTCATATTTGTCTAATATGCATACTAACTACATATTGTCAAATATGTACATATTGTCAAATTTGCGTACTAACTATAGGTGTTAGTTTCTTCCAAACTTGGCTTACATCAGACCTTGACAAGTGCTATGGTTAGGTGGGCATGCTGATCAAATTAGGCTTTGGCTGTTGTGTTGTTATCTGTCTTCCTTGAATTCACTTTGAACTGGATGCAGCCATCATAAGCAGACATATCCATTATGACAGCTACACATAATTTGAGCAGAGTTATGAGAAATAAAGGTCAGGTTGGAGATGGGGTGGGGTGCACACTGTCACAGTTTCCTTTGTAAATCTGAGGACTGGGTCTCAGTGCTTCATTATTGTCCCAGCTGAGTTAGAAATTTGAGTACCATGTGGATGCAATGCCTTCCTGGCCTGCACAGTGTAAGCATCACCTTGCCCCATCCTGAGGGATGTCAATGAGTAGGATGGGAGTCTTGGGTGTGCAAGGAATAAAGGCTTGGGCTCTAAATGGCAGACCTTCTTTATTTGAGACATAAAAGGACTCTCTGATGAGAGACAGTGAATGTTAGTCATAATATGTGATTTTATTAAAACCACTCAAAGGGCATCGGACAAATGGAATATTGAAGCAAATGCAACAATTAGCAACAGATTTACAGAAGTTACATAAATGGACATAAATGCCACAAAAAACCAAAATCTTCAATAAGTGCAGGAAATTTTAAGTGTTGGAAGCATTTTCCTGGAAAGATGACAAATGGTTGTTGCAGGCCTGGTTGTTGGTGGGCATACAATACTTGTGTTGATCATGAGATTCAGCAGTAATTTTCTTATGACTCTGTGTTTGTGCTGCTTACTGGCCCAGTGTTAACTCTCCACTGTATCACTAACTACGCCTGTCAGGGGATCATGGGGGTTTGTCTTTGAGGACAGGTTTGTCTTCCCTGAGCTTTACATACTAGCTTATCTATACTTTGTTTCATTTTCAGTTTCCCTCTATCAGCAATCTCTCAAATAAAGAAAGTAAAATAGTGTCAGTGCCATTAAAGCAGTTGTAATAGTTATCATTGGGTCTTTGTTAGCTTCATCTAACACCAGTGACAACAGGAAGAAAATCTTTGGGATAGCTCACACGGTTTTAGAGATTCACAAAGGTGGAAAATGAGACATATGTAAGATATGAAAATGAAGTCCAGCAGTTTTTCAACTAAGGTGAATGTAGAGCTGGTTAACAGAATCCACCCAGTTTTTCAGTGATCTATATTAGAGCATGTAATAAAATACAGAAGCAAACTAGGGATAGCATGGAACATCCTTCCTTGTGAATTTTTAAGAACAGTTTAGACAAATAGCTCCGAGAAATCAACCAAGTATAACGAACTGGTCTTGCTTCGGTACTGTAGAAATGACCTCAGTGGTCTTGGGACACACCATCTGCCTTTGCATGCTAGCATGTTCAGCCTGGAGAAGAGAAGGCTGCGTGGAGACCTCATAGCAGCCTTCCAGTATCTGAAGGGGGCCTACAAGGATGCTGGGGATGGACTATTCATCAGGGACTGTAGTGACAGGACAAGGGGTAATGGGTTAAAACTTAAACAGGGGAAGTTTAGATTGGATATAAGGAAGAAATTCTTTACTGAGAGGGTGGTGAGGCACTGGAATGGGTTGCCCAGGGAGGTTGTGAATTCTCCATCCTTGGCAGTGTTCAAGGCCAGGTTGGATGAGGCCTTGGGTGTCATGGTTTAGTGTGAGGTGTCCCTGCCCATGGCAGGGGGGTTGGAACTAGATGATCTTAAGGTCCTTTCCAACCCTAACTATTCTACGATTCTATGATCTGACATTTCGCTTTACTCCTTTCATTAAAAAACGCTCATATGTTTGAAAACAATGTCAAAGATGAGTAATTATTTCAAATGATGCAGTATGGACAAGGGCTGTTTGCCAACCACGCTTCTTTTAAGTCTCTCCATGGACCTTAATGAGTGGCGGACTATTCACTACCCCATTTTTATCAGATAAAGCAAAGTTGCACCTGTCTTATCAAAAACAGAAAAGGCTTCAAGAAGAACATTCAGATGTCTGAAGGTGAGATGGTACATTGACGTTTTTGTAAGCAGATCTACATTAGCACAGCAAGAGGCTTTTCAAGAGCTCATTATCTTTCCAGCTGAAGTTGGTGCTTCCCAGTTGAGGTTGGCTCTGTTTAGCATCTTGGTTGGTGACATGGTCAGTGGGAATAAGTACACCCTCAGGAAGACTGCTGATGGCATCGAGCTGTGTGATGTGGTTGACACACTGAAGGAGAGGGATGCCGTCCAGAGGAACTTGGATATGCTTGAGAGGTGCGCTCATGCAAACCTCTTGAAATTCAACAAGGCCAAGGGCAAGGTCCTGCACCTGAGTCAGGGCAAACCCAAGCACACATACAGACTGGTCAGGGAACGGATTGAAAGGAGCCCTAAGAAGACAGACTTGAGGATTTTGGTTGATGAGAAGCTCAACACAAACCATCAGTGTGCGCTTGCAGCCCAGAAAAACAGCTGTATCCTGGACTGCATCAAAAGCAGCATGACCAGCAGCTCAAGGGAGATGATTCTCTCCCTCTACTACATTCTCCTGAGACCCCACCTGGAGTTCTGCATCCAGCTCTGGAGCCTCCAACATAAGAAGGATGTGAACCTGCTGGAGTGAACCCAGGGGAGGGCCACAAAGATGATCAGAGGGCTGAAGCACCTCTCCTGTGATGACAGACGGAGAGATTCGGAGTTGTTCAGCCTGGAGAAGAGAAGGCTCCAGGGAGACCTTTTAGCAGCCTTTCAGTACCTAAAAGGGGCCTACAAGAATGCTGGAGAGGGACTTTTTGCAAGGACATGTAGGGATAGAACAAGGGGTAATTGCTTTAAACTGGAAGAGGCTAGATCTAGATTGGAAATTAGAAAGGAGTTCTTTACAGAAGAGAATTTCTGTCACAGTAAAGAATTTTGGTGTTGGGACACTGGAACAGGTTGCCCAGGGAAGTTGTGGATGCCCCATTCCTGAAAACATTCAAAGCCAGGTTGGATGGAGCTTTGAGGGTCTAGTGGGTCTATTGGAAGGTGTCCCTGCCCATGGCATGTGGGTTGGAACTAGATATTCTTTAGGTCCCTTCCAACCCAAAACATTTCATGAGTATGTTTCTGTGATTCTATGATTCAAAATCAGATCTACTCACGTTTTGTAAAATGCATTTTTCCCTACCTCTCTGAATTCTCAGTGTTCACGTTCTTGTCATGCAGTAGAGGAACATTATTTCAATAGCCAGCTTTTCCCCTTTCTCCCTGTGGTGGCAAGCCAAGAAACCCATCCTTTCTGAGGCCTTGATATTTTGCAGAAAAGCATAAGCTTACTCTGTCTGTGGCTCAAGTCACTACCATCGCTAATCCATATGCTATTTGGATCAGAGCTCTGATTCAAAAGCTGTAAAATCAGAGAAGCATGGTACTGAGACCAAGTTAATTTGTGCTGCTGTGATGATGTCGCTTTGTGAAAGGTACCCTTGTCTTCCAAAGTTGTACCTAGATGTCAAACCATTATTTACTGAGAATCTTTCACAGGCTCCGTAGCCTGTCTGGAGTCCTATCAAAATACAAAGTTATAACCTTCTCAGTAGTTTTGATAAAACATAGTGGAAAAAGGTGGGAATTCTTGACAATGTTGCATAACTGTTGTCAGTAGCTATTAGCAAATAAGACTCTGAGTTGATTAAGCCTGAAGTTAGTTTCAGAGTAAGGACAAGGAAAAAAAAAAAGTGGAGATGTCTTTCAAATGCTTTTAAAATTTACATTCAGGGTCAATTTATTTTTGCAAAACAAGTGTGTGTTAGAAAATTGCAAAAGTTTACAAAAAGGTCAAGTTGCCCATTGCCCTTCAGTCTGTTTTTGGGGTTTCAAATAGTGTGAAATCTAAGCATATTGTCTGCAGGCATTAATGGAATTTCTCAGAATTTGCGGTGTGCAACAAGGCCATTTCTTTCATGACAGTGAAATATTTGATTTGACTTCCAGGTCACTCTTAGTTTACTGAAATTTAGGCATTTAGTAGGGCACAAATTTTTAACAGACTGGAGAAGAAGCAATGTGAGGTTAAGGCTTCAAACTGAGTGGGATGGGGTTCATAATTTACTTCTGAATTACCCAATTACTCATTATTAACATTATTGATTCTTTCGTGTGTTATCTATTTAGCATGTGTCAGTGATGACTGGTCTAGTAGATGCCCTTTCTTACTAATGTTTTCTAAATAGCAAAGACAAAAAGTAACTGTCAGTCGAGGTCATGTTTCTTCTATATGGCCTGGCAATCTGTAGTATATAGAGATTTACAGATGAAACTGCTCTTAGTTTATGCCTCTGCTACCCCCTGTACATATATCAGCAGGTGTGGAAACAGCAAAATAAACACTATATAAAGCAAAATCAAAATATATCCGAGGGTGTAAGCCTTGAGCTTTCGTAGTTTTGGAGCTTTGGCAAACTGAGAGCAGAAGACACATAAGATAGTATGACATGATTTTTTCAAGTTTCAGTCATTACACAGCTTGCAGGAGTCAGTTCTTGTTGGTCAGTATTGTCTATATATTGAAGTGAGACATGAAGGAGCATTCAGTGACATAACGCCTGTTTATACAGAAAAAGTAACTCAACAAGCAGCAGGAAGTTGGGCTTTGTATACATTTGTATCTCATGGATGGAGGGCAGAGGGAAGAGAAACCCTGCAAATTTTCTGATGTCTAGTATTTGGTGTGCTGTTATTACCATGGTTAATGCTTTACTTTTAATGGCACCTTTTCCTCAGAGAACATACCAGACATGTGGCATTTCAGAATTCTTTACCCTTCTGGCATATTTGGTTGAGACTGATAAACAGAGTAAAAAACTACCAGGGAGGATGAGGGGCTAGCAGAGACATATATAGTGGCCCTCCTCTGCACAAACCACATGGAGGACATGATCTCACAATTCTCATATTATGAGGAAATCAGGCTAAAAGTACCACAGTTTTTCATATAAATGGCAAGCTTTGCCCAGGACACAGCTGCCACTGAGATGAGAAGGGAGGAGAACAAAGAAGACGTGGTAGTAACACAGGATGAAACTTCCCCTGGGCTTGTATAGATCAGCACAACATGCCATCCAGTTGCACTGGAATAACAGATGTTTCCTAAAACAAATGGGCTCTAAGAGTGTGATGAAGATTTTTAATAGGGTCAAAGCATCTGGGGACTAACCGTGAGTGTGGCTTTGTATCAGGATCTGTGTCTGGCTTTGTGCCTGTATTAGAGCCAGGTACTTCTCACTCAGCTTGCATTTACCACCAGCTGCTGTGACACCTATCCAGCCTGTGTGAGAGACCCTTCTGTGCATGACAGAACAAAACAGCTAATGTGATCATGTGCTGAACAAATGTTTCGTGACTGCCTCACTAGAATAGAAACATCACATTCATGCCATACATCTTCTGAGGGTGAAATGGTGCTACGCTTTTGTGAGCCAGGGGAAACAAACCACCTTCGCTACTCTGCTGAGCCTACCCATAACCTTGGATTGCAGAAAGGCAAGAAACTACAATCAGCAGAAGGCTTTGCCTTGCTTGTCTGGGAAAGTGAGAAGAAACTAAGAAGGTAGGGATTGCTTATCTTTCTCATGAGCTTCCTAGAAGGCTTCTGTGTTTGATACAGAGCAGGTTGCTAAAGAAGCCTGGGAAGCATCCTTTCTCAGTGCTGGTAGTTTGCACAGTGACATCACAGAGCTAAAGAATATCTCGTAGAAGCAAAAGTCATTCACAAAGAGAAAATACCTGCTTCTACAGGGGAGTCACAGACAGCTAAACTCAATGCAAGGGACAGGATTAATGTGCTGCACATTAGAGTCATCTGAAGTATGAAAGGATGATTTCCTCATTAGGGTCTTACCTAGCAACGAATGACATTTTTTAATAATGAAGGCAAGCAATAAAAACACCAGAAAGAGTTAGCTAGGAAATTTGTCTAGGAAAGTGTCAGCTGTGTGTCTCCACCATGAAATGCATCTCCAGTGTGCGTCTGAACAAAAACTCAGTCAAAATGATAGTTACAGCTCTTGGGAAAGCTGATGAATCTCTTGTGGAGAACAACCCTTGCAATTTGGTGACACGTTTCAAATATTAAGACAGTTAAGTAGCTGGCAGTGAAACCAGCATTCAGTGATGAAAAAATCCTGGTCATAATATCATTCAAAAATTAAGACTGAAACAGACTTTTCACTTGAAACCAAATTGAGGTTCAGAAGGGCTGTCTTTTTAATCTGGGTCCCAAATCTAGTGGTTTTTGACAATAAATATGTTTTTGGCTATATACACTTACACATCTTAGAGGCATAACAGGATTAGCATGGAGCTGTTGCTCCATTTTCCTCCACAAAGGCAACAGTTCACTGGCACAATCTGTCACACTTTGTGTGCTCCAGCATTTTGGATATCATGACTGTCCTTCCAGTCACAAAGGTATCACTCTTCTGCCTGGGGGCAACTATAAGCTGTGAGTGACTTTTTGCTCAGAGTACAAGCAGTACATGACAAAAAGACAGCCTGTGGTGATGATGAGTTAATAGCAGTTCATGAAGACAGAAACAATGCAACCAACATGTAATAGTGACACAAAGCTGCATAGAAAGATCCAATGCGTCTGGCTTTTGTCTGCTGAAGGAGAACATATCTTCGGGCTCTAAATATACATTTTATGTAGTCAGATTCTTGGCTTCAGCCTCTAAGATCCTTCATGAGCGGGCATGTTCCTGTATCTCTGATTTCCTTCCCCTTTCCATTCTCTTATATCAGCACTCACAGCCTGTCATCTCTTTAATTGCATTCCCTCACAACCACCTTATTGCTGTAACACCTTTCTGAAATAATTTTGTCTTCTTTCTACAGACATAGCAACACTAAACCACATTTAAACCATCATGGCAGACACACGCAGGCACTAACGTCACAACTTGCCTTCTTTTTCTCTTTTCTTTTTTTTTTTTTTTCTCCTGTACTCCCTTGGTGGCTGAACTCTCAGCTGCTCTGCAGATGGCTGGCTGGGTTTTGGGAAATGTGAAGGGTGCGGAAAGCCACAGCTCTTGTAGAAGTGCAATGGAAACAATGGTCCAAGGCCTCAAAAGAGCTATCGAGCTACCCTGTCTCTGTATCACTCAGTATTCACATTGCCTAATATCTTACCACTAAGTTCCCAAGTTTGAAGGTTTCCTTGATTCCTCTTAAAATCACTGGAGACAAAAGTGCCTTTGCAAATAATGGCTCATAACACATCTTGCTTTGAATTCTTCTTAAAGAATCCATTTGCTTTATGTGTGGAGGGCATGCTAGGGGCATCAGCCTCTTCATGCAGGCCTGTACACTGTGGGCTTCGGGTCAGCTGATGCAAATACCTCCTTGGCAGCCTAAAAATTCTGAGATCTTATGGGGCTAGTTGTTTGCTTTGGGGCCTGCAGAGTTGGCTAGTCAACAGAAGAAAGCATATTCATCCTGCCCACAACACAGGAACTGAAGTGGTAGGACAAGTGGTAATGCGTTCAAACTTAAAGAGGGGGAGTTTGGATAAAAGGAGGAAGTTCTTTACTGTGAGGGTGGTGAGGCACTGGAATGGGTTTCCCAAGGAAGTTGTGAATGCTCCATCCCTGGCAGTGTTCAAGGCCAGGTTGGACAGAGCCTTGGGTGGCATGGTTTAGTGTGAGGGGTCCCTGCCCAAGGCAGGGGGGATTGGAACTAGATGATCTTAAGGTCCTTTCCAACCCTAACTATTCTATGATTCTACGTCTATGCTCTTAAAGCCACTCTTCTGCTTTGTGTTGCGCTTCCTTCAAGTGCAAGTGGTGCAACCTGTCCCCTTAAATTGTAAATACTCTGGGCACACAAAATCACAAGAAACTTCTTTTTTTGAACATTATGTAAGGTACACAGTACATAAGACATAACAAAACTATCACTAATAATAGCAGCAACAGCAGCATACTGTTCACATTATATATGAGAATACTAGATGCTATGATTATAAAAAAAAATGATCTAATTGCCTCTTGCTAAGAACATTTAATTTAAAATGAAGAAAAGAATTGACGGGTTATGAAAAATATAAGTGCAATAGCAATTCTTTGTGATGTGTTGATGTCTTTGGGGATGTAAGAAGTGTTGTGTAAACTGAGAATTTTCTGTAGTACAAGGCGGTGCGTCGGAAAAAAACATGGAACAGTATCTCTGAAATTCAGAGAAAGTAGTAAAATTTTGAATTCCACGATGCTTTGATCTGAGTTAACTCAGCTTCAATAATTGTGTATCTATATCACCTGAGCCATATGGCAGGACCCAAGAAGGTGAGAGGAAATAAAATAATAATAATGCTTTCATCATGCTAAATGAAAAGTGGAAGTAGACCAAAATCTTTTCATTTTTAATTGCCTTTTGATATTTAATTTGATTATTTGATCAAAAGATTCTGGGTTGACTCTAATAGTGCCGTAATTATCACAGATAAGAGTGCATACAGTATAAGAAGCTAGCTTTAATACAGAGATAGGGATGATTACCACAAAATAAATTTATACATGAATTCACAGTGCTTGAACTTGACTGCTTTGTTACCACTGACTTGAAGAAATGTCTTCATTGCAAAAATTCATTTAGAAAAATGCTTTTGATTGGGCTTTTTGTTTGGTGTCATCATGTCTCTCAGTCCCAGGGACAGAATTTTGTGTTTACTGAACTGACTGCAGTAGGCTTTATATAAATGTAAAATTGATGTGGCTGCAAAAGCAGGTTCTTTATTTTTGAGTCAACTTCACCTGCAGGAGCAATGGAATTGAAAGATCTATTTCCTGTTAAAAAAAAAAAAAAAAAAAAAATGAGGGGGAAAACCCCAGAAGTATTTTTGTGAATTGCATCCACCTACAGCTGGTCAGTGTTTTCAGATGGCTGCTTCCTCTTTGGAAAGTTCTGCTTTCAGTTTGGTTTTCCTGGGAACAATATGTAAGAAAGACTGTCTGTTGTGCCTTCCAGAGGCTTGACTTTTTCATTAAAATACCCCTAATATTCCCTTGAGACACAAACACATTCATGTCCAGAGATAGCTGATATCCATTGGCTTAGCTCATAGAAAGGCTGAATTTAGCAAAAAACACCTGATCATATTGCTCCACCAGTCAGATTATTTTGTTTTTCTACTGGTTTTTTAATACAAAGTCATAACAGAAGGGTCCCAAGATTCTGTTTTCAGGGTTAACCACTTCAGGAAGTGTGTCTTTTCCTCCCAAACCCAGAAGACATTTTTTAATGTTTATTTTAGTTTCTTTTGCCAAATGAAAAACATCAACAACCCCCCAACATCATTGCTGATAGACTAAACTTTTCTGTTCTAGCTTGATTAAATATGTTTGATGTAAAAATAAACAGGGAATTAATTACCTGTCATTGAAACCTTGTTAGAGCACCTATGGAGAGTGTTGCTTCCATGGGTCTAGAGAAAATTGTTCTATGAAAAAATACATTAAGTTCTGATGCCATTTCTCTTTCAAGTTACTATTATCCTTATAATGACTGACTATTCACATTCATCAGGTTGATGTAGCACCACGGCTTCCCAGCCCTTATTTGTGCTGATGTACAGTAGGCTCTAATCAGGCAATGCTACAGGCAAAGTAAGATTCTGTTGCATCCTTGAACTTACTATAGTTCAAAGTTCTCCAAGAAAAGATGCCAACAGAATTGCTGACTTGATGAATGACGTTCGTGCTCACTAAATCTATCAGAAAAATGGAATTTTTTTCAGAACAGGAATGCTAATTTTAGCGTGAAAGGGATGACTGAACTGAAATGGCAAAAACTAACGCTTCTAGATATTGAGCATCCTAAGGCCCACTGAAGACCCTAGAAGTTCTGAGTGGTAAATACTTCATGCAAGGCGTTGAAAAAAGATTATTGCAAAACCTGTTGAAGTAGAAAGACTATCACCGATTCCAGCAGGCATCAGATCAAGCTCAGTGTGAACGGTATTAGAATATGTCTACATAGTCTTTTGCAGGCATAATACAAGTTTCTCTGCCCAAGACTTGAGCCAGTTGGATGTATGACAGCCCTGAACTGGAAGCCGTGTTACTGCTTTTACAGTGCAGAGCTCAGACTAAAGCCCCTGCTGAAAGACAGAAAATATCAATTTGTGCTCAGCAGTGTGCTCATCCAAGGATGCGGAGAGTGAACGCACACAGTCTCAGAGCTCAAACAGAATTATTTCATGCTTGCCTGCAAAAGACCACGTAGAAAAATGTTCTGAAAGGGGAAGAGCATCTAAGCTCTGACATGAATACTTAAATATTCACTACCCTGGACTCAAGGAAACTGAGGAAATCAGATGGATGGGCTCTTTCCTAAGTGTATTTTTCCTAGTTTGTTTCTTTTCAGATGAAGAGACAAGAGATAGCAAGAGAGGCCTGCATATGAAGAGAAAAAAATATTAATTGAGTCAAATTCCAAAGCCACAAAATGATCGACTTTCACTGGCATGAGCTTTGCAAGCCCCAAAACAATACCTAAAAGTGTTTAATTTTTTCACATCAATTTTAATTAAGCTCTCATTAGGTGTTTGTGCCCCTAGAATTTGGCAAACAAAAGAAACTGGCTTGTCTAGTGAGTTTCCCAAGCTTGCACAGCTCTATTCCTAAGGAGATTTATCACATTTTTTTCCTCCTCTTGAAAGAACCTTACATGAACCAATTCAAATGAGAAACACATGGACTAAAAACGTCTTCATCATGCCAGATACCTTTTTATATCCAAAGCAGTGAACTTGTAGTCAGTTTGTCCTTTCATGTGTTGTTTTTTCTGGCTTTGGAAATTAAGAATGATTTTTTACTACGTGCAGTAGTAAAACAACATATTATGCAATTCTATTTTTCAGGGAGAACACGATGTAATTCATAGGCTTTTCAATGCCACATTTTCTGCTCAACAAATGGATAAAGTGACTTCTCTTTTCCTTGTGGGCAGACATCTAGAAATTTATGTTCAGCAAATGGTATTCCAGCTTACCTAACTCGGGGTTTTTGAGTTTTAACTATTTCAAAAGTGACTGCATAATGTAACAATAAGCAGCTTCCAAACTGTATTTTTATCCCTGTCATTCAAGAACTTGGCACATAAGAGGGATAATATATTTTATCCTGAGTCTTCCAGTCAAAGAATACGGGTGAAGATACAACATACCATGACTAGCTTGCAGCCCAACAGATCTGATAAAAAAGGAAGGTCTTTCCAATAAAATGTACATGATGGATTAGCAGCTCTGTTAAAATAACTTGTTGGAAATGTACTCAGTGGGATGATTTTGAAGATTATGCCATCTTTCAAAGAGCACTTTCGTAACTCTTCCATGTTTCTTAATGCCAATTGCCAATTTCCAGAAGACAGGTCAGTTCAATTATTGAGAGCACTTTTAAAACGGATGCTTTCATCTTTTAGCTTGAAACAGTCATAAACTGAAACGACTAGCCCTCTAACCCTCCTATGGGCTTATTTGGTGCCTCAAATCTCTTCTGCATGCAAGGGTCATTAACTTGCTAGACGTGTGTTCACATGATGGATACTTGCCTATTGATTTTCCCAAATTAAAGCTCACAGCTCAAAAATGGTCTCTAATGTGTAACTGGGAAAACTTTCCAAAGAATTAACTCATCTAGAACATAGATATGTGCTGACAAGGAGGATGTTATCATGTTTAAGTATGTCTTCTTATGCTTACCAGCAGTGCTAAGAAAAGGCAAAGTATAGGTAACCCTTTCTGAATTCATGAATATGCATCTGCAAGCCTTCTAGGCAGATTCATGGGAGAATAATCTGTTTATTGCTGTACAGTGATGCTGTCAGGATCATCATCAGGAAGGTCCTGGGCGGCACCTTGAAGGAGGCTGGGAGTGTATTCTTGATAGTATTGCTGAATGCATGTCCTACATCACAGTCTTCCTTACAGATCTGCTTTTAGGTGTTATTGGCTTTTCTGTTTAAAGTATGGGTGGCTTTTGAAGGAAGTCAAAGACCCTGAAAGAGCTGGTGTAGCCCTAACTAGAAAAAGTCCAGAACTTCTGCGGACTGGTCAGGATTGAGAGATAATGAACAGTGGGGTTTGAAGTGTTCACACAAGGTATGCTCTTGCATTCCCCTGGAAAGTAAAATACTCCAGGAGTCCTTCCCTCCAGCTCTGCATCTGGATACCCCAGTTCATTCCAGTTGATCCCCCAGTTCATCCCAGCTAGCAGCCAGGAAAGTTGTCAGTGGCAGGAAGGTAGCTGCACAGATAATATAGCAGGCTGTATTGTGAAGCCTGCAAAGAAGATGTCACCTGTGATGACCTGCCACCCTCAGCCACCAAGTCAGTGCTCCAGACACAGCTGACCTGGGCTGCTGAGAAAGCAGTGATTGTTTGAATCAAGATTTTATTAGATCACTCAGGGAGGAGTGTTCTATGTTCTTGTATGTGTTTGTTGGGACCAGAATATCTTTCTCAAATGTGGCTCTGGAGCTCTTGATGGTGCTAAAAAGAACCAGTCAGTAGCAGGGTAATGTAAGAAAAGAGGAAGTATCACAATTCTTGTAAAGTGCCAGCCATCTACTGGAAGCAGGAAGGTTGTACATCTCTAGTGAAAACTGCTGAGAATACTGAATCGCTAAGATACAGACATGCATCTTAGTTCTGAGGCTTTGCAGTCATCCTGGCACAGCAAATAACTGAAGGGAAAATAAAGTGTCAAATGATGGGAGCAGAGGAGCCCATTCTTCTGCCCTGTTACTAAATCCACTCTCTCATACACACAGTTTATCTCAGCTTGGATCTGCACCCACTGAGGGCATGTATTATTTAACAGAGCTGAATGTTATAGGAGAAATCTGCAATGATGCACATACGTAAGAAGTCCATGTTGCCACAAAACATCCTTGAAATCTTTAAGCTGTAATGCTGGAGAGGCTATGTCTTCATCCTCTATGCTGTCATGCAAATCTAATGTTTCTCCAACCCCAGAGGTGCTGGAGGAATAAATACACTCTAGACTGAATCTGCTGGATCTTGTAGCAATCTGTACAGTTCTAAGCAATTCTAAGCAGACTCATCACAGAGCTAGTGAGCAAGCTGGGACAGGGCTGTGCTCAGGCACAAGTAGGAAGGACTGCTAAGTGCACTTCAGCATGTGACACAGAAATGAACCCCTAGCTTGTATTGTGCCTGCTTCTTTGCCTTAAATAATGCTTTTATGAAAAATAAGAAAAATAAAGCATAAGAAAGGGTATTGTATGAGATGGAAAAGATGCACCTCACTTTGCATTATCCTTAGTCCTTCTTGTTACTGGACAAATCTGGCTGGACACAGTGCCAGCGAGAACAACGGACATGATGGAATTGAATACTCTTCCCAGAAGACAAAGGGGTCTTTTACCTCTCATACTGTCTCTCTATTAATGAAATAATATTCTTTTAGCAGTTTTCTATAATCCTTCCAGTTCCAATGTCATGTCTCTCTATTAATGAAATAATGTTCTTTTAGCTCTTTTCCCTAATTCAGATGGGATCCATAACTTCCCTTGCAAGAAGACCTTATTTTATGAGGGTTCCCTCACACCTGTTTTCCTTGAGAAATATTGCTTTTTGGCTTGAATTTCCAGTTGGAGCTTTGTCATTTCGCTCATGAATATCCAGCCCCACGGACACTGGTGACACAACTGCAAGTGGCACTTATTAACGGGGAAGTGTATGACTATATTGTCCAAGTGAAGCAAATGACTTAAGATATGTCACATTAAGATAAAAAAGGTGATGTAATGGTATTCTGTAGCATACATATACAAGGTAGGACGGCTCCTGACATTATGAGAGTCTTCAAATAGTTGCATTTTAAACCCTTTGATAAATGCAAAAGTTCAAGACATCACTCACACTGCGCACCATAAGAATCATCTGCTACACTTTAGATCAGAGATGAAATTCCCTGAGTTCGGTTGGCTTTCAGTGTTAAACAATGCCAGGACAAACAGACTAGGAATTGACAAAAAATGCTCAGAGGAATCAGTGCCTCTTTACCTCCTCTCAGTGCTGTTGCACTTCTTGATAGCTCTAAGAACTTCAAGTCCCATATTCTTGCTTTGAATCTCTATATTACATTACAATGCGTGCATGCCTGTGACTTCACGAGTACAGGCAAGCTTGGAGGAATTTTTGAAGCAAGTAATTTGCTCAGTGGTATTTCCATGCTTTTGTCTTGTAAAGATCTCCATACTCTTTCAGGTGATTTGGGAAATTAACCTCATTAACAAACCAAAATGAGTTGTGCTGGACTTCTACATCTTTTGTACACTATTTATTTTGAACTCTGAGAATTTGTAACTGGTCCAATATTTTACTGAGATGCATGATACAGATCCTTTTCCCTGATGAGCTGAGCACAACTTCTTGGATCAGAAATTGTGCTGTCAAGTCTCTGTGTTAATTTCAAATTCACTTTTGGAAATATTTAGCAGTATTTAATTAAAATTTACAGTGAATATCCCTTTTTGCAAGCCAGACTACAAGAATAATTTGTGGGTGAAATTGTGTGGAGGCAGACCAAATACTTTCATTTGGCCAACCAAAAATATTTTCATGGAAAGTTGGTTGCCTGCACCTACTTCAGCATAAGGTATGTATTGTATTACTGGAAGATGCTCAATAAGTCAGTTAACTTTCTAACTTTAACATTACACTGTGGGTTAAACCCATTTTTTTTTCTATTTTTGTTGTTTTCTGGAACTTCATCAACACAAAATTTCTAAATTCATCCGAAAGAAATCAAAAGGAATAGAATGTTCCTTTTTGTAACTGTTTGTTTGAGCCTCAGTGGAAAAATAATGGAGATGGGAAAAGTACATTACAGAAATTATATGACCTGGACAGTTCAGGATTTCTCCCTTCAGAACCTATTTCGCCTTCGCCAGGGAATTCACAATATCTCTTACTAAAAATTTGGAAACTGTTCCAAGACAGTTCCTTATATAATAATCTCTGCCATGTACACTCAGGCAGAGAATGGCAGAGATGCTCTGTTCACTGGCAAGATTAGGAAATATTAATGCTCCTCAATAGGCACATCATCTTCCAATATAACCCTCTGGGGAGGGATAGGCATGCCAGTGTCCCCCAACATCTGGGAAAGCCCTTCTTGGTACAGCTTAAAGACTTGATTTTAAGCTGGTCCGTACATCTTTAGGAAGCTGGAAGAAACAAAGGCAAGAAAAGTAATTGCCTGGACTGCCAGCTTCACTGAAGGGGAGATCATAGGATCATAGAACAGTTAGGGTTGAAAAGGACCTTAAGATCATCTAGTTCCAATCCCCCTGCCATGGGCAGGGATACCTCACACTAAACCATGACACCCAAGCCCTCATCCAACCTGGCTTTGAACACTGCCAAGGATGGAGCATTCACAACTTCCCTGGGCAACCCATTCCAGTGCCTCACCACTCCAACAGTAAAGAACTTCTTCCTTGTATCCAATCTAAACTTCCCCTGTTTAAGTTTTAACCCATTACTCCTTGTTCTGTCACAAGAAAGCCTATCCTGAGAGATCCCCGCTGCATCTCTCAGGGTGACTTGGCACAGCAGGTCACCTCACCAATGCCCTCAGCCTAAAATGTGCAGATGTTTTTCATAGCTGTTGTGCAGTGGTCACACCAAGGGAGTGGCTGAGTAATTGCACATTAGGATAGTTCATGGGCTATCATATAAAGGAGATGACAAACTTTTTACACCAACGGATACAGAAAAACTTGCATATAAAACAGATGGGTTTTATTTGCTCCAATGTACCTTGTGCAAGCTGAGTTCATTCTGAACCAGCTGACTGCTTCAGGTGACTAGTGGGAATAATTTCATTGTTCAAATTCCATGTTAAAGCTCTGCAGTTATATTTTGTGTGTGAAATGAAAGTACATCTGTGTTTAATTTTACAAGTTTGCCATACATCATAACCTTAGAAGAACCCCCCCAACATCATGCAAATTAAAAGCAAGTATTCACATGATTGCATAGATGTTTTTCTGGGTTAGACATTACATTGGAATGCATTGGCAGTGAGTGGCTGTGACTAATGCAACAGAGCTTTACATTTAACATACTTCATTATACAGTTTTTGTGCACAGTAATGTAATAATTAGTTTGTCAAGATATCACGCTCAGCTCAAATTTAAATAGTGTTGCTCTCTGCTGGTTAGTCTTGTGAACTACAGATTTGTTTAATGTGAAAACTGTTGATTGAATTGTTCAATTGTTGATTGAGATGAAACTTCAGGTCCCATTCCACCAGCTGCTATCCAAGCAGGGAAACAAGGATGTACTTGCAACAAATAATCACTTTGATCACATTCACTCTTTTCTCTGGCAGATGTTGTCTAAAACCACTCTTATTCTACAGAATTATTACCTGGCTTCTCATTAACACACCCTATATTTGCAGATTTGATCATTCTTAATATTATTTCACATTCCCTCTTCCTCCTAGCTTTCCCACCTCCTGGATAAATGTTCTGAAGAGTAATATTGAAGGCCACTTGTCTCAATCTTAGAAGAAAGTAGCACCCAGAACTGCATTTTCTGAAGAAACTGAACTAATCCCATTACACAAGTTCTGATTATACCATTTGGACTGAATTTTTTTGAAGACTTTTTCTCTGGTTTGTCTAGTGAAACATGACTTAGAGTTAGAAAGCTGTATTCACAGGTGCAATCCTGTATGCTGGGTGAATTGTAAAGCTTAGGCAAACATCAGCTTTTTAGTAGCAAAGAGGGGTTTTGGTTTTCACTTAGACATTTAAGTTCTCTTTAATCACTAGCTGACCAAGTTTTTGGCATCGTATCTTGTCTTATAAACAGGTGAGAATGAGCCTGGAGAGAAGACAATATCATGTGACCATTCAAAGCATTCTGTAGTACAGTGCAAAGAGTGGTTGTCTTTTTCTCTGATCCTCTACCTCTTGTGCTGCTGCACATGAGAACAAGTAATAAAAATTGAAGTTTGCCAGGAATTGTCCATGTTATTCACACAGTTCATAATTTGGTAATCTATTTTGTAAGTTTTGCTGATACTGCTTCTTTCTTAGGTGTACATTCTGAGAAGTATTACCTTTAAGCCTTTACATTCTACTTAGCTAGGATTATATCATAGAAGCATAGAATAGTTAGGGTTGGAAAGGACCTTAAGATCATCTAGTTTCAATCCCCCTGACATGGGGATAACTGATTTAAGCATACATAGCATTTTTCTGTTGACTGCATGAAATGAATACCTGACAGTTATCATCGACAGCTCTTAGCTAACCATAGATGAAGCAATGTTTTTAGTGTAATTATTAGATAACATACATAAGTAGGGGGGATTAAAAAAAATATTTTAAAATTTCAAATGAATTCTATAATTTACTTCAATTCTATATTTTAAGTAGCCTTGAAATTGTATGAACTATAGACTAAGTCTTTGCCCTGCTTATTTTTCCAAGTACAAAGGACATCAAGATCTAGATTCTTCATATCTGTTCCTATTTAGGTCACTAGCAAAAGCTCCTTGCTGTGTTTACTTCATCACAGATGGATTTGCAGAGATCTTCAAATATATCTTGGTCTATTTTTCCTTCCAAACAGAAATTCCCTACAAGCCTTCTGATTTTAATTTTAATTATATGCTTCAGTTGCTGCTATAAAACAAGTTAGTCTTGGCCCTCATGTCATAGATTGTCAGGAAACGTTTTATATGGAGAAACAATGTACAATGAATATATGATATAACTTGTGGAAAAGTTGTGCTCCTGCAGTTTTCACTCAGAAATTATTTCTACTTATTATGGACTTTATTGCCAATGTTTTCCAATATGACAAAATCAGGACTATGGAAGAAAATATGAGTGGTGGACAATATGTACTCAATAGCAGACAGGTTTTTTTTCCGGGCTGTAAGAAAGTAAGAACTTGGCAAAATTCAGTACGTAATT
Source organism: Psittacula echo (assembly GCF_963264785.1). Classification (NCBI taxonomy): domain Eukaryota; kingdom Metazoa; phylum Chordata; class Aves; order Psittaciformes; family Psittacidae; genus Psittacula; species Psittacula echo. Next base: position 65,830,066 of record NC_137739.1, on the reverse strand, counting down.
TTATGTGACAATTCTCAAATCAGGATATGTATGACACATAATTTTATTTTATTTTATTACTATTGAACTGCAAATTAAAAGGAATTTTGGAAGACAAAGGATTGTCCAGAAAAGATTGCAAGGATGTGATATATCTAGTTTTTCTCCTTTACAGAAATCAAATAGTAAGTACAGGTGTTTTTCTTTAGGTGGACATAGCTAAGTCTTCTCTTCCAAATCTAAAAGATTACATTTAGCTATTTCAGTAATTTCAACTGAGTTAACTAGGTTAGATCATTTCACCTGAACAACTTATGTCAGAGTCACTGTTGCACTGTGGCTCTTCCTGCTCCGTAGCTACTGCCACGGGACAACAGTGGTTCTCTGCAGCCATCATCTGACTTTCAGTCTTCCATGCATCTCTTTACTTTTCTAAGGCAACTGGAGCCAGTTTTTTTTTTATTTGTTTTTTTTGTTTGGGTTTTTTTTTGTTTGCTTGTTTGTTTTTTCCATAAGGTTAGCCTAATATGGAAGAATGAGAGCATAGAGCAGCAACTGTATCTTTATGTCCCACAGTGAAAAACTTACCTTCTTATTATACAAAGTTCTGCTTAGCCTTTACCCAGATAGGAGTTTCTTTCTGGGGAAAAAAAAAAAAGAAAGTGTTCTTCTTTAAGTTCTTTTTCTATCTGGTTAGTTTTTATCTGCATTAAAAAAAAATAAATATATGGAAGAGACATTGCAAAATGACCATGACATGCTGTCATATAAATATGTTGAACTGGATTATTGGAAAGGAAAATACAGCACAATAGCGTTTTCTTTTTTAAAATATAACTACATTACCATGAGAAAACTAGTTAAAAGGAAGCTAAAAAGGAGCAGCTAGAAGGACAAATCTTTTGTAGCTTGCACAGACAATGTTTAAAACCACCACATCAGAGGATTGCAGTTAATTAACAGTGCTAATTGAACAGAACCATTCAATGAAAACCTAACTACAAAAAGAAAAGGATCCAGCTTCATGAAACAGCCAAATAAAAGAGTAAAATAGCTCTAAAAAGACACCCTTCCAAAGAGGTGGAAGTCATATCCAGTTGGAAGAAATAGAAAAGGGAATAAACTCTGCCAAAGAAAGAACAAAGAATAGTAAAGGTAGGCAAAAAAAAAAAAAAAGGAAGTTGTGAAGAGGGAATTTTGCATTTGTTTGGTTTACAAATGTTCAAGATGCAACACTAACTCTTAAGTAGGATGGAGGCATAGGAGGAAAAGTAATCTGAAATCTTTGCATTAGCTTCCATGACAGAGGAACTGATAGGAGAATTGCTGAGAGCAGACAAGATATCAACACACTGCTTTGAATGCTGCATATCTTGAATACAGTGTGTAGTTTAAGTGATTCCATACAGTAGAACTAGAACTAATGTAGATAAAGTAGACCCAGACAAGGTATAGAGAAGAACAAGAATAATCAGGTGTTTGAGACAACTTTCACGAAAAGAAAGAACAAAAAAAGAGAAGGACTTTGCAGCTTGGAAATGGAAAAACTATAAAAACATGAAGTAATAAGTAGGGAAACTACTGAGCCTTTCCCTCCATATAGGAGCATGGAGACAGAATTTTCAAAGTACTCATTTTCCTTCATTCAGTTAGTTGTTTTAGAAAGTGCCTTCTGCAAACTGAAAAATCTACATTGTAAAACTCATCAGGCAGATATTGTAGAGGCAAAAAAAACCCCCAAAAATTAACTTCTATAACAAACAAACAAAATTAGTAAAGAAATAAACAGATTTGTAGAGCATACACTAATTAAACCTGTCAGTATGGACTAAAACATCAGTTAAGGAAGTCCATGAACTTAAGAAGGATAAGTATAGGAGGGGAAATAAAGTAACCAAACTATGCTAATAACTGAAACACTCTATAAAAATTCTTCTTCATACTTTCATTTATCAAATAATCTATTTCTTTATCATTAACAGCAGCAGGATCAGCACGGCTGTTCTCCTGTTAATTTTTTTCATTTGTTCTATACTATACACACTGGTAAATTTTTTGATGGCTATATAGAATTTTTGGTCTTCTGGATGTTGATAAGTTTAGTGTGTTTGATAGTGGGTTAAGTATCGATGCCATTCCTGTCCTTCACGCCCTTCTTTTTCCTTGTCTTCCTCCATATTTTGCCATAAAGACAAAGATTTCATTTAGTGAATGCCAAAGATTCTTCATCTAACTCCCAGGATTTGACTTGTTCTTTGCTTTCTTCTATAATCCTTGACTCAAGTGGGTGTTTTACCTTAAATTTCTGTTTCCTGCCTAAGTCAATTTGTTTGCCCATCTAGAAAGCCTCCTCTGGTATCTAGCTGAGGTAGATTGTAAAAGTCTCTTCCAGAAGGCACATAGAGCCATCACCTATACATTATGGTCAATTTTAATAGTACCACCTCAGCTGAGGCCTTGCACACTGGCCTATTTCCCACAATTAAGCTACAAGCAGATGGCATCTGATAAACATGCCCTTGTACTCATAAAATAATAGATATTAACTGTTAGTTCTTTGGAGTGCCCACTGCCTAACAGACTTTGCCTTGGACTTCATATCACTGACAATTCACACAGGGAAGCAGAAAGCCCTCCACCTGGCAGGGAACTTGCCAGTGTCATAGATATGAACTCATCGCTGCAGCTGATGTATCAAGATCTATTTTAGAGTCCTCACTGATAGTGTCTAAACACCGGGTTTTATTTTTTTCTGTGTTAGAACGCGTACCTTCCTCTTAAGATTAAACCTTTTCCCTCTCTTCTGATTTGCCTCCTTGTCCTCTGCTTTGACGGAATTTGTACCCTTGGTTTAATACTGTGCTTGCACCCTTGCATTTTCTGGCCTAGCATTGTATCTTCAGGCTCTTATGACACTCGGCCATTTTATGCTGACAACCTGATATAAAATAAGCTCCTTCACATGGAAACAACTCTCAGGAGAGCTAGTTCCTTCCAACTGGCTTCATATTTTGTTTACTGAAGCGGTTTGATTGTCTCTGTGTTATACTCACATATCTTGTAATTTTTCAGTGCTGCTTCTATTACTTTTGTTAATGTCAAAGTTTTGTGCCAGGTTAAGTTCCCCTCTGCCAAAAATCATCCTTTGAATTATCTCCTTATTAATACCATAAACCAATTTATACTATAACATGCCCTCTAGAACATTTCCAAATGAACAACAATCACTTAGCATTCATTCTATCACACAGCGTTTCAGTTTCTTCTTGCCTCTCATTATGAAATTTAACACATTCTGCATAAACACGTAGCTTTCCTGAATGAACTTTTAAGATCTTTTGCAAGTCCTCTGAATTATCAGTACAGAAAACAGGACTGGAATAAAGCTTGTCCTGGGGCATTTTTCTGCCCCAAAACAAGAGGAGTTCTACCTGATTGAGCTGTTGTTTTTCTGCAACTGTAACAAACTGAGCAGGAGGAATTTTTCTACTGCCATTGATTAAAAGCTTTTCTTTATCTGTAGATACGTTCTGCAAGAATAGGGAGATCACAGCTTGTGTAAATTGCTGCCAGCCTTTATTTGCTTCATTGCCTGTATGAAGTCTTCCTAAAAAAGAATAGCTGTTCTTACGATTATTATTTCCCCACTGCCACTCCCACCCCAGCATCAGTTTTGAAATGGAATCAATTGCCCATAGTCCAGAATCTAGATCTTCCTGCAACTGAGCTGGTGTACAAAAGCTGGCTGCTGCTTTCACTTACGTTTAGAAACATTTGCTGCTCTGAATCCCTACTGAATAATGGTGTTTACTGCAGAATCCCAATTCTGGTGTCTTTCAGGCACAGCTATGAGCCTAGTGCTTCAGAGTGACTGTTTCTTAGTAACTCCCCTCTCGTTTTCCAGGAAAGTTCACTTCAGTCATAAAGGAGGCAGATACAGCTGGGACAGAAGCTCTGACACCCCAATGAGCCAAGCACCTAACTTTTTCAAGTCATTGCCCAAGTTGGGTGCCTATAACAGTTGGAATAAACAGCCTTAAGGCTTTTAGCACTTCTAGTCTCTGTGCTATTGCAAGCAGACTGTATATTTGGCTGGATAATTTTTGTATCTTGTTTGGCCTTGGCTTTTTCAGCTTGCCTCTTAGTTACTCAGAGAAGCTTCACCAAGGTTTTTGTATCTGGTTTCACAGATGTAACACAGAGCTCAGGGGAGATGACATATTTTGGATCTGGTTTAGACTTGGCTTCCCAGGGAAAAGCTTACTGTTACAATTTTACTTTGTAACTTAATACCATTTTTATATTCATCTCTGAACTCTGCAAATGTTAAGGAGCAAAGTTTTCTGACTTCCCCAAGAGGTGCAGCATTAGCAACATTTTACGAACAGTGGAGTTAAAGGATAAAGTAGTGAAAAGTATTTGGTGACAGAGTCCACCCTAACCTGAATTCTGCTGATTTACTCACTAGGCAAAGACCATCTTCTACACTCTGTAAGTACCTTCCAATTGTCTGAAAAAAATTCAGGTCCTGGAAATGGCGATGTTAACAACTTATTCAGACTGTGTGAGGGAGCGAGGCAGAGGTACTGCAAAATCTCTGTGGTCTGGATAGATGAGCCTTTGCCTTCTTAGCAGTGCTAACAAAGATCTTCTGTATTGTATTGCTCACTGCTGCACATAGAGTATATATATTGGACTCAATAATAATGAAATAAAATGCCCATATTGTGATCTAGCTGCATTAGAATTGCCCATGAGACATGCCACTTCATAGATCTTATTTTTAATGTTTATCATTATTGAAAAAACCAAGTCCCTAAAGGACTGGTACTACTTTTATACAACATCTTCATCAACTATCTTGGAAAGGAAATACTCAGGGAAATTGGCAAGTTTTCACCTGATATTAAGCTTTTTTTCACATCATCAGATGACCCACTGATAGTGAAGAACCCCAGAAAGACCTCACTAAACTGAGTGAGTGGTTAAGCAGAAGATGGTAGTCTTCAACCCAGTGGTGTTGAAAACACCAGGTGAGGCATCAAAGGAAAAACAGTCTAACATGTTTATGTAATGCCAAGCTCTGAACAGGCAGCTATAACTCTGGAGAGAGTTCTTAGAGTCATCACTGAAAATCCTCCACCGCCACCAGCTGGAGATGAAGTCTGAAAAAACCCAAGAAAATGTTAAGTGTCACCAAGAAGGAGAACTGAGAACAAGGCATAGTGTCATTTTGCACCTTTTGAGTATTGTGTACAGTTCTGGATTCTGCATCTCTTAAGAGCATTGTGGAGTTGTAGAAGGTACGGGGAACAGCAAATAAAATTACTGTGAAGATAGAGTAGCTGCTGCATGGAGGGAGGCTCTTCAATGTGCAGAGGAGAAAGATGAAGAGAGAAACACGATGTAGAAAAAGCTCTGAAGGGTTTCCTTCAGAGGGACCAGGTGCCCAGGGTGTCCAGCGACCATGCTAGATTTCCTGTTGCTACTGCTCCGTGAGGGATTTTCAAACCTCTGTGTTCAGTTTGTCCTAAAGCTGATTCCTTTCTTCATGGTTTTTCTTGTTCCTTCCTGATGCTATATCAGCCCTGCTGATCTGGGTGATGGAGGGACAAATTATCCTGGCCGCTTATGAGTTGCTGAGCAGCTTTGTGGGATACCATGACAGTCGATCTTCTAATGTGACCCTGTCCAGGCATTCTTCCTGGGATGCTGCAGAACAAGAGACAGAAGTCCAGTCCACAAAAGACTTACTGTGTCCTTTCCTCATATGTTCTGCCATGCTCACGCTGTGCAGTTTTACCATTAGCACGCATTGCTGTAGAAGAATGGACACGTGTTTTATACACCAGCTTAATTAATCTTCCCTTACAAGTATTGTTGAAGAGTCCCAGACACAGTCAAGTGTCTATGTAGTGTACAACACATCATGAAAATGCTCCAAAAAAGACTAAATTTCAGAATACTTACAGTTTCAAACTGTGTGGAGAATGCCAGACAAAAAAATGAGGTGTGCTTTATGAGCAGAAACAGATAGACTAAAAGTACGTGGTTGCTATTTTTGACAGACAGGCAACAGTAAAATTACCATCAGACAGACTGTCAATAGTTACTGTTGTTCATAATAATGACAGTGACCTTATTTTCTGCTATTGCCTTGGCAATAGCAAGTTCTAATATATTTTTCCTTGAGTATAAATTCAAATGAGTTGCCAGATGTCAATAGACTGTTTGATGTCTCTAGCATGTTATTCTTTTATCTTGTAAGTAACGTGCTCTTTTTTCCATGCTGCCTGTATGAGATCAACTAAGTGCAATTTGCTTAGCTATTTCCTTGGATGGGTAATAGCAATCAGCCAATTTGAACAATCTATGTAGGTCATTGCAAAGTTAATTAATCCTGCTTTTTAGGCTGAAAATTATTTTCAAGGAAATATGTTCTAAACCAGCTGTCCCAAGGATTTTAAATAGATTCTAATAATATACACATTTAGTGCATTACCAGGATTTCTAGAAAATACAATTGATTAATATTTGTTGACAAGACTGAAAAGGCAATGCTGAGGATGACGATTACACGTATCTCTTTCCAAAGCAAGTGAAGGGAAATTGTAAAGCTAATCAGTTTCTGAATGAGCAGTGTAAAAGAGAACCAGTATTGCAAGAGAGCCGTGGAAGATGTCTAAGTTGGTATTTACTACCAAGAGGGTAGCATATGAACCTTAGAACCTTGAGGAGGAGTTATTATGTCAGCGCAATAGCTTTGCCAGACTCAACATAGGAGTTTCTTCACCTGTCAAATTCTTTTCTATGTGTATTGTCATTTGACTTAAAATTTTAAAGGTCTGTGGATTCAGAAAGGTATAGAGTTTGTGTTGGGTTCTTGGTTTTACTTCATCACCACTTCTTAATTTCAGTTTTTCAATGAAGAGCCTTTTTTCCTCAGAGCATTGGGCACGGTGGCAAGAGAGAAATAAATCTGTGCACTGCCTCACAAAGTTCCTATAAAACCATCTCCTTGTGTCCTCCAAGCTGGCAATGGCATTCTTGCCAAGCTTCAGAATTTAACCAGTTTTGACTGTATTTGTCTGTTGAGCTACAAGACAGCTAATAGCCAAATTTCCTCTATGCAACAGCAACAAGCTTCATATGTGGTACGATCACCTCTGCTCACTTTTTAGCAGATGCATCAGGGGGAGCAGTCAAATGATAAAGCCTGGACATTTCCAACGTATTAATACATTAGACAGCTATCCTAGGAACCAAGATATGCAGTCTGCATCCAATACAGTATCTTCAATAGCCCTTTTGGGTTGTTTCTCAAACTCTGCTGCATGCATCACTGGCAGAGTTTAATACATTGGTCTGTGAAATTAGAAAGAAACCACACATACTCTCCATACTTCCAAGCAAACAGACTTTCTTTCATTTTGTAATAAATGAATATTCAAACTTAGCCTAATTTAGCCTAATTTTTACTTTTCTTCAAATGAAGACAATTGTGAGAACACTGTAGAGATGTTCTGTGGGTTATTTTCCCTAAAAGCATTCTTACAGTCATTCAATTAAATGAAATTAAGAAACACTGGCCTACAGAGGGGATGTTTAGGATCACACTGTCAACCAGAATTACAGCCCCTGGCACTAAAATATGTATGTTTTCACTTCCTAAGTAAAAAAAAAAAACAAACCAAAAACAAAACCAACAAAGACTTTCTAAGGTGTTAGGTTTATAGATTAAAAATTAGTCTAAATAGGTTTTTACAGAAAAAAAATTCCTGATCTTTCTCATTGTCTGACAGTGACTATATCGGCTCCCAAAAATTTTCCTTGGGATTATATTCCAGGCTTATAAGTAAATATGAAACCAATTCCGAATCCAGTCCCCCTGTTTTGCCTGTAGCACCTCTCCTACAGCATTATTCTGAACCCATCAATTCCTTCCTTCTGTCTCACCAATATTGCCAGAGGGAGAAGAAGGAAGGAAAGATTCAGCTCTGTTTCAAGCATCTGGCATTATAATACAACTCGAGGTTTGATCATATTATCCTTGAAGTTTAATTTTCACAATGTGAAGTGATAAAAGTTTGATTTGACTAGATGGTTTTAGAAAGTAAATGTGCTGCTCAAAGTGCATCATGTCTGAACAGATGTCCCAAACTTGAACGAAGAAACCACAATGTGGGCTGCCCTATAAAAGGGTACTGGACCCTGGCTTTTGCTCCACAATCTCTGAGTCTCCAGTCCTCCTTTTCCAGACAATGCCCCTGATGGACATGTCCTTGTTGGGGATCCCTCCTAATAGCTGTTAATGCCAGTCCACCTCCACACTCAGCTCTGATGAAAGCAGGGTACCTGATGAAGGTGGAACCAGATAATGTAGTTCCTTTATGTTCACAGCTCTCCTCAGCCTAAATCTCTGCATACCTGTCTACATTCTTAAAAACCTGAGATTCATGAATCTAGGCTTCATGGTGTCAATCAGTCTATGTTTACAGTTAGAGGCCTAAACCCATGAGACAGGTAGGATTTGAGACATGACTGCAGAATGCTTTACCTTTTCAGACAGGCTGTATTACACAGTCTGCCAGATTACACACTGGCATTGCACCTCTCTCATTCACTCACTATTCTGGGTGTTTCAAAGCCTCAGACTTGAAGTGGCACAAATGTCTGCATCATCATGTCTAAGTTTCTTCTTAGCCCTGGGTCCAGGTGATGAAGGCTGTGTGAACATTTGTTCTACAGTTTATAAGGGACTTCACTAAATGCGAAAAGTGTTAATCAAGGGGGAAAAAAATCTCTAATAAACATTTCAGCATTGCTTATTTGCACAGATGGTTGAACTGGAGGGAATATGCAGAAAGAAAAGATAGATCCTGAACATGCTTTGGAAACAATTTTTCACCAAAATAGAAATAAATTTGTGAAGCAGCCAAATATGAAAGATTGCTGAGGCAGCAGTGTAGATGCCAGGTTTAGGCAGTGAACAGTTGAGTGCCATAGCAATGGAAACACATTACTAAGAAAGACAATGACAGAGTTTTGAAGAAACAAACAAAAAAAGCAGGTTTTTTAACTCCTGTCTCTACCTTCTGATGTGCTCCTCACTCAGCATGACCTTGGATGCAATTTCTAATGCACTAGTTTTCAAACAGATGCTAATGGTGAGCACACAGTGCTCTCCTAGGCAGGACAGAGATAACATAAATCACCTATCAACCTAAAATGTTTATGGTCCCTGAAAAAATATGGGCTGTTTGAAGGGATACAAATCTGCCTCTTTAATTTCTATTATAACTAGATCATTCTTGCTTCTTTTGTCTCCCATGAGACTGGTGAAATCAATTTGTTAAGGTACACATCTGTAAAACCATTCTCAAAAGATTTTTTGTCAATTGTAAACACATATTCACTAACTGCAATTAGAAATTGAAGACTGAAAAGGACTTCCTAGTCTCAAATGCCTTTCCTGTTCTAGCCCAAGCAAGCATGTCTTAAGTCTTGCCAAAAGCTATTCTATCTATGTCTAGAAATTAGTTTGGGACTTTTTTCTACTTTTTAAAGCCCTGAAAGCATTAGAACATACCTATCAGTTATACAAAACCAATTTCCCTTCTAATTAAAAGTCAATTTACGCTGTCTGATGTGGTTATTCTTTTAGAAGTTTTATTGTCATTTTTAAAGAAGGCATGGACTGATTTCTGCAGCAGCCTGACAAATAGTGTAAGTAGACTTTGTAATAAGGATACAGACTTCTCAAACTGCAATCACAAAGTGACTGCAGTTTGGGTTTTGTTGTGTTGGTAGGAGATTACCACCAATTTGTATAGCTTTAAGGTTAATATATGTCTTACTTAATATTCCAGCTTCAGTACGCTTGGTTATACATCACCATATGTGCAAAAACATAAACTCTTCCAACTACACAGTAAATAATCTGATTGATGTGTTGAGCTTTTAAATCATATAAACTACTGATAATTACAAGTGTTATAAAGTGTAGGACAGATTAATTCCATTGTAATTGTAGTGAGGAAAGTCTTGGCTTTTGCAAATGCAGTAGCAAAACTCCCATTGCCCTCCCTAGGTTAGGCTTTCTCTTACTATAAAACATTATTAGCAACATCCTGTTAATTGTTTACTATCTATTGAGAGGGACTGTTTTCTTTAGCAGGACACACAACAAGGTTTTTAGCTCAGACTCTTAACTCAGTTTCTTTCAGTGTTTTCGGTATTCCTGGAGCACAGACCTGTAAGGCCTGTGGTACCAGACTGTGTAAAGGTAAATGAGCTCTTAGTTTGGTACAGCAGAGACATTTTGTGTTTCTTCAGTATGACACTTGGAACATGCTTTAAAGGGCTACTGAAATAGAAAATAGGATTTTTTTTGAGTAAGTGGGGAAAAGAGGAGAATTGCAAATGTGCTGAATGAAAAAGGAGGTGGTGGTGGAGGTAGACGCCAGGCAATTTCTCTGTCTACTTCTGTTTTTCCCTTTCTTCCTTACCTCCTGAGAAGCTGGACCATATCTCAGTATAGACCATCTCTTGTCTCTGTCAAAGTGATATAATATGTTTGCAGATTATGGAAATAGTTGTAGTTATGCATTTAATATCCTTTTAAGTTCAGGTGATACTATTAGCAGATAGAAGAAAGAATGAAAAGCCACAAATCATGACCAGGCATCCCATGAGCAACTCTAGTATGCCTGTTGCAATGAATAATTTGAACAACTGAATTCTTTTCAGAAACATTACTTTATAAGTAGATATTATAGAATGTCTATGGAAGATGAGTCAGAAGAGTCATTATCTTGACCACAGAACCCCCTTACAAAATTACTTTCAGCTTTCTGGGAGCAGAAAAAGGCCATATGACCTAGTCATGCCACAAAAATTAGTGGAGAATCTGGATTTAAAATACTACTATCAAATACTGAACTGCTACTGAGCAATCTAAAAAACAAAGTAGGTCTGGGAATGCTTGCAGGCACTGTAATTCAACACACAGTCTCCATTCTCTCCATCTCTTTTATTCCTTTATTGCATTGTATTAGCTGAAAGGATAATTTAAGCAATTAAAAGGCAAAATAATTTTCCTGGCCTAAGAAATTACATAGGTTTCATTAGACTTGGTAAGGTTTCTATCAAAGTTCAGCATTTTAATATTGGTGTAATATAGAAAGGGTTACATGGATTAGGAAGGCTAACATAAAATCTCTGAAAGATTAAAATATTTGCTACTTGACAAAGGCATACATAATTAAGCTGGCATCCCCATACTACGAATGCATGTTTGAAAGTTTAGATTTGGAAAGGTTTTAAAGGATTACTTTTATTAAAATGTCTCAGGTTGCTAGAAATAGACCTCATGGTAGACAAACAGTAAACAAGGTCACATACTTCCTACCTGTTGAATAGAGAAAAGCATGCCAGACTTTTTTGCCAAAAATCCCCTTTTGTGCCTTTGTTCTAACTAAACCCAAGGCAGTTCATTGCCAGGGCCCCTCTGCTTCCTATGTTGTGTCCCCCCTATCTCCACCCCTCCAGCTTAAGATTCCATTTCTAGAAGCAACAGATAATTGGGGATCTTTTGAAACCAAGTACTTGAGCTTTCTATTTTTAGCCACATTAATAATGATGAATTGAAATTCTTTCCAGAATTTCACCTCTTCAGCTTAGGAATGGGTAGTCAAAATTTATAATAACTCCTTGGTTTCTGTTTTATGCTAATGGCTGAAGTGCCTAAACAGCCTTGAGAAAGGAACAGCTTGCTAGCCTAATTGAAGCTGGCAATATTTCCATGTCTTACTTCAGCTGGTAGGTACTGTAGCAACCAAGGTCATGTAAGAAAATTTCAGCATATGGTAACAGCTGTGTCTGTGATTGCAATATTTTCTGCAGATGGTTTATTCATCATTAGATAACAGTCATGATTATTAAGGGACTAATTGGACTTTCAAACAGTTCATCTTGGAGGATGGAGAAATTACAAGAAAAAAGTTTAGTATAGCTTAAGGGGGACACTATATTCAGCTCCTTGCCAACTCTCAATTTTTTATTTAATGTAAGAAAAGATTTCTTTTCTTTATTTGCCTTCTGCCAAACCATTTCATCTCCTGCTAGAAATGCAGTCTGCTTCTTTCAGATCTCCTAAATACTAATGTCGTCTTTCTGCCATGTATACTGTTACCAAAAAAATCTGTGTTTTGATTATACTATTTAAATACCTGGTATGCTGTACAGTTCAGTATATCAGAGTGAGCTTACTCAGGACAGCCTTACACATGTTAGTACAAGGTCAAGGAGACCAGACATAGCAAGTCATTGAGTCAGAGTACCTAGAAAATTCAGCATTGTTCCTGGATTTTAATCATCAATGAGACACTTTCTGCTGCTCCCAATCATAGCACTAAACATGTTCCTTTCTCCAGGAACTGGAGAAAAAACCAAAACATTATGAGACCAATGCAGATTGAGAGTATTGCAGAGTTACTACTACAGTACTCCAGTACATGCCTTACTCTTGGGGGTGTGTTACAATGTTATGAGAGGTCAGGCACAGAGGTAACACAGAATTATGATCATCTAACCAGAAGTCTGAGCTGGAAGATGGTAAACCAAACCAGCTAGTTCAAACTGCTTTTTCATTTTGTCAAGTCTGGGACATATGACTGTTCCATTGATTTTAGAAGGAATATTTAGAGACAGAAGTCCTACACAGGAGTGTAGGTGACAGAATCCATTTCTCAGAGGACATGCCTTAGAATGTTAATTAATGCTAATTTTTTTCTATTTTCCCTTAGGCTTTGGGGTATTTTGTCTAATAACAGCAACAACAACTGTAGGATCAGGCTTCCAGTGTTTCTGTAAAGGTCTGGACTACTCAGTAACACCTTATATTTAACAATCCATCAATACTTAAACATACAGTCATGAAGTCTTTCAGCCTATGATAGTTTCTGGACTTAGGGTATTAGCTACAAAAAGTAATGTACAACTCTTCAGCAAGAAGAAAAAAAGAAAAAAACAACAAAAAAACCCCAAACAAAAACCCAGGGGTATTTAGTCTTGCTGGGTTTCTAAATTACAATCTGCTTTTTACTTCCTTTCTCTGGAAATATGTATTCTTTTGTTTTAGCTTTTTTTTGTTTTCAGCCACAAAAAAAGGCTAGACAGAAAGAATACTGATGTCTTACATAATACAAATTTTTTCACTATCTGATCTTCTTTCTAGGCTGGTTTTGCAAGTTATTTAAGGACACATTAAAGATACAGTACTCTAGAACGCTAATACAGTGGCCGCAGGTCCAATGTTACGCTTGGGATACCTGTGTAATCTTAGCAAATGACACATGGCATGGCTATTGCGTGACTTCTGAATATGTATAAGATCAATATATTCTGTCTCATCTAATCGTATACATAAGGTTTTGCTCTGGTAATATACTGAACGGTGATTGTATGATGGTGAGTTTAAAGACATGGTGGGCTGACATCCATTGTGGGAAGACAAGGTGATATTCCATCCTCTGATCCCCTTTTAATGATAGCCGGGGTTTAATCTTCTTCAGCTTCTCTCCTCAGATATGGAAAAGAGTGGGTGACATGGAAGTAGAATAAAATTATATTAAGAATAACTGTCTGAGAGAGACAGGAGAAGAAGAAATTAATAACCAAACAAGGGGAGAAAAGTACACTAAAAGGACCACCTGAAATGCCAGGTAAGGGTCTACAAGACAGCTTCAAACAGTTCTGAACACCACCTGAAGGGACACCCTGCTGTAGGCTGGGGAACAGAGAGCACTTCTCAATATTGCACTTTTCAGATGTGGTACTGTTGAACTCAATGCCAAAGACAAATCCAATTTGTTATTAATATGAGAACCATGGCTGCATCAAAAGAAGCGTGACCAGCAGGTCGAAGGAGGTGATCCTGCCCCTCTACTCTGCTCTCATGAGACCTCACTTGGAGTATTGTGTGCAGTTCTGGTGTCCTCAACAGAAAAAGGACATGGAACTGTTGGAACAAGTCCAGAGGAGGGCCACGAGGATGATCAAGGGACTGGAGCAACTTCCATATGAAGATAGGCTGAGAAAGTTGGGGCTGTTCAGCCTGGAGAAGAGAAGGCTGCGTGGAGACCTCATAGCAGTCTTCCAGTATCTGAAGGGCGCCTATAAGGATGCTAGGGAGGGAGTCTTCATTAGGGACTGTAGTGATAGGCCAAGGGGTAATGCGTTCAAACTTATAGAGGGGAAGTTCAGATTGGATATAAGGAGGAAGTTCTTTACTGAGAGGATGGTGAGGCATTAGAATGGGCTGCCCAGGGAAGTTGTGAATGCTCCATCCCTGGCGGTGTTCAAGGCTAGGTTGGACAGAGCCTTGGGTGACATAGTTTAGTGTGAGGTGTCCCTGCCCATGGCAGGGGGGTTGGAACTAGATGATCTTAAGGTCCTTTCCAACCCTAACTATTCTATGATTCTATGATTCTATGATTTAGGAGACGTCCAGACATCTCTTGCCATTGGAAGCATTTTTTTTAGGAAACATAAATGAGGATATGGAAAGAAATTATTAGAACAAGAGCTAAAATCAAGAGCTGAGAGTTGTACTCCACCTTAAGTGGATTATTGAAACCCTGTTTCTTAATTTACTGATCTCTACAATGAGGATAATCTTTATCCACAGGGTTTTGTGAATGGAATTTGTAAATTGCTTTGAGGGCTTCTCCATGAAAGTCCTATAATTGTGAATTGCAAGGCTTTATTAAGAGGCATTAGTGTGTCTAAGAAGCAGGTAAAACAAACATAAAACGTGCTAAGTGATGATTAAAAATAAATTATGCTCATTTACTAATATACTGAAGCAGTATATTAGTATATAATATATTATATATAATTAATTATATTATTAGTATATATATAATTATGTATATTATATATATAATATATATATTATATATATTACATATATATTATATATAATGAGCTAGTGTACATGGATGGCTTTAAGACTTTCAGAAAGGCCTAACCATCACTAGCACTCAACAACTTAGAACATTCCGGGTTTTTAATACCTACATCAGAATGTATACTAAGATACAATACATTCTACAGTGTATACTGGATCTGTTTTCTGCTATTTCATTTCCACTGTTCTTCTCGTACAGTATTACTTTTCTTAGCACTGTCAAACTTTAAATCTTGAAAGACAGAAAAACCTAAGTGACTTAAAAGAAATTTATTTTAAAAATCCATCTTATCTAATTTCTAACATTTTAAACTTACACAGTAAGGTACTACAATCATAACAGCTCATTATTTCATGTTTCTATTTTAGAATATAAGTCATCATCATGAAGGATTCTTTGTATACTATGTGTACGATAATGAGTATGCATTATATGATGATAAGGGGGCTAGAGCACCTCCTGTACGAAGACAGGCTGAGAAAATTCGGGCCGTTCAGCCTGGAGAAGAGAAGGCTGCTTGGAGACCTCATAGCAACCTTCCAGTATTTGAAGAAGGCCTACAACGATGCCGGAGAGGGACTCTTCATCAGGGGCTGTAGCAATAGGACAAGGAGTAATGGCTTCAAACTTAAACAAAGGAAGTTCAGGTCAGATATAAGGAAAAAGTTCTTTATTGAGAGGGTGGTGAGGTAGTGGAACAGGTTACCCAAAGAGGTGGTAAATGCTCCATCCCTGTAAGTGTTCAAGGCCAGGTTGGACAGAGCCTTGGGCAACATGGTCTAGAATGAGGTGTCCCTGTCCTTGGGAGGGGGATTAGAACTAGATGATCTTAAGATCCTTTCTAACCCTAATCATTCTATAGTGTTCTACAGTGTTATATTCTATATTAGTTGTGTGTTAGTTAGGTGCCTGAAAAGCCAAACTGATCCGTTCTTTGCACAATCGCTTCTTTCAGTCTTAATATAAGCGTATATTATGACAAGTAAACAAGCTAGAGTCTCCTTGGATATCTAACCTTTGTGTGAATAATTAAAGGGATGCAAGATACATTGCAAAACTAGAACATTGTTTCAGAGATTACTTGCTTCATTTACAAAAAAAGAAAATAGATTCCTGTGTGTTCAGCTGGCTTCATCTTTTAACTTTTGAATAGCTATGACTTTTCTTTCAGTTTAAAGTTTTCTCTACTGCCAATCACCTCATGAAAATGCTTGTACCAAGCATGACTGTGCCACTAAATCTTCTGAGATACCCCTGACTTCCAGAAGTTCAAGTCACCATATGTCTACCCTGCCTATCCTGGGTTCAGCAGTAGCAGTCATTTTTCTCCTTCGTAGTAGCTGGTGCAGTGCTGTGGTTTTGACTTTCAGCCTGGGAACAGTGCTGATAACACCGATGTTTTTAGTTGTTGCTCAGTAATGTTTACTCCGATCAAGGACTTTGTGAGTCTCATGCTCTGCCAGGACGGACGGGAAGCCAGGAGGAAGCAGAGACAGGACACCTGACCCAAACTACCTAAAGTGGTATTCCATACCACAGCACGTCATGCCCAGTATATAAACTGGGGGCAGTTACCTGGAAGGGTTAGATCACTGCTGGGGTTGGGCTGGGTATTGGTTGGCAGGTAGTAAGCGTTTGTATTCTCTTCCCTTGTTATTTCCCTTATCATTATTATTATTGGTGGTAGCAGTAGTGGTTTGTGTTATACCTTAGTTACTGGGCTGTTCTTATCTCAGTCCATGAATTACATTCTTTTGATTCTCCTCCCCATCCCTCCAGGAGTAGGGGAAGGAAAAGTAGGGGGGGAGTGAGTGAGTGGCTGCATGGTTCTTGGTTGCCGGCTAGGCTTAAACCATGACACCTGCCATATGCATGTAAGCCAGTTTCTGAAGCCTTGTAACCATGGAAGTTGCTGGTAAGCCTGAGAAAATAATTCCTTATGGAGGGGAGAATATATTCACATGGATTCAGCATCTTCCGAACTTAGTTACCCAGCACCAAGTGTGAATCAACTTTCATGTCTGGTGAAAACCAGTTAAAGGCATCCTTGTTCTGGGTATACATATTCTACTTCTGTAGGTCATCTCCAGGTAAGGCCAGGGACTTTTTGTGAAATTTAGGGGGGAGCAGAATTGATTCAGAAAATGGTGATCCGATCTGCAAGAAGGGCAAGAAAGAGGTCCCAGGAAACTACAGAGGGTGATTAGCTGCTCAGCTAATCCTGGAAACCATTTCCAGGCACATGACTGATAGGAAAATCATCAGGAGTAGTCAGCATGGACTCACCAAAGGAAAGTCAGGATGAAATGACTGACATGGTAGGCAAGGGGAGAGCAGTAGATATTGTATCCCTGGACTTCAGTAGGGCCTTTGACGCTGTCTTCCAAAAGATACTCATGGGCAATCTGTTGATATATGAGCTAGATGAGCAGATGGTGAGGAGGATTTAAAACTACCTGGAGGGTGGTGATCCATGACACAAAGTCTAGTTGGAGGCTGGGAACTAACAGTGTACCCCAGGGGTCAATAGTGGGCCTGATCCTTTATTACATATTTTGTTATTTTGGATAATGGGACAGAGAGTACCCTAAGAAAATCTGCAGCTCACACAAAACTGGGAGGAACGGCTGATACACCAGAGGCAGTTATGACGCCATCCAGAGGGACCTCAAAAGGCTGGAGAAATCATCTGACATGAAATTGAACAAGAAAGTGTGAAGACCTGTGCCTTGGTGAGAAAAAAATCCATACGCCAATGTATGCTGGGGCCCACTCAGCTGGAAAACAGCTTTGCAGAAAAGGACCTGGACCTGGTGGACATGAAGTTGAACATGAACTGACACTGTGTGCCCTTGCTGCTAAGAAGGCAAAAGGTAACCAAGGCTGCATTTAAATTTTTGCCAGCAAGTCAGTGGAGGTGATCCTTCCCCTCTGCTCAGCACTGGTGTGGCCACACCTGGACCACTGTATCCAGCTGGGGTCCTCAGTACAAGAGAGACATGAATGTACTGGGGCGTCCAACAAAGGGCCACAAAGATGATTAAAAGCTTAGAGGATTTTTCTCATGAAAAAAGGCTGAGAGAGCTGGGACTTTTTAGTCTTGTCAATGTATGTAAATACCTGAAGGGAGGTTGTAAAGAAAGCAGAGCCAGGCTCTTTTCAGTGGTGCTCAATGACAGGATAATAAACAATGGCCACAAGCTGAAGCACGGAAGGTTCCTCCCAAACATCAGGAAACACTTTTTTACTGTAAGGATGACTGAACACTGGTACACATTGCCCAGGGAAGTTATGGATTCTCCCACCTTGGAGGTATTGAAAATCTGCCTGGACACGGTCCTAGGAAACTGACTTTAGGTGGCCCTGCTTAAGCAGCAGGGTTAGATGGCCAAATGAGCTCCAGAGGTTCCTTCCAACCTTAGCTATTCTCTGATCTGTGATTTTATCACAGGTTTTCTGGCACAGACAAGAATTTGGCTACAAGTTTTTGAAGAGCTCCAGAGATGGTGTGTGAAGGTCTATATGTGTGTTGTTGTTGTATATAATCGGTAGTGTAGCTAAGAACTCTTCGAGAGCAATACACACTCAAGCTATGAACTGGCCTAAATTGCAGCCGGAGAAAGAAAGAAATTTCATGAACAATGAATTCCCCCCATGTTAATGAGGGAAATACAGGCTTATCAATGCTCAGCTGAGTATTTTGGTGGCCTCCTTCAATAGCCTCTTCTACTGCTATTAAATCAGGTTTAAATTAAACAAGGAATAAAAATTCCTTTTTAATACTCCTTCTAAAATTAGAAACAAGGCTTAAGAGTGTTTCCACATCTAGTACACAGCCAGAATATTTCATTAAAGCAATCACAAAACATTTGAAGAAAGACTCATTTAGACAAGTGTTGAGCTGGTAGAAGGGGAATGCAGGACTTAGGAAATGCTTGCTATTCCTGCTGTTAAAAATAGAAGAGATTGGCATATTTTCAGGTCATAGACCAATTTGTGTCTTTGTTAGGTGTCCAAGTGCCTAAAGTTATACTAATATAGATGCAGTAAGAGTGAGAGAAGAAACCAACATTAAAAGGAGAGATGGACCAAAGACAAAGTATTGAAATCATGATCAAAGCTTCTCAGAGCAAGTCTCTTGAGCTTAGTTTCAAAAAGAGACAGGTGAAACAATTTTCTGTTAAAGTGAGCTGAAATTTTAGCAAGAGAGATGATTCTGTGAGAATAATTACTGTTGTCTCAAAATATCAATGATTAAATATTTCTTTTACCCAAACTAGTGTATTTTTCACTCCTTAATCTGGTCTACAATATTTAATTCCAATAAGGTGCTATATTTCGTTTCCCTCTTGGCCAGCGCCCCCGTAAGTGCTGCAGTCCTGTTTCCTTTTCTGCTATTTTAACCAAGCACTTTGCTACAATATAATTATCTCTGCAGAAGTGCAATTGGGTCTACTGTCCAGGCTTCTCCTCGTCAATGCTTTTTCAAGTTACAGCAAATCCTGTTCCAAGTTATGGGATTTTTTCCATTAGCAATATCATGATTTACTTCTGAACCATGTGGCACAACATAGGAGTCATGTCATTGGTGCATGTCTGAGCATCCATCCTGGGGTATACGGGCACTGGGTCCCAGACTGTTGAGACAACAAAATAAGTTGCAAAACACAACTTGATGTTTAAATGCATGCAAATGAACAAGACTATGAAGAAAATGAAAATTAACATTTCCAAATTTAGTATTTTTTTTCATCTCAGCTTTTCCAGTAGAGTCCGAAACAATTTCCCCTGGAGCAGGACTTCCTACTCTTGCTCAATTCCAATTTCAATATATGTGTCCTTAGAAAAATAAATGAAAATACTATAGGTTTCAGGGTGTCTTTTACCTGCTTCAGTACTAGAGCATACAGAGCTTCCACAGGAGTGTCAGTTGATGGGAACATGGTGAAATGTCCTTTTGGTCAGCTCATGATGACATATAATATGGTCTATTTCCACTGATCCTCAGGTCTATGGCAATACTCAGATTTCTTTGCATTTCTGGTGCACAGCAGGGCATAAGCAATCTAGATGTTCCTGGAATGCACTGATGATAACTTCCTTCTCTAAGTAATACAGGAGCCAACGAGCAGAGGTGCTGTGCTGGACCTTGTTCTCACCAACAAGAAGGTGCTGATGGAGTATGTGAAGCTCAAGGGCAGCCTTGGCTGCTAAGTGGCCATGAAATGGTGTGGTAGGAGATCCTTAGGGCAGCAAAGAGAGCGCATAGCAAGCTTGGTACTCTGGACTTCAGGAGAGAAGACTTTTGCCTCTTCAGGGATCTGCTTGGTGGAGTACCATGGGATACAGTTCTGGAGGGAAGAGGGGTCCAAGAAAACTGGATAATATTCAAGGATCACTTCCTTCAAGTTCAGGAGTGATGCATCCTGACAAAGAAGAAGTCAGGCAAAAACACCAGGAGGCCTGTATAGATGAATGAGGAGATCCAGAACAAATTTAAATACAAAAAAGAAATTTACAGAGGGTGGAAACAAGGACAGGTAGCCTGGGAGAAATACAGAGAAATCCTTTGAGCAGTCAGGGATGTCAAGGGCAACAAGCAAAGCTTCTATAGGTACACTGGCAATAAAAGAAAGTCTAGGGAAAGACTTGGCAGGTGTCCTGGGTTCAGCAGCAGCAGTAAGTTTTCCTTCTTCTTAGTAGCTGGTGCAGCGCTGTGGTTTTGACTTTCGGCCTGGGAATAATACTGATAAAGCCGATGTTTTCAGTTGCTGGTCAGAGCGTTTACCCTGACCAAGGACTTTGTGAGTCTCATGCTCTGCTAGGGAGGAGGAGAAGCCGGGATGAAGCAGAGACAGGACACCTGACCCAAACTAGCCAAAGAGGTATTCCATACCACAGCACGTCATGCCTAGGATGTAGAACGGAGAGTTCCTGGAAGGGCGGGAACACTGCAGGGTGGGGGTGAGGTACTGGTTGGTGAGCGGTTGTATTCTCTTCCTTGTTATTTCCTTTATTGTTATTATTATTGGTGGTAGCAGTAGTGATTTGTGTTATACCTTAGTTATTAAACTGTTCTTATCTCAACCCGTGGGAGTTGCATTCTTTTGATTCTCCTCCCCGTCCCTCCAGGAGCGGAGGGAAGAAAGGTGGGGGGAGAAGTAGACTGCGTGGTTCTGATTTATGGCCTGGGCTTAAACCACGACAGCAGGCTTGAGAGGTGGACCTGTGAAAAACTCATTAAGTTCAACAGGGCCAAGTGCAAAGTCCTGCACATGGGCTGAGGCAATCCCAAGCACAAATACAGGGTGGTCAGAGAATGGATTGAGAGCAGCCCTGAAGAGAAGGACTTGGGGGTGTTGGTTCATGAGAAGCTCAACACAAACTATCAATGTGTGCTTGCAGCCCAGAAATCCAACTGTGTGCTGGGCTGCATCAAAAACAACGTGGCCAGCAGGTCGAGGGAGGTGATTCTCACCCTCTACTCTGCTCTTGTGAGACCCCATCTGGAGTACTGTATCCAGCTCTGGGGTCCCTAACGTAAGAAGGACATGAACCTGTTGGAAAGAGTCCAGAGGAGGGCCATGAAAATGGTCAGAGGGCTGAAGCAACTCTCCTATGAAGACAGGCTGAGAGAGAGTTGGGGTTGTTCAGCCTCCTGGAGAAGAGAAGGCTTCAGGGAGACCTTCTAGCAGCCATCCAGTACCTAAAAGGGGGCCTACAAGGAATCTGGAAAGGGACTTTTTGCAAGGGCATGTAGTGATAGGACAAGGGGTAATCGCTTTAAACTGAGAGAGAGTAGATTTAGATTAGAATTAGGAAAAGATTCTTTATTGTGCAGGTGATGAGACACTGGAACAGGTTGCCAAAAGAAGTTGCAATAGCCCCATCCCTGGAAGTGTTCAAGGCCAGGTTGGATGGGGCTTTGAGCAACCTATTCGAGTGGGAGGTGTCTGTGCCCATGGCAAGGGAGCTGGAGCTAGATGATCTCTAAGGTCCCTTCCAACCCAAATCATTCTATCATGTTATAACTCTATGGATGGCTCAGTCCACACCCTCAAAATGGGCCCACATAAGAGAAGGTCTCTTGTAGAATAGCAGCTCTGAGCCCATCCATCTACCTTTGCTGCAGTTATTCCCTTTGGATGAAGTTTTCTTGAGGTAACAAGTAGTAGTGCAAGGAAAAGTAACAGCAAGATATACCCCAAGACAAAAAGGAAAAGTCTGTGCGCCAGTCCTGTGGTTTCTCAACAGGAGGGGAAAATAATCTCCCACAGACCACCCCAAATCATCAAACCAGTATGAACTGTACTTGCTATGCCAAGAATCAGGCATCAAAGCTCAAGTGCTTACATATTCTATTAAGTGGTTTAATATTAGAGCAGGGAGACAGGAAAACTGCAACTTTTTGGTTCCCCCTGAGGTCTCCTAAAGAAGGCCATGAGGGACAAAACACTGTATTTTTTCTGTTCTTCTCTACAGTATTAAACTACTTAATAGAAAATGTAAGCTCTTGAACTTTGATGCCTGGTTCTTGGCATGCCAGAGGCTTTGTTACATGTTTTTACAGTAATTGAAAGAAATATCCATCTGTAGCAATTTCATTTTTTAGCAAGCTGAACAGATTCTTGGGAGGTATGAGCTGCTCACATATGAAATGGAATAAAATAGTTTCTACCAGGCTGAATTCTTTTAGTTCTGCTTTTGAGGAAATAATCACAGAGGAGTGCTGTAGAGAAGTTCTGGAATCAGAACTGGCATATTCACAGTCTTGGTTCAAATAATGCTGCATGGAGCCAATCTTTGGGGATCTTATAAACCTACCACACCATGTTAGCAGATAAGGCTGGGATTATGCTACTAGACTCTGGGTGTAAGACAGCAGCTGTTATTATCCAGCTCAAACTTGTTTCCTGAGTCACAGTTGTCTGTTTACCAAATCTCATCCACCTTGTAGAACTCTTCTCACTTTCTTACTCTTCATTTTGTTATGGCATGTTTATATGCTTTTGGGACAATGATTTTTCTCCTTCTTCGTTTCCATACAGTGTGTTGCAATGGGACCCTGGTCTTGGTTGAGTAGTACAGATAATGCTATGTTACAATTAAGCAGCGATATTCAGAAAACTGCTATTCAGAAATCAGGTAACAATGGAAAAATAGGAAACGCTGTAAGCAGAGATGACCTGGTGTCTTGAAGGAGTAGGATAGAAGTAAAATGGAATCAAGAAAGAACCTACAGAAATTTGTAAAGCCAGAACCTTGTATGCATCTGGCAAGATGCTGAACAGAGAAAATTTCTGTGAATACTGGAGAATCAAGTTTCCACAGTGAGGTTTGTTATGGCCTTTGAGAGCTCAGAATTTCTACAGCTTCAGCAGATGGACTTCGCCCAGGTAATATGTTATTTTTTTGGAACGTAAGATGTGTGGTTAGCAGCACCCCACCAACATCTTTCATTTCTGAAACTGGCACTGTTGTCAGGATTGGCAACCAATTGCCTACAATGCGTGCTCACAGCACTGCGACATCCTGGTGCAGAAAATCTCACCACTCTGCAGTGCTCCACGAATGCTAGTTCCAATCTAAATGCACAAAACTCCAAAAAAGTAAGGGTCATGTGCCATCTTACCTTTCTGCTGAAAAGCAGCAGGGATTTATTTGCTGCTGTTTGCCCTACACTATTCCCGTCTGAAACATATAGCAGTAGAGAAAAAAATATAATGAGATTTCTCTTTTTCTGATAGATATTAGAGCAAGCTCAGTTGTGCAAGGAGCTGGGCCCTCCAGGTAGCTGAGCACCTCAGGGCAAAAAGAGGTGTTGTAAGGTAACCATATTTGTGAAATGATGGCTCGATGTCCGGCTGGAGACCAGTAACGAGTGGTGTCCCTCAGGGATCGGTATTGGGACCGGTCTTGTTCAACATCTTTGTCGGTGACATGGACAGTGGGATTGAGTGCGCCCTCAGCAAGTATGCCGATGACACCAAGCTGTGTGGTTCGGTTGATACGCCGGAGGGAAGGGATGCCATCCAGAGGGACCTTGACACGCTTGTGAGGTGGGCTGATGCCAACCTTATGAAGTTCAACCGTGCCATGTGCAAGGTCCTACACCTGGGTCAGAGCAATCCCAGGCACAGCTACAGGTTGGGCAGAGAAGAGATTCAGAGCAGCCCTGCGGAGAAGGACTTGGGGGTGTTGGTCGATGAGAAAATGAACATGAGCCGGCTTCAGTGTGCGCTCGCAGCCCAGAAAGCCAACCGTATCCTGGGCTGCATCAAAAGGAGCGTGACCAGCAGGTCAAAGGAGGTGATCCTGCCCCTCTACTCTGCTCTCATGAGACCTCACTTGGAGTATTGTGTGCAGTTCTGGTGTCCTCAACATAAAAAGGACATGGAACTGTTGGAACAAGTCCAGAGGAGGGCCACGAGGACGATCAGGGGACTGGAGCACCTCCCGTATGAAGAGAGGTTGAGAAAGTTGGGGCTGTTCAGCCTGGAGAAGAGAAGGCTGCATAGAGACCTCATAGCAGCCTTCCAGTATCTGAAGGGGGCCTACAAGGATGCTGGGGAGGGACTCTTCATCAGGGACTGTAGTGACAGGACAAGGGGTAACGGGTTCAAACTTAAACAGGGGAAGTTTAGATTGGATCTAAGGAAGAAATTCTTTACTGAGAGGTTGGTGAGGCACTGGAATGGGTTGCCCAGGGAAGTTGTGAATTCTCCATTCTTGGCAGTGTTCAAGGCCAGGTTGGATGAGGCCTTGGGTGACATGGTTTAGTGTGGGGTGCCCCTGCCCATGGCAGGGGGGTTGGAACTAGATGATCTCAAGGTCCTTTCCAACTCTAACTATTCTATGATTCTATGAAATACGTGAGACTTTAATTCACATAATGAACATCAAAAGCCTTTGACTTCAGAGCTGCCTCCAGAGAGCAGAACCAGCGCACCTTTGATAGGCAGGGATGATCCCAGTAATGAAATGTCAATTCAGAGCATGTTGTTCTGTGTAGCTCCTCATGCTTTATATTTTTATTGCTATATTGAAAACACAGACTCACAGAATGGTTTGAATTGGAAGGGACCTTAAAGATCATCCAGCTCCAGCTCCCCTGCCATGGGCACAGACACCTTTCATTAGACCAGGTTGCTTGAAGCCCCTTCCAACCTGGTCTTGAGCACTTCTAGAGATGGGGCAGTCACAACTTCTTTGGGCAACCTGTTCCAGTGCATCATCACCACTCTCACTGCACATTTCATACTGACATCCAACCTGCAGAAGTCAATGCCACCATAGAAATCATGCCTTTTGTTATTCTTGCACTGCAAAGCAGGACCATGCCCACAACAATCAGAGCTTTAAGACAAGTGTATATTGAGTTTTTCCCTATACATATGCACCCTCACAATGACAAAACATACAAATAACAAAGGAAAATACCTTTAATCTGAAAAAGCTAGGTTTCTAATGTTCCACTTTCAGACATATAGAAATCTAGTTACTCCACAATTGAATAAAGGGATTTATAAACCATGCTTGCTGTCTCTTTATGGGAGCAACCTTTTTTCTTGGCTTAGTTTCCACCAACTCAGATTCTGCAGAGACCATTTTGCTCTCAGTGAGTGTGTCTTTCCCTCACCATGAAGGCTCATCTGCAGTTTGCTCACTGCCTTCTCAGCACTCTGTTTGCAGGGCAAGTTCCTGGCTACTTGCTACAGCTATCCCTGTAGCAAGTCTGCCGCCTTGACTTGTCCTCTTGCTACCAAATCTCTGCCCCTGCTCTGTCCTCCAGGGAAAGCACCTGTCTCTATAACCACCTGCAGGTCCTGCCTGACCCAAGTGCCTGTCCTCCCAGGACACAAGGACACAACACAAATTAATCACTTCATGTTACAGGTGGCTTGTAGCAATGTGTCAGCACCGATTAAGACAGATTTGAGAATAGCTGTAAGTGTTCTGGAAAAAAAGAAAAATAATGTAATCTTCCGTAAACATTATGGAGGTCAGAAAACTGCAGCTAAAAATGGAGATAGAGCTATGAGATAAACACCAGCTGTTTTTTAAGTTCTTCTGAAGCAGTGTACGAGGTAAATTTCAGGTATCTTCAGTGCAATGTTCTTGGAAGAAAAGCTGCCATAAATGAATATTAGAGGAAGGAGGAATATATATGGTTGTTGCTGACCAGGGTAAGTCACTACTAATGTTTGTAATGTGTGCCCACATAGCAGGTACCAGAACAGTGCAACGGTTTGGCCTTAAAAAGCCTCTAGACACCAACCTTTTTCATGTAGCAAGATGTAAAAGGTCCAGTTTCTGTGTTTTGCATTAGTAGGGGGGAAGTGAATAGAGAAAGCTGACAGCTGCCAGATGGCACAAATAGTTCCACATTACCAAGTACATTTCTAGTCTAAGTTTATGACAGAAGATTTGCAGTTTTGCAAGAGCTCAGTATTTCTTATTTTACGAACTGAGGTGACTGAATGAGGTTTCCTGGCTTCTTCTGTAATATTCCTTATCTTTGGGATTTCTGGCCATCAGCTTAAGTCCTTTGCTTCAGTGAATTCTTAATGCCACATTATTATTTTTCAGTCTCTTCTCACAGCTCCTGCGTTCAGTCCCAGAGAACCTCTTCAGAAAGTGTTGGTATTGCTTAGGGTTTAACTTGGCTGCTGTTTCTGCACCTATCCTCTACCGACTGGGATGAATTCCTGAAATCACCTAGGGCAGCCCTGGCAAGACGGATGCTGATCTGCAGATGCTGTGGAAGAGAATTGGGTAGGGTCACAAGAAAGAACACAGGTTGTGGTTCTTTTTAATCTTGCTATCAGTTTAGGGGGTTTCTAGCCTCAGAAGGATTCAGGAGACAAATAGGAATATTTACACTGGGACCTTGACAAACTTACATTGAGCTAGTCTTAAGTTAAGGACAAGAAAGCCATTCTGTGGTTCTATATACTGGTTGGTAGTAAGATAGAACCACAAAGACTTTCTTCATATATAAAATTGATATATGTACTTTCTTGAAATAAAATCTATACTCTGGAAACTTGTATAAAACCTCTTCTTGGCTCTGGCTAAGTTTGTCCCATTTGTTCACCAGATATGTACCAGCATGAGGAGGCTCAGCTCTGAGTGGTTTTGAAGTTTCAGCAACATAAACAGGAAAATCTGTTCTGTGTCATCAGTATTAGGCACTGAATTCATATGTCTGCAGTAACTGCCAAAAGAGTTCTCACCCGAGCTTTGTTGTGATTCTGATGTTCAGTAAATGTCAGTGAAATCAGATAACTACCCCTTCCCTAAATAATCTGTCCTTTCCCTATGTCCAGGGTATGAACATATCACCAGGGAGTTTAAAATAAAATCAGAAATGGGGAGTGCTGAAACAGCCATGTGTACTTCAAATTCTTCTTATAAGAGCTGTTGTCATTAGCACAGATTAATTTTGTTCATTGCATATGTACACTTTCTAAATACAATTCCCAGTATGCTAGTGCCCCTTTCTGAAAAAAAAAAAAAAAACAACAAAAAACCCAAACCAAACCCACCAGGCGCTCAAGCCCAAAGTTATAGCAAAAGAAAAATTTCAGCTGTTTTCAGGCAAAATAAATAATCCTGTGCGAACACAGCCAATCTGAGATTTATTGCAAATGAAAAAAAAAGTGACAAGAAATCACTTTCAATCACTGACACTTGTTTTCAGGTAGACTCAGTGTAACTGGTATATGTGCAGACATACACACAGATGATCTTTCTATTTATGGAATGGTGTACAATCCATTAGAAACCATCTTGTAAAAGAGCGGACTTTAAAACCTCTGAAGATGCTTTTAGGAAGCTTCCAGATGCTTGGATAGTCAGCCAAATCTCTGGTTCACAAAAGCAGAATGGAGATCTAAAAAAAATCAGGTTGTGTTTTTAATTTTCTTCTGCAATAACTCTTGCACTTGGCACCAAAACAAAACATAATAACCCAAGAAAACCAAAATCAGTCTGAGTTCAGAGGAAAGGTTCAGTTCACTTCGTGAACTGGGTGCTCAAACTGGAATCCTCTCCCTGCAGGTGGTAAATGCAACTGGTGTCTCTCATGACCTTTTCTGTAACACCAGCAGAAAGGTTTGCAAGTTCAGCTCCAAGAAGAATGAGGGTAGTTGATATTCCACTCTCATGTGAATGAATGGGACATCATTACTGATCTTTCTTTCTTTTTAGCATTGTTAAAAACTTTACCTGTTAGTAAAAGAAATTTATTTTTTATGTGTAATCTTAAAAGATTTATTCTAGAAGAAAGCAAACACTAACATAGGGTTTGATCCTACATAAGGAGCTGAAATGAACAAGTGGGCTAAAGAAGGGTGAAAAAACGAGTTCTGACTGTGTAGTGTTCATGTGAATATCCAGACATAGAGTAGTATTTCTATCCTAATTTCATCCATTTACTATTTAGTACCATGACATGCTTTCATATAGATGCCATATCTGAATTCACCTTCCCTTTTCTTCTTCCAAAGATCTCTGCAAAGCTGTTAAGCAATGGAGAGTCCTCTTTCTTCATGAGTGCTCTGTTCCACCAACATTTGCTTCTTCCAAACAACGAGAAATACACTTTCCTTCCAGCTTGCACAATTTAAGTCTTATCACGTAGGTAAAGGCAGTCTACTGGCAGTCAAAACAGACATGTCTTACTTTGCATTTTTTATGATATCAGTACCTGTGAAAAGAATCTTCACAGATTTTCAGATTTAATTACTACTGGCTAAGTTTGCTTTAAATGCCAACGTTGGGAAAAAGAGAAGAGGGCAACTGAATGTGAGTATGAGAAAGAACTGAGGTGTTTGTTTTTTTTTGCCAGACTTTCATGTTTCTCCCTTAGATTCACTAAGGCAGTTTTTAGTACAGGATTTTCAAGTAAGCTAAATAACTCAGGAGCCGTAGGTCAGCCAGTCTGGGTAAACCTGCAGTACCTGGTGGAGCAGAGTAAAGCTAGTGCTGACTGTGCAGGGTCTGGAAGCAGAATTAGTGCAGCTCCATCAGTGCATTGCTGCCCTGATCAAAAACCCAGCTGGAGAATGAATTCATAGCACTGGGCTGATACAATGATGCTCTTCCAATCCAGCTGAATGCCTGCTCCATGCACTGTGAGTGTGCAGGTCAACACTCAGCCTGGCACTGCATGACGGGTTTTATTTTTTTACTGTACTCTGAAACTGCAGAGCTTCAGCACTACGTAGGATTTAACACATACAGCAAGGCACTGGAACAAAGGGCCATGCCCAGAAAAGTAATGAACACATGCCGTCATAACATGACAGTTAAAACAACCTCCCTGCCCCTGTGAAACCTTCTGTTTCTTCATCCTCCTCAGCACATATGCTTTACCAGCTCAAACTCACTCCTGCACTGGTAAATACGTATCATCAACTACCCTTTGACTATCTTATGCTAACAGTCTATGTGCCTGCAGGAAAACATAATGCCATTTCGTTCGGATTATTAAGTTTAAAGATGGTTTACTAAGCTGTGAGCAACACCATTGGTTGTTGCGCAGTGTATTTTGCCATCTGACCACAGGCACAAAACTAGTACACAAAGGGAAAAAACAGGAATTTAACTTCTAAAATTTCTTTCCAAATCTTTGCTCTGGAACACGTCTTTCAACAGCTCAAGAAGCAGCTTTAAGGTAGTAGACAGAGAGTGATCAACTTTTTTTCCCCCACAAAGGACAGTTAGCAGTTCCCTTACAACTGCTGTATCCTTCATGGAGCAAAGCAAGCACATGGAAAAGATGTGTCCCAAAGCTGAGGACCTGTAAGTCTAAGGGCCTGATGGCAGAAATTAGATCCAGAACTGAAGCAAGGCACCAGTTCTTTAATTTTGAGGAAAGTAAAAATACTTACCTGTCACAGGAGAACCAAAAGAAAGAAGTTTCATTTTTAATTGAAGCACTTATTCTAAAAGTATTTCAGTGTTACTGATTTAAAAAAGGAACTCAGACTAGAGTTCAGAATGAGAATCAAAACCAGTGCACACTGATGTGTGGTTTATATAAGTCAATCTCATGCTTGGACATATTTCTATTTGATACAAATGAAAACAGTATTTACACCTGTGTTTCTCACAGGAAAAAAAGAGTTCAAAACCTTCTGAACCATTCAAAAAATCCTTCTGAAATACTTGTACCCAAGGAAACACTTCAGACCTCCTCCACCACTGTCAAGTCCCAATGGCTTAGTTGTCTTGGAGAGGATCCAAAATGATAAAATACAGGAACACTAACCTTTCAGTAACGCTGTTTCAAGGGAAAGATGGTACTTCTTTTTTATTTATTTTTTTCTAAATCAATTCAGTTACACTTTTCAGCATGAACAAAAGAGTGTAATTCACAGCTCCTTTTTGCTTCCTTCATGTCAAAATGCTATCTTACAAGTAGAAATTGATTCTTTAGACTGCACTTGTTGAAAAGAATTGACCATTTGAACAGAATGAAACCTTTCAAGAAGCACCAGCAGTTGTGTGCCAAGGCAAAACAAGTTTGCAATATCTATGATGCACACTGCTTTGTTAAAGTACTAAACTTACATATCCCCACACAGTATTCTCACTGAACTTTGAGAAGAATGTAGTCATGTCAAATGAGAATGGAACTCTAAGAACCTCTTGTGGTTTCAGTTTCAGTTCTAGTTTCAGAATAAGAGCTTTGTCCTGAAATCTTTATTCAGACACACACATAAAAAAATTGAATCAAATTGCAAGTGTGTTTTCTTCCTACTTGCCCTTTTCATGAGCAAGATTCTCAGAGAAGCTTTGAATAAACATTGTGAAGTTTTCAGTCTGACAGTCTTAAAATGCTGATCTCTGCCACTGGAAGGAATTCAGAGTAAGAATCTCAGGTCTATCACACTCCAGACACAGATACCTACACACTCTTGGAGATCACCAGGGGCAGCTGCACCCTGTGACCTCACAGCAAACACAAGGCATCAGGAGTTCACTGAAACTGAAAGACAAACCAACACAAATTACTTTTCTATTTGCTCGAGGATGGGCAACTTCACACAGCCTGTAACCAGGGCCAGTTAAGGCACAATAACTTGTTATATGTGAAAGAACACATTTCAGTCAGAAGCTTTAAAACTTTGGGAGGGTTGATTGCTGACCTGCAGGAGGTGTACTTCTACTTTTAAAAGACTTGACATTTATCTGGATTGGTTGTTTCCAATAAACCTGGTATTTGCTTCCCTCACAATTATTTTTTTAACTATTCCATTAATAACTAGAAATTCATGACGGCCTAATAAAACTTATGGTAAACGGACATGAAGTTTGTTTGAGCAGCCGTCTGAATACTGCTGTTATACTTCAACATGACTGTCAGATTATTATTTTTAAATAACAGGTAGAAGAGACAATCTCTTCTCATCCTTGGAAACCAAGCTGGTTTCTTGATGAGACCTAAAACAACATTAGCCTGAGCCAGGCATTAAGCATGAGAAACCTGAATGTGGATGACTTGCATAAGGCATTGACATTACAGACCCAGCACAGGCCCCTAGAAAGAGGATTGTCAGGCAAGTGAATATAGTTGATGGATGATTGGACAGAAATACTGTGGTCTGTCATGGTGAGGTTTGTTTGTGGGTTTGGTGGTTTTTTTTGGTTTTTTTTTTGGTTTTTTTTTTTTTTTTCTGGCTTGTTTTTCTTTGGGGTTTGCACTTACTACACTGAATATATGTTCTTAATGGCTTCAGAGCTCAAACCCCAGAGTTCCTACTTACTCCATGGCTGAAATTATCCTTCCCCAAAAATGAAGACAGATATGCACACAGTAAACACTATTAGAGCCTTCACAAATACCTACATAAGCAGCTATAACCACTCTATTTGCAGTTTCTATATACCATATGGCAAGTGCACCACCTAGTCACAGCATTGCTCACTGCCGCAGCCATGCCCTGCTAAAGCACCTTGCAAACTTTCAAACACATATTGTCCATGTTCAAACTACTCCCTTTCTTTTTTCCTATTTCTTTTTCTTTTAAACAAAATTTGGAGATTTGGAGGTAATAGGAGACACATATTATACACAATCATTTGGATTCACTGGAGCTTTATGACAAATGTGGTTCTGTAGGAGAACATGAATATTAGGCAGAGTTTTGCAGACAGCCTTAGCTGGAACTTCTTCAATGGAAACTCATTCATTTGCAGACTCAGCACTGCCCACAACAGACAGAACATATGTAAATGTTTATTACGTGAATACATCTGAAGACCTGTTTAGACTGATAGTTTAATGTTCCAACATTTGTACCATTGACTTTAATAACATTTTCACTCCTCTACATCAAGGTCTTCCAAAGACTGTAGGGAAAAATGAACAGCAAGGAATCCTTTTAAGCTATAATTGTTTTTTTAAAATAATTGAATTATGATTCTACTCAATGGAACAATGTCATTTTTGCCTAGCTATAGGCATCATCTGTCTCCAGCCAGCCAATCAACACCTCAGGCACTTAGATTAGTCTGCTGAATAAACATGAGCTACCATCAATCCCATTTCAGCCTCCTCACTTCCCACCTCTCTTTAAGTTGTGAAATGAATGATAGACAGTAATCCATAACAGGATGGCCATTTCCCCATCATCTTGCAGTGGTCACACATACTGTGCTGCTTTTAAGGGCTTGGCTAAAGTATCACAGATCTAACCAGCACCTCTTGGGGGGAGCAGAGAAAATAAAAAAGCCTAAATTCTCTCCTTCTTCAAGCTATGCCACCTACTTAGATCTCCTCCCCTGACTCAAGCTAGTCGTGCCTGCTAGACTGACAAGGACTTTGAGGTTCATTTTTTCCAGGTTAACTGGGTGGCCTCCATTCCTCTTCTGTCTTGGGGCTTTGTGGAGACCATCCCACCACACTGTTTTATTTCACATCCTCAAAGCAAATGCTCTTGAAACTAGGCTGTTTCTCCCTCTTTTTTTTGTGTGTGCCTCTGCAAAATAGGACACATGAAGCCCTTTGCTAAAGTTGGTACTGAATTGTGGCTGTGTTGATTTGGGCATGATCTTCCATTCCTGAGTGCTCTACCATCACTCTATTTGTTTGCTTCTATTCATGTTTAATACACGTTGGCATGTAGTTAGTTTCAAAGATAGATGGATTTGAGATACTGATATGCATAGAGTAAAACCCTTCTGCAAGTGGTATCAGTGGACATGATGAACCTGGACCTACCTACTTAGGAATTAGAGGGAATTACTGAAAAGCCATTTGCATGTCACAATTTTGTAACTTGGTCAACAGAGCTAACCATCTCTAACCTTTCTTGTTGGCTTCTCTGGATGAGAAAGGCTTGAGGCTGGGGACAGCCTGAATTTTTTGTACCCTATTTCACTGATCAGTACTTTTTCTTGGTGAAGACCATGATGGTAGGATAGAAAAATTAAAATATTCAGGCAAGATCAATGCAGAATCTGGGCAGTAATGAACAAAATATCAAAAGGACTGATACTCAAAAGGAAGACAACATCCCTCCCCTACGTAATGGCAGCAGTCTCACTGAATGTATTGGACAATTCCAGCTTTCTGGATGGGAGAACAGGACTGGACCTACAGGCAGCTGTGGAGAGAAAAAGTGGCAATGCTACAGTTTCTCCCTCTTATCTCCCTCCACCTCACACATGCTTTATAAAGCACAGACTTAAGATCTCCCCTTATGAGCTCATCTGTTAGCAGTATAACAGCCCTGTAGTTGTGTAAAGAAAAACTTCCTCAGACAGGGTTCCACAACAGAGTTGATCCCTTTATGGCTCTCTCCCTCCATGAAGTCTACATGTGATTTCTTACACTTCATCTCTGGCTTCCATGCAATCTTTGCTCTCCCTCAGCAAGGAGACACCACTAACTCTTTCTTGGGCTTAAAACTACATGGACTGGTCCGACACTCCCTGAAACTAGGCTGCCCCTCATATCTCTCAGCAATCCAGGCTCCCAGCCATCAAATCAGTCAGTTTCTTTAGTCCTCCAAGTCCCATTATTTAGGAAGAAAACCAGGCACAGGTGAGAGTTAAAAGCATACACTTGCCCCATGATAAAATGCAGGACTCTTGAAATACTTCCAGTAATTTAAACACTGGAAGGTAGAATGGAATTACTCCAATGAACTCCATACTTATTTAGCCTGTTGAAATATTAACTATTCCTTGCTGGAAATGTTGTAGATGCACAATTCCCAGTAAGTTATGAGATACCTGTGCTAGAGAACAGAGTGAAATTCTGGCCTTGAATTTGGCACAAAAATAATTTTAAACAATCCAACATGTATTTTCTCCCTTCCCATTTGTACACCTTTGAAAGTCAGTAAGATAGAGGCAGGCAAATAAAAATTTCACCACATGGGGGGGGGGGGGGAGCATGAGAATGAATATGGATTACTGACAAATTTCTGTGCATGCCCTTTTGGGTTGAAAAAAATACACAAGTAAAATGGGACAGGCTAGGAGTATATTAGTGTACCAAAACCTTTTAATTTACCTGAATGTCTAGAAAATATTTTCTTGGTTTTCCTTTCATTGTTCTTCATTTCCTCTCAGTGATTGTTCATTTAAAAACCAGTATTACTTACAAATATGTATACATACATATGTTCATGTCTGATGGCAAAAGATCTAAAGCATGTATTCTGAGTGCAGTAACCTTTTCAGAAGTATCACCAATCCTATGGGTCTGTAGATGTCAGGTCTCTACCCTCCAGTTTAATTCTAAAGGAGACCGGTAATTCTGCTGAGAAAACACTGCTGCTTTCTGTACTGATGCTGATACGGTTTGATTTTGCTGCAGCTCAGCAGGTCATGACTAGCAGTTACCTTCAGGCTAAGAACCACGGGCATGTTCACGTTTTCTCTTTTTGCCCTTTTTCCATAACTAGTCACTAAGGATGGGTTATAAACTGCCCGAAATATAAGTGTGAAGGGGACAGTTTGAAGATATTTAAACGGTTCTGTGTTCAAATACTGCCATCAAGTGGATATACATAGTCGAAGACTTCAATTAATAGCAAGGATATAATTTCAAAAGTGGATGGAGAGAGGAAGAATGAAATAGCATTTTTGTTCAAAGTTTCATGTGGCAAAACAATATAAAAACATTTTTGGTCTAATCAAAACTTCTAGTTAAGCCTGGCTTACTCCCTGTTCTTTGTATTATACCACCTCCATATTTTAACATATTCAGAGTTGCTCAAGCTTGTCTTTGAGAAACCATGAATATAACAATGTTGCTCTCTGCCTGCAAAATTTGTCTGTATTGCTAAGGATAAAGACTAGGCTCTGCACTGTGTTCCCATGAACTTGTCTGAGATCCTGACTCAGGCACGGCTTTCACAAAAGTCCTACATCTTGAGGAGTATATATATATATAGGGGAGTAAAATGGAAGAAAAAGTTTCTTTTTTTTTGAGCTTTAGAGCTAATGACCAAAATTAACTAATTCAGTGGTTTTCTTCAAGTCCCAGAGCAACAGTCAGTTTGTATTTGATACTAAAATACTCCCCTTTATATAATCTTTTTCCCCTTCTTGCAAAGTTTTAAAAGAAACGTATCCTCATTTCCTTCAAGGAATTTAGGAAGAAATTTCAAAATATTACTTCCTGTTTTAAGAACAAAATCTAATACATGGTATGTTTTATTATGGGTTGATCTCATGTAATGACCAAAGAGATGCAACAAAGCTGGCCTGTCTTTGTGGGCCTCAAGAACTGGCTCCAATACAGGTTGAGCAAACAGAGTCTTCTCTCAAGACTCTTCTTTCACCTAAGCCAGGCAGAAATGTATATTTTCCTAGGCTGTGTGACATCCAGGAGTAGAGGATTTGGCTCATTCACAAGAAACGCATAGTAAATGAGATGTGTTTTGGAAAATCAACAGTGCATGCATAGTACATGTGCAATAATTTAGTGTGTTCTGGATTCATATGCACGTAATTCAGCCAGGAAACTCCTGGATTAAAAATAAATAAATAAATAGATAAATAAATTAGTCCTATATCTGTAGCAAATTGTTTTGCCCTTAAGGCTTTGATGATAAATAAATTTTGCCAAGGCACAGGCAAATTTGAGAACTTGGAGAGGGAAGGATATAGTTATGAAAAGTATTGTACTCAGGCAGTGGAATCTGGACCATTGTTTTCAGTGACGGTCTATGTATACTCCTGCAGCCAGCCTTAACACTGCTTTACCCTCCAAAGCTGAAAGTCTGTTTCAAGGAGGAATGCTACAGTTTATCTGGACCTAAATATTTCTTTGAAAACAGAACTGAAGTTATCAACCCAGAAGAGCAGATTAGCTGGGCTGTTGTGGGTATGTCTACAGCGGATGCTTTAGTACTTGCAAGTAGAATCCTTATTAATCAAAAGCAATGTACACATTATTGGTGTATGGACAAATATCAAGAATGGCAGTAAAAAGAAAAGCTGTGCACATATTCTCTATTCAGACATCCTTGTCCAAAATTTGATAATTACTACTTTATATGTTCTACTTTTACACCACAGACCACTCCCCCACCACAGCCATGAAAGGAACCCAAACAGAAAAGAAACCCAGAAAAATACACCCTGTCTCTAAAAACCTGACCTTTGTGGAACATCTGTGGGTTTTATTGTTGGTTTGCTGGAGCTTGTTTTGTTTTGTTTTTTTTTTTGTTAGTGTAACAGGGACAGAGGCTAAGATGGCTCAGAGGGAATTCTTTAAAATAAAAATATCTTTTGATATATTCTCCCATAGCCTGGGGACAAGCGAGAGGGAGCTATTGTCCTTAACGAACTGTACCATTGTCCAAACCCATCCCTCAGCCTATTTGTTCTTCCCTCAGCCTAGTTGTCCCTATTTACTTATTTTTTTACAGGCAGTAAGGCAGAGGTGGGGTTTGAGGCTCAAAGACATGATTGCCTGACTAAGGGAGAGCATTAAAATAATCAAAAAGGTGAGAAATGGCGACATAGGTTGGTACCTCTGGCAATGGGTATCATACGTATGTTTTCTGTCCATTTACAAAAAATACGTAGAAGAAACGCAAAATTGAAGTGGTATCAATGCTCTTTGTCTTCTCTTTGCCTTTATGTCAGTGTTTCTGCACAATGTTTGTCTTAAACTTGTTGCTTTGGAGACCTGTTGCAGGCTACTGATTCAAATGCTGTAGCCTTAAGTTTAAATTCTCTGACACTTACATGGTGATGAGGCTTCAGAGCTATGCACTATGCTAACAACAGAGATATGAGAAAACCCATACACTTTTTCCAGCCCTTCATATTTATGATAACACTTTTTCTCTTTGGAGAGTATAGCAGCCTTCTGTACTGTTCACTGACATCACCAATGATAGGAAGGATACTGGGAGCTGAAATCTGTGGGTTTTTATCAAGTTGAGCTAATGACTTTCTTTTCAAAGAGGCTTTCCTGTCTGCATATGAAGAAATACACTGTGATGGAGGAACTGCCAACTAGATTACCATGGCCAAAAATCATGCAACAGTTATAAATATGAATTATAATTTTCTGGATTTTGTATTTTAAACACAAGCTTTGTTATTCAAAGCTTTGTTCTGGCCTGAAGCTGTAA
Organism: Psittacula echo; assembly: GCF_963264785.1. Classification (NCBI taxonomy): domain Eukaryota; kingdom Metazoa; phylum Chordata; class Aves; order Psittaciformes; family Psittacidae; genus Psittacula; species Psittacula echo. Next base: position 65,792,502 of record NC_137739.1, on the reverse strand, counting down.
GGGCTGAAGGAGAATCTGCTCATAGGGAGGGGATAGGTGCACAGCTGAGTCTAGAATTTAATCACTGATTACTAGCAGATATCTACTGAGGCAGCTTGTTTTGTATCACAGTTGCAAGTTACCCAATTGAGTTATTCAGTTTCTTATAATTTCCAAATTTGGGCTAACATACTTCTAATCAGAAAATAGATCACATTAAAATATACAATACTGAGATACATGTTTCAAATATATGAGAAATGTGTAAAACTCCTGTGGCTCATGTTTCATGGCTCTGAATTCAACCCTGCTTGCCTCATATTACCTTCATCTGGATTTCTACATTAGTTATCTTCACTATGACTGATTGAAAAGTTGTTGGATTTGATGAATATTTATCAACAAGAGTTTTGAGAGAGAGCATCTGCTTCCTTTAAGATTTTAATCCTGTTAGCTAGATGTCAACACTTTCTACAGTAGTATCTCAACACCATTTTTCTTGTTAGCTCTAACCTTTGCACTTGATTGTAATGCTATGATACGTGTGAATATTATCAGCAATAAAGCAAACTTGCTATGTACTTACAGCAATTAAGAGAGATGTCAAGAGAAAAAATCCTAGGGTAATGATCTCTATGGGCTTTAAGGCTTTTTTTTTTTTCAGATTTGAGCAGATGTTAATGTATTTGGGAGTAGCATAGTTTTCAGACAGCTTAGGAGCTGCTAAATCATAGAATCATAGAATAGTTAGGGTTGGAAAGGACCTTAAGATCACCTAGCTCCAAACCCCCTGCCATGGGCAGGGACACCTCACACTAAACCATGACACCCAAGGCCTCATCCAACCTGGCCTTGAACACCGCCAAGGATGAAGCATTCACAACCTCCCTGGGCAACCCATTCCAGTGCCTCACCACCCTCTCAGTAAAGAATTTCTTCCTTAGATCCAATCTAAACTTCCCCTGTTTAGGTTTTAAGCCATTACCCCTTGTCCTATCACTACAGTCCCTGATGAAGAGTCCATCCCCAGCATCCTTATAGGCCCCCTTCAGATACTGGAAGGCTGCTATGAGGTCTCCACGCAGCCTTCTCTTCTCCAGGCTGAACAGCCCCAACTTTCCCAGCCTGTCTCCATACGGGAGGTGCTCCAGTCCCCTGATCATCCTCGTGGCTCTCCTCTGGACTTGTTCCAACAGTTCCATGTCCTTTTCATGTTGAGGACACCAGAACTGCACACAATACTCCAAGTGAGGTCTCACAAGAGCAGAGTAGAGGGGCAGGATCACCTCCTTCAACCTGCTGGTCACGCTCCTTTTGATGCAGCCCAGGATACGGTTGGCTTTCTGGGCTGCGAGCGCACACTGAAGCCGGCTCATGTTCATTTTCTCATCGACCAACACCCCCAAGTCCTTCTCTGCAGGGCTGCTCTGAATCTCTTCTCTGCCCAACCTGTAGCTGTGCCTGGGATTGCTCTGACCCAGGTGTAGGACCTTGCACTTGGCATGGTTAAACTTCATAAGGTTGGCATCAGCCCACCTTACAAGTGTGTCAAGGTCCCTCTGGATGGCATCCCTTCCCTCCGGCGTATCAACTGAACCACACAGCTTGGTGTCATCAGCATACTTGCTGAGGGTGCACTCAATCCCACTGTCCATGTCACTGACAAAGATGTTGAACAAGACCGGTCCCAACACCGATCCCTAAGGGACACCACTCATTGCTGGTCTTCAGCCGGACATCGAGCCATTGACCACAACTCTTTGTGTGCGGCCATCCAGCCAGTTCTTTATCCACCGAGTGGTCCATCTATAATAAATAATGATAAAATAATTGAATAATACACTGATGTCTCTCCAATTTAGAGACAAGGATGTCACGTGGGACAGTGTCAAACACTTTGCACAAGTCCAGGTAGATGACGTCAACTGCTCTGCCCCTGTCCATCAGTTTCGTAGCCCCATCATAGAGGGCCACCAGTTTGGTCAGGCAGGATTTCCCCTTAGTGAAGCCATGCTGGCTGTCACCAAGCACCTTGTTGTTTTTCATGTGCCTTAGCATGCCTTCCATGAGAATCTGTTTCAAGATTTTGCCAGGCACAGAGGTGAGACTGACTGGTCTGTAATTCCCTGGATATTCCTATTCAGGGTGGCTGGTGAAGTAAATTGTCATTTGGGGGGTTATTTATTTATTTATTTATTTATTAAAGGAGCAGTGAACATCAGGTTGCCCAGTAGGGAAGCTGGGAGACCCTGGAGGGTCATGCCTGAGGGTGAGACATGCCCCACCAACAGCACAGTCTCACAGAACACATCACCAGAACTGGTGCTGGTAATGGGGTCCATCAGCTCTCCCAGACACAAGTGATGAACCAGGTCCAGGGTCCCTCCATGGGCTACCATCAGAAGTGAAAGGAAACACGGCCATCCAGCAGAAAGCTTGCCTACAGTTCAGGTCTAAATTCTACCCAGCATGCAGAAGCGCAGATCAGCATTCCTGCAGCATAGCTCAGATCTGGACCTCTAGCCTTGGACTGCCCTGAAATGGACCTGTGGGTAGCAGTGGATAAGCACCCCAGGTAAGGCTCCTCAGGGATGTTAAGACCTATTAATGCTCTCAGGGCCTTAACATTTTTTGTTGGCTTTCATGACCCTTTGCCTCTCTGCCAGTGCTGCTTTTGATTCTTGAAAATCTTCTCTCCTTGAAATATGACAGAGAAAAAGCAGAAATGAAGAATTAAAAGCAGCTGTTCTATTTCAGGTGGCACATGTTATCTTTTCATTTCTTTCTATGACACAGGCATGAAGGATACTTCTCTCAGCAGAGTTCTTTGAGGAGTATTTATAGAAAAGTCAGGATCAGATCCTTTACATCTCTACTAGGAATCTAAATGGAAAGTATAACCAAAGACATTAAACAGCTTTTTAACATTTAAAAATAGATAAATAGAACAACTTATGGGGGCAGCACGGCAAGCAACAGAGACCTTTAACCTGAAATTAGTATCACAAAGACCTGTAAGATTCTATCAAAGAAGCATATAAAAATAGCAAAACTGCCTGGATAGCTGAGACATTGGTGTGAATTTGCTTCTGTTGATTGCAGTCTCTAAAGTCTTTGTCACATATAGCAGAAGAATTAAGCAGGGACACTTGTTGCGGTCTTTGCTGTGGCATAACATTTACAAATAAATAAATAAACCAGTATAGTCCGTAACTCGTTTATTTTAAAAAAGCAAAATTTACAGGTACCGTATTTGCCACACAAACTTTGCACAAGACAAGAAAGATGCAATACAGTTCTAGTGGTAGATTTTACTTTATATTTTACAAACAATAGCTGCCTTGAAAAGAATCAATTCCCTGACCTTTAATATTTTTAAAAATTTATTTTATTTTACCTTTTATTTTGGGGAATGAAAACAGCAATACAGATACATTATATTTTTTCATTATCACTCAGCACAAGCTACAGCACAAATATTGAGGCCAATCATGAGCAATAAATTCAATCTATTTTACATATTGCTATGAAAAGTTGCAAATTGCTGCTTGGCTTTCAAGGGCCTAAATGGCAGTGTAGTTCTTAGTGTAATTAGTCAATTTGATCTTCTCTGGGAAGATAATATTAACTGAGAGATTTTCCCCATCGTTAGATTTCAGAAAAAAGTTCTTTTTCTTGCGTAGGAGATGACTGTATTTGGCATTAGCAAGCCACATTTCGCATTTTGAAAAAAACACAATCCCAGTTGTACCCAAGACAACAAGACATGTAAGCAAGCCCAGTACAACAAAACATATCACCTGGCTTCTACTCAGCAAGGGATCCGCATTTTGGATAGTTTCTTTCATTGTTATTTTCAGGATTTCTTGTTGATGCACTGATCTGTGATGAGCTTTTGAGGTTGGCTTGTAATTCTGCATGTGCTTTGTCTCTGTATTTGCTCCAGAAAGACTTGCGTTTTTGCTGGGATGTTTGCAGGTCACACCAATGAATTCTGATTTACAGATGCATTTGAATCCTCCTTGGGGACGTTCACTGCATGTCCCTCCATTCTCACACGGGCCACTTGCACAGAACATGACACGGCTATTGCAGAGCTTTCCTGTATAGCCATGGGGACACAAACAGCTGAAACCCACACCAGTATCTGTACATGTTCCTTCATTTTCACATGGATTGGATTCACAGTCATCTCTATCTATTTCACAGAAGTTGCCAGCAAAACCAGAAGGGCACAGACAAGAAGCATGGGGCGCAAAACCATTGTCATCAATGCACGTTCCTCCATTCTGGCAGGGAGAACTAGAATAGATAACAACCACACAGGCAAAACTGAATTAAAAGTCCAATGAAAGAAGCTATTATGAAACACTTTATGCAATAAAAGGGGCTGTTTTTCTTTAGAAGAGCCAATTCCAAATGCAAATCCATTGAAGTCAATGAAGTTGAATCAAGAATGAGTTTGTTCAACAGATTTGTCAATACAGATTATAATATCTTCTGCCGACCCTTCAGGCAGGATTAGTACACCAGTATATAAATTCAATATGAAGAACTGTGAAGGGATTTAAAATTATTTCAAACATTTATTCAAATTAAGCTTCCCACTGTTTTCATATGCTTAGAGCCATTTAGCTAAGCAACTATTCAGACAAAACTGAACAAAGACACTAGCACCATAGCTTTCTTTTCCACCTGATTATTCAAAACATAATCCATGTGTTGTATTGGCAAACTAAAATACTCTGCCATAGCAGCTAGATGTAAAGCTGATCGTTTTTTTTCTGCTTCTCCAGTGCTCTGTGACACAAAAAAATTAGAAGCAAACATACTTTCCTGCAAACTGTTGCTCAGTCAAAAATTTTGATAAATGTAAAAAAATATGTAAGTGGGACAGTTCCAGCCTTGGCAAAGGCAGCTGTGAGGACAGAACCATAGGAAACCACCTATTTCAGCAAACCATTTAGGAACTTAATAATTAATAGCCTGGTACTATGTTTTAAATGATGTAAATTCACTGAGACATCTTTTTTTATCTTTGCAATGTAACTACGTTACTGAGTGACAGGCCAAAAGACAGGGCCACCCACCAACAGAAAGGCACAAATACCAATTCAGTGGAGCAATGGCGACTTGGTCCTTTAGCTGGCCCTGTTGTCAGAAAAGGGACCCTGGGTCACAGGTTTACAAATAAATCTCAAACCCCACTTTCATGGCAGCTCATCATATATGAGCAAAGCTTTTAAAACTTAACAATAAAACCTAAAGAGGAGTAACACTTGGCAAAGCTTATGACAAGCCTCTCTGACAGCAACACTTTTCCTAATACTCTGGGGGTAGCTATGATAGAGAGCACCCCAAGTAACTCCGACTTTTACTGGGGACTGAAATACTTGGTGGCCACCCATCACAAGAGCCTTAATATTGTGGTAGGTGAACCATCTGCCTGGTTTTTGCCACTTTCATATAAACTGCTGATAAACCTCTTTGTATTGTACTTCATTGTAGATGTTGGCTGGGAAAAAAAGCTACTGAAAGAACAAACTGGAAGTCTGGAAGCAGTATTAGGAAAGCAAAAGGTGTGGGTTCCACTGGACTTTGACGCAGCAGTTGCTGGTGACAGCTTGAGGTGATCATGTAGACAAGGAATTCGGGCACATCACTAGCCACTGTGTCTGCTTTAAGCAAAATATGGAAATTGTAGTTGTACAGTCCTTGAGTAAATGAGCAGTTCTGCCCTTCTTGGAGAGAAAGCACCCTCTCTTCGCTTTACAGGTCCCATGGAAAATCTGACAAGCTGCTTTGCATATGGCAAAGTGTAGAAGTTTGAACCCTTATGGGTGGGTTGAATTACAGTACTTTCTAGGCAAACAGCAAGAAATTGCTGGAGAATGCAAGTGTAAATTTTTTTTCCAAACCTTTCAGAAGAGTAAATAATTTAAGTAAAAACACCTAAGGGGCATTATGTAGAATTTTGATACTATGTTTATTATTAACACTAAGCTGCATTTGCCTGACTTTCATGTATTTAAGTAAATAACCTAGTAATATTCATCTCCTTGAACAGATTGCGTTACTTTGCATTTTTGGCATTTAACACATGTTCAACAAGGTGTGGTATATGAAATGCCAGTTGTAGAAACATGGGCGTACCACTTCTTTTCTTTCCAAATACTCCGATTTCATTTTAGAAAGTACCACTTGCTGCTCTTCTTCAGAGCAAAACTTTATCACAGACATCACTAATGTGGATCATGTGCCTGATTTTGTAAAAAGACTAGAACAAACACTTTGATTTGTGAATTGTCTTTGTACCATCTGTAAACATTCACCTAGGAGCCAGGGACAATGCTTAGTAATATCAACCTTGTTACCACCTAGGAAGAGAGACACCGAGATGAAGTGAGACGTGCATGGAATGGCATCGTATAATGAGGTCTCTTTCCAGGATATGAGGTGCGCTCTCTGGTGGACTGTGAAGTATTAGCAGACACAGAGCGCTTATACTGAGAACAGTTGCCTTTGTGCCCTAAAAGCAGATTTGCAGAGCCTGCTGCTCATCTTCCTGAAAAGGACACAGCATCCTAGAGAAAATTAACTGCTGTTTCAAGTATGTTGTTTCCTTAAGAAAAATGGTTCATTGTTTCCAGACTAGCTCATAAGCAGTCAGTTTGAATGCAGAGTACTAGCACAAAAATGTAGTTTCAGCAATTTAAAACAATAAGGATTTTAAGGAATTACATGGAATTAATCTGTGTTATTTCATTGATGCTGTACCTCACCTGTTACCTTGGATAGTTAAAATATGCCTGGGTTGAATTACTGAAATATTGGCTTTACAGATGAAAAGTAGAGAAAGCAAATTATTCACATCCCCTGTGTTAGGCAGGTAGCTTGCATCTGATTCAACGCACGTGTGAGAAATTTAAATGTCCTCATTGTCAGTGAAGAAAAACAGGCAAAACAGAGCAGTTATCTTAGAGGCTGAATGTAAACCTAAACAGAGCTATGTGAAAATTAAAAGCAATGGCAAAAATATTCCACTGACATAAAGTTGCAAGAATGGAAATTCTTGCCAGAGACAGAGAGAGGTGTTAATGTTCCTTAAACAAGAATGTACAAGTGTTCAGGAAGATTTTGTCACAAGGTGACCTGAATATTCATCATTATGTATCACTGAGCAAAAAGAGAACCAGAGGGCACCAGTATGGACCTAGGGAGAAAGAAGGCAATCTCCAAAAAGAAAAACTGTGATTTTAAGGTGATAGTTTTGCCAAGCTTGTATCCACCAGAAAGGCATTCTGTATGCTTATGAGATCAGATCCTTGATGAGCCAGAAGACAGCAGATACTTCTAGACTTCAACAAAAACACCAGTTCACATTTTCTTTAACTTTGAAAGGTCACCCTTTTTCCAAGTAGTTCTACCAGCAATACTGCTGGAAGGTTTTCAGTCTGTGCCCATTGCCTCTTGTCCTTCCACTGAACACCTCTAAGAAGAGTTTGGCTCCATCTTCTTGGCTTCTCTGCATCAAGTATTTATACATATGAGTAAATTCCCAGTGCTCTTCTATAGGCTAAATAATCCAGCTCACAGTCTCCTCTCATACAAGAGATGTTCCCATCCCTTAATCATCTTCGCGGCCTTTCACTGGACTCACTCCAGTATGTCCATGTCCTTTTCATACAGCCCAGAACTGGGCCCAGGATTAGAGAAGTCTGACCAGAACTGAGAAGAGGGGAAGCATCACCTCCTTCAACCTGCTGGCAATACTGTTCCTAACGTCCCTCTTAGAGAATGGAGAGCAATGGCCTCCCACACTCCCTGTTCTGGTAGAAGTAAGATTATTTCCTTCAGTAAACTATGGACATACCGTTACATGTCAGTTAAGAAACATGACAGACTGGAGGACCAGATGTTTTTGTGCAGACAGCTTGCATATTGGTTATTGTTCTTATTACTGTATATGGCTTGTACATACAGTTATCTTTCATTAGAGGTGAGAACACAGGATGGGAGGTTACTTCAAGTTTGTTTACAAAAATCTTGGGAAGCTATAAATTCACCACAATAAAATGTACAAATACTTTGATTACAAAAATTATGCACAAACCCTCATGCTGATAATCTGTAAATCTTTACAATATGAACAGATCAGATCTGTAAAGTTTGATGAAAATATCAGTATTATATATTTTAGCACAGAGACACTTCTACTTACCAAAGAATTCTGAGTTAATAATCATAAGGAGTGTGTATTTTAAATTCATGTCAGAAATCAATATTTACCCATTAATAATGCAAGGTCCTTTTTTGAGATGGCAGTTTTTTCCTGTAAATCCCTGGCCACACAGACAAATATATCCTCCATCACCAGTCTCTATGCATGTTGAGTTATTGGTGCAGGGTTTTGCAGAACATGGGTGAACATCTGTTTGAAAAAACAACAGGTCTCAATCTAATGAGAAAGAGTCAGTAAATAGTTTATAATACTTCAAACACAGTATAGCTTTAACGGTCCTTCATCCTGCATTTTATAAATTCCGACTTATTCCTCCTTCTGTTAAAATGGAATTCAGATTGTTCAACTATTATTGCAAACACTTTCAGTTTCTTTCTTCATAGTTCCCGCTTGCAAATTGTTCCAGTCTATAAATAAGTAATATTATCAATAAAATATTAGTATGGGAGAAAGAAAGAACTATGTAGTCTAGTCATCCTTTCATAACCTTGGCTTCTCCATGAGCAGAATTCTGATAAAGCAGTCAGAACTGGGAATTCTCCCCACTCCCTGCCCAGAGCCTACCATTATGTGCTTCTGAACAATCATTTAATAATAACAGAGATCAGCAAGTTAAAAAAAAAAAATTTCCTCTTTCGGCTGGGCTGCATCAAGCCCTTATATAACTGTACCATAAGAGAAAGCCGTTTGACACCTGGACCCAAAGTCACACGTCTCATTTTCTTTACAATTTCCCTCCTGAGCCACTTCCCACTCAAATGATTACTGAATTTTTAAAATAATTAAAAATAAACAAACAAGTACATATTTTAGCCAGTTAACAGAGCAGCTGCAGAGAAGATCTTACTGAAAGTTATCTGATGCCTCTCACAACCATGTGCGCACATACACTTTCTAAGAAGATGAAAAGGGATTTAAGGGCATTTGTATTTTACTTCCCACAACATAACATGAAATTTAGATGATATCAAGAGGTACTGCAAAATTTTAACCATAGCAAAACATTTCAACAGCCCTAGCTATTAAATATAATCTTCCCTGGATAAGAGGCTCTATTTTCTCATGTGTTAGCCTGTTGTTATTGTAAAACCACCACTTTCCACGCACTTTGAGTGCACGTTCCAATTTTCCAAAGTAATCTTGAATACTTTTTGGAGCAGTGTTATTTGCTACCTATTTTCACAGGCTTTAAAAGCAGGTAATAAAACATGAATTCTGATGCAGGAGCAAGGAAGCTCTTTGAAATATATGGATAGTGTGTATATATACACACATATACACGTACTTTACTGTCACTAATTTCTGTCAGGGATTTAATTTTAAAACACAACTTAGATACTTGTTGGAACATAACTTTTTAAAACATACTACATAAATAACCTCAAATAGCCTGTTTTCTATATTTTTGTCAAATTTACATCTCAAAAGGCCAACAGCCAAGTGATTTACTTGCTTCAAGTGGTAACTGAGTCTGAGATGAGAATTTAAAAAAAAGGATGACACATTTACACGTTTATGAATAGCCACAACCACACTATCAATAAATTAAGTAATATTTGTGTAAAACTAGATTATGATGCTGCAGTAAATAAAGCAATCACTGAGTGCTTTTTGGAAGGAAGGCACACTCAGTAGTAGTTTATGTCACAGCAGAGCTTCTAGATCCTGTCTCATGCATGCCTAGTACGGGCATTAGAGGCTCCACTTATACTCTCTTTGTGACAGTCATCAAAGTCAAAAGTCATTAAAGTCTTTGCCCTGGGCAAAGAAGTCAAGTGACATGTAACACAGTATACTCCAAGCTCACATCACATGTGTTTTTAGCCAAATGGAGGATGTGATTCATGCAGGAGGTCAGAGGCCCAATAACATGACTGTGCAGACGCCGAGATGGCAAGATGACAGACGACTGATCTGATTTAGCAAGTTGGATCATATACTCTGACTGGGCTGTTGTTTTATCCTGGAAATAAATTGACTAAAATGGTTTTCCCTTTTTTACATTCAACGTTTGATGTGGTTCCTTGTACTGTATAGCATATGTCAGCTGCAGAGAGAAACTGTTGTGCAGCCTGGTTCCAGGTGTTTATATATTTCAAGGCTGTGTTTCCACAGGATAAGAAGATGCCAGGGCATTCAGTTAGGCAGGCTGGTGCACTCCACTGCAAAGAGGGTAACCAGCAGTGTTAACACTAATACCAACTCATAGATTTCTTTAAGTGCAAAGTCTGTCCACATAATTGCAATAAAAGTCCTAAATTATACCACTGATCCTGCCCTACGTGTTTACAGTGGATCAAGCTCAACCTATAATCTGTGGGCCTTTAAATTACTGGGAAAGTCATTCTTGACCTTAACTGAGAACCAGGGTGTCCATAGTAAAAACAACAGCTACACAGTCAGAGGCATTAGCAAAACTACTTCATGATTCAAAACTACTCCAGAAAGGAAATTCCATGATGCAAGCCAAGGAGACCATACACTAACTTTTCTAGAAAACAGAAAAAGAGATATCACCACTGGTCCAAATTATCTTTTTTCCTCCTCCTATGCTTAGCAAGCAAATAAGCTGCTTGGACTGTATCTGTAGTTTACAAATATTTCAGGTATTTACAGTAGTGGACAATGAACTTCAGACCTTCCCAGAGTTTTCCATTCTGGGTTTTGCCATCCTTATGAGTTGGCATTTGCTTATAGTTGGCAACATTAAACCAGTGGCTATACTGGAAATTTCCTGCAAATATTAAACTCTCTATAGCATTAAAAAATAAAAATAAAGAGACTACCAAACTGCATTACTCACAACTCTTCATCAGTCTCCACAGACACAACACAAATGTAGCTTTTTAACACACCTTATCTCATTACATATCTGAAGCTAAAAATGGTCTCCAGTCATTAAAAAATGGCACTTAATATCATAGGCATGTGAAAAATATAACAGCTGTGGCTTGCCCTCATTGTACACAAAAAGTCAGTATTAGAAAAGAGAGAGACACAGTACTTTGTGATAAGAAATTAACGGATTTGTATTTCCATATTTAAAAAAACAGCATGTGTGATGCCAGTGATCCCCCAAAAGGGAAGCTGCCTTCAAAACCCTTCCCTCTTCCTAACCCAAGTTTCATTTAGTGGTATCTGTTAATGTGTAACAGCAAATCTGTAATAATTTAATACAGGAAACTGACATCAACATTTTGGCAGGGACCAGTGGCTGAGCAATTAACCAATTTGAGGTTTCAGTACTTCACTTGGTCAGGATAACAACTTGTAGCAACCTTTCAGTAGCAAAACAAGAAGGACCCGTCTCTTGATCCCTTTTGGCAAAACAATGCATTTAGAATAGGTAAATCCACTGAGATAAAAGATTGTCAGCATAACATGTCCCTACAGATGAAAAGAAGGTTATTTCATTTGGCTGAATGTTCTTGGCAGTTCTTCATGGGAATCTAGATTCAAACTGTCAAAGAAGACTCTGAGAATACTCTGAGCATTGAGAGAAATAACAGTTTCTGAAATACCTGGCTTGTATAATATATCTCAATGAATATGTATTAGAATAATATTTTTCCATGAAGATACGGCTACAATTTCCAAAGCATTGCTTTGCATCCTACATACCAGTCGCAAGACTCAGAACTGCAAAGACATAATAGTACTTAAAATTTCAGCTAGAAACTCATGGGTTTTAAAAGTATGCCCAGCTTGAAAACCTTAACATTCATTTACAGGAATCTTTAGATGTGAAGACAGTACCTTTAAAAATCTGGTCCTCTGGAGTTATTGCCAAGCAATAGAACTGAGCCTCCTAAGGTGGCAGTGGAGGGACTTTCAGTCTAGTTTTAGAAATCTATGATTGTAGATCACAGAAGGACCCATTCTTCCTCACTGGCTGTAAAAAGAATCTAGGTGGCTGTCCTGGGTACAAACACATTTGTGGGAGGTGCACAGAGCAACATCTCTTGAGAAGTTATAGTCACATCTGCACCACTGCTACTGCAGCTCCTACAAATGTACCAGGACTAGCTTTAAATAAGAAGCCTGTCTATGCTTAAGTGTGCAGCCAGTGAGTACAGGCTGCAAAGCCTGATGCATAGCTAAATGAGTACCTGAGTGCCTTGCACCAAGGTCCATGTCACTGCTACATGTGAACTACCTGAAATCTTTTTACTCATTTTGAAAATTTTATCCAGTTCAAACTGCATTACCCTTAGTTACTGCTTTGGGTATGCACTGGCAGAACACAGGCATGCTCTATAAATTACATGCCGTATTACAACAAAAGCCTGAAATACATGAAAAGAAAGTGAGGCCCGGGACACCTCTACTCTTCTAGCTGCAGCTACGTGGGCTGAATGACTCCTGGATGCTCATGTGGCTTTGGCCCCCTCAGATCCATTTGGCTGAACATTTGTATGTGTCAGCCAAAATAAGCCAGCTCAGCAGAGGCAAATTCTACAGATTGCTTCTGCTAAGATGGCCCATTCTGACTGGCAAGGGGTGAAAGAGTGCACACAAGAGCTGTGCTTGGCCCTCACAAGGAGGGTGCCACAAGGAAGTGGCAGCCTGTTCTGGCAGATATTTTTCTCAGTTATATTAATACAAGTAAAGGAGGAAATAAGCACAATGCTTTCCTTTTCAAGAAGTATTAAGAAAGTAGCAGATGGACGGATGGATGGATGGATGTGCTAGGTAAATATTTTAAATTATTTAATGTATTACGACTTGTATTTTTATAGAAATGGCTTATATGACAAGGGAGCAGTTATTTGTTGGCCTTTTCCACAATAATCATTGTTTAAAATGGAATGACGAGTTTACGCTTTGCTCGCATGTGTGACCAGTTACAAAAGATACCGCATGCTTCTGCCTAAATTATTATCAAAGTTCCAGGTTTATCTGCCGCTGCCCAGAATTCCCCTCTTATCTAGTACCAACAGTTATCCAGGACTTTAGCGTGTCTCTAGCACCAGATGGGGCTGTTTCACCTCACTTGCTCAACACAGGAAAGCATGTGCAAACCTATGTCACAGAGGCTGCCAACCCAGCCCTCCTCACAGATGCACTGCCAGGGCTTGGCACAGCTGCCGTGCAAACACCCAGGGAAAGGAACACACTGATTACAAAGAGCACCTTGCCAACCAGGCTGGCACCTGAAAGAGATAAAAGACAAGATAGAGGCATAGTTTATTTTTAATAAACATAATTGCAAAGATGATCCCATTTTTGAGGGACAATAAATAAACTTTTGGATACAAAATTAGACCGTGCAGCACATTTGAACAAGATACCATCAATGCTTCTGGGTACTAGCAGCAGTTTATGTGAAGAAAACCATTTCATTCAGTGAGAAAATAAATAAATAAATGCTAATCAATATAAAGACTTCCCTTACTGGAAAAAGTAGACTAAAAAGGCACCTAGATGTCTATAGTCTATGGTTCCAGTTACTGCAGCCTAATAGAGTGCTGCTTCATTACACTTCCATGTTTGCAGATGACAAATCATTTCAACTTCTGCCTATTTTACCAGGACTATAAATTATTGAAGCCATTCATTCCTGTGCTAATAGGCCGTCTGACAGATATTTTTACCTGCATTCACTGGGAAATTCACAAAATCCATTCTTTGGGTGGCAGCCAGTTTTACAGTTCACGCCTGGAAGAAAGATTTATCACATCAAACCAGTAAAATCAGCACTCCGCAAAAAACTGTATCACATTCTATACACATTACTGCTGTTTTAAAAGAATGCAGATTAATAATGCTCCAATTTCTTTCTTCAAACACTTTTTTGCAAAATAAAATTTTAAACGCACTTAAAAGTATGTTGCAGAGTGTTCCTATAGGATAAGAGAAATGACATAAAGAATTAACCGTGAAAGAATGAAAAATCACTTTAGCATATGCAAAGTGAATGAAAAATCACTATACACGTCTTTAAAAGGGAAATTTCAGAACAGAATCACACATGTAATTTCACAACATGTCACTCAAAATGCATTGTTTCAAAACTACCTGAAACACAAAAGGTCTTTTAGTTAAAAAGAAATTTCAGTTAATACAATGTACAACGAAAGCTTTGAATTCATTTCAACGGTACATGGGATGAAAGAAAAAAAATTAAGAAAATTACCCTTTTCATTAACTCATGCATAAATAACGTGAGTTAAAGAGGTCTCAGGTACATTTGTTTGTTTCAAGCTTTCGCATCAAGCAATGTTCCTCTGGAGTATCACCGTTAGCCCCTGACGCCCTGCGCAAATGCAGGAGAGACGCACTCGGCCGGATACAAAGGAAAAGCTTCCCAAAGACCACCAGCAGGTCCAGCCGGAGCGAGCGCTGGGGAAAGCTCTGCCCCCGGGGACTGCAGGAGGGCTCCCGCCTCCGGCCCCGGCAAACTCCCAAAACTTTCCCAACTCGCCACCCCTGGCTGCGTAGCTTCGCGGGGCAATCGCCGGGCTGTCCAACGCTCTCCGCCCTCCCGCTGCCCTCCCCCAGTGTTACCTGGGGCTGCGGGGAGGACGAGGGGCAGCAGGCAGCAGCAGCAGCCGATGAGACCCGCGGCGCGCAGCACCATGGCCGGGTCCGCTCCGTGCCACTCAGCTCCTTTTCCGCGCCGCGGGGAGCTCACCGGAGAGCGGTTGCGACCTGTAAAGCGGCACCCCCGCCCGCAGCGTAACGGGGAGGGAAAGGAGGGTGGAGAGAGGAAGGAAGGGAGGGGAGAGGAGGGCTGCCTGCCTCCTCTCAGCCCCCGTGCCCCCCACCCGCAAGCGGGGGACTTGCCCACGGAGCGAAGCAGTGCTTGCCCAGCTCTTTTGCTCCGCCCCCTCTCCCGTGTGCGGGGTCGGGCTGAGGAGTCCGGCACCGTACGCAACGGAGAGCGTGCGGCCGCCGGGAGAGGGAGGAACCCTGGAAGGGCGTAGAAGGGAGGTCTGGTGGGGGTGTGAATTTGCCTCGGCTGTCCACAAACACCTAATCTCCGGCCTGTCTTCAGAAATCTGAAGACTTTTCTGTTTAGTGATTTACATTGGAATTCCAACTTTTTCATGAAAGACTCCAGAAAAAGCATGGAAGGTAAAAGACACTCCCCACCTCCCCAAAATACTCACATCAAAACCAAACAAAAACACACAACAGAAAGCCATACCAAAACTCCCCAATTGGTACCTTTAACAGACTGTTACACATGCAACAGATCAAGAAGAAACATTTCTTCCACCACAAGGCAGTTTAAATTCTGCATTTCATTCTATTCCTTCTGCCTATCGTTTTGTTCTTCGAGTTCTCTTACGGAAACAGACTGGCTATATTATTCTTTGTATTCTTTCTTGGGTGGTTTTTTTTTTTTTTTTTTTTTTTGGGGGGGGTGTTGTTTTCTTTTTCTTGGTTTTTTTTGGTTTTTTTTTTTTTTTTTTTTTTTTTTGAAGAAGAAGAAGTTATGGCTGGATTTTGGGATTCTTGAGGGACCTGATTTCTGCTTGCTGATTTAGTGCTTTCTTCCACCAAACCTCCTCTATCAATTTGTCTGCATTTATGTGAAGCAACTAGAGATCCCTATAGTATGGTAAGGACTGTCTGCTTTTTCTTTATTCAGCTATCTGCTTTTTCTCTAGAATTAATTCAAGGTTACCTGCCTGAAAATACATACACTGAAAAGAACTCATTAGCTTCAGATAGACCATTTACTGGTACCTGAAGACCGTGATGTTACTCAGGTTGAAAAAGTTTGCTTCTACTATGCTAGCTTTTAGTTTTAACCAAGAATAGGGGAAGTGAAAGAAAAAGGAAGAGCAGAGAATGAGGGGTGGGTTAAGAGACAACACTTAGAAGTGAGCTGTGACAGGCAGACGCTGCTTCTTCTGAGCTCTGCAAAGGTTTTGTTATCTGAGATAAATTGTGCCTACCTGACTATAGGCACAGACTGCCGCCACACCTTCTCTGCTTGTCTTGCTTTCCTTTTACAACTGAAATATTACTTAACTGTTTTGAAAAGGTTACTTTGACATCGTGGCTTTTGCTGTAGCTCATCAGACCAAACCTTGCTGGGCTATGGTGAATGACATTCCAGAGAAGTGGAAATGTGGAGTGTAATGATGGCTGCTTCATCCATCATTCATTCCTTTTTCTTCAGACCTTCAGAGTAGAGAGTTTGTAGAATTCATAGGTTTTATCTGTACACTCGTTGTCAAATTATCTGCTCTGATTTGCATTGTATATATCCTCTGACATACAATGACATGTTTCTTCTATTTTCTGAGTTAACTGCTGGATATCAGCTATATTGTCCAAACCCTGATATCTGATGAAAAAAATCATTAGGAAAATCTTGCTCTCACTGTCTTATACATAATTCTTACAATCCCATATAGATGATCTTTAAGGTCACTTCAACCCAAACCGTCCATTGATTCTATGATTCTATGGTATATTATAATCACCATTTCAAACTTCAATTTTTGTATTGTATTTTTCTTGCTTGTTTTTCAGGTTTTTTATGGTTTTTGCATAGATACACTGTTAGGCAAAAAGTAATCTATTTTTTAGAACAATTCTACTTTTTACTTTTCTATATCTCAAGGGTGCTTCCTCAGTTGCTGAAATTAGGACAAATCTCCATTTTCCCATCTCTTCTACTTACTCCAGGACCCATCTAAATAAAACCTGCTAATTTTATTTCCAAGAGGTCAGAATCCTTTTTGTTAGAGTGGAGGCTATCCAACATAAATGGAATCCATTGAAAAAGTATCTGCCCAGATACTAATCCAAAAATAACTTCAAAACAGAAACACCAACATTCTGTAAATCCAGACTAATTCTCTTCACTCCCCTCCTTCCACCTGAGGAAACCAAACTGCAAATCATTTTTACTTAGCTTGTTTGCTGCCAAAACCACTCTACCCCAAATCTCCATACTCTTCATAACAGTCATTGAATATTACAGTAACTCTGTTCTGGCAGATCTTAGTGATTTCTACTGAGGATAACTTTTTTTTTTTTTTTTTTGGTAATAATTTCTTTTTCTTTTTGTCTTAGAAATTGGAAGGTAAAGAACCTGATGTAATCATTGTGTGTATAAGGAGATCATCTAAGGTCTTAATGATTATATTAATTTCTTCACTGCAAAATACCTGAGGGGTGAGAACAGACGAGGAGTGCTGGTCTACTGAGCTACCAACATTCATTCCTAGGAAACAGATTGTTTCATGGAAACCTTGGGACCTTGGGAGATTTCCTTTTAGAGCTTATTGCAGGAGTCAAAGGGATCAGGTCATCAAAGACACTGACTGCAACAACTGAATCCAGACAAAAGTCTTCACGGATCCTTGTCCAGGAACTGAGATATTGTTGTTTCATTTGTTCCAAGAAAATAGCACACAACAATCCTGCATTCTTAGACAAGAATAATGAACATGTTAAAGATTAAGCTGCTGGGAAAATCAGACTGAGATTGAGAATTTAAGCTTGCTGAGAACTTCCTTTTGTACACTGAATGTAGAAACAAGGTGCTTCAGCCTTCTGGCCAGCAACATGTAAGCAACTTTGCAAAGTCTGAAGATCCAGAAGCAGCAAGGAATCCTTGATGTTCTGTCCTGCCTAGGAGTGTTCTTACTGCCAAGTGCCTGTTTGCCTACTAATATAATACTTTTTTGACTGGAGAGAAGTTCAATCAAATTTTTATTTCATTGTTGCAAGAACCTGGAGATGGAGAATCTGCATCAATGACAAGTCATTGATATAACAGCTCCTAAAGGTCCCTGGAAAACTTCCAGTAGCTAGAATCTGAGGCTAACAGCAGGATCACATATAAACCGTATGTGAGATCCCACATGAGAGTGAGAAATAACTGTGATTAATTTGGGCTACTCTTATACATATTGCAAAGAGAAAGAAAAACATATCAATTACAGGGCAATACCATCTGCCCAACAAATCAGCAATACTTTGTGACTGAGAGTATCGGAAACTCAAACATTATCAGTGGAGAGGTTTATCCTTTATCCCTAGAAGGATCCTCATCAGCCATGGATATATACAGGCACAAAGTTTTAGGATCTGTTATCTGGATTTGCAAATTTGTGAGTAGTGTTGTCCATTAGAAAAGAGCTCATCAAACACAGCTGGAGCCTTAGGGAACTATTTTACATGCCTTATGTTAGGATGTCCCATCCTCATGTGTGACAGGACAAGATGGGCTGAGCCAGCCTACAAGCTCGTTGGGGCTGAGCAGAGCACTGACTCTCTCCTTTCTCCTAAACTCCTTGCCGAGTCCCAGGGGCACAATTGCGTTTCTCCCCCCATACCAGCTTTACTTCTGTTATCTCTGGCTCTTCAGGGAGCTGATTCAGTACACTGTGCTGGCATACAACTGACAAGAAAAACAAATTATTTATGTTGTCATCATACCCACTTCATGTTTCTGCCGTCACAAAATGCAAGAGGTAAATGTCTGTAGACTTCAGTGGGGACACAGGTGTCTTGTCCTGCACCTTCTGTATCAGCGCACATAAACCAGGAAGATTTTCTGCACTGAACAGGTTTCACTACACACAAAAATAGCAGCTGTCAACAGTTAGCTGGAGATTGCCAAATTTATATATTTGTTTATATATCTCCATAATTTTTCCCAGTTGGAACAGTATCCAGAGTGTGTAGAGATAAAATATCAGCAGTGATTTGCAGGAGTTAAAGCCAAGCCCACTCCCTTGCCCAGCACTGAAAATCCTTATAACCTCACTCTTGACAAAGCACTAGCTCAGTGCGATCTATCACCCAATTCCTGTTGCACAGAGAATTCTGCCAGCTATCTTAGAAAATGCATTGCATGAAATCTTGGCCACTCTAAAGACTGAACAAAACTTGCATCACTAGGGCAGCTTTCCACTGACTGTAGCAGTCTTGATCAAAAATGAATTCAATTTTCCCCTTTCTTAATGTTAGGGAAATCAGAAATTTTGCCACCCCTGAGATCATGGTCCAGGCTTGCTTTGATACTGAAATAAAAAAAAAAAAAAGAAACAAAAACCAAAACCGAACCAGCCCTAAATGTAGAAATTTGAACTATTCAGTAAGATTCTACATTCAAAGTTATTCCACTGCATGAACCCAGCAATTAAATACAGGGTCAAGAAACTACTGCATAAAAAGCAAATCAAGACAACAACAAAAAACCCTTACTTTTCTAGTAGACTTTTTTTCTACCCTGCTATTCACAGCACAAATGATGAGAAACTGGTGGAGAAGTAGATGTAGCACAGGCATTATTGCTTGAAGCAGGTGTTTGGATTAGATTATCCAAGATGTCCCTTTCAAACACATCCCACAATATGATCCTGCAAAATGATCCCACAGTATCTTTTGGTCAGGAAAACATTCCCTTGCAGACTGATGTTAAAAAAGCCTGAATCTTAGGAATCCTTAAAAGGTTCTTGACAGTCTGGCAGATGTTAATAGCAGCTAGGAAGCTTGTATCAATATGTCCAACATATCCACAACACTTTACTCACTTGGAGATGAAGATAATATTCAGTTTGTAATTCACGCCATCTTGACGTTTTCCTGCAGCATGAAAGATTTGGTGCAGTGAATATGCACCTAGATTCTTAATAGTCAGACAGGAAACAGAACAATTTTGTCACCATGTTAGTGATATTACATTTTATAATATGTTTTTAAGTACTTTCTTGAGGCTAGCAAAGTAATTTTACTTCCAGTGTAAAATATAGCTAGATCTGAGACTTCATTTCAGGGCAGGGGTCCCTGTGTGTGCACAGGAGATAAAACAAGAGAGAAAGAAACAGTCTATTAAGGGACTAAGTTCTTATCATTTTCTGAATAGACAGAGTAAATGATTCTGTCTTTTGGCTGAAAGGGATAACTATAAACAAAAATGGACAGTTTGCTGTGAGACAGATATGTATCAAAATGAATAGTTTAGTTTTAGCCATGTGGAGTTTGAAGTGATAGTGGGCCATCAAAGATTACATCTGACAGAGGGAAATTCAACGTTGAACCACTGTTCAAGTTTTTGTCCATGTATGGATAATCCAGAAAGAGAAAGCAGTGCTGCATATTTCTGTGTGAAGAATCTACTTGTATATGATCTTTATAATTTATACTTCTGTATATGATATTTATATATGTATAGTGAACAGAAAACCAAACAGATATAGGGGGAAGTATATAACAGAAAAAATAAATGCATGAAGAAATCTTTTTTTGAAACATCATGTATCACTAGAGAAATAGGTAGTCTGAGAATTTACAAAATTTTACACCCTAAACCCTCTAGCATCTTCTGTTACTAACAGTTTCAACATGAACTCTGATACTTAGAGTTTCCTGCTGTCTTTGAAGCTTTGAACTAGCCATGATGGAGGCTTTAGGTGCTTGCAATAGCCCAAGGAGAACTTGGTGTTTGGCAAAAAATAAATGAACAATCCGCATGCCTTTCTAGACTCATTACTGCTGTCAGAACTCTAGCTGCTAATCAGTCTGATTTTGTCTTAATCTCAGATGGATTTTTTTGCTAACTACAGAAGCAAGCTGTTATTTTCACTTTTAGTGTTTTCTCTGCTTTTGTGCCATTTTAAAGGAAAGCTTCTGCATTTACTTGGGTTGTATATGCTTCGTTACAGTTCCCTTGTTGTTATTTATACACACTCACACATGGGTATTTATTGTCTGCTGTTTTCTGTCTCATGCAGAATGTTCCTGGTAGTTTTACTTTGTTTGTCTTTTGACAAAGGAATCAGAACTTTACTCACTTTCTGTTGTTTGTTTGTGGTTTTTTTTCTTTCCCCCCAATGTATATATATGTTTATTGGCTCAAATTCCTGTTTTTTTTATATGTCTCCTGATACTAGATATCAGGTTAGCTTAACTCTGTCATAGTACTATTCACATTGTCTTTTTTGGTTCCACCCTTTTCCATTACAAGTATTGCCATACTGTAGAAGTTGGCATGTATTGCCAACTGTTTCTGGTTGGTTTATCTGGTGCTATTTTTTTATGTGCCATTTTACCATTACCATTTTCATTGTTCTTTTTAATGATAATGTTAAACTATAAGATGGAACCTAAACTGAGTTCTGTTTGAGTTATTATCTTTACCTTGCATTTTGTCTAGGTCTGTTGAATCTTTATTTTATTACAGAATATTATATAACCTTCATTTGAAAATTATCTGTTTTGATATTTCTACTGTTCTCTATCAATGCATTTTTACCTCCTGGGTAAGGGACACATAAAGATACTGGCTCAAGATTATTGTTCCAGTTATAAATGTGAGGATAGTATTTTATAATAATTGGTGCCATAAAAATAATTATCTGAAAAATAAAAAGAACAAGAGGAACAGCTGATGGAAATAATGAAGCAGAGCATGCCAGAAGCAGTCCTTTTTGCCATATCGAGAAGCTCTTTTCCTCAGTCTTAGAACCAAGGACAAGAAAAACAGAGATTGGCAAAATATCCTTTTCTACACAATATTGAGAAAGCAATTTTCACAATGATATACAACGTGTTTCCCTTGATTTATTTTATATCTCAGCTCTGCATTTCTTAGGAAATCTTGAAGGTGATCCTGCCCCCCTGCTCTCGTGAGACCTCACTTGGAGTATTGTGTACAGTTCTGGTGTCCTCAACATAAAAAGGACATGGAACTGTTGTAACAGGTCCAGAGAAGGGCCATGAGGATGATCAGGGGACTGGAGCACCTCCCGTATGAAGAGAGGCTGAGAAAGTTGGGGCTGTTCAGCCTGGAGAAGAGAAGGCTGCATGGAGACCTCATAGCAGCCTTCTAGTAACTGAAGGGGGCCTATAATGATGCTGGGGAGGGACTCTTCTTTAGGGACTGTAGTGATAGGACAAGGGGTAGTGGGTTAAATCTTAAACAGGGGAAGTTTAGATTAGATGTAAGAAGGAAGCTCTTTACTGTAAGGATGGTGAGGCACTGGAATGGGTTGCCCAGGGAAGTTATGAATGCTCCATCTCTGTAAGTGTTCAAGGCCAGGTTGGACAGAGCCTTGGGTGACCTGGCTTAGTGTGAGATGTCCCTGCCCATGGCAGGGGAGTTGGAACTAGATGATCTTAAGGCCCTTTCCAGCCTTAACTATTCTATGATTCTATGATTCTTTGTAGTCTGATCTTGAAACAAAAGAATTTACAAGTGAAGAACAAATGTTCAATAACAGTACCACAAAAATATATTTAAAATTGTTAATGTTGGTAAATACTTGGAGTCAGAAAGCTTGAAATCTCATATAAGAAAATACACAACTTTTGCTCTGTGCTTCCTGTGTCAGACCTAAAATATTGTGTAACAAGACAATTTTCAGTGAAAGATTTCCAATGAAACAAATTAACTACTTCAGTAAGCCAATCCACTACTTAATACATATTTGTGTAGAATGTTCAGTGATAGGAATGATTTTGTAAAGCATGTCTTGAGATTAAAATTAGAAATTAATTAAGCAGGAATGTAATTGTTGGTTTTGTGCCTGAAATACGTCCATTCCTTAGCACTGAAGATTAAGTGGCTGAGACAAGACTGAATTAGCTGTGATTTGTTTTTCCCTGAATCAAATAGAAATGATAAGATTTTTGTAAATCAAATAAACCCAGATAACTTGACATAAAAGAACTGAGTTTTGCAGCATATGCTGTGATCATGCTTTTGCAGTAGTTGTTGGCTCTGTTTCACAGAGGAAAAAGCTGAGCCATGGAGAAGGAAGTAACTAGTTCAAACTCACACTCATGGGAAAGTCAGGTATGCATGGTCAGGTCTCCTGCATCCGTCTTTCTTCGTCTTACTCTATTGCAATCTTTGGAGTGAACAGCAGGCTTGGAAAGAGGAAGAAAGAAATTAGAAAGGAAAAAAAGAGCTATTTAGTACAGGTCATGTTAAAAACTGGAACTGAATAGCGAGTTCCCTTGCATTCTGAATTTCCAATCTGATGGCTGTTGTCAAGGAAAATACTGCCTACAGAAATGGGCATATTTTCAGTTTCCCAGACTAATATGAACTATGGATCTTCTGCTGGAAGGTATGTATTTACATTCTTGAAACAGTTAGGTTTTTATGTTTGTCTTTTATCCTCTTTTTCACTGCTACCATGAATTATGCTAGCTATAAATTGTTCACACTTGCAGGTCTTCTATAAACTAATTTAATATTTAATCTACATATTGTTTGTGAACATTAAACACATGAAAAAAAAGTGAAATTTCTCTTCAAAGTGCAATAATCCTTAGGCATTTTTTTTAAAAGTGCGATTTTACCACTATTCCCATCTTCAAATAGAAATGTGTCCTAAATCTTTTCAGTCCTGCCCTTTTGCATAATGCAGTAATATTGGATAATTTATTTTTCTTATTTAATAATGTTCATAATTACTATAATATTTATTATTATTCTCCCTTTTGGATATAACTTAAAAAATTAATTTTCTTAGATGGTAATACACAGTGAACACAACAGGCCTTTGGGAACTGGAAACAGAACAATGAACCTATCATGTATTATGCAATCACTGGCTTGCATTTTGCTTACTATAGGTAAAAGCCTCTAGTGACAAGGAGGAGAATAAATAGCTATCCCTTTAAGTGCAGCTCTGGAAAGCAGTAGTAAACAGGTTTGATAGGAAAGATGCAACAGTGCTCTTAATTATGTTTGCATAAATGCAGAAAACTTGTTGTTTTTTTTGTTTGTTTGTTTTTTTGTTTTTTTTTCTGATATGGCCACTGTATGTTATTATTATTTCATCTGCTTCTGTCTTTTTAATGTGTCTGTGGCTTACTTATATGGCTGCGTTTTATTTTAATTATTTGCTTATTTGCTAATTCCTCAGCTCAAGGACTGCCTTTTTATATTGCATTTCTAAAATACCAGTCTCTGTGATGGGCTCCTAGTCCTTTTGTCAATACCAAGATGATTTTATATTTTTTTTCTATTAAACATCTTGCAACTGCATGCATGTGTGCAACCTGACTGAACAGGGCACTCTATGAAGACAGAAAGGTACACTTTTACTCAGAAAGAATGTGAAAGAACACAAAAATGAAAGCAGAAAAGTAGACTCAGATGCAACACTCAAATAACATGACCACAATGATCTAGAAAAGAGTACACTATCCTTATGACTCTGAAGGAAGAGGTTTTCTTATCATTTCAACATTTGTTTGTACCTGTTGTGGAAAGTATGGGTATGTAGAAAACCTGCTCAATGTTATATTATTGTATTTAAAGCTGAAACCTCAAGCCCTTAACGGATAGGAAATGAAAGAATGAAGATCTGTATGCAAACTTAATTTGGCTTTTTGTGATTATGCTTTCTAATTCCATCCGCAATCTCATTAGTACACGCTGTTTTTCACAACACGCCTGCCTGATTGAGTACTCACCTTTTAAAGTGTTTCGTTATTTTGTTTACGCATGTAGCTCCTGTCCCTTATCTCTTGCACTTTTCAAAACCAAAATTGTCCTAAAGACAATTATTGAACATTCTCTGAGACTTCGTATTGTTTGTATTATTATCCAACAGCTACACAAATAGAAATTGACATACTTTCAGAGCACCTCTGTAGCATAAGGTGGTTCATTTATTTCATACCTTGAGGACTGGGGAACAAAAGAAATAAACAGTTCCTACTGGAAGACTTTTTCAGTGCATTTAGCACATTAAACATTCAAAGCACAGCACTTCAAGACATGAAAAGCAATGATGAAAGCACAACACCTTATCGATTCAGGCTTAAGTAAGAGATCCAGATAATGAGTAAACCGTAATTGTCATGCATGAATAGTCTGGCTCTAGTGACTTGCCTAGCATCATAGACAACATCATGGAGAGAGGCAAGGTAGAAGATAATTCTGATGACGTTTTAATGAAGAGATCAGACTTTCTGCTTCTGCTTCCCTCTGTACACACCTTCTGGCCTGTGGGCCAATGGAATGTACACCTTTCACAGTAAAACTATGATTCATTTTCAGGCTATTCCATAAAACTGAGCCCCAATTACTGTTGCAATAGAAGTGTGTAACATTTAAGTAAACTTTTCACCGAATAAAGTCATACAAGAAGTTTAAGAAAAGATTGCACAGGGAAGTGTGATTCTGATGCTTTGCGAGCTTCATGTTGCTTCAAAAGCAGTGTGCAGGTAACGGTCTGCTGGTTTGTTTGTTTGTTTTTAAATCAGAAACAGGAGCAGAATGTTACACAATGTGGCATCATCCTAGTGTCTTCATGGTTTGCCTGTGTGTTGGTGTCCTGGGTTCAGCAGTAGCAGTCATTTTTTCTCCTTCTTAGTAGCTGGTGCAGTGCTGTGTTTTTGACTTCGGCCTGAGAACAGCACTGATAACACCGATGTTTTTAGTTACTGCTCAAATGTTTAGTCTGACCAAGGACTTTGTGAGTCTCGTGCTCTGCCAGGGAGGAGAGGAAGCCGGGAGGAAGCAGAGACAGGACACCTGACCCAAACTAGCCAAAGAGGTATTCCATACCACAGCACGTCATGCCCAGGATGCAACTGAGAGTTACCCGGAAGGGCTGGTTCAGTGCTCGGTCAGGCTGGGTATCGACGGGTGGTATTGTATTCTCTTCCCTTGTTATTTCCCTTATCATTATTATTATTGGTGGTAGCAGTAGTGGTTTTGTGTTATACCTTAGTTATTGGACTGTTCTTACCTCAACCCATGGGAGTTACATTCTTATGATTCTCCTCCCTGTCCCTCCGGGAGCAGGTGGGGGGAAGAAAGGGGGGGAATGAGCAAGAGGGCTGCGTGGCTGACTTACGGCCTGGGCTTAAACCACGACAGTTCTTTTTGGCACCCAGCGTGGGGCACGAAGGGCTGAGATAAAGACAGATCTGACCAGAATGTGTCAAATCGTATTTGTGATAAGCATTCATTTTTTCAGGTTTATAGTCACTCGTCACAATGCTGATTTATTAGCTTTCAAAGTTATTGTTTCTGATCTGACAGTTTCAGTATGTCATACCTTACTTACAGCTGGTATTTGCTGTGTTAGTATTTATCAGGTGGGGGGCTTGGGCTAAGGTTCTTGTCTCATTTTACTTTATGGTAATGACTTGTAATACAATAGAATCATTGATCATGAAACTGATCTGGCTTATGTTTCCAGTGTGGTCACCACCTTTATACTTTGGGAGGTATATAATAGAAGTGCTTAGCAATTACACATCTTTTTTCTCCTTCTTGGGTGCTCAACCGGTGAAGGAGACATTCTCTTACCCTCCCAGCTACTCCCCACCCCCCCAGACTGTTTACAGCATCATTGGAGAATTTGAAGGTTTTGAATGGCCCTTAAATACCCTTGAGACCTGTTTGCTGATTGTGATGGGGATCACCATGTTGGCACACATACAGAGTGTGTTTTGCCCACAACCATCTCGTCTGTTCCCGAGAGTTAAGCAGAGTTGGGTTTGGGCCTTGTCTGGGGTTAGATGGTGATATAGGAGGACCAAGAGATTTTCCCTGAGGCTGGACAGCCATGAGTGGCAGGGTGTGTGGGATAGTATGGGCAAGTATCTAGGTCAGTGGGCCCTTCCAGTGCTTTGGAATTTCACCACTGAACAAGTGCAAAATCCAGAAAAAATTAATAAAACACTTACATGAGGTGTGTTGTCATTCTGGCCTTAGCAGAGAGGGACAAATTATGGCAACATGCTGGGTCTTGGCCTATGCTTACAGAGCCTTCTTCAACACTATCCAACGCCTTCAAAAGGAAGAACATGTCCCTGGATCTGAGGGCAAAGATTTTGGAATGTCACCAGAGGAGGAGGTGATGCGTGCTGAAGAGGCCCCACCATATAATAAACTGTCAGAAAGTGAAAAGCAGTATTCCTTGTTTGCTGATGGGTCCTGCTGTATTGTGGGAAAGCATCGGAGATGGAAGGCAGCTGTATGAAGTCCTCGATGACAGGTTGCAGTAATTGGTGAAGGAGAGGGTGAATCGAGTCAGTTTGCCGAGGTGAAAGCCATCCAGCTGGCCCTGGACATTGCTGAACAAGAAAAGTGGCCAGTACTTTATGACAGTAACTGACTCATGGATGGTGGCAAATGCCCTGTGGGGGTGGTTGCAGCAATGGAAGCAGAGCAACTGGCAACGCAGAGGTAAACCCATCTGGGCTGCTGCACTGTGGCAAGATATCGCTGCCCGGGTGCAGAACCTGGTGGTGAAGGTACACCATGTAGATGCCCATGTACCCAAGAGTTGGGCCACTGAGGAACACCAGAACAACCAACAAGTGGATAAAGCTGCTAAGATTGAAGTGGCTCAGATGGACTTAGATTGGCAACATAAGGATGAATTATTTTTGGCCCAGTGGGCCCATGACACTTCAGGCCATCAGGGCAGAGATGCAACATATAGATGGGCCCGTGATCTAAGGTGGCCTTAACAGTGGACACTATTGCCCAGGTTATTCATGAGTGTGAAACATGTGCTGCAATTAAACAAGCCAAACGGTTAAAGCCTCTTTGGTATGGAGGACGACGGCTGAAGTATAAATATGGGGAGGCCTGGCAGATTGATTATATCACACTCCCACCAACCCGCCAAGGCAAGCGCCGTGTGCTCACCATGGTGGAAGCAACCACCGGATGGCTGGAAACATACGCTGTGCCCCATGCCACTGCCCGGAACACTATCCTGGGCCTTGAGAAACAGGTTTTGTGGTGACATGGCACCCCAGAAAGAATTGAGTCAGACAATGGGACTCATTTCTGGAATAACCTTATAGACACTTGGGCCAAAGAGCATGGCATTGAGTGGATATATCCCATCCCCTACCATGCACCAGCCTCTGGGAAAATCGAACGGTACAATGGGCCGTTAAAAACTACACTGAGAGCAATGGGTGGGGGAACTTTCAAGCACTGGGATACACACTTACCAAAGGCCACCTGGTTGGTCAAAAGCAGAGGATCTGCCAACAGGGCTGCTCCAGCCCAGTCGGAACTTTTACATATTGTAGAGGGGGACAAAGTTCCTGTGGTGCACATGAAGAATTTGCTGGGGAAGACAGTCTGGGTTATTCCTGCTTCAGGTAAAGGAAAACCCACTCGTGGGATTGCTTTTGCTCAGGGACCTGGATATACTTGGTGGGTAATGCGGGAAGATGGGGAAGTCCGATGCGTACCTCAAGGGGATTTGATTTTAGGGGAAAACAGCCAATGAACTCAATTGTATGCTGTTGCCTGCTATGTAATACTTTTATAGCCCACCAACTAGATGTCTTCAGGTCACCAGCGACTGGCCCTGACTTCCCTCCGACCATCATCCCAACAGAGAATGAACTTTGATAGAACCGGACGAGTTCTACAGTAAAGGAATGATCAGCATCAGCAGGCAACGATCCAACATTGCACATAGCCTCTCCTGCCCTGAAAGACTGTTACAAGAGATGGAACCTGACATCATGAACTGAATGGACTCAGCAGCTTTATAGGGATTGGTCCATGCACTAAGGAATGATCTCTCTCTGTGTGTGTGTGTGTGTGTATGTATATATATGTATATATGTAAGAGCGATGGTATATTGAAAATGTGGGATCTGAGCATGACGTGAATGGTATGGAATAAGAGGTGGATACTGTCCTTGGATCAGCAGTAGCAGTCATTTTTTTCTCCTTCTTAGTAGCTGCTGCAGTGCTGTGTTTTTGACTTCGGCCTGAGAACAGCGCTGATAACACCGATGTTTTTAGTTACTGCTCAAATGTTTAGTCTGACCAAGGACTTTGTGAGTCTCGTGCTCTGCCAGGGAGGAGAGGAAGCCGGGAGGAAGCAGAGACAGGACACCTGACCCAAACTAGCCAAAGAGGTATTCCATACCACAGCACGTCATGCCCAGGATGCAACTGAGAGTTACCCGGAAGGGCTGGTTCAGTGCTCAGTCAGGCTGGGTATCGACGGGTGGTATTGTATTCTCTTCCCTTGTCATTTCCCTTATCATTATTATTATTGGTGGTAGCAGTAGTGGTTTTGTGTTATACCTTAGTTACTGGACTGTTCTTATCTCGACCTGTGGGAATTACATTCTTATGATTCTCCTCCCTGTCCCTCCGGGAGCAGGTGGGGGGAAGAAAGGGGGGGAATGAGCGAAAGGGCTGCGTGGCTGACTTACGGCCTGGGCTTAAACCACGACAGTTGGCAACATCTAGAGCTACTGCACAGAACCCTGCAGCTTGAGCTAGTGAAGTAACTGCTGGTCATGGAAAATTGTCTTTGGTGGGGGAATGAGATCTTTTGCTAAGGAGTTTTACACGTTTGCTGACCACAGGTGAATGGTGAGACTCCTGAATTTTTAATTCAGTTCCAGGCATAGCTCCTGCTGTTTCTCTGTAAGACCAATGCCTTCTGCCCCATTTTCCCAGTGTTTCATCATTGCATTATTTTATAGCTCTTGGTCCTGTCTTGGTCTCTGTTACTCTTTCTTGGATTTCCAAACCAGCCTTTCTTTCCAGTTGGTCCTACTTTCTTCTTTCCTGGTCCTCATGTAATCTGCACTGCTCCTTCTTTTCCTTCTGCTGCACCATTGCTGCACCAAGAGAGCTGAGCCTCTTCATTTACTGTGTCTCCTCTCACTCCCATGGCTGCCTCCTCTATCTTCTTGTTCTCATCTGTTTCTTCATCTGCAAAGCTGCACCCAATACTTTTTCACAGTCTGCTTGGTTGTCCAGTACCAGTTCTTCCCCAATATCTGGGATTATCACAAAATCTAGAATCCTTCTTGTCTTTTCTCTTTTGCTAACACTTTACATCTGGTGTCTGAAAACAGCTAATAACTGGCTTTAAGTGATCTTCTTACAGGAAAGATGGGGACGAACTCTTTATCTGGGAGTATAGTGATAGGGGTAACAGTTTTAAACTGAAAGAGGGTAGATTTAGATATAAGGAAGAAATTCTTTACTGTGAGGGTGATCAGGCACTGGCACAGGTTGCCCAGAGAAGCTGTGGCTGCCCCATCCCTGGAAGTATTCAAGGCCAGGCCAGATGGGGCTTTGAGCAACCTGATCTAGTGGAAGGTGTCCCTGCCAATGGCAGGGGGGATGGAACTAGATGGTCTTTAACCTTCCAAAGCAAACAATTCTATGATTCTGCTCATCTTAAACTGATCATGTTGTCTAGTAGTAGTCTTAGTCTTCATCTTGATCCACCTCCCATCACAAGAATCTGCTTACGTTTTTCAGACTACTGTCTCATCCTCCCCTTGGGGGACCCTGAACTCTGTGGCCTGCAGCATGCAAAGCATAAAGTAAACCTGTTGGGGTCTTATCTGATAAACAGTAAAAATTCTCTGTTGAGATGTGCAAGTGTCAATTTTTAAGGGACTTATATCTTATTTGGAAAAGAGCAGATATTCTTAAGGAAAAAGGAAACATACCCGGAAGAAAACTGCAGCATGTCCTGATAAACTGCATATCTCTGCTCTGTATCATGGGGACAGGGTAAAATGTGGGAAATTCGTTTAAATTTTTTTAAGATTATCATGATTTTGTCCCAGCTCCATGTCAGGCCTATCCTGAATCTTGGAAATGTTTTATAAATTTTGGCTGAGAATAATTCCATGAACCTCAAGAAAATACCTTCTTCATGCAGATGTCTGGCACACAGAATTCCTGCTGGAATAGCTATTAACTTGATTAAGTTCTCATCTGTCTGAAAACAAGGCCTTATGATAGAAAGTATCTTGCAATATAAAAGATAAATTATGCTGAAACAGTCAATACCAGAAACTATGGAGAGTGGCCAGGTGGGTGTGTGCTAATAGGACTACAGGAGTAGAAGATGGAGTGACAGTGAAGGATTAATACACAAAAGAATGGGAAGGAGATAAGTAGGAAAGAATGGGAATGAGAAAAAACATGAGGAAGGAGAACAAGACTGGAACAGTGAGGAAAGCACAGTACAGAAGTCAAAAGAAATCAGTGCTAAGCAGACACACTGCTTCACACTCCTTAGAGGACTCTGTCATCCACTTGTCCCAGTGGATCACCGTATTTCCCAGTTATTCCACCACCAGCACTTGGCTCACTCATTCCCACTTTATTGCATTTGCTTTAGTAGTGTGTTTGTCTCTCCTACCCAATGATTTCTTGGAGAAAAAAGCATCATCACTGGTTCCTGGCAGTTGCTTTCACTCCAAAGCCCTATGTCTTCACCCTCTGAACTCACAGACCTAAGCATCTGCAAGTCCCTTAGTGGGCACACAAGCCCAGTGACTCCCCAAGTGGTACAGTGCCACAAGGGCAGATCAGCAAGAGAACATGGCTCAGTCTTGCAGAAGCTCAAAGACACATCCATGCTTGTGCTGCCATTTCTCTTACACACAATGCAACAATGAAACTGAGCAGGAGTGGGATGACCCATTTGTTTGGTTGCCATGACAATGTGTTACCCAGCTCAGACCGCTGCTCTGGGCAGCCTTGCTGCTTGGCTGCTGTGGGCTGATGATACTAAAAAAAAATAACACAGGAGTCATCAATTGTCATTGCACTGCACTGCATTGACCTCTGTGAGGTGAGAGGTGGAGCTCATCTGAAGTGACAGAGGTCTGCTGCTCAGAATATAGAAATTCTTTGAAAAGAAAGGGGTTTTGCTTTTTGTTTGTTTATTTGTTTTTTCTAAGAGGGATTAGATTAATGAGATGAGGATTTATTTATTTATTTCAAATTCCAGAGGGGTTACTTAGTTTTTAATGCTAATGTAATGCTACAAATAAGATACGTAAGGAAACTGACAGTGGTTTATAGACACACAGGCAGAACTGTATTCACATTGCAGCACAAAGAAAAACATTTGCACTGGAGTGGAAGCTGCTGATATCTGTAAGTGGAAAAGCATAAGACACACGTAAAGATATGTCTGAGATCTGATTTAGAACAGTGGATGAAGATTGTTCTGTGTCTGACACAGATGAGGCTAGGCAGCACTCACTCTCCCCACCATGAGCTGGCACAGAAAGGAAAAATACTTCACCACTACCTTATTATCCCACAGAGACAACTTGTCTTTATTTCTTTAAAGAAATATTGGTTTCTCAAATGCAGATCACCCAACAAACATGCCTTGAAGGACCTTACTGAGTCTTTGAGGCATTTTCCATATTCCCCACTTAATTCAGCCTTGCTATGAGTCAAAGATGACTTCCATCTTTAATTCTGTACTATGATATAAAAGAATTTATGATACTATTATTATTACTGTTATTAATGATAAGAATAATAATTTTTATTGCTGAGAACTTAGGAATTAAAATCAAGAGTCTTGTTCTAACGTATCAGAGTCTGTATCTACTTGCCTGTTTTTATTTAAAGAACTGCTATACTTGTTCTTTTAAAAATGCATGTCAGTGAGCAGTGAGCATATAATATGTCCCCTAGATCTGATTTTATTGCTTTCTATTCTTCAGGAGATTTAGGGACATATATCTGTTCCTGTCATGGGAAGAGATGTGCTTTGCAAATCTCTATATCCATGACAAGAGCAGCTCTTAGCAACAGGCAAATTCCCTGTGTAACACTTTTGGGGTGGATCTCCCCTCCCTCTGTGTATTTGTTGTTAACTAAACAAGTTTGGGCCTCCTTGGAGTTTCTGCTTAAATTGACTCAAAACCAACCTCAAAGCAAAGTGTTGTGTACACATTCATGTAAGAGGTGAAACAATGAAGACTTGCACATGGGTTTCTTCCTAGTCTAGATCACCGTTTTTGCTCACCAGTTTTGAGTAGTTCTTCAAGAATGCAGAGCTTCTCACCCCATTTTTAAGGGAATTCTCGAAGGAATGTTCTATTTTGAATATCATGGTAAATGGGGCTTACCAAACATAGATGGTGTCAGAAAAAAAATTATATTTTTCTTTAATGTGAAAATCTATTTTCTAGACAACTGAAAGGGAATGAAACTGTTTAGCAAGATACCAACAAAGCAGTGTCACATGGGAGTTTAGTTAAATGGAAAAATTAGAAATTAAAGTGCAGGAACTGTAATCTGGGTAAGAAGTTAGTTAGAGGGGAGATAGCAATAGAAAAAGTAGAATGGAAAAGTATCTGGCTGGATGGAGGGAGATTACTGGAATTCTTGGGTATTTTTCCAGATCAGTTTTGTTTAATATTTTCAGTAATGATGCTGGTACAAAAGAAAACAAAGAAATGTGATGAGGAAACCTCTCATGTTGAAAATGGTGAAAATCTCATAAGGTAAAATCTCCGTAAAAGAAAATCAGACATAAGCAAGTGGATAGATAAATAGGAGGTGAAATGGGATGGAGTTCAATTAAATGGCCCTCAGGGGCTCATCCGTGGGAAATTACTGAGGAGGACCAGACCACAGTGGATCTGTAACTGATTACTGCTGCCAGCGAAATACAGTTGCTCAGAAAAACGATTGACGGATGAGCACTGCAAGATCTTGTTAATCTGCAGTGTCCCCACAATGCCAGCTACTCAGTTGCATATGGTCACCCAGCGAGGCACTTGAGCTCTAAGAGGTGTAGAGGGAAGGGAAAGGCATCTGGGGAACGCCCAACATGATCAGAAGAGACTGCTAAGCTCAGCCTAGCCTGAGAACATCTGCTTGCTCTAAATATATCACTGAGTACAGAAAAGAATTATTTGTGCAGAGGAAGAGGCAAGAACAAAACAAGATTGGTTTAAACTGATTAAATTTGGTTGTAAGTTTAAACAATGTTTATAAGAGAATATTGAATAAGCTGTTAGAAGGAATATCAAGGGCAAATAAAACATGCTTACTGTGAATGGGGTTCTTGGTATATTTATGAAGAGATCTTGAAGTGCAATTGGTGCAGGTGCTAGGACTCCAGGCCCCAGAATCTATCTTCCAGGTCTGTCTTTCTACATTTCTACATTTATTTTTCCTAGCATCTAAAATTAGCCTCTAGATGTTCTCCACACTTTGCTAATACATTTGGTACCAGCACAGATCGTGCCTTTTACTGTCCAGAAATGCATTCAGATACCCAGTTATATCTTCTTCTGCTCTTTAGCAAAAAAGGCACTGTTTTGAAATTGTTAGTGTCTGGCCTCTATCTCTACCATTTGATTTGTCTTGCAGCCATAATTCCTTGTTATGTGAAGAATGATTGAACTTCTATTGTGGATCCTACAATTCAAGAAAATATGATAACTGTTCCCATATTAAGACTTGCTTCTTTCTTGCCACTCTGATAATTATCAAGTCCCTATAGTAGCAGCTTCCAAGTATTTAGGAACAGAGATGTCTCTCAGTCTTTCCTTTTAAAGGCTGTTGGAGGAAACAATTGATTTGTTTGTGTCTACATGTATTGGATGAGTGAGGGAAGCCTGTGTATTTATAAATAACTGACTAGAGGGAAAATAAGTAATTTAAAAATTAATGCTATGCTACGTTTGGATAAAAAATATTAAGACTCATAGTTAATTTTGTTTCCAAGAACTGCTTCAAAATATAGTCTCATTTGAGCTCACACATTCACAAGCCTCCACATCTTAACAGTTTCTTAGAACAACCATCATAAGAGGTCACTGCAAAACAGAGATGAACCACGTAATTTTCAGACTTCTTCTCACAGAGGGCTTGCCCCTTTGGACGATCAGAATTGCTGACTTTGAGGTCAGTGCGGTCTGGAACCTGCCCCCTCTTAATAATGTAATCTGCTGCAGTATTTGCTTCTTTCATACAGCAAGCTTTCAGTTTCCCAGATGTGAAGTAGTTATGGTGTATTCTGTTAAGGCAATGAGACCTTAAAGCTTTATAAATGCTGCATGGATGCCAAGAACAAAGTGGACAGCAGAGTCTAATTTCCTATGCGGTTTCTTCAAATGAAAGTACAGGCTTACACAGAGAGAACTTATCAACAGATGTTCTGTCTTGAGATTTACACTGGTGGGTGGAAGAATCAATGACGAGAAGCATACAATATCTGAAAGAGAACAGGTACTCAAAAGCATCAAATAAATATTTATTTGCAAATTTGAAAACAAAGGCTAATGATTAACTAAGCTTAAATGTCTTTGCCAGAGTCTTTCTGGAAGCATTCTCTATTACGTGGGAACTGCTGAAATTAAATAGTATGCTGAAGCATGTTAGAAACATATTTTTTCTTTCTGATCTGTGCAGATGGTGGGCTGCTGATGACTCCTGATTGGGAGAAGTGAGAAATCAAATTAGACCCTTTAAGAGGATGTAGAGGAAGAACAGCATTATGAAGGGACCTTAAATTTCCCAGTGCTCTGAGAAGGGTTTGCCTGGACCTTCTCCTGTAGTGATCTCTCAAAGTCTGAAATGATTTAAAATTCAAATAAGCTAGGTTTTAATGGAACATGGACTTAAAGACTAACTATAAAAGATGGTAACCTGGAAATGGTTGGGTGGGAAAGAATGTAAATAGGTACACTGCTTATATATC
This sequence comes from Psittacula echo, assembly GCF_963264785.1. Lineage (NCBI taxonomy): Eukaryota > Metazoa > Chordata > Aves > Psittaciformes > Psittacidae > Psittacula > Psittacula echo. The sequence continues at coordinate 65,756,853 of NC_137739.1, read as the reverse complement.
TAGAAACAAAAGAAGAAACAGCAACAAGGACATTGAAGAGCAGCTAGCAAAAGTAATCAAAACGGCTGACAAATATTTATTGTCAACAGAAAAAAAAGGCCTGCCAGAAAATTTGTAGGATATAGAATACATGTTCAGAGAACACGTAGTAATCCCAGAGGTGGTAGACTTGCTGCATCACTGTTAACAGCAGAAGAAGCAAAGGATAGTCCTATTGAAAAATCATACTTTATGGGGGACTCATCAGACACTGAAGTGATGCTGAAGGGATGCTGGAACTGACTTAAAAAATGAATAGTCACATATCAGCAAGACCAGGGCATATTCACTCATGAGATCCAAAGGAAGTCAAGGCTGAAATATCTGAATCATTGTGCGTGCCCTCTTACTTAGGTTGCATCCATACCTGACAACTCAGGGGTGATATTGTCTATTTTTAAATAAAAAAGTTTCCAGAGCATTTATGTGGAATCAACAGGCCTATAACTCCTAATAGCTATACAGAGTAAATAAGTGCAAACTGCAATAAAGAATGGAATTAGATTTCTGTTGTCTATTCCTCTAGTATCTCAGTCTATGCATGACTTGTGGGCCCCCTGCTCTGAGCTGAAACTCTCTAAGCTCTCCTCTGCTACGGAAACTCCACTTCTATGATCAATATCATACCTTGGGAAGCAGGAACCTTTTCCTGCTCTCTAGAGAGGTGCGCCTTGCCCAGTTAGTCCCTTCAAGGAACATAACGTAAAACAAAAATAAGCAGCCAAACAGAGCTTTTACACTGCAGCTATGGACAAAAGTGAACATCCCTTCTGACAAGCAACCCGACTAGCAGGAAATTCTGCTCCCAATTCACAAATGGAAGCATCCTTAGCGGGCTCAGAAGCCACTCAATCCATTGAGATGTCAACTGCCGTACAACATCCTGGCATAACAGATGTTGTCTTAAGCTAGTGTAAATGATCTTCAAATTTGATGGCAATTAGTTGATTTATGCAAAAGGAAAATTGGGCTCGTTCTTTGGAATTAGGTGATGGACAGCTCCACAGGAATATATGAACTAGAAACATAGAAAACCTTAACACTCAAAACAGAAGAATAAAGATTTTGAGACATCTACAGGAAAAACTGGAGGAAATTGAGTTTGGTGAATTGAAAAGTATAATTCATTAAAATCTTGGAGAAAGTTCAGGAAAAGTAAACATTTTATTGTGATTACAGCACACGAATACAGCAAAAATGTTATTATCATCCTTCTGTCCTAATGCAAGATACCCTAAGAAATCAAAGTGGAATATTTTCCAATAAGCATAATTAAAAGGATAAATATGTAAGATTTATGAAGACAAATATGCAAAGGATATGTTTGCTCACTATACTGGGAAGTGATATTTTAAGAGAAACATTAGCCTGTGTCTGATAAAAGGACTGCAAAAACACTGAGAAGCTTCCTGGCCTTACATTCCCAGAACATCAGAAAGGCAACTCTCTAATGCAGCATCAAGCACCTTTTAGTGGCACAGTTCAAAGCATGGGTAGTATCTGTAATATTGGTTTTTGCCTTCTCCCATAATAAGGACAACTCATTTTATACATCTTAGTTTTTCAAGTCATTTACCAGCTATACATTTTTTTTAGGGAGAACAAGGCCATAGATATGTGTCTGGGATTTCTAGTGGAAAGCAATGAATTTTGTAAATGAGTTCCTGGATGAGTCCAATCTACTGCCCCATGGAAATGACATGTCTTCATCTCTTGTTAGGATAAGTTTCTTTGAAAGAACTCAGAAATAATAATTCCTATCTAAACTAGCAGTTCCTGTGTTGATAGTCTTCAAGGGACACATAGACTTCTTGAAGTACAAATGACTTGAAATCCAATCTGATTCCAAATGTCACTGGGCTTATGGTTTCATGTTGGGCACATTTCTTTATTAGTCACCAACCAGAGATTCTGATACAACTAAAACTTTCAAGTCAAATAGAAAACTGATTTTTAATTATAAAATTAACCCATTTTTATTACTGGAAGAATTTGTGCTGTAGCTAAAATCTAGTTATTTTCATTGGCTACCTTTAAAAGGAAAAAAATTCTCTTTGTATTTCTATGCACACAGAGTGGTCACTTAAAGGCAGAAGGTTAAAAAAAGGGATTTTGCTTAATTTATACATTCTTGTATGCTTGGTTAGAAGCTGTGAAATATCATTTGATTTTAGTAGGAAGCCATACGTATTGAACTGATTGGTACAGTATCTTTATGAGAAATCACTGCAAGTTGAGGAACGCTTTCTGTTTCACAGCAGGTCTATCTTTTAATTTGAGTAACTGACACACTGTGGCTGGAGGAAGAAATAGTGAACTTTTGATTTCAGCCAGCTTTCCCAAGGTACTTACACAGATGAATATACAGATAAAGAGAACAAGGAAAAGGAAAAGCTATAATTGCAGTGTACTGCAGTAGGCTTGTTTCTGACTGGCAGCAAGCTTTGCCTTAGTTCTACTGAAGCAGGAGGCAAGCAAAAGACATCATACCAGATATCTGTTGTTCCTGCTAGTAAGGAGAGTGAGCGGCTACAGAATCACCACTGTCAAAACTCAGGCACCAATTCGTCACAGGATCTGTAAGGTAGCCCTATCTTTTTCAGCCCTGACCTTCTCACATCATCATCCAAGGGTGCATCTTCAGATGCTCAGGAGAGCAACTGGACCTCTGCTGTGAAGACTGTGCAGCCAGATCGAAGAAAGAAGAAAGGAAGATCAGTGCTGCTTTGGTGATACCCCCCTGTGGATGCTGGGTGGGTAGGGGTGGATTTTCTTTATGCAACAATGTGCTTTGTTAAGAGGGCTCTCCCCTTGTGACAGCAGCTCCCATGAGGACACTGAGATCACTAGTAGGTGTTTCTCATCTTGTGCCCCCAGTTTCTCTGTCCACTCATTCCCATGTGTGACTAAAGACTGCTTGAGAGATGTCTTACCAAAATAACTGTGTTAGTTATTTGTCTGGGTTGGAAACAGGAGCAACAAGTAAATCTCACATCCAGGTGGAGGAAGAGAAAAATTCAAAGAGTAGTCCTGTTTTGTTTTGCTTCCCAATTATTCTCTTGCACCTATGGAGATTTTCAAAACTTAGGGCAACTGGAAGCTTCTTCCCACCTACCTGATCATGTAATGCATCCCCTATATTCTGTGCTGACTTCCAGAGGAATGAGGAGTGGAAACATAAATAGCTAATGGCATATTCTCTCTCTTTCTCTCTCTCAAAAAAAACAACAAACCACAACCCAGTAAACTAGAAAAAGCTTGGATGGTGCAGAAACTCAATTGGTTCTGTGTTTTAATGAATACACAATACTGTTGAGGATATTGACTTTCTTTCCTGAGGAAATCCAGCATGATTTTAAAAATTCCTGTACATTGCCAGGCAGACATTAAAACTACTTGGTCAAAAATGTAATATCCTTCTTTCTATATGTGTAGATAGGACAAATAAGTAACCCTTTGAAACCAAACATTTTAAAGATAGCTGAAATTTTCTAATTAAGTATTTTTGGTTAAAAAAAAGAAAAAGGTTTCTGCTAAGCAGAAATGTCTGCCTTCAAAAACTTTCAATTTTCATTATAAACATGAAAATGGCCCAAAATTAGAGAAAATTCTGGCCAAGTTTTTAAATTCTTTTTTAGCTTTTATGTTTATTTTTATGGAAGATCTAAATGGTCTTTTACTAACTCTACAATACTTTTAAGAGAGACATTTGTTATAAAGAGATATAAGCAATTTCAGTCATTCTGTAGAAATCAATTATTTCAATTCAGTACAACAACAAATAATTTGTGACATCCCAATACAAGATTATGTCATTATGTCACATCTGCAACAAACAACAGTTTAGGAGGAGTACAAGAAAATTGTATACTCTTACTGTAAATGTGCATTCTTATCCTTATCATATGCATATGCTCCATTTGGAATTCCCTGGTGTTTTAAAATGCAACGTGCTTGGCCAACTGCTGGGATAATAGCTTCAGTTACATTTCCTATTATGATTTGTTCAATCCTACTCTCTAAAACAATTATACAAATTGTTGAGTGAAAAGAAACTCTCAAGGCAATATAAAGTAACTATAGATTTAATGAAATCTCTCTGAAACGGGTGGATTGTTATAACCCCAAGACCCTAAGACACATTCAAAACCACATTTAGATCCTGGTACAAAAAATAGTTTCCTCCACTGTAAACTCAAGCCTTTTATCACCAGCAGTGCACCACGTGGTAGCATGCGAAGATACACTGAACCAGATTTAACAAGCTAACTACCACCACAGGAAGAGTTGCTCCATGCCAATGCACTATGGCACCAGATCTGGTTGGTCTGTCTTGAAGACTCATAAGGATTTTTGCTGTTGATTGACTTGAGGACATCCATGCAGGAGCAGCAGAGAAGGTCTGAGCAACCAAGCCAGAGAGAAGGCTGCTACAAGACCTAGGTTTCAGTCTAAGCCATTCCTTTAAGATTGGCCAAAAGCAGAACACTAAAAATGCCCCATTTTGTGCGGAGTGCTGACTGAAAGGTGTCAAAAAATTAACAAATATTTCTGTTAAGTCCTCCTGGGTGTAGAAACATCACTTTTCACGTTTACTAAAGTAATGGGGAGGCTTCAAAGAAACAACTGACTCCATTACTATTCTTTTTCTAAAAAATATCCCACAATTATTTAACTTTGAACTACCCAATTAGAATAAAGGAATAGAGGTAAATATAAAGGTATATAAAGGTAGGAATTATGAAAAAGGTTCACTGTATTTTTCACTATAAAATTAAGAAACGTCTTTTGCAGTACTGATTAATGTCTTGTATAAGAGATTGAATAGACAAATTAACTCTACATTAGGATACAGAAGTCACAGGTCCACACTACATATTTTTTATGATCCTAGACTAGAAAACTTGTTAAATATGTTTGATAATTAACAACTGAAATATAAATTGCACACATCCTTAGTGGGGGATACTGAGGATGGAAAAATGTAATTGTTTTCTTTGGCTTAACAGTTTATTTGCTTTGCAGAAACCCAGATATGTTGAAATTGGGTCCACTCACAGAGTTAGGAGACTTCCTATTATATCACTCTATATAAAGTCTTGTGTTTAATGAAGACATAGGATCTTGCATGTATGCAACTTACTGCAGGATTTCCTGTTGCCCTCTTCTATGACCTGAAGCTACTTTGAGCTATACAAGGACTAAGGGAGGAAAAGAGTACTAGAGGGGGACAGCTAATGGCAGGAAGGGAAAGAATAGAAATACCTGATGGACACATTTTATTCCTTCTTTAGCCTATAACCTAACATAGAGTTAGCTGAAGAAAGAACATCCGTAATTGTTCAGCTGGATTATGAAAAAAGAGAAACCTGTGCCTTACGTACAATGGCAGGCTGACCTTGAACGTTCATACACAGCTTCCCCAGTTTCAGCTCTTACAAGTTGGATAGATAAAGGACAGATATCTATAAGACATATGTAACCACAATGTTTTAGTTGTAGCTCAGGACTGTATTACAGCTTCAGCAGAAATCACCTGCTACAATTCCTCCTATCAGGATAGGACAGAAGACAGGATTTGTGAGTTCAGTATGGCCTGGGCTACAGTAGGCCAAAAAAGCAGTGGGAAACGATGCAGAAGAATACAAGGGAAGCACTAGGGCTTTGATGCTCACTTGCTTAACTGTAGTTTTAGCAGCAGGTTTACCATTGTAGTAAAGAACAGCAATATAACTTGAAAAGTCACTTCAGACCTCTTGTTTAGTCTCAGATTCCTGACATAATTTTTAAATCTTCAGCAGTCTCTGTCTTTGACACTGCCTGTGGGTTAGATTTCTCAGTAGACATACTATAGTTCTGTCTGATATAGCCTGTAATACTCCTTTCTAGCAAATTCCTCATCAGCTTTCTTAACACTAGATCTACATTACATGCTGGCAAATCCTATTATTACATGGTGTACTACCATGTTCTGTGCTACTGTGAGCACTTTACATCAGTCCTGTTCAATGCTTTTGGACTGAATGCTATTAATGTGGATTTAATCTTATGTGCTTCCTTTTCTCCTTATCCATTATGAATCTCCTTTGCTTTCTTACTCCCTCCATTCCCCAACCCTCTTCAGGTCTTCTCAGATCCTACAGTGATTTCTCTGTTTTTCAGTTATCATCTGCACCAAAAATTCATTTTCTACTTAGTTTCTGGCAAGCCACTAAGGCATTTATGCACTACAGTGTCCCACTAATGATAGGTTGTGTCTGCTTGTAGCTGCCAAGCCAGCCTACACACCATGAAGAGGAGCTTGACCTGACAGCCACAGTCTGGAAAACCTAGCACCAGCTACCCTTCTTGATGTTTGCGTCTGCCATCTCTGTCTCACATGTATTCTAGCCAGAAGGACAAAAAATGTGCCTGAAGCTATATGCAGGAGACATATATCCTTTTAAAATAAAAGGCTCACTGGAGGAGAATCACAAAGTTATTAGAAGCAGTTTATTTTATGTCTCTTTCTGATTCACCTTTTTCTTCCATGGATTTTTCTTACCTTAGGCTTAGAGAATGACATATTCATTTGCATACTGGTGTGATAATAAATTAGCTACCTAAATCTCTGCTTCCTAGACTACTGAGAAAATAAGAGATACGGTCATGAACATTTTATGTAGCCTCTGGATAGAAACAATATATCCAGAGTCAACAAACAGCTCTTAGATTTCAGTACTGAACTCTTTGACTTCCTAAAATTAAACAAGTTTCATTAAGGCTTGCTAGAAAAAATTGTGCTATGGCCAGGGATTCCCTTGAGTTCAAATAATCATAACAGAGTCATTCTCATGGCTGTAATTCTCTTTGTGCACTTGCAAATGGCCTGATTTGTGGCCATGATGGAGTTAAACGTGTCTGCTAACATACTTAGGGTTCAAAGGTCTACAGGCTGACTATGGATAAATCCTGGAACAGCTATTTAGGACTTTTTTTCCTGTTGTGGTTTTTCTTTGTTTGTTTGTTGGTTTTAGTTTGGGTTTTGTTTTTTTTTTTGTTTTGTTTTATTCTGTACAGTTCACAAACATTATTCTGTTTAATAATAGTAATTCCTGCTCCAGTCCTGATTAGATCCTCAACAGTTTCCTGGATTGGTGATTTTCTTATTATTTTCTTATGAAGAAGAGTGGGAGTCCATAAATGAACAATGTTGCCATCACTCCTGATCACTAGAACCTCTGCTTCATGCTAGCTGCTCCAGCTCCTACCTTGCTTCTCTGCAATTCGTTCAACATTCCTCTGAGTTTCTCATGTTCATTGATTGGAGATGGTTTCTAGAAGCAGTCTAAAAATATTGAGAAGGAATGGCATTCTCCAGCTTTGGCTCTTGAAGCTATTTGGCCCTGTATTTCTGTCAGCTTGAATTACATGATTCTTATTTGATTTTTTTTCCTGACCCCTGGCATCAAATTTGAACATCTGGTCTTCTTTTGAGAAGTTCTTTGAAGCTTCATGTCACTTATATTTCTACTTTCATGTCTGTCTGTTTCCCTTCCTTCTATTTCCTTCTGCCAACCATTCCCTCCTTCTCTGCCTGCACACTTGTCTTTGTTTTCCTTTGATGTTTTACTTACACATGAGGATTCTCCCTCTTCCTTTCCAGCTGTTTTTATTTTTTGTCTTCATGCAGATCCCTGGCTGAAGCACAGATCCACATTGTCCTTAAAATAATTTTCCTGCAAATAAATTATTTAGACATACACATATGTGTGCAAACCTTGTAAAATAGCTGTTGGTTCCAAAGGCACTTTCTATTTCTGACTTCATTTTACTTTTTCAAAGCCATAAGACCCTGCTGGTGGTAAAATCTATTGTCTTCTGCAGAAGGTAACATTTTTATGTAACAAATATATATATTTTCTTTCATGCACCAATACATCATTTTTCCTGTGAAAGGTGAAAAGCTTTATTTGTGAGTGGGAGCAGGTGCAAAAGATTCCCCACAGTGTTATAGATATAAACAGGAAAAATTGGCACTGGCAGTTAAAATAATCTACTAAGCATTTTGATTGGAAGCTACTAACTGATTTGAATGTTCCTTAATGTAACTGATTAGATCACACCCTAAACTTTTGTCCAAGCACTTGGATACATCTCTGTAAAAGAGATTACATGTTCTTTCATCATCAGTGACCAGATATATACTACCTTTATTTTAGATTATTAATGCAGTGACCCAAAAGGATAAAAGTCCTGTCTTCATGAAAGAAGTTTTCTAATTCTGTTTTCTAGCAGTGTCACTAAGCAGAACACAAAATGTTTCTCACAGTCTACAGATAAAAGAACTTAAAATTTTACAATTCATTGCAAAAGATTTTACAAACGTCTATCTAAACATCCATAAAACAAACACCCTGCAATTGTTTTCTAGAGAGAAAACAGGAGAAGCCAGCAGTTTTAATTCTAATATGTACTTCAGAATTGTAATACCATCTTTGCCTTATCACTATTCCATCAAACCATTTTCACTATGTAAATGCATCTAAATCACCAGTCCTGCATCTAATTCAATAAAAAATCACAACAACCAACTAAATCTATAGTCTCATTCAAACTTCATAGACTAAATGGCTGATAAAGATATAGGCACAAGAAAACATTCATTACCCTATACCATGGGGAGCCCATGTTCTTTCAAGGTAAACTATTTCAGTAGTTAACTATCACCACCATTAAAGAGTTTTCCCTAATGTCTATCATAAATCTCCTTTGATCTAATTTAGCCTCGTCTTGTCCTGTTCACTGCAGATAAAAGGAACAAATAATTCTCGTTCCCTTTGCAGCAATCCATTCCATGTGTAAGTTTTTGCACTGTAAGGTCATATTTTCTAAGCCTGTCTATCTTTTGGTTGCAGGCAATGATTTGCCTGAGCATTTCTACACTTAAGTGTAATAATAAGAATAAGACCTTCTGCAAATTTGGAAACCAAGAGATAAAATCTTTCATGCAAGGCTTAATCCAGGTTGGCTGCATAGTAACTGTTAGAAGTGCCTTGTAATTCTTCACATGAATCATACCTAGAACAGGAATAAAGCCTTATAAATGTTTGTAAACAGATTTTTTCCTGGATGAACAGAAATCAGATTCCATGATTATTAAAAATAATGCATCTTTGGTAGTCTGACCTCAGTTTCTGCCGGTCTTCTAGTAATTAAAATTGTAATAACCTGATAATTAAAGTTTTACTAAAACAATTTACTAAACAATTAGTACTTGGGTGCAGCTGAAAGTGGTTCATGAGGGAACAATGAATCCCAATGAGTCCTTCTGCCAAGAAAGGAGAAGCAGGAGGCAGGGAGTGGTTGTAGCTGGCGATTTCACCCTTTACCAAGAACACAGGTTCAAGCAAAGAAACTGAGCCTGCTGCCCTGCTGATGGCTGCTGCTTGCCACTGCCCACTGCTACCCACCTCCATCCACCCTGTCCCCATTCACTGGCAGATAAAACTAGTAACTCATAGATTTGCCAAGCTGCAGTGGAACAGCATTCTCTTCTGTTAGACATCAGCAAAAAAGGAGAAGTGAATTTTTATCATGGCAAGGAAGTGACTTGGTGGAGAACGGTTCAGACCACAGCATAAGGTGATAATGTACGCGGAAGCCCACAACTGCTGAACAGTGTTGCTCAAAGGATTACTTGGTAGTAAGAGCTGAAAAAAAGACCAGTGCCTGAGAAAGAAGGCATTGCCATGCCAGCAAAAACTTCCCAGTTAATCACAAAACCTTCTCACACAAATAGAGTGATATTTTCCACCCGTCTTAAATAAAAAAGATAGGTACCACTGTTGCTCTCGTTAATAGTTCATTCACACTACAGTGAGAAACAAAGTTTAATCAGCTAAAAAGAATTAATCTGTTTCCATGGTGATCAGAAAAGACACAGTTTTTCTCATGATGTGCCAGTGAGTACTGCTACGGAATGTTAGAGAATGTATTGGAGGTAGAAGAGGTGTGGAACACAGTCAAAGAAATTCTGGTGACACGTGCAACTAGAGATGCCCTGAGAGCAAAAAATGTGATAAGGTGAGATGGCCTTGCTGTATGGATGATCAGACCTGGCAGAAGCTGTACCAAAACCTTGTGTTAGTGTTTTAACTGCACTTTGCAAGTAGAGTCATACACCAATAGGCTGAATACCTCAGCAGGCTACTAGCAGACCTAGATAAATGCTAACTGGCTACCAGCCCAGGTTAAAATCTTGTATATGATTTAGTAAAGCTTTAGCTGATGCTTTAGCCTTATCTGGAGAGAATGCCCAACTTTTCACAAAAATCTGTAGGAGCATGGGACTGTTTTATATATAGCAGAGAAGGCAGAATCAAAGGCAAGAAGAATGAGACAGGCACATTTGTCAGTAAGGGAGTGTTCATTAAGGAAACAATGCTGCTCTGTAACGCCCACAATAATTACAAAGATGAAAAGGTTAGACTATTAGTGTGCTAAGATATATTGAATACTTTCTTTGTAAAGAAAGTAGGGTGGGGGAGAGGAGTTTTTAAGATTTGTGTTTTATTTCTTATTATCCTACTCTAATTTGTTTGGTAATAGATTAAGTTAATTTTCACGAGTCAAGTCTGTTTTGCCCATGACAGTAATTGTTGAGTGATCTCTCCCTGTCGTTATCTCAACCCATAAGCCTTTTGTAGTATTTTCTTTCCCCTGTCCAGCTGAGGAGCGGGAGTGCCAGACCAGCTTTGGTGGGCACCTGGTATCAGTCCAGAATCAACCAAACACAATCAGTTATTACTCATGTTAAGAAAATCATAAGAAGGTATAGAAGTGTTTTGTTCAAAACTTATAAGTCAAGAGTGTGTTTGTGGATATGTGAACGGGGACTGTGGCTCAAGTTCATATATTCATCATATAAAGTTAATGGCCAATTTAAAATCATTAGGAATCTGGAGTTTAAAAACTTTGGAGGCTGGTATAGTTTTTTAACTTTAGCCTATGATTTCCAAAAGTTTTAAGCAGGCATAGATTTGAGAGAGGGATTGAATGATAATTTATTTTAGGTGAAATTTAACAATCTTTAACTGTAACATAAGAATTCAAAGAAGTTTCTATTCTTTTGTTTAAGCAACAGAAATAGAAGCTAAGCATTAGCAGAAAGGAATCTGACATGCACCAAATATATTTGAGTCTTTTAGTTAAGTACACGTTAAGATTACATGTATTCTAATCACATTAGTCATCATCATAAGTATAACTGAATCATATCTTCATCCTCAGGCTATTAGAGGCTGTGTCATTTCTGACACTAGCCTGTCCTGTCATCTCAGGCAAATTTTACATCAAAAAAATTATATCCCAGCATTAGTAAATAATTCAGTAATGATACAGTGATCACTATATATTCTGGGTTTTTTTTTTATTTATTCCATATTCTTTGAACAGCTATTTACATTCTTCATCATACTGTTTGTTCAAAGCAACCATGTATATTAAAGCACTCTGCCATCCATAAGATAGAGAACAGAAATGGCCTGACTCAAATGCCCAAATTAAAACACTGTCTGTGTTGGGAATTTCAAGGTGTGGGTCTACTTTCTGAAGCTGGGATCCCCTCTTAGCACATAGGTGGCTTTGTGGAAGGGGGGAAGAAAGCAGAGAATCAGGCCAGAATAAGCTATTAGCTAAACACAGCCTAGGCTCCTGCCACTAGCTGAGTTCACTAAGAGGAAGGAAAAACACAAGATGCTTCCTTTCTTGCACGCTTTATCACAGGGGTAGGTCAGGTAGACCACACTTGAAAGTAAAGCCCTGAGCATGTCATGAAACTGGATCAGTTCTCAAAAGAACAGTAAAGTAAGACTTTTTTTCCCCCAGCCAAACATTTGGGTGATTAAATTCTGAAAGTCCTGCAGTTTCAGTTGCATTTGAAGTAGAAGATACTTTCAGGAGTCATCTTATTGATTAGAAGAAACATTTGTTTAAAAATGACAGAAATAATATGAATCCCCCAGATGAAAATCAAACCATAAAACTAGATTATCAAGGTAAAACTATATATAACTAGGTTGTCAGGGTGACCTTTTCTGAATTAATTGTAGTCAGACTAACTCCCCCAGCATTACTTCAATATTTGATATTTTTTGAAATATTCTCTTTTCTCACATTAGACATTGTGTCTACAAAGATGAAAATAAAGAAAACATCTGGACACTTCAACACGAATTTTCTGCTAGGTTCCTGTATAAAATACTTGTCTGTTAAGTCCTGCCTTCTAGGAATATCTATCCTACTAAATATTCTGCCTTTACGAGCATTAGCTTTCTTATTCAAAGTTTTTTTATTACCTTAAGGAAATTAGAAATATCTTTATGAAGTGACTGTCCAGTTGGGCTTAGACATCAGAAGAGTTACTTTTTAGCCATTTTCAAAGGATCATTTTTATGGTTTAAACAGGTCTAGGAAAGTGCATGAGTTATAGTAAAAAAAGCCCAAAAAAACAAACAAAAAACATAATTTCTGCTGGGTGAGGTATCTTACAGAAGTAAGACATAATTTGTATTCTGATTATTTTCCTTTTATTAGACTGTCATCTCTCTGGAACAAGGCTCATCATCTTAATATGTCTCAAGTACAACACTGACCTGAAACTTGACTGGACAACTTTAGCTGATCCTTTTCAAACAAGACTCTAGAGATACAGAAAGTGTGGCCTGCAGCTAGAATCTATCATCATTCTACAAAGGTGTTCAAAGAAAAAGATCCACACCCAGTTTGCCTAGTTGCAACTGCACTTTTCTCATTGCCCTGGCTGCAAACTTCAATAAAAGAACAGCATCTAAAGATGGATTCTTTTATCTCAGAGTACAGGTCATTTTACACCTGGAGAAGGTCTATTTATGGACAGTAAATTATTAACTAGTACATTTTCATAAGTTTGATTCACTAGCCCACTTTTTTCCAGGTAGTTTGTACTAACAATATCTTGAGTCCTCAAGGTGCCAATCTGAATCATCATGTCCCTACCTGCCTAATCTGCATGTACAGTCAGATGATTAACAGTACATTAATTCCTGCCCTAGTTGGCTTTTGTTTGTAAAATGCTCAGATAAACTTTGAATTCAGAAATTATAATTGCAATAAAGAAACCTGCCATTTGCAATGTTTTGGTCTTTACTGTATATGTGTTTGAATCAACTTCATTTTCTATATGGAAACAGTCCAAAACCAGCAACGTTGTCCCTCTTAAATAAGTGGTAATGCAGGTGACCAAAAACTTTTAAAGATAGTATTTCTGTCACAAAGCATGGAAATATGAGGCATTGAAAGTTATAAAGTTGCTTAAAGCAATAGATATTTTGCAAAGATACTCTTAGTAGCTATGTTTCTCCCAGACTTACCTCAGAGAAAATTTTATATGCAAAAATAAGAGAAAATCAGTTTCACTTTAAAGTGAATAAAAGTCTATTTTCTCACTTGTGCTGTTTTGCTATACAGGAAAAGACTTTTTTCCTCTGCCGGTGAGAATTTTTTTTTCACTAACACCCAGCAAAGGAAGAACAGATAAAAATACAACATGTGCACAAGAAAAAAAAATATCCTTTTCCACATGCCAGCCTGAAATATATCATCTCTCTTTGTGGGAGTGGGAAGCGAGAATTTATTCCAATAGATCTGCATTTAGAAAAATCTACTAGCCAGCTACTCCAGATAGGGTATCACCCCAGCTCACATAGGTGGATGGTAGATTTTCCATCAGCTAGTTTATGACACCACATTTTTGTGTGTTTTGTGGCAAATATGCAATTAGACACTGTTATCTTCATGGGCCACCTACCACCAAGCCCCCAACTGCATGAACTCACTGTCTTAAACGTTATGTTATCCTTTCCTACTGCTCTTTTTTAGAAGCTGACTGCCAAAAGATCATGGAATCAGAAATCATAGAATAGTTAGGGCTGGAAAGGACCTTAAGATCATCTAGTTCCAACCCCCCTGCCATGGGCAGGGACTCCTCACACTAAACCAGGTCACCAAGGCTCTGTCCAACCTGGCCTTGAATACCACCAGGGATGGCGAATTCACAGCCTCCCTGGGCAACCCATTCCAGTGCCTCACCACCCTCTCAGTAAAGAATTTCTTCCTTATATCCAGTCTAAACTTCCCCTGTTTAAGTTTGAACCTGTTATCCCTGGTCCTATCACTACAGTCCCTAATGAAGAGTCCATCCCCAGCATCCCTAAAGCCCCCCTTCAGATACTGAAAGGTTGCTATGAGGTCTTCACGCAGCCTTCTCTTCCCCAGGCTGAACAGCCCCAACTTTCTCAGCCTCTCTTCATATGGGAGGTGATCCCTTCCCCGATCATCCTCGTGGCCCTCCTCTGGACTTCTTCCAACAGTTCCATGTCCTTTTCATGTTGAGGACACCAGAACTGAACACAATACTCCAAGTGATGTCTCACAAGAGCAGAGTAAAGGGGCAGGATCACCTCCTTCGACCTGCTGGTCACGCTCCTTTTGATGCAGCCCAGGATACAGTTGGCTTTCTGGGCTGCGAGTGCACACTGCCAGCTCATGTTCATTTTCTCATCAACCAAAACCCCCAAGTCCTTCTCTGCAGGGCTGCTCTGAATCTCTTCTCTGCCCAACCTGTAGCTGTGCCTGGGATTGCTCCGACCCAGGTGTAGGACCTTGCACTTGGCATGGTTAAACTTCATAAGGTTGGCATCAGCCCACCTCACAAGCGTGTCGAGGTCTCTCTGGATGGCATCCCTTCCCTCCAGCGTATCAACTGAACCACCCAATTTGGTGTCATTGGCAAACTTGCTGAGGGCACACTCAATCCCACTGTCCATGTCACTGACAAAGATGTTGACCAAGACCGATCCCAACACTGATCCCTGAGGGGCACCACTCATTACTGGTCTCCAGCTGGACATCGAGCCATTGACCACAATTCTTTGCATGCGGCCATCCAGCCATTTCTTTATCCACCAAGTGGTCCACCCATCAAATTGATGTCTCTCCAATTTAGAGACAAGGATGTCACGTGGGACAGTGTCAAACACTTTGCACAAGTCCAGGTAGATGACATCAACTGCTCTACCCCTGTCCATGAGTTCCGTAGCCCCATCATAGAAGGCCACCAAATTGGTCAGGCAGGATTTCCCCTTAGGGAAGCCATGCTGGCTATCACCAATCACCTTGTTGTTTTTCATATGCCTTAGCATGCCTTCCAGGAGAATCTGCTCCAAGATTTTGCCAGGCACAGAGGTGAGACTGACTGGTCTGTAATTCCCCGGGTCATCCATTTTCCCCTTCTTGAAAATGGGGGTTATATTTCCCTTTTTCCAGTTGTTGGGAACTTCACCTGACTGCCATGATTTTTCAAATATGACAACCAGTGGCTTAGCAACTTCATTTGCCAGCTCCTTCAGCACCTGCAGATGGATTTCATCAGGTCCCATGGACTTGTGTATATTCAGGTTCTTAAGACGGTCTCAAACCATATCCTCTCCTATAGTGGGCCCAAGGTCTTCATTCTCACAGACCCTGGGTCTGCCTTCCAAGACTTGGTTGCTGTGGTCAGAGCATTTGCCAGTGAAGACCGAGGCAAAGAAGTCATTAAGAACCTCAGCCTTCTCCAGATCCTGGGTAGCCAGTTCTCCTGATGGCTTCTGGAGAGGCCACATGTTGTCCCTAGTCTGTCTTTTATTTGCAATGTACCTATAGAATCCCTTTCTGTTATCTTAAACATCCCTAGCCAAGTTTAATTCTAACTGGACCTTAGCTTTCCTACACCTGGTCCCTAGCTTTCCGGACGACATCCCCGTATTCTTCCCAGACCGCCTGTCCCTGCTTCCACGTTTTATAAGCCTCTTTTTTCCTTCAAAGTTTCCTCAGCAGCTCCTTATCCATCCAAGGAAGTCTCCTGGCCCTCCTGCTGCACTTCCTTCTAGTTGGGATGCAACACTCCTGAGCTTGGAGCAGGTGATCCTTGAATATCAGCCAACAGTCTTGGGCCCCCCTGCCCTCTAGGGCTATATCCCATGGAACCTTACTAAGCAGGTTCCTGAAGAGGCCAAAGTCTGCTCTCTTGAAGTCCAGGGCAGTGAGCTTGCTGCACGCTCTTATGACTGTCCTGAAGATCTCAAACTCGACTGTCTCATGATCGCTGCATCCAAGGCTGCCCTGGAGCATCACATTTCCAACCAACCCTTCCCTGTTGTTGTGCACGAGGTCAAGCATGGCACCTCTCCTTGTTGACTCCTCTATTACTTGCAGAAGGAAGTTGTCTTCCACACAATCGAGGAACCTCCTGGATTCCTTGTGCGGGGCCATACCTTCACTCCAACAGATGTCAGGGTGGTTGAAGTCCCCCATGAGAACAAGGGCCTGTGAGCGTGAGGCTGTTCCTATCTGTCGATACAGTGCTTCATCCACAGATTCCTCTTGATCAGGCGGTCTGTAACAGATCCCCACAGTAATGTCCTCCATCGCTGTTCTCCTTTTAACCCTGATCCACAAAGTCTCTGTTGACTGCTCACCCGTCCCCAGACAGAGTTCCATGCTCTCCAGCCTATTCCTAATATAAATATCAATTCCCCCTCCCCACCTGCCAGACCTGTCTTTTCTAAAGAGCCTGTAACCTTCCATTCCAACACTCCAGTCGTAGGAGCTATCCCACCATGTTTCTGTGATGCCTATTATATCATACTCCCATAGTCGTGCACACATCTCTAATTTCTCTTGTTTGTTTCCCATGCTACGGGGGTTTGTATAGAGGCACCTGAGCCGAGACCCAAATGAAGCAGGCTCGTTGGCTGGAGTGACTGGAATATCTCCACATTGCTCCAAGCATTTAGTATAGGTCCTGGCAACTGACTGGGTGTGTTGGGATGGAATGATGCCTGTCTCCTCCAACACATTTAGTTTAAAGCTTTCTTGACTAGCCTGGCAAGCCTCCTACCAAAACCTCTCTTCCCCTTCATTGTCAGACCAGCTCCACCAGCCCCCAGTAGACCTGGCCTCCTAAATTGAGTCCCATGTTTTAGATACCCAAACCCCTGACTATGGCACCACTGTTCTAACCATTTATTAGCCTGGCAAATCCTTGTAGCCTTTTTAAGGTCCTCCCCTTTATACTGGAGAATTGACGAAAAGACTACCTGAGCTCCAGAGCCCCTAGCCACCTCTCCCAGGGCTCTGTAGTCCTTCTTTATATTCTCCGGGCTACTGCTACCTATATCACTAGCACCCACATGGATCACTAGAAATGGGTAATAGTCAGTGGGACTTACTAAAGCAGGCAGCCTCTCTGCAACATCCCTGATCCGTGCCCCTGGTAGGCAACACACCTCCCTTGAGACTGGGTCAGGCCATCAGATGGGTGCCTCTGTTCCTTTCAAAGTAGAGTTCCCTACTACTATGACCAGCTGCTTTTTCCTGGCAGCATCAGTAGTGATCTTCTTTACCAGTGCATCAGCTGGTTGTTCATGGTACGAGTGTTTTCTCATCAGCCCCCTGCAGTACAGGAAAGCTGTTCTGGGTGGGGACAACAGATTTATGAGGAAGCCCTTTGCTTTTAATTCTCCTCTTTCTCCTTTTTTTGTTGTTTTGGTTTTGGTTTTTTGGGTTTTTTTTTTGTCACAATTTCCCAGCTTCCTGGGTTTACGGCCTCCTTCTTTCCTCAATGAGCTACAGCAGACACTTGAGGCCCCTGCACAGTTTGGGCCTGGAGCAAGCAGTCCCGCTTCCTCTCAGCTTCCCTGACATCTTTCAGCCTATTGACAGCATCCCGCAGCTCAGCCACCTGCTGCAGGAGGACCTCCACCAGGGAGCACCGAGCGCAGCCCTGGCCATTGGGCACCGTTCCCTCAGGAGACCAGTGCAGGCACTCTCTGCACTCTGAGCTCTGCACTGCAGCCTCCCCTCTCATCGGCTCTGTCTGGGTGCCTACGCTGGCCACCACGGGGGCAGCCAGAGCAGAGCTCCCAGACCGGGCCCTGGTCATACGGCGAGTGCTCGCCATCCCGCTCAAACTGCCTGCACAAACTTCTACGCAAACTGCCTTGACCGCCCTGTCTGCCAAGCAAACTGCCTCTACCCACCCTGCACAGCAAAGCTGTGCAAACTGCCTCGACCAGCCGTGTATGCCTGCCCTGTTCGCTGTGCTCCTGGTCACTAAAGAAAGATTTTTAGTTCTGTTGATATTTCTTCAACTCTTTCTCTTTCTGTGGAAACCACAATTCAAAACAAACTAGGCATGAGAGGGCAAACCATTCTTGCCATTGGGAAGTCAGGCTGTGGAGATACAAGAAGACAGGAAACTTATTCCCTTCACAAAATTAAAAATGTTAGTCTGAGACCTGGAATTAATCATCCAGGCTCTGCATATAGCAAAGGTGGGCAGCTGAATCCTTCCGAGGTATAGAACATTCTCCTAGCCCCTCTCCCCCCCAGAAAAGGTAGTCATGGTTTTTGGTCCTCCCTTTCTCCAAAGAATGCAAACCCTGAGTTTTTACTTGCTGTGACCGTACTGTGGGCAGTAGGTGATACATAGATGCATCTACTAGTCCTTCTCCTGTCTGTGCCTCTGTGTACCTTAGAGGGTACCAGAAGTATTACTCAGGGCACCAGAAGGCTTTTCCTGTTAGAAGGAGAGTTTTGGTAATGTCCTAAATTACTCAGTGATCAACATCATGTTGGAAATCAAATGTTTTCTTTTTTTTTTTTTAATTTGAAATTGTTGCAGTTGCACTTCTGGGATTTTTTCCTGACCTCTTCTTTTCTTTTCTTTTTTGTTTCCTTTTCTTTTCTTTTCTTTTCTTTTCTTTTCTTTTCTTTTCTTTTCTTTTCTTTTCTTTTCTTTTCTTTTCTTTTCTTTTCTTTCCTTTCCTTTCCTTTCCTTTCCTTTCCTTTCCTTTCTTTTCCCTTTTCTTTTCTCTTTTCTTTTCTTTTCTTTTCTTTTCTTTTCTTTTCTTTTCTTTTCTTTTCTTTTCTTTTCTTTTTTTCTTTCTCTTCTCTTCTCCTCTCTTCCCTTCCCTTCCCTTCCCTTCCCTTCCCTTCCCTTCCCTTCCCTTCCCTTCTCTGCTTTCCCTTCTCTGCTTTCTCTTCTCTTTTTTCTTTCTCTTTTCCTTTCCTTTCCTTTCCTTTCCTTTCCTTTCCTTTCCTTTCCTTTCCTTTCCTTTCCTTTCCTTTCCTTTCCTTTCCTTTCCTTTCCTTTCCTTTCCTTTCCTTTCCTTTCCTTTCCTTTCCTTTCCTTTCCTTTCCTTTCCTTTCCCTTTCCTTTCTTTTTTTTGTTTGTTTTTTTGAATTGAAATAAAAACATATTGAAACAGTGGATTTTCCTATCCAGTGGCATTCTGGCTTATCTATGATCTGTGTTTACCCCCTGCCTTGCCCGAAGTGTTTCACTGGTGTGATCTCTTCTAGAGACTGATTTTTAATTTTGGAGTTAGCTGTACCATTATGAGATGCTAGCAGCAAAGGAAATAAGGCTTGAAATGTCTCCATACATTAGTAGTTTGCAATACAGACATGAAAACCAGCAAACCCTGAGGTATACACAGTAGACCCACAGTTTCCTATGCTCTGTAGGCTGTTGATCAGTAACTACTTTCTCCACAGCAAGACAAGGAAGAAGCGGTTAAAAGAACATATGACTTTTTAAAGAATTTGAACCTCTAAGCTTGACCTTTATACAGGCCAATATTTAGGGTACATCAAGACAGATTTTATATGTGTCCCACCTTAAAGCTGTACAATGGAGAGAATAGCTTGAGAACTTGGCCTAAACTTCCCTAATTCTTCATGTTCCCAGCTCTTTTTTTTTTTTCTTTCCTTAGCCAAACCCCATAAAAATAACAGCACTGACCTTTTCTGGCAGAATTATGGATGTGATTTCTTTAAGGAAATCATTGTGGTTCTAATAATAAGAACCATCTGTCTCATAAGGGTTTGTTTGTTTTCAGACACACTGTGTAACAGTGAACATTGTTATAGAAAAAAATATAAATTATATGCTGCTGTAGAAGCTTTAAAAATTCTGTGTAAATTTCTCTGCTGCTGTAAATAGGTATGGTTTCACCCCATTACCGTTGCAGATAATCTAGCCTACTGTGTTTCTGATATCAAATAAAAAGATAAGCCACTTAAAATCAGGCTAACTTTTAAGCCACTGCTTGTGTCACCTGCAATAAAAACTGCACTGTAGACTTTGTAACTACCATAGTTTTTCCTGGTTTATTGTGCATACAGGACTGTACTATCCAAACTAGATGGGAACAGGAGCAATTGACTTTACGTCTAAATTGTACAAGCAGAGAATTTGACTGTATGCTAGAGATTTGAAAGGTTTATGAGATTATAACAGAAAAGTCAGGAGTAACTGTAAAAAACACAGCAGAAGAGGTATTACGTCAAATTACTGTTAATTTCAGTGGTCATAGAGTAAGATCCCAGAAACACATTAACCTGTTAAAGTCAGTGGAACACCATTCAGAAGAGGTCTTCTTAAGAGATACTCTTACAAGTATGAATCCATACTTACTTATAACACTCTGTCATGAAGAAAGAAATAATGCAGATGCAAATCCAGTCTGATCACAATCAGGTGAAAAGGAAATTTCATATACTGATTATCTAGCCTATTTGTGATGCTACCAATTATTATTCAGAATTGAGCCAATTATTATTATTGCATTTTGTTAAAGAAAATTAAGAATATAACACATTTCAGCCATTGAAAGATATATTATTGCTCTCAAAAATGGGAGGTTGTTACTATACTTCTCATCTACCTTGATATGAATGTAGGTACAGTTGGCAATATCACAATATTTATGTTGCAAAGGGGAGTGCAAGTCTAATCTTAAATCAGCTAACTTTCATCAACACCACAATCTTTGCACATAACCCTCCCACTATATGGCAGATTAAAGCTTCAAAGGTGCTCAATATGATTTCTAAATGTGTTAACTTGACTGAGAAAAAAGCTCATTAAAACCCCGTATCTGTTTATTCCTGTCAGTTCAAGACTAGTAACCATTAGGAGAGGCTGAATACAAATAATCTTTGAGTGATGGTGATGCCAGTTTCCCCTAATATGCCAGGTTTGCTCTGTAGAATAGAGCAAAAAGGACTTTTATTTTCTGGGCTGTTGGCTTGATCTTCAGAATATAAAGCTCTAAAGAAATGCTACTTGACTAAAAAGATTAAAAGGACTCTATTGACTGAGTGGCTGCAATTGAAGCTGGAGAGAGGGGTGAGAATACGTGAGAGACAACTCTGCAGGCACCAAGGTCAGTGAGGAGAGAGGGGAGGAGGTGCTGTAAGCACCTGAACAGACATTAATCTGCAGCCTGTGGTGAAGACCATGGTGAGGCAGGCTGTCGCCCTGCAGCCCATGGACATTAATGGTGGAGCAGCTATCCACCTACAGCCTGTGGGGGACCCTATGCCAGAGCAGGTGAATGCCTGAAGGAGTCTGTGACCCTGTGAGGAGTCCATGCCGCAGAAGGGGAAGTGTGTGAGCAGTCTTTCCCGTGAGGAGGAAGCAGTGGCAGAGACAATGTGTGATGAACTGACCACAACCACCATTCCATGTCCCGCTGTGTTGATGAGAGGAGTAAAGTAGAGAAAACTTCCAGTAAAGTCTGGGAAGAAGGGAGGGGTGGAAGGAAGGTATTTTTAAGATATGCCTTTTACTTCTCATTATTCTACCCTGATTTGATTGGTAATAAATTAAACCAGCTTCTCTCAGTTGAGTGTGGTTTTCCTTTGACAATAATTGGTGAGTGATCTCTCCCTATCCTTATCTGGACCCATCAGCCTTTTGTTATATTTTCTCTCCCCTGTCCAGCTCATGGCAGTGATAGAGCAGCTTTAGTGGGCACCTGGTGTCAAGCCAGGGCCAAGCCACCATTGACGTCCATAGATACCAGAGCAGCACACACACAATTTTTTTCCCATGAGGAATGGCTGAAGAGATCAGCAAGACAAGGAAAGCAGTTTACTTCCAGCCAGCAGCAAAGATGTAAAGCTTCTGAGCACTAACACAGATGCTAGCCAGCAAAAAAGGCTAGGGAGAGCGCCTGTGTTTGGAAAAACACAAATGTTTGATTCCTGCTCCTGAAAAGAGTCATTCAGCTGTAAGAAACCATTGATATTCAGCTCTTTTGTAATGCCAGTTGGCTCGGGGTAGAACTGCCAAGGAGAAGCAGGCTCCCACTCCAACTCATAGAGCCTGCAGTCTGCCATCCATAAGGAAAGGGAACAAAGCATAGGCAAGACTGCAAGCCAGCCCTTGGCTGGAAGGGAAGACTAAGTGACAGCCAGCATGCCCTGTGGCAGCACTGTGCTCATGAGGGCAATAAGCTTTCATTTGGCTCCCATGATTAAAACACAGCATTGTCCCTCGGCATCAGCTCCTGGTTCATCAGTCATCTCAATTTCAATGAGTTTGGCATCATCTCTCAGGCAGGCATAATGAAACTGATTCCCACTTTCAGAAACAATTTAGACTCATTGTGAAACAATTGAATGAAGACCTCTCAGGTTCGCCATAAATTCAGCGTCCTGAACTGAAACTGTACTAACAAGAAATCATGCCTATCCCTGTGTGTTGAATCTTTTCTTTATGGAAGCAGCAGCTGGAAGATAAGCAAGAATAAGAACAACAAAGCAGATTCAGCAACCTTTTCTCAGTGCTGAATCCTTCACCAGTCCTTGTTCCCGCTAACTTCAATTGGGTTTAGGCTACAGTGTTCCTCCCTCCTCCCATCTCAGGATAAAAATCAAAAAGGTGGAAAAAAGAATCATATTGTGTTCAGTCCGCAACTATTTTAGTATTTTCTGAAAAGTCCTTTCCTAGTCTGGAGCAAGAAAACCAAATTTTCCCTTGTGAAAATACAGAGAAACAATTCACTCAAATTGTCACAGCATGAGTAAGTGTTGTCAAGGCTCTTTGAATCCACTTGCTAGAGAAAAAACTTTGAATCATAGTATTAGCATTAACTTTCCTTGATTATATCTGAATATGTTTATTATTTTTATGGCAGTACACACTGATGCTGTATGCATCCCTGCTCCTGCAAGGGAAGTTTACACATCTTTCTGGCTCTTGGATGGCTGTTTCACATGAAGAATTTAAGTCCTTCTGTCTTCCTGTCTTTTGCTCTCCTTCCCCTCTTCCATTTCTGTTATTACTGTTATTATTACCAGTATTATTACTAAATAAGTCTGAGGCTGGAGTTCAGGTGAAAGCCAGTGTATGTGCTGGAGTTAGCAGCTCCACTTCATACCAGAGAGCAATGTGCTGTGCTGCACTAAACTGACTTAGCCTAGTTCATGCCTTGGGAAATTAGATTGCACCAAGTACTCCTAAGGTGTAGCTACAATTTGAGACTGAACTATGTATTAAGGGAAGTTGGTTTAATAAATCTTAATGTTTTAATGAGCCCTTAGCCCATGCTTGTCTTTGTAGCCAAAGATTTACCATTTCCTTTAATGAATGAAGGTTTAGGCAATGCGTTAAATCCAGATCAATTTACTTAGCTGTATGATGCCAGCTGACAACACCACAAATGTGAAGGAAACACTGCAGTTTTAAAAGCAGTGAAAAAACCTGACAATGCAATGCCTGCCATAATGGTTTCTCACAGAGGACCAGGGCTCATGAGCACTTGCTTTAAGACGCTGTGAAGTTTAAACACCTGTGTGCTTTCTGTACTGTCCTTACGACCATGCATTAAGTCCAAATTCTTTGTCTTATGTACTGAACCAGTTCTTGGCAAAAAAAATCCATGCATTTTCAGTTTTCAGTAATTTTCTAGTGTAGTAAACATAATAGGACAATTATGTAGCTGTAGTGGATTGTTACTTGTGGTTGGCAAGATTGTAAGGGTCAAAAGAATGATTCATCCTGTAGCAGAATTTTATGGTAGAAAGAAGAGGCATGTGGTGAAAACTCAGGATCCTGGAAGTCAGGTGAGGTAACTGGAGCCTTGGTGATTTCAACCTCTGTTTTTGGCAGTGTAGAACACAAAACCTACAGCAATATTTTACGCTAGATACTTTAAAGATGCATCCAGTTGGACAGGCTTGGTTTTGTTAAGTCACAGATTTAGACTACATGTTTGGGTGAGGGAAAGCTCCACACCAAAAGCACGCCTTCCAATCTCATATTTTAAGGATGGCCATGATTTGCTTCTATGCACAGAGATCAATAAGAATAACATTTTTACTTTTTTTGATTTTAAGTATCCTGTGTGTCTATGTAGGCATGGATATTTCATTCCACTTCCTGTGCTCTGGGTCTTGGAGCATGAAGGCAGTGTTTCTTGTAAATAAAACCAAATCAGAGGTCCATGCTGCCCATGTAGTACACCTCAGTCAATGGTGGGAGTTTGGGTCACTGAAGTGAGATAGGATTACCTTGAAGTAACCCCTCAAATGTGTACAGATGTGGAAATACCATTCCTGACGGCAACTGTTTGTTTCTAAAGATCTGCTTTATCAGACAACACTACTTATGAATGTACATAGATCCTCACAGATTTTTTTCTGGGATAACTTTTAACCACTCTTCCTTTCCTTCCATATATCCTCCTCTTCTTAACTGTGGCACTTCAGAAATTCTGTAGAAAATGATGGCACAAGGACAGATGAAATGGGGAGTAACTGAGGTGTCTAAAGTTCTTTAGCCTCTCCTTGAAATTCTGTGGCTTTGTGAGCAAGGATCCAGTTTCATGATATTCATTTAAATGACATTGGCTCAGGTTTACTGTCAAAACCTTTAACAATCTGTAGCTGAAAGAGCACGTAAAGCAAGACCATGTAAGAACGAAACCCCTGAATAAGAGGGCTGATTTGGGAATAGCCAGTAACTTGAAGTCTGGGAAGATGAATGCTGAGTGAAAATAGCAGCTTGGCAAAAATAAGGATCAGCCTGTTTCAAGTAACAAAGTTCTCCCTCGATGTCTCCTTAAACATTGCTGTCCATCTAATGATAAGATGGGGGTAAGCCTCTCAGTGTCTGACCTATTATCATGTTAGTCCCAGCAATTTACTATGTTTTTAAACAATAAATATTTGTTGTGCACTCACAAATTGTATAAAATCCTGCTTTCAAGGTGTACAATTAAAGTAACTCAGAGAGCTGAGGGTTACATTTCCTGTGATCTGAATCTGCTTTTAAACCACCTCAAATCTAGAGTTATATCTGTTTCCTTTCTTGGCAGTTTGCCTCAGGGAGCCAATTAAACTTTTGAGAATGAGAGCTAGGTTCAAATTCTGCCTTATGCATCACTTACAGACTTGTTAGCCAAGCTGTAGCTGCTTGTTTGCAATTTTTTTTCCAAGCTGATGCATGAGCTGCAAAAAACCCACAGAGGTCTCCAATGCAAGGTTGAGTTTGCAAAATAAAAATAAAAAAAAAAAAAAAATATTTTTTCCTTGTAAATTGTACAAATTGGGTTTGCAGTTTTCATGTAACTATGATCATGGAAATGTTTAAATATTGGTTTTGCATTTATTGTTACCTAGTTATAAGAATTAGTTCTCTCTTACTATATTTCAGGAACAGAGCTGGGTTTGTAGACACATCAAAGCCCACGGCATTCTTTCCATAAATGTCAGAAGCTGCTGGAGTGTGCCCCAAAGCCTTAGAATTGATGCTTATACTCAATCTGATATAGAGAGAGACCTGAGTAATTTATAATCTAACATTTTGTTCAACGCTTCAGCTATCTTAACGCAATGCAAACTGTACATACAATTTGTCATGCAGGAAGCCAATGCAGACAGTGTTAGAATAAATCAGATCCGGTAGGTTGTCTCAGTTTCAGGTGGTAATTTAAGGGTTTTCCTTTAATTCTTATGGCAATTTGCCAAAGAAGCTGTTTACTACAAGATGGCCATTTGACAGAGTAAGTTTAACAGTACCAGAAAAACAAAACCCGCAGAAGATTGACAACTTCAAACTCCCTCTTCCTTTCCAGCAGTTTCATTTCTACTTTCGTAAATGTTTTCCTCCTGACACCTTTGTAGTTAATTTCATAAATTCAAGGATGGTGAATTTCCTTCCTGAAGCATTTTAACTGGGGGAGAGCCCCAAAGGTACCCCATTACTCAGCAGAAACATTACGAAGAGCTCCCTCTGTATGAAAACTTGCTGCCCCGTGACGGGAAGACAGCTGTCTCAGTGGAATGGTGCTGTCTGACTCCAGCACTGCACAGGTTTAGGTCCACAGTCTGAAAGATGATTCCACACTGTTTTGAGATGGGAAGAGTGGGCAAGGATCCACAGTATTCACCCTGCTGGCCTGAATCATATGTGGAATCTATCAGGAAGTTAATACAGCATAAATATCATATGGTCAGGCTTCATCTATTGTCGTCTTTTATTGGCAGACAGGAAAGCAAACAGCACAGATGGCTGCATTTATAACCGCGTTCAGTTCAAATACAAAACACACTTCATGATGTTTTTTGACTGCTACAGATAAAGGAAGAGATTTACGTTTCCCACTGTCACATACAGGGCTCACTATCAAAATGTAGTCACTTCACATCATGTTTAACGAGGCTTAAGCATCACTTGGTCTTCAGCATCAGGACCAAAATAGGTCTCATGTTCCACATCTGCAGTAAAGGATTTAAGCAGAGTATAGCATACAACAGAACTCAGACCACATCCCTTTTACTAGTGGGCAAGCTTGCTGCACTACGTCTAAAATCTATTAGAAAATTTAAAGCCAGCCTTCATCCTGATGTACTGCAGGTAGTGTCAATGAAGAGTTGAAGATGAATTTTGACTGTTTAGTATATTTACTGTGAGGGATGGGAAGAGAGGAGTTTCACTGGCTATTTGGCAAGATTACTTATTTAGCTCCAGGATTTTGGTATTTCTACACATTTAATAAGTTGGAACCACATCATCCCACGTTGCATTATTCTGAGTTTTTTCCCCATCAGATCTGAAGTCCTACACAACTCCTTAGAAGGAGAAAAAAGAGTAAAATTATGT
This sequence comes from Psittacula echo, assembly GCF_963264785.1. Taxonomy (NCBI): domain Eukaryota; kingdom Metazoa; phylum Chordata; class Aves; order Psittaciformes; family Psittacidae; genus Psittacula; species Psittacula echo. The sequence continues at coordinate 65,729,795 of NC_137739.1, read as the reverse complement.
GATTAATAAGTGACTAAAGGCAGGAAATATAATTAATGTCAATCAGCATGAATTCATAGCATCCAGAACCTGTCAAATCTGGTACTTTTTTTTTTTTTCAGAGTACAAATATAGTTGAATGCAATAATGTCAGTGCAACTTGAATTTCAGTATCGTGTATGGTACGACAGCACACAGTGCTCTGAATAAGAAAGAGTAACAAATACTAGAGTGTCCGTGAAATGGATGTGGAAGGGGCAAAACAGCTGGCATGGAACATTAATTCCAAAAGGGAACTCATCATCAAATGTCTGCATCAAATTGAAGTTATTTTAAGCTGTCATTTCTTCCTCAGTGTAATACCATGGATTAGAGAGTCTGCCACAAATTTTATACTCTTGAGAAAATGTTATGTAAAGTAGCAGGTTGGCAAATCACTGATGCTTCAATGATATTAGACCAAAACGAGGCTGCCTGCCACTTGCCAGGCTATTCTCTGAGACAGCATAACAAATTCTCATGCTTCCCTGCTGTGCTGGCACTTTTCAGCTGTGGACACAGTTTACAACACTGATGCATGCTATTAGGAGATCTCTCTTTAGACCCTGCTACCCCATATTTACTATCAGTTTTGGCTATTATTGATTCCTGTTTCTCTGTGACAGTATTCAGTACATGAACATAGGAATTCTTTATTTATTTGATTTTTTTTTTTTTAGGAGAAATGTCAGTGGCAAGTTTCCCAGTCACTATGATGATTGTAAATTGCAACCTCCTTTATCTTTGTTACACTGTTTTATTGTCCTGTCAACTTTTTACTCCTAGTCTCTAATTTTCACATTGACCTTTGGTACATATATTTGTTCCTGAAAGATATTGCTGTTATTTTATGATTCCAAAGGGAATCATATTTAGCAAAAACTACTGCTGAGAAGTGAAAATCAGATGTTCAGGTTCTCTATCGCAAGTAACTAGGGATCCTTCTCTTGAGATTAATGAGTTGTTTTTGTTTTTGTTTCTTTTTTTTTTTTTTTTATACTGAGAAGGCAGATTAGCTCCAAAATATCCATATGAATAATTAAGTTATTCTGTGTTATTTTCTTCACAGTCTTTTCAGAAACAAAAAAGATGACAGAAGGATATAACTAGGCAGGTGTGAATTGTGCAAATAGCATATTTGTCTTGGAATAGCCATATTGGCAATCAGAAAAATGAAAGGAAAAAAACCCTAAACTTTTTGCCAAAGAAGTTTTTTAGATGAAATAAGAGGAGAGAGGTTTGAGTCAGCTACTTTAGAGCTACTTTTTTTAGTAAAAGAAATGTTGTCTAATGGCAGATTTAGGAACAAAAATAAACAATTTCACAAGCACTGTGCTACAAAATTTTCAGATTAATTTTACTTGGAAATTATGGTGAAAGAAATACAAATAAACTAGCTGATGCTGCAGGACAGTGAAATTTTTTCATGTAAATTTAGTTTTTAGCAGAATAAAAGAAGTGATTCATTTGTCTTGGGAAAATGCATTTTTAAAATGCAAAACCCAGATATTCCTCTAGATCTTGAGAAGAAGCTATAAGAAGTGTACAATCTACCAAAAGAGTTTGCAAGCAGTGAAATCCATCACACACATTTGTGTCATTTATGTACAGCTCTTAGTGAGGTAGAGGTGATGCAAAATACTAGAACTTTATACCTGGAAAGTCTAAAAGGGATCATTCTAACTCCACAAGATACAAATAAAATAATATAACTGGTGTCTAATCTACACAGAGATGCACAGTGCCAGATCATTAGCATTTCATTTAGTGAAAGCACTGTTGAAATCTGCAGACCCTCTGGAGAAATCCATCTGTTCTCATTAATCAGGGCATCTGTTTTGGCAACTAGCTATTAACAAGAATTCTTAGTCTGGATAGAAAATCCGAAAGCCATTTCTTTATGAATGTGAAACAAGGTACCATGTTTCATCTTTAGCAGGTATGGTTTTTTTTAAATCCTTTTTCTTTTTCTTGCCCCCTACCCTGTCAAATCCACACCTGCGTGTGCTTTACTGAATTTGTGCCTAATCTATCTTCATCATGGTAGAAGCATATATATTCCATCTGGGTGATGAGAAGATGGATGTTTAAGCATCCTTCATCAGACACATCAACCTTGAATAATTGATCTCTGTCTTTATCATACATGAATACACTCACTTTTGCTGTCATGGAGCTGAAATGTAATCTCTGCAACTATGCTGAGAGGGAGAATTTGTAAAGTTTCTAAAGCATTCTTTAAAGTCCATAAGTCCAGTGACTACAATGCCATAGAATATTGTTTTTGTATTTTATTAAGACATACTTAATCTGACAGCAGTAGCTGGGAACAATTTTTATTTTTCAATTTTTTTTTAATGGGAGGTAGGTGTGTGGGTGTGAGCGTGTTATTCAAATGTCCCAAGATTAACTGGATATAACTTTAAAGAAACAAGCAACTCGTGTGATCTGTACATCATGATGTACATGAACAAATTTCCACCCACTTGTCTTCAGGTTCTGTGAGAAGAAATAATTTTTGCTGGTAAGGAAAAACTCCTACTTTAATTTTATTAAATTAAAAATTATCATTATCACAGGTATGTGGAAATAAAAGCTATTGTACCCCCTCGCCATCTTCCCAGCCGTAAAAGCAAGAGGAAAAAACATAAATCTACGAAATATAGTCTCTCTGCTTTCATGAGAAATGTAAATTACTCACAGAGTAAAAGGAGCTGATGGATTAAACTGAGTTATGAAAATGTTTCCTTTATATCCAATTATTCTTTTCTGATTTGTTACCCCAGTGAAGAGTATTGCTATTAGTAGAATCAACTTCACTATGAAGTAAAGAACAATTTAGTGACCTGCATTTGTCCTTGGGAATGGGGAACTCAAGTTCTAATTCTGGTGCTGAAACTAACAATTTTTGTAGCCCCGGGCAATGTGTTCTGGCCTCAGATCAACACTTTATTCAGCAAAGTGTTTAAGTACAAGTATAAATACAAAAGACACTCTGGGATATAAGCAACTGGTTAACAGCTTTGCTGCACTGCAAGGTAGTTGTTGTTTATTATTGAACAAAGGAGACATAGAAGCAAATAGATCTTTGAGATTCTAGCTGAAGCCTCTGTTAGGTTTTGGCATAGCAAAAATAAGCATAGGACTTAGGATGCTTAAATACAGTCATTTAATATAAAAGAAAAAATAATCCCAGAAGATGAGCTCTTTAAAATCTGTCATTTGTCTTCTCCTTGCTGAGCCAGACAGATTGCGAATATGATAAGGACTACTAAAGAATGTATTAATGCTTACCTGATAGTAATGAAAGTGTTAAACTTACGTAATGAAGTTTCTGATGTAGAGAAATACATTATTTCCTAGAATAACTTTAATAGCTTTCATATGACTCCTTAGAAGGACAAAACTCATTAAAAACCAAGTCTGTCTTTGTCTAACAGTCAACACAAGTAGCTTGATCTTTAAAAGTGATGAGCAGTAACAGCTATTGAAGTCAGTGAAAGCTGTCTTTCTGCACTGTGCTAACTCAGACCCTATATTAGTCGTTGCTTTGACGCATCAAAACCAACTATCTAAGGCAGAACAGTGAGATTCCAGGGAACATGAAAAACTTGCCAGCTCAGTATGCTAAAAAAAAAAAAAAAAAAGAAAAAAAGTATAAAGTTTTTTCTGTTTTTAGAAAATCTATTTATTGATACTTCATCTTTTAATAGGAACCATCACAGTAGGAACTAAAATAACTTCAGAATGCATTTGATTTGAGCCAGAAGAATCAAAGCAACATAACTTTCTTTAACAGAACAGAGTTTCTTGAAAAAGAATTTTACCAAATAAGTTATTACTGAATTCTAGTTGTGAAAATAAACAAGTGTTTAAGATATCATAAAATGAGACAACATCTGGAGTATGCATACGCAATTTACAGGCCAAATATAACCTGAGGCTCCCATTTTCCACGTGTATCTGATTATGCTCACAAAATCAGTCAGAAATTCAAAGGCTGGCAGAAAGACTACTTTGAATTAAAAAGTGAAAAATCATAGTCCTTGACCATTTGACTGAGGAGAGTGTATGAGTTGTTTCTAGGACTAGGTCTATTCCTCCCAAGGGGCAGAAAAGTCAAAGCCTGTCTGGGAAAATGCAATGCTGTGACTGGCAACGATCCTCTTAAGGATTTTTTAACAGAGAAAGGGTTAGGTAGTAAGATACATTAATGGATGTTGTAAGACATAAAAAAAATATCTTCTCCAGATGATTCATAGAGACGAATTTGGGGATAAAGAGTGGTTAGAGATTGTGGGGGATGATACAAGGGAATTCAGCCTTGACAAAGGGGCTGTTTCTGGCCTTTACTGTCCCACACATAGATTACATTATGTCCTTTCCTGGTTAGAGGCTTTTTCCCCAGTACTGCAGGATAGGAAAAAAGTATGGTGTAAAGAGGTTTTGGATCCTAATGAACAAATGCTATGAAAATACCACTTGATTACTTTGAATAAGGTTAAGAAATTCCTTTGGACACCAGTGGAAGAAAGAATGTAATATACCAAAGGACATGTGAAATGGCAGCAGTCAGCAAGGAGGCTGCTATTGTCACTCTTCTATCTATATAAAGGCCTTACCAACGTGGTTGATAACAATATAAAGCCCAAAGCTTTGCTGAGCAGTTGTCAATCTCTTTCCTCAGACCAATGTAATCATTTGCAGTCTTTACATGAAAGCTTGGGAGGAGGGTGAGAGAGGAGAGAGAAAAAAGAAAGCAATTATAGAAATATATTATATAAACCTTTATGGACCTATTAAACAATGATCACAATGTATCAAGTCTTTCTGTATTGCTATACCTTTCCTATGAGATAGAGTGGTTGGAAATACCAAAGAAAGTAAGTTACATAGAATCAAAATCTGTCAAGAGAAAATAACCTGTTAGTATTATGGTTCCTAAATACCAAAACCCACCATAAGAAGTACAGCTATTAAGACATATTCAGCCAGCCCACTGATAGTTTCAGACTGGTTTTCATGATTACAGATACAGGTTGCTGGAGCACAGATATATTTCTGCCAGACATTTGCTTGAAATTAAAGTTCAGTGATATCTAGTTTGAGTTAATGTGGTAAAACTGATAATGGAAAAGATTTGTCGTTGTCACAGTCATACACTGTTGAAGTTAAACAGGTGATACTCTCACTCTTTGCTGAAGTTAATGAAAGTGCTGTTGACTTCAGGGGGTCCAGGTTTAATTTAATTAAGCTTTAAATCATCTTTAACCCTGTACTGGGTGCATCTAACCTTTTAACCTTTGTGTTCTCTGAAATCTTAGTTAAGAAATGGCAAGAGTGCCTTCATGCAATGACTCCTTGACCATATTTTTCATAAAGCTTTCCTGAATCTTCTGGAAATTCATTTATAACAAAATGGTATAAAGTGCATTTATAGAAAATGTTTTGTCTTGCAAATCCACAAAACCAGACAGGCAGACATAAGGTGTTTCCATTTTCAATACCCTTGATAGTTACTCAACTTTCTCCTGGAATATCACTCTTTCTATAAGAGGGAAAGGGTTGATGTTGTTGTTGTTTTGAGTTCCCCACCCCTCCTTCCCAAACTTCAGAAGTAGATCATCTAAAATTAGAGCCAGATGCCTTGCTAAGCCATAAATAACAGTTTATTTTATGCAGCCATTGTTTACCAGATTTAATCTCTGCATGAATCATAAGAATGCACCTCTGGTTCAGACTAAATGGCACCCAAAGCTAAGAGGACATCCTTATTTTCTTTTTCACTATCCATTGAAGTCCTAGTGTGACAGAGAAGTGCATTTATTTGAATGAATGTAAAAGTAGTATAGCTCAAAGTGCCCATTCTTTTCCTACCTATCCACCCTGTCTGCTCACCATTCTTAAGGTGAATCAGACACCTCAGGCTTTAAAACTCAACAAAAATCCATCACAGTCTGGTGATATCTGTTGATTGCAAATTAGATTAGATTAGATTAGATTAGTAGATCAGTATAGGAGAAAGTATCTGGGGTGAGGGAGTTATATTAAGTGGCAAGCTGAATACATTCCATACTGGATCACTAGACCCCCTACTGCAAAAAAAGACAATGAAACCATTTCAGGTAAGGTAAAAATTGTCTGAGGGTAGCTGCTGTTGGGAAGCACTCACTTGGAAGACTGAATCACATGCTACGATTTACAAAAAAGAGGCAACGAACTAGAGAGAATCTGCTGAAAAGAAACAAGAAGGCTGAGGATTCTGTAAACCCTGGACACTGAGGTAAGGATCAAAAGTGTTAAAAAGTAGTTATACCAATTTTGGCATTTGTTCATCATTTGTTTGCAACATATTACATATGATGAAATATACAAGTAGTGTTAAGCATTGACAGAGCTGCAGTGTTTCTGGAGGTTTGATGAACAGGTTAGATGAAAATATGCTAGGAGTGCCTCAGGTATATTTCATCCCACCACTAAGCTGAGAACAGATGGAACTACACTTGTAACTAACTCCAGCCTCGCTTTTCCACATGTCTGTGCCTTCATGCTTCTCTGTTTTTTTTTCTGCCAAGGAGGTGGCAGTTTGATGGTGAAGTGTTATCATGTAAGGAGTTAACAAACCAGACTGAAGAGGAAGGAAAAATGTTAAAGTCATTCTCAGTTATGCTCATCACTTTTTGAAACATGGATAATATGCTATTTTTAGCAACAGTCCTGGAAACACAACATGCTGAATATTCATTATCCACAAGAAAAAGCTACAAGAGATGGTGAGTAATATTGTTCAATTCTTTCTTCACAAAATGGGCAAAGATCAAAGCTGTGTATAAAGGACTTGAAGTCGTTTGTACAGTATTTTTCAATTAGACGTGACCAGACAACTTTCAGCAGAAGATAAATCTCTCTCAAACCCCTCCCCCACCTTTTTAATAATTTAAAGTGCATTTTTATTCAAGAACTAACAGGTCCCATGGCTGGCTGATTTCCTAATGACTTGCCTATGAGCTCAGCTGACAAATTGGGAAGACCTGGTCAAAGACTCCATTAGGGCATCAATATTTCTTAACTTTCAAAAGGCAGGTGACCCCAAACTGGAGGTCAATCAGGAATTGAACTTCCTTGTGAAATGGACTTAATTTCCTTTGTACTGCTGAAAACACTTGCCATAACTTTCAAGGGAAATTAAAAATTTCCGTGAGAAGTCACAGAAAACGTTGACGTTTTCCATATGGAATTTAATTTGATTGTCTTCATATATGGGCTTGTACAACATACAGTACAGAGCAGGGACACAAGGGAAATAAAGAAATAGTTGCTTAAGGGATCAGCGCTCATACCATGTAAAGCATGAGAAAGTGGTCCTCCTGTGAGGGGGGAGGTAAAAAAAAGTGAGCACACAATTAAATAATATTATACATGCACAACAACCAAGCTGATTTTCTGAGTACATTTAGTATTCCCTAGGAAAGGAATCTTCCCAAGTGCTTTCCTAGTTAATGGTCTTTTGAAATAGATTTTGTGCATATAAAACTGATTTGAGTTCACAGCAGCACATCTCATGACTCAGTATAGCAAACAGCCAGCTGAAGATCACTGTCTCACTGACAACCTCATTCTTCTCAGTCCTATTTCAGAGCTCGCAGCTACCTGAAATAGATTGCTTTGCATTAAAAATAGTCTGCTATGCAGACTGCATACCTTTGAAAACCTGCATCATTTGCAGAATCATAAGTAAAAGGTAGAATGGACTACTGGATGACCCAGCTAATCTTTCTCTGTAGTCATGGCATGATGGTGTCAGTTCAGGTTAGTGATGTGTGCCAAATAGCTGTGGATATTTTACCTGTGAGGCCTAAAAGATCTAATTGCCAGTAAGATTTCTATTGTGCATGAAATCTCCCTAATGAATAGTATAAGTTCCATGGGAATTCAATAGGAGCAAGAGTTATCATTGTATTTTTAGGTATAGGCAATCTATGAACTATATGCAGTAAACCTTCTATAGCTGGATCAAAGCTGCATATATGCTTCAAGTACTCAACGCATATTTTTCCCTCAGGTCTACCAAAGCTACTTCATGTTGCTTCGAGTGCTTCTTGCTGATGTGTTCAAAAAATAAGCAACTATGTGCGTTTTGAGGAAAACTGAACCATCATTCAGACGGCATTTCACCTCACTCCTCCACAGGTTAAGTCTACACCAAGAAATTCAAGCATTCCCAAGAACATCCACTGTTAAACTGCTAAAATGGTCCCAGACACCTCTTGGCATCTTCTACATAACACTCTCCAAAGCTATTCCCAACAACAGCTGAGGAGTTAGTGTACACCACAGACCCTTCCAGTAGGCAGTTGACATGTAGCTCCTCCTTCTTGGAGGGGCAAGTTAATTTACTAGTCCAGATTTAAGCCATTCTATAACTGGCTGAAGTACTTGGGAATGCTCACGGCATGTTTAATTTAATGCTATAGATACCATCCATAGGGAACAAAGCAAAAAAAACCCAAACCAATAAAAATATTAAAATAATCAAAATGTCCACCTGGCACCAAGAGAATGACCAGACCTAAACAAGAGGATGAGGGAACTTAGTCATGTTTCTTTACACACATACATACATGCATATATACACATCACATGAAGACTTAACTACTTAACCAGTGTATCTCCCCTCTTCTTTCACTTCTGCAAAGATCTTTTTTCTACCATTTGTTTAGGTGTTGTTTTCTCCTAAAGTACAGGAGAATCTTACAGATCTACTCAGCTGGAAGTAATAAAATTATATACAGTAAGAAAGGCAGAAAATACAAATAAATTCTGTGCCAGCAATACCTCGTATGTGGTAACTGGAGAAAAACAAAACCAACCCCCCCCCAAAACAAAACCAACTCCCCCCCCAAACATCAACAAAACAAGAAGAACACCACCACCAGAAGAAAATGAAAGGCAGATTGTGGACACCCCACAAATAAGGTGAATCAAAATTTGTCATCTATATTTCTTCTTAGGTGTGTTACAGATATTCTTGTACCTTGGGAAAGTCATTCAGCATTGGATTTGTATTTTCCATATAAGCACATTGAATCTGATGTCACTTAGAAGCAGTTTTGGAGCTTGAAACCGTCATATTTTTAAATTGCTTTGTATTCTTCAGGTAGAAACAGCCATAAGGACACAAAATATTATTTCTAAATCTGGAGTGGCTTTTGAGTTCTACTCAACCATGTCTTGATATGCAAAAAGGCAAAATTAACAACAGGCAAATTCACTTGGCACTTCATCTGATAAAATAGTAATGACTATTTTATTAGAAAAATGAATGAGTCAAAAGGAAGAGGAAAAATTTATGTCAGCCTGTATTTTTGCACTAAACTTGCATGCCTGTATTTATATTGCTGGCATGATATCAAATGAGAATAGTATCCTAAGTAAAGGTAAGTAGAAAGATAATTAATTCAAGACAGAAACAGAGAAAGTATGTCACATAAAGAAGAGATTTCTTAACATGTATAATCCTAGAGAAAGGCAGTGCTAAGGGAAAGACATACTTCCTTTTGCCTTCCAGAAGGCTGTTGTTTTTTGAGGTGTTATTCATCCCTGTTCCTAACAGTTGTATACACTATATTTAATTTCTTTTGTCTCTAAGAATTTCATACAGCAAGAAAAACATTTTTCCCCTACCAAAATTTTGGATGAATAGACTGTGAGGTATAAAGCAGATTTGCATCATTATTCTTTGTTATATAAAAACTTATAGATCATCTCTAATGATTAGACCTCTTAACCTTCAATTATTTTGCATAAATTTGGGTGATTTTATTGACTGGCTTGTAGACAAAAGACACGTGTAGTTATAAACAATAAAATAAATAAAATGAGTTATCCCAGACAAGGAAGTAAAGTGTTATGAGATAATTTGGCATAGAAATACATATGAGTCCAATCTGTAGAAAACCTACAAATCCAGGTAACACTCAATTTTACTTGCATAGATAGGAACTGGAATATTTGATAAAAATCTCCTAACTTAACTGTCCATGTGATCTAACATAAGCTGGCATAACAACCCCTCCAAATAGCTTGTTATGACAGTAACGAACCTATGGGTGGACTTCCTACACAGGCCGCACAAACAATACTGTTCCAGCAGGGTCAGGCCCATGCAATGTACATTTGCAAATCATAAAGCTGAATTCTTCATTTCATTATATTATATTATATTATAACCTCATCATCATGGCTTGACTTCACGAATGAAAATTTGGGAAGGGCTTTACCCACACTTACTACAAGCGCGCTGATGACTAAAAAGGCCAGTGTGAGATAGGCAAATTTGGTTGCAAAAAGCACAGTGGAAGGTCTCCTTGAGTGGTATAGGCGGGGCATGATTCTTTCTATGCTGTCTTTTCTCCTCAAGACTAATTCTGCGTGTGTTCTCAAAGGAGACAAAGGTGTTATGTACGGTGTGTCTCCAGGTCTCCTAACTGGAGGCCAAGGTGGACAACTGGTGGTAGTCAATATGGCCAAGGCTGAGGTATTGTTTCAGGGAGTCCTTATGTCTCTTCTTTGGGGCACTTCTCTTGTGGTAACCGGTGGCAAGTTCACCATAAAACACAATCTTAGGGAGGCAGTGATCCTTCATCCTAGAGATGTGCCTTGCCCAGCGCAGCTCCGATTTCAGCAATAAGGCCTCGATACTGGTGACCCCTGTCTGTTCAAGGACAGTAACATTTGACACATAGTCAGTCCAATGGATATTTAGAATTGTACGGAGACAGCACTGATGAAAGCGTTTGAGGAGTTGCAGGTGATGGTGGTCCATAATCATAGAATCATAGAATAACAGTTAGGGTTGGAAAGAATCTTAAGATCATCTAGTTCCAACCCCCCTGCCATGGGCAGGGACACCTCACACTAAACCATGACACCCAAGGCCTCATCGAACCTGACCTTGAACACCGCCAAGGATGGAGCATTCACAACCTCCCTGGGCAACCCATTCCACTGCCTCACCACCCTCTCAGTAAAGAATGTCTTTCTTACATCCAATCTAAACTTCCCCTGTTTAAGTTTGAACCCGTAACCCCTTGTCCTATCACTACAGTCCCTGATGAAGAGTCCCTCCCCAGCATCCTTGTAGGCCCCCTTCAGATACTGGAAGGCTGCTATGAGGTCTCCACGCAGCCTTCTCTTCTCCTGGCTGAACAGCCCCAACTTTCTCAGCCTGTCTTCATACAGGAGGTGCTCCAGTCCCCTGATCATCCTGTGGCCCTCCTCTGGACTTGTTCCAACAGTTCCATGTCCTTTTTATGTTGAGGACACCAGAACTGCACACAATACTCCAAGTGAGGTCTCATGAGAGCAGAGTAGAGGGGCAGGATCACCTCCTTTGACCTGCTGGTCACGCTTATCTTTATGCAGCCCAGGATAACCCATGATTCAGACCCATATAAAAGAGTAGACAATACAACGGCTCTATAGACACTAATCTTTGTACTTTTCTTCAGGTGTTTATTGCACCAGACTCTTTTATGGAGTTTTCCGAAGGCTCTATATGCCTTTGCTATTCTGTTGTCTATCTCTTTGTCGATCGTGACATCCGAGGAAATAACGCTTCCCAGATAGCTGAGCTGCTGAATTGACTCACCAATGGTAACGTGGGGATGATGATAATCTTCTTGTGGTGAGGGCTGGTAGAGAACTTCTGTCTTCTTCAAGCTGACTTCCAGCCCAAAAAGCTCAGCCACCTCCGCAAGGCAAGATGTTAAGCACTACATAGCTACTTCTGTGTGGGCAACAAGGGCGGCATTATCAGCAAAAAGCAGTTCACAGATAAGATGATTTAGGGTCCTAGTGTGGGCCTTCAATTGCCTTAGATTGAATAGGCTCCCATTGGTACGATATCAAATATAAATGCCATTTTGTTCATCGAGGTCTACAGTACCCTTGGAGCATCATGCTGAGGAAGATTGTGAATAAAGTTGGTGTGAGAACGCAACCTTGTTTCACACCATTGGTTATTGGAAAGGACTCAGAGAGTGCATCGCCATATCTGACTTGGCCTTGCTGATCCTCATGTAACATAATAATCATTTTGAGGATCAGCCACAGGCCTTTTCTGCTCACAGTGTCAAAAGCTTTGGTGAGGTCAACAAAAGTTACATAGAGCCCCTTATTCTGTTCTCTACACTTCTCTTGCAGTTGTCTGAGAACAAATACCATGTCTGTGGTACTTCTATTAGCTCTAAAACCACACTGACTTTCAGGTAGAAGTTCTTCTGCAATAGCGGGTACTGATCTGTTCAAAAGTATTCTTGCAAGAATTTTTCCAGCAATGGAGAGCAGAGTTATACCTCGGTAGCTTGAGCAGTCTGACTTTACACCTTTTTTCTTATACAGAGTGATGAAGATTGCGTCATGAAAATCTGATGGTAGTTTACCTTGTTCCCAACAGTGCTCAATTAGCTAGTGAAATTTAGCATGAAGTGCTTGGCCTCCATGCTTCCAGATTTTGGGTGGGATTCTGTCGACCCCAGCTGCCTTGCCTGTTTTCACCTGCTGTATAGCCTTAAGAGTCTATCCCATGGTAGGAGCTATATCCAATTTGTTTTTCACTGGATGTTGTAAAATGTGTTGGATTCTTTCACCTTGGACTACACGGTTAGCACTAGAGAGTGTTTGAAAATGTTCAGACCAACGATTTAGGATGGAGATTTTATCTGTAAGAAGCGTTTGGCCATCTGCACTAAGTAAGGGGCTTTGAACCTGAAATATGGGTCCATATACTGCTTTCAGAGCCTCATAGAATCCTCTGTGGTCACCCAGATCTGCACATAATTGAGTCTTTTCTGCTAGGTTGAGCCAACACTTGTTCTGGATGTCTCAAAGTTTCTGTTGGAGTTTACTACATGCAAGACAAAAGGCTGCTTTTCTTACGTGGCAAAATGGCTGAGTGAGGTGTGCTTGATGGGCAGATCTCTTTTTTGTCAGCAATTCCTGGACCTCCTGATTGTTATCGTCAAACCAGTCTTTGTTTTTCTTTAAGGAGAACCCAAAGGATTCTACGGAGGACTGCAGGATGCTATTTCTAATATGTTGCCAAAGCGCTTCAGGAGAAGAATCTGTAAGATGATCTTCAAGCCTAGGTTGAAGGTTAGCCTGAAAGCTGTCCCTCACTGCAGCTATTTGAAGATTATTAACATTGAGCCTCCTCCTCGGAATGCCACCCCTCTTAGGTTTGGGCTTGAAGTGGAGGTTAAGTTTGCAACGCACAAGGCGGTGGTCTGTTTGACATTCTGCACTAGGCATCACTCGGGTGTGACAGACATTGCTAACATTTCTCTGGTGTACTAAGACATAATCAATAAGGTGCCAATGTTTAGATCGAGGATGCATCCAGGTTGCCTTCAGGCTGTCTTTCTGCTGGAAAATAGTGTTGGTGATGGTAAGCTGCTGCTCTGCACAAAACTCTAGCAAGAGGCGACCATTATTGGTCATATATAGTTTTATTTATATATATATATAGTGTATATATATATATACATATATATATGTATATATATATATAGTATATATATATATATACATATATATAGTCATTATATAGTCATTGCAGCTACCAACACCGTGCTTGCCTAGTACTCCTTTCCAGACTTCAAAGTTCTTACCTACTCGGGCATTGAAGTCACCAAGAATTATGATCTTGTCATCTATAGGAACCTTTTGAGTGAGGTGACGCAGGTCAGAGTAGAATTTGTCTTTTTCTGCAGGGTCAGCTTGCAGAGTTGGAGCATACATGCTGAAAAGAACAACATGTTGCTTATTGTGTAGTAGAAGACATAAGGAGATAATGCGATCGGAATGACCTATCAGCAAATTTTCAGATTTAGAGATGATGGAGTTTTTAGTCATGAAGCCAACTCCAGAAAGATGACTTTCAGTTTTGGATTTGCCTGACCAGTAGAGTGTATAGCCAGCACCATGTTCTTTAAGGCTACCTTCCTCAGGCAGGTGAACTTCACTGAGAGCAGCAATATCGATGTTGAGTCATGACATTTCATGGGCAATTAGTGCAGAACGGCGCTCAGGATGCCCACTGTTCACTGTATCAAGCATGGTTCTGATGTTCCAACATGCGAGTGTCAATCTGGACACATCTTTGGAGGCAGGTGTATGCCTTTGTCTCTTTGTCTTTAATCAACCACAATAGAAGATGCCTGTTGGCCATGGCTAGCCAACCAGGTGGAGGGGGAGATGAGCTTTAGTTAGGCCACCTTTTCTAGGCCTCTCTCCATACGGAGCAAGCAGTGCTGTCCTTGAAAAAAGGCTGCTTGGTCATTCAGGATGCTGCCGAACAAGACTGTCATCTCCTGGGTCACTCTTGAGCGACCAATGTCCTGAATTGCCTGGATGCGGGGTTGGGTCTGCAACTTCCAGTTCACCTTACCACCTGCCATTACGTCCCTCATCTGTCCCTACAGGGCTTTGCAAGTGTGAGTAAACCCTTCGGGCCTATGCAGTGGATTTTTTAGGTGAGGCACAGCATGCGTGGAACTGGCCCCACTCTTTACACCTGAGGTTTATCTGCCAGGGCCTAGTGAGCTTGGACGGTGACAGCAAAGTCCTCAGGTCACAGGTTTGATTAGAGTATCCTTCTCTTAGATGGATGGCCTTACAGGGCTTAAACGACCTCCATCTGCCCGGGTTTGAAGTTAGAGTTGTCCTTCTCCTAGGATGGTTGCCTGAAGGCTAGCAAGCCCATCCTGCCCATGGACACACTTTGTCTGACCCTTCAGTAGAGACCTGTCTGGCATGAGAGACCCTACAGTGATGGGTCATATGCCACCACCAGCATAGCTCCCAACCTCACAAGGGCATGCAAGCTCTTTCCCCATGACAAGGGGGTGTCCCTGAAAGAGATAACCTCATACTGCAGAGCTTACAAATGAAAAACTATTCATTGAAGTCTGTTGGATTCTTGTGCAAAAGTTAAGGAAGTTTTAAGGTTTTATGTCGAATTCAGCACCAGAAAGAAGGGAAGGAGGTCAATGATGAAGACCCCAGGAATCATAATGGAGTAAGTGATCCAGATGAGAAGTCCAACCTATTAAAGTACTCTTCCTGTTGCCTTCTTTTCCAAACTGGTAAAGTTGTACCCCATTGTCTAGTATACATCTGCCTTAAAAAAAAACCCAACCAAACAAAAAAACCTCACACCAGTACTTGTTATTGTCAATATGTGAAAACTCAAAGCTTAAAGGTACCCAATTGAGTGTGTTCATGGGAAAGATGCTGGTGTGGGTGTAGAGGCTCTGGGAAGGGGGACCTGAGGAAGTCTGACCTTGTGAGGAAAGGATCTCTGAGTAGGAAGAAAAATCTGGGATGAACTTTGGGGTACAGCTGGTTCAAGGGCAGGAAGGATATGACTGTGTGGAGGAATGGGCTTGTGGAAGTGTTGAGATGAACCAAAGGCTCCTTAGACTGGAGCTGGGAAGTGGGGCAGATCAGATATCAGTTTGAGTGATGGGTCACACTCCTCATACACAATATAGCGAAGCTCCCATCTTAACACCACTCCCCCAGCATCTGCATGCATGCATTAACCTCACCCAAACTGCTCTTTCATATTCTTTATATTTTAAAATTTATCTAGTCCACAGGTCATTAAAGGATTTTGTTATAGTGAAGTCACAATAGGACTCTCCCATTTAGTGACATAATGGTATTGCTACTTTTGTGCTTGCTTGATAAAAGACTAGGCTAAGAAAGTCATAAAAGGTGTCCTTTTAAATGTTTTGAATAAAAACATACCTAATTCCAAAAAAATACTATAAAAATCTGAAAGTAGACAAAAATCTGCAGCACTGGAACTAAGCTTTGCTTTTCTTATTTTATACCTTTTTTTTTTTTTTTTAATCTTGCAGAAATAGGGACTGACTGAAAAACTTGCATCTGGGGCTGATTTCTCACCTTTTTTTTTTATTTTTTTATTTTTTTACTTTGCACCCAGCTGTTGAATTATACATATTCTAAGTAACAGAATTACATTGAAGCTGCCTGGCTAGGGTGGTATAGAGTGGGGGCAGGGGAGAAAAGGTTTAAATTAACACCTGAGGATGAGGGCAACTAATTAAAAAATTACCTAACTAATATGCATAAACAAAATAAATGGAAGGGAGAAAAGAAAGTCATGGAAGTCACAAAAAATGGAAAATAAAAGATCATATCACTCACAGCTCCTTTAGGAATCCTGACTATTAATTGAGTCACAATAGAACTAAACTAAGCTTTAAAACACTTGTTTTTTGACTGTCTACCATCAGAAATTTAGAGACATAAACCCATTATCTTGTAGAGGTCTCCAGAGATTAAAAGACCATAGAAGTGCATAGTGACCTAGATTAATATGACGATGTTTCAAAAGCACAAGTTGGGATATTCACTCTTTCATCTTGATTTGTGAATAATTCATCATTTTAAAACACGGGGGTTTTAAAACTTAGATGCAGACTTAGATGCACAATTATTGAATTTCCTTTGATTCACATTGTTTGTTTAATCAGTTACCTAACATTAGGAAGTATGCTTTGTAATAATTGTAATTTGACATATAATAGAAAAGGAGAAATAACAAAAGGCTTGAAAAATACTAAAGCATGCAAAGCCATTTTTACAAATCTTTTCAGCATTTCTGAGTGTAAAGGCTTTGTTTCCTACATAAGACAAGGGATAACTAGGGGTTAGGTCTGGATGATTCAGTTCAGTGTTGCATTCTAATTTTGATTACATCTTTGATTACAGCTGCCTAACTTTAATTATGAGTTTATCTAGAACTATATAAACTACAGGAACTATAGAAAATGTACAGGTATCATATTTCAATGAAGTTCCAGCATCTATTTCTGTAAGTATAGCTTAAGTTTAGCTTGTTGAAACTGTTAATTGCACTAAACATGTACTCTTATTTCTATAAAGAAAATATCTTAAGACACATTTAAGCCAATGAAATTTATTAAAAGAACCTTCTTTTGTGTCATTATCTTGCAGTGTTCCTGTCAGCCATATAATAGATGACTTCTATCCCAGATAAACCATTTATAGAAAAAAATGGCTTTAAATACACTTAATTACAAACTAAGATTTATTAATTCTCCCAAACAGATCAGTTTCATAACTTAGATGAACACAGCTCACTGACTTTAGGTGTGAGGCTGTATTATGACTTGAAGACATTTCCTGCTACTGAGCACAAACCAAAGCCATCTTTGAAATCTTTCCAGTGCTCAATAGGAGTGCAGCAATAGCAGCTCCATGCAATGGAGGGGTGGGATTCACAGCTGCCCTTTCTAAGCTGTCTGCTGGCCCTTGGAAAGAGTTATAATCCTATACCCTCTTGTATCTCAGCCAGCTAATTCACAGAGTAGTCCAGGAGCTCTACTTATCTGTGTGCATACATAAAGGCCATAATTAGGCCTGGAGAGCAGCCTTGTCAAAAGAAGTCAAAGGAAACTATACTTCTAGCATATTAAGTATATATTTAATGAAGATTAACCCCTTTTTAGTCCATAATCATAGAATCATAGAATCATAGAATAGTTAGGGTTGGAAAGGACCTTAAGATCATCTGGTTCCAACCCCCCTGCCATGGGCAGGGACACCTCACACTAAACCATGACACCCAAGGCCTCATCCAAACTGGCCTTGAACACCGCCAAGGATGGAGCATTCACAACCTCCCTGGGCAACCCATTCCACTGCCTCACCACCCTCTCAGTAAAGAATTTCTTCCTTAGATCCAATCTAAACTTCCCCTGTTTAAGTTTGAACCCGTAACCCCTTGTCCTATCACTACAGTCCCTGATGAAGAGTCCCTCCTCAGCATCCTTGTAGGCCCCCTTCAGATACTGGAAGGCTGCTATGAGGTCTCCACGCAGCCTTCTCTTCTCCAGGCTGAACAGACCCAACTTTCTCAGCCTGTCTTCATACGGGAGGTGCTCCAGTCCCCTGATCATCCTTGTGGCCCTCCTCTGGACTTGTTCCAACAGTTCCATGTCCTTTTCATGTTGAGGACACCAGAACTGCACACAATACTCCAAGTGAGGTCTCACGAGAGCAGAGTAGAGGGGCAGGATCACCTCCTTCGACCTGTTGGTCACGCTCCTTTTGATGCAGCCCAGGATACAGTTGGCTTTCTGGGCTGTGAGCGCACACTGAAGCCGGCTCATGTTCATTTTCTCATCGATCAGCTCCCCGAAGTCCTTCTCTGCAGGGCTGCTCTGAATCTCTTCTCTGTCCAACCTGTAGCTGTGCCTGGGATTGCTCCAACCCAGGTGTAGGACCTTGCACTTGGCATAATTAAGCTTCATAAGGTTGGCATCAGCCCACCTCACAAGCGTGTCAAGGTCCCTCTGGATGGCATCCCTTCCCTCCGGCGTATCAACTGAACCACCCAATTTGGTGTCATTGGCAAACTTGCTGAGAGCGCACTCAATCCCACTGTCCATGTCACCGATAAAGATGTTGAACAAGACTGGTCCCAACACCGATCCCTGAGGGACACCACTCATTGCTGGTCTCCAGCCGGACATCGAGCCATTGACTACAACTCTTTGTGTGCGGCCATCCAGCCAGTTCTTTATCCACCGAGTGATCCACCTATCAAATTGATGTCTCTCCAATTTAGAGACAAGGATGTCATCTGGGACAATGTCAAACGCTTTGCACAAATCCAGGTAGATGACATCAACTGCTCTACCCCTGTCCATCAGTTTCGTAGCCCCATCATAGAAGGCCACCAAATTGGTCAGGCAGGATTTCCCCTTAGGGAAGCCATGCTGGCTGTCACCAAGCACCTTGCTGTTTTTCATGTGCCTTAGCATGCCTTCCAGGAGAATCTGCTCCAAGATTTTGCCAGGCACAGAGGTGAGACTGACTGGTCTGTAATTCCCCGGGTCATCCATTTTGTCCCATCAATTTTTAAAAGTTCTGTACCTGAAAATGCTGAAAAAGATGCAATTACAGACTGTTGAGTCCAGAAAGCTATTCTATCTTTTTTCAGCCAGAGCTGTAATTTGTTTAGGGGAGCATTAATTATCCAAGAATGTGTGAAACAATGTTCTTGTCAATGGGCTGATTTAAGAACATGAAACTATCCTGAAGAATGAATCTGCAGTGATCTCTGCTTTTGGCAAACTTTTCTATTTCCTTTCAAATGTGAAGTGTATTACTACTCAACCATAAAACTTCATGGTTCAAATTCAGCTACATTAATGGAAACATTCCTCTTCTTCTGCAGAAAAACTAGGAACCCATGTGAAATCCTGCCCCTCTTGAAATCCGTAACTTTTGACAAGTTTGTAACAGAACTGAGATTTAATTTGAGGTCTTAATGCAGAGCCCTTTGAAGTCAGTGAAAAGATTGCATTGACTCAGTGCATTTGGGGTTAGATTTGTGATTATACATTGCTACTACAAAATTTGTTCTTGTAGTAACAATGTGTGATTCTCAACAGACCAAAGCAGCAGAACATTTTTTTACAAAAGAATATAAGAACGGTTATCTTCTCCAATCTTTGCATGGGACAGAGGGTAATGATGGGGTATTTGTGCAGTGAAACACCCTTCCATATCCTCCAAAACAGAAACCAGCAGTAGTATCTCCTCTTTATAACAGCCTACCCAAATTTTCCTTCTTTAGGATTTTTGAAACCAACTAAGTTACTGGCATCCACAGCATCCTGCAGACATGTAGTGGCAGTTGTGTGGAAAACACACTTCCTTGCCTTCATTTTGAAGTTGATATTTGAGCATTTTATTTGCTATTCTCTAGTTACTGTGTTCTGAGAAACAGTGAATAATATTCCCTACCGATCTCCTACCTGACATACACTATATCATATCTAGAATATCTGCTTTCTGTCGTATCTTCTCAGGAAAAGGGCGCTAATCTAATTAGTGTCTCCTTACACAGAAGCTTCCACTTGCCCTTGCTGCCATTCTTTATTACTATTCATTTCCTCTGAAACCTGAAAGGGAGCAAGTGTAAAATTGCACGTATTGTTCAAGATGCAGGTGCACTGTGAATTTGAATAGTGGCATAACCAGATTTCCTGCTTACTTCCTTACTCCTTTCCTAGAACTTCCTGCCACCTGATTTTCCTTGTTTGACCACAATTGAGTACTATGGTTATGTTTCCAGAGCACTAGTTGAAATCACTCCCGGATTCCTTCCTGTAATACTGAGAGCTAATTTAGAGATATTTGGCGTGTATGTAAATTTAGGATTATTTTACCCGGAAAGCTCAACTGCCTTTTATCAGCACTGAATTTCCTCTGTTATTTTATTGCCCAGTCACTTACTAATGTAAGGTTCCTCTCTCACAGCTGGATTTCCATTTATCTATGCTGAATAATTTTCTCTCATCCGCAAGTTTTGCCACCTCACTTTTCATCTTTATTTTCCAGGAAACCAACAGACATGCAGAGCAGCATGGAACTACTCAGCATTTCTGCAGTGTGCCAATACCTTCCTTCCACTGCAAAGCTGTTCTAAAGTAGGAAAGGACTTTCTCTTTTAACCCTCAAGTTTTGGTTTCTAAAAGAGCATTCAATGAGAAGCATTGGTTGAATGTTTTTTGAAGGCGTAAATATATATATAATTAATTTTTATGTGTATATCTCAATGAAGTGTATAACATGATCCATCAAACTAATAGATTTACACCACAAAGCTTCTTCTGCAATAGATGTATTAGCAGTTCCTTTCCCCACCCCTCCCCCATCTGAATTTTTGTGGGCTTTTTAAAAGTAGTGTCACTTCTGCCCCTTACTATTTCTTTCTATTGTGACCATCTAAAGCACACCATCTAAAGTGTGTTATACAGCACACTCAAATAACTCAAGAGCTTCACCTCTGAACTCTACTGGTACTCCACACAAACACCACATGACCTTGCTGATCCTGTTTTAGTTACACTTCCATAAAGTCCTTAGGGTTTATGTATTTCTTTCTTTTCAATGAAGATTCACTGACACCTGGTTTTGGAAATTCCTTTTTAACAAAACCAACATTTTTTCTTTGTTTTCCAATTTAAAGACACTTGAAAAACTGGGGACCATTGATTTTTTGCATTCCTAAAGAAGTTTGTCATCTTCTACTTAGAGAGTCTCAAACTAGAAGCAGATGCTGCCACAACAAGGTGTGGGACATCCATGCAGCCCCATTCACCACATGTCAGGTGATGTGGGACTCAGCAACATCAGTAACCCCAACTTCCCTTCAACAGGATTCCCAGGAAAACGACCAGTAGAACACATGGGCTCAGCCCAGCAGTCAGCAGACAGACATCTAAACCAAAACTGCAGAGAACAAGGATATGAGACAAAATAGTAAAACCTCCAGAGACGGGAATTCTAAAGATTTTCCAAGGGTAAAAAAAAAAAAAAAAAAGGTGGGGGGTGGGGGGAGAAGCATTGTGCAGGGTGACCAAATACTAAGTTTTTTTTTAGAAAAAGCTAGACATCTGACTGAAACAGATTAAAAAAGTCTTTCCCTCTGAAGTAAAAAATTCTTTCCCTCTGAAGTACAGCCTGTGACAAGGAAGTGATGACAGATAGGCTGCTGGAGGCCAGGGACTGCCAAATAATGGAACTGCAAAATAACTGAAGTTGCAAGGGGTCTCTAACAGCCATCTCAGTGTTGGTCGATGAAAAAATGAACATGAGCCGGCAGTGTGCGCTCACAGCCCAGAAAACCAACTGTATCCTGGGCTGCATCAAAAAGAGAGGGGTCCTGCGTGATCCTCCTGGTCGAAGGAGGTGATCCTGCCCCTCTACTCTGCTCTCGTGAGACCTCACTTGGAGTATTGTGTTCAGTTCTGGTGTCCTCAACATAAAAAGGACATGGAACTGTTGGAACAAGTCCAGAGGAGGGCCACGAGGATGATCAGGGGACTGGAGCACCTCCCGTATGAAGACAGGCTGAGAAAGTTGGGGCTGTTCAGCCTGGAGAAGAGAAGGCTGCGTGGAGACCTCATAGCAGCCTTCCAGTATCTGAAGGGGGCCTACAAGGATGCTGGGGATGGACTATTCATCAGGGACTGTAGTGATAGGACCAGGGATAACAGGTTCAAACTTAAACAGGGGAAGTTTAGATTGGATCTAAGGAAGAAATTCTTTACTGAGAGGGTGGTGAGGCACTGGAGTGGGTTGCCCAGGGAAGTTGTGAATGCTCCATCCTTGGCGGTGTTCAAGGCCAGGTTGGATGAGGCCTTGGGTGCCATGGTTTAGTGTGGGGTGTCCCTGCCCATGGCAGGGGATTGGAACTAGATGATCTTCAGGTCCTTTCCAACCCTAACTATTCTATGATTCTATGATCTCATCCAGACCATGCTCAAAGCTGAGCCACCCTCAAGGTTAAATCAGGTTGCTTGCGACTGCACCTCAGGGTGCTCTAATTTCTCCAAAATGGCATTTCCACATCCTCTGTGTTCTTGTTCCAGGATTGGGCTATCTGACTGATGTTTTTTAGTCTCCCACAACACCAAATAGCATTTTCCCTTCTTGCCTAAACCTCAAGTGAGGCAGTTTCCAAGCTGAGGACGTGCCTGCACAAAGGCGCACAGAGCAGATGGGAAGGGGTGACAACAAGTTCATCTCTCTGTGCTGCTTCCCTGGCTATGGAGGCACCCATCACCACACCAGCAGGGTGGTGGGTGATAACTTAAAGCGTTTGAAAGTAAAAGCATGATTACTCTAGCTCTTGCCAAGCAATGCACCTCCACAAAACCAGCACTCCTGCTAGTAGCAGCAGTTCATCTGTGGATGGGCACCCTCTTACTGGAGCCACTCCTCACTGTTAAATGTCCTCATACTGCCTTCCTCTCTTCCCATTCCCTTGAAATTTGACTTTAAACCTCCTCCAGAAGTCAGACCTAAATTCCTGACTATTAACGGTAACATTACCCAAACAGACACAAACTGGATAAAAACAGGCTAGTACAGAAGCTGCTGAGTCCTGCAGGAAAAATTAGTGCTCCTGGCAACTGATTATGTTATGGAAAATAAAATAAATCAAAAAGAAAAAAAATAAATTACAGGAAAGCCTCCTCAGGCTGACCTGCTTTTGTTGCTTCTTCCCCTTACAGCCAGTAACTCCCATACCCTGGCTCTCCTGACAATCTTCTACCCCAAAGGCTGCAGCAGCCAGGAACTACAGAAAGATCCTATCAGAGATTATATTTTCCAACCCAATTCAGCTTCAAAGGTGTCGTGGTTTAAGCCCAGGCCATAAATCAGAGCCACGAAGTCCACTTCCCCTCCCACCTTTCTTCTGTCCGCTCCTGGGGGGACGGGGAGGAGAATCAAAAGAATGTAACTCCCACGGGTTGAGATAAGAACAGTTTAATAACTAAGGTATAACACAAATCACTACTGCTGCCACCAATAATAATAATGATAAGAGAAATAACAAGGGAAGAAAATATGATATCGCTCGCCGGAAAAGAGCCCGACCGAAAAGAGGACGTGCCCTTCCGGGTAGCTCCCAGTTACATCCCCGGGCATGACGTGCTGTGGTATGGAATACCTCTTTGGCTAGTTTGGGTCAGGCGTCCTGTCCCTGCTTCCTCCCGGCCCCTCCTCCTCCCTGGCAGAGCATGAGACTCACAAAGTCTTTGGTCAGTCTAAACATCACTGTTATCAGCTTTGTTCCGAGGCTGAAAGTCAAAAACACAGTGCTGCAACAGCTACTAAAAAGGAGAAAAACTGACTGCTACTGCTGAACCCAGGACAGTATCCACCCCTTATTCCATACCATTCACGTCATGCTCAGATCCCACATTTTCCATATACCCTCACTCTCATTTCAGTGCACTGTTATCTTAGTGCACGGACCAATTCCTATAAAGCTACTGAGTCCGTTCGGTTCATGATGTTGGGCTCCATCTCTTGTAACAGTCTTTCAGGGCAGGAGAGGCTGTGTGCAGTGTTGGATCGTTGTCTGCTGATGCTGATCGTTCCTTCACTGTAGAACTCATCCGGTTCTATCAAAGTTCATTCTCTGTTGGGATGATGGTCGGAGGGAAGTCAGAGCCAGTCGCTGGTGCCCTGCAGACTTCTAGTTGATGGCTATAGCAGGCAACAGCGTACAATTGAGTTCATTGTCTGTTTTCCCCTAAAATCAAATCCCCTTGAGGTACGCATCGGACTTCCCCATCTTCCTGCATTACCCACCAAGTATATCCAGGTCCCTGAGCAAAAGCAATCCCACGAGTGGGTTTGCCTTTACCTGAAGCAGGAATAACCCAGACTGTCTTCCCCAGCAAATTCTTCACGTGCACCACAGGAACTTTGTCCCCCTCTACAATATGTAAAAGTTCCGACTGGGCTGGGCCAGCCCTGTTGGCAGATCCTCTGGTGTTGACCAACCAGGTGGCCTTTGGTAAGTGTGTATCCCAATGCTTGAAAGTTCCCCCACCCATTGCTCTCAGTGTAGTTTTTAACAGCCCATTATACTGTTCGATTTTCCCAGAGGCTGGTGCATGGTAGGGGATGTGATATACCCACTCAATGCCATGCTCTTTGGCCCAAGTGTCTATAAGGTTATTCCGGAAATGAGTCCCATTGTCTGATTCAATTCTTTCTGGGGTGCCATGTCGCCACAAAATCTGGTTCTCAAGGCCCAGGATAGTGTTCCGGGCAGTGGCATGGGGCACAGCGTATGTTTCCAGCCATCCGGTGGTTGCTTCCACCATGGTAAGCACATGGCGCTTGCCGTGGCGGGTTGGTGGGAGTGTGATATAATCAATCTGCCAGGCCTCCCCATATTTGTACTTCAGCCATCGTCCTCCATACCAAAGAGGCTTTAACCGTTTGGCTTGTTTAATTGCAGCACATGTTTCACACTCATGAATAACCTGGGCAATAGTGTCCATTGTTAAGTCCACCCCTCGATCACGGGCCCATCTGTATGTTGCATCTCTGCCCTGATGGCCTGAAGTGTCATGGGCTCACCGAGCCAAAAATAATTCACCTTTATGTTGCCAATCTAAGTCCATCTGAGCCACTTCAATCTTAGCAGCTTTATCCACTTGTTGGTTGTTCTGGTGTTCCTCAGTGGCCCGACTCTTGGGTACATGGGCGTCTACATGGCGTACCTTCACCACCAGGTTCTGCACCCGGGCAGCGATATCTTGCCACAGTGCAGCAGCCCAGATGGGTTTACCTCTGCGTTGCCAGTTGCTCTGCTTCCATTGCTGCAACCACCCCCACAGGGCATTTGCCACCATCCATGAGTCAGTATAGAGATAAAGTACTGGCCACTTTTCTCGTTCAGCAATGTCCAAGGCCAGCTGGATGGCTTTCACCTCGGCAAACTGACTCGATTCACCCTCCCCTTCAGCAGTTTCTGCAACTTGTCGTTGAGGGCTCCATACAGCTGCCTTCCATCTCCGATGCTTTCCCACAATACGGCAGGACCCATCAGTAAACAAGGCATACTGCTTTTCACTTTCTGACAGTTTATTATATGGTGGGGCCTCTTCAGCACGCATCACCTCCTCCTCTGGTGACATTCCAAAATCTTTGCCCTCTGGCCAGTCCATGATGACTTCTAGAATGCCTGGACGACTGGGATTTCCTATTCGAGCTCGTTGTGTAATTAGTGCAGCCCATTTACTCCATGTCGCATCGGTTGCATGATGTGTAGAGGAGACCCTGCCTTTGAACATCCAGCCCAGAACGGGCAACCGGGGTGCCAGGAGGAGCTGTGCTTCAGTGCCAATCACCTCCGAAGCAGCTCGAACCCCTTCATAGGCTGCCAGTATCTCTTTCTCAGTTGGGGTATAGCTGGCCTCAGATCCTTTGTATCCCCGACTCCAAAAGCCGAGGGGTCGACCTCGAGTCTCCCCTGGAGCTTTCTGCCAGAGGCTCCAGGTAGGACCATTCTCCCCGGCTGCGGTGTAGAGTACATTTTTTACATCTGGCCCGTTCCGGGCTGGTCCAAGGGCTACTGCATGAACTATCTCACATTTAATTTGCTCAAAGGCTTGTTGTTGCTCAGGGCCCCATTTAAAATCGTTCTTCTTCCGGGTCACATGATAGAGAGGGCTTACAATCGAACTGTAATTTGGGATGTGCATTCTCCAGAACCCCACAGCACCCAAGAAAGCTTGTGTTTCTTTCTTATTAGTTGGTGGAGACATTGCTGTTATTTTGTTGATCACATCTGTAGGGATCTGGTGACGTCCATCTTGCCATTTTATTCCCAAAAACTGAATCTCCTGTGCAGGTCCCTTGACCTTACTCCGTTTTATGGCAAAACCAGCTTTCAGCAGGATTTGGATTATTTCCCTCCCTTTCTCAAAGACTTCTTCCGCTGTATCACCCCACACAATAATGTCATCAATGTATTGCAGGTGTTCTGGAGCTTGCCCCTGTTCCAGTGCATTCTGGATCAGTCCATGGCAGATGGTAGGGCTGTGTTTCCACCCCTGGGGCAGTCGGTTCCAAGTGTACTGGACGCCCCTCCAGTAAAAGCAAACTGTGGCCTACACTCTGCTGCCAAAGGAATTGAGAAGAATGCATTGGCAATATCAATCGTGGCATACCACTTGGCTGCCTTTGACTCCAGTTCATACTGAAGGTCTAGCGTGTCCGGTACAGCAGCACTCAATGGTGGTGTGACTTCATTCAGGCCACGATAGTCTACTGTTAGTCTCCACTCTCCGTTAGACTTTCGCACTGGCCATATGGGGCTATTAAAGGGTGAGCGGGTCCTGCTGATCACTCCCTGACTCTCCAGACTGCGGATCAGCTTATGGATGGGAATCAGGGAGTCTCGATTGGTGCGATATTGCCGCCGGTGCACTGTTGTGGTCGCGATTGGCACTTGTTGTTCTTCGACCTTCAGCAACCCCACAACAGAAGGATCCTCTGAGAGACCAGGCAAGGTGGAGAGCTGCTCATTTTCCTCAGTCTCCAAAGCAGCAATACCAAAAGCCCATCGGTACCCTTTTGGGTCTTTGAAGTACCCTCTCCTGAGGTAATCTATGCCGAGGATGCATGGAGCCTCTGGACCAGTCACAATGGGGTGCTTTTGCCATTTCCTTCCAGTCAGGCTGATCTCAGCCTCCAGTACAGTCAACTCTTGGGAACCTCCTGTCACTCCAGAGATATAGATGGGTTCCACCCCTTGACAGCTTGACGGCATCAGGGTACACTGTGCACCGGTATCTACGAGAGCTTTATACTTCTGTGGGACTGATGTGCCAGGCCATCTGACCCACACAGTCCAGTAAATCCGATTATCCCCTACCTCCACCTGGCTGGAGGCAGGGTCCCTCTAACAGTCATCACAACGTTGGACACCTAAGTCGTATTGAAAGGGATTATTCTTCGTTATCATAGGAGCTGGAGTAAAATCAGCTCTTCCGCTCCATCTGGGAACCTGCTCACCAGAGACTGAAGCCGCAGCTCTCATGGGATGATTAGTCTTGACCCTTGTTCCTATTTTCAATTCATGCACCCGTTCCTCCAAAGCTGAAGTAGGTTTTCCATCCCACTTCGTCATGTCTTCTCCATGATCCCGCAGGTAAAACCATAGGGTGGCCCGTGGTGTTTGCCTTCTATATCTTCTGTCTCGAACAATAGGACGTCTTTTGTTAACAGCTGAGACCTGTGTTGGTACACGTGAGGAGCTGGATAAATCAGATAGATCGTCCCTCAATTGTTTGACATCCTGGGACAGTTTTTCCACAGCTGAGATGATGGAAGGGGTGAGATTGTCTTCGAACTCTCGGAGTTTATGAATCATTTCATCCACTGTTGGTGTTACTATGTCACCCCAGGTTACTGTTGCCAATGAATGGGCATATGATGACGGTGCATTCCGTGTAAGTTTTCGCCACATGGGTCGTGTACATTCGACTTCATCTGGGTCTATGGGTATATCTCCGTTATTCGGTTTGATGTGATAAATCATCTCTACGATGGCTGATTCCCTCAGAGACTGGATGCCTTTGTCTAAAGTAGTCCACTTGGCCGAACGACTCGTAACATCGTCCTTGTATGGAAATCTTTCTTTCACAGCTGCCAAGAGCCGCCTCCAAAGACTGAGGGACTTTTTCTCTCTTGCAATTGCTTTGTCAATTCCCCCTTCTCTAGCAAGTGATCCCAGCTGCTTGGCTTCCGTACCTCCTAGTTCGTGACCATCGGCCCCATTGTCCCAGCATCGCAGCAACCAGGTGATGATGTGCTCCCCTGGTTGACGGGTAAAATCTTTTCGCATATTCCGTAGCTCGGTTGAGGTCCGAGGTCGAGAAGTCACCTCTTCTTCTTCTTCGTCATGTGATGATGACTCCTGACCAGATGCTGTCCTGAGTGGTGAATACATTGTTTCTTCATCTCGCTTCACCCTTCTTGCCTCTTTTTTGCTTTTTCTCTTGCGTAGAGGGGCAATCGATATTGGTACGAATTGGTCCTCTGGTTTAGCTGCAGTCATCACTGTGGTTTGAGTAGCAACAGTACTTGTTGCTGGGGGTGGTGTAGCTGCTGTGTTTGGAGCTGGGGTAGCTGCACTGTCTGTTGCAGTCGAAGTTTGAGTAGCGGCTGTACTTGTCTCTGGGGGTGGTGTAGCTGCTGTGCTCGGAGCTGGAGTAGCTGCGCTGTCTGTTGCTTCGCCCTCAGATCCAGGGACATTTTTTCCCTTTTGAAGGTGCTGGATAGCGTTGAACAAGGCCCGGTAGGCATAGGCCAAGCCCCAGCACGTTGACATGATTTGTCCCTCTCTGGTATGACCAGGATGACAGCACACCTCATTTAAGTGTTTTACTAATTCTTCTGGATTTTGCAGTTGTTCGGTGGTGAAATTCCAAAACACTGGAGGGGCCCACTGACCTAGGTACTTGCCCATACTATCCCACACACCTTGCCACTCAAAAATTTCAAAACTCTCAAACGATGCTGTAAACGGTCTGGGAGGGGCACTGGGAGGGTAAAAGAATGTCTCCTTCATAGGTTGACCACCCAGGAAGGAGAAAAAAGATGTATAGTTGCTAAGCATTTGTATTATATACCTCCCAAAGTATAAAGGTGGTGACCACACTGGGAACACAAGCCAGATCAGTTTCATGATCAATCCTTCTATTGTATTACAAGTCATTGCTACAAAATACAACGAGACAACAACCTTAGCCCAAGCCCCACACTTGAAAAACACCAACACAGCAAATACCGGCTCTAAGTAACCTACGGCATATTGAGACTGTGAGATCAAAAACAACAACTTTGAGAGCCAATAAATCAGCATTGTGATGAGTGACTATTAATCTAAAACACTGAATGCTTATCACAAATACGATTAGACACACTCCGGTCAGATCTGTCGTTATCTCAACCCTTCGTGGGTTCGTGCCCCACGTTGGGCGCCAAAAAGAACTGTCGTGGTTTAAGCCCAGGCCGTAAATTAGAACCACGCAGTCTACTTCCCCCCCCCCACTCCCCAGAGGGATGGGGAGGAGAATCGAAAGAATGTAACTCCCACGGGTTGAGATAAGAACAGTCCAGTAACTAAGGTATAACACAAATCACTACTGCTGCCACCAATAATAATAATGATAAGAGAAATAACAAGGGAAGAAAATATGATACCGCTCGCCGGAAAAGAGCCCGACCGAAAAGAGGACGTGCCCTTCCGGGTAGCTCCCAGTTACATCCCCGGGCATGACGTGCTGTGGTATGGAATACCTCTTTGGCTAGTTTGGGTCAGGCGTCCTGTCCCTGCTTCCTCCCGGCCCCTCCTCCTCCCTGGCAGAGCATGAGACTCTCAAAGTCCTTGGTCAGTCTAAACATCACTGTTATCAGCTTTGTTCCGAGGCTGAAAGTCAAAAACACAGTGCTGCAACAGCTACTAAAAAGGAGAAAAACTGACTGCTACTGCTGAACCCAGGACAAAAGGTAAGGAAAGGATTACAAATTCCTGAGCTAATATGTGGTTTAGTTATTATTATTTACTGTTAGGCCAGGATTATATTTCAGTTTTCAGGATTTTAGTCATAAATGAAGGAATCCCTTTAGGTGTCTTACAGGATTAAAAAGAAAAGTATATACATTTACAGATTTACCATTTACCAAATTTACTAAGCATTTAAAGAATCATCCCACCAAAGTCTGCTATCAGATACATAGCAGTATAGGAAAGGAGCAAGAAAGTGCAAAAAAAGATCAGGAAGAAAAATAAGGAATACGTCCCTGTATAACAGACTGCACAGGCTGAACAGCTTGCACAATTTCAAGGCTTCACCTTAAATACTATAGTGTCAATTAAGAGAAAAAATTATCCACAGACTAAGGTATTTGAGAAATCTATGCAGCCTCTGATATGTTCTGGAAAAGTTGTTCAAATAGGGTGAGAAAGAAATTTAAATCATATTGAGAAAATAAATTTGTGCTGCTAAGAAAGATGCTTTGCCATTTAAGAGAATTTCAGCCCTGGAAATCAGGCTTCAGAGCCAAAGATCTCAAGGAGAACATTCAAAATCATGCTTGGAAGAGGTGGTTGTTAAACTGATTAGCTTTTGTAAGTAAAAAGTAATGGACATTTTTCACCTGATTACAACTAGACATGAGATAAAATAAAGTCTTATGTAAATCTCAATATTTCTCAAGTCAATCTCCAGCCATGTTTGTTCAGGTTTTTTGGTTTTTTTTCTGCTCAACTTTGAACATGCTGTTCAAAATCCAAATGCACAAATTGTGCTCTTTACCAGTGCATGAGATATACTTTTTTGCCAAGCATCTATGCAAAACATATTGAAATAATGAGCAGGTTTAATGCACTGTAACTCTCATTGAAGATCAAGAGAAAGACACAGCAGTTTTTACAGGACAGAACTTCTAAAACAAGGCAAAAATATAAATTACAAAGCAAGTATAACAGAAAATAATCTCAGTAGTACAGCAGCCAAAGACACATAAACAAGAACAGCCATCAGTGTGATACACAAACTGTTCATTACTCATAACTCTGAGCAATAACAGATAACTTCGCATATTTATTAATTCTTGCATTACAATGCTGGCAGCAAAGTGTGGGCTTTGTCATGAAATGTTAGATATTAAAATGTTGGTTGAATAAATTAGTTTAGGCTCTGTACATGACTAGAAACTGTGTCGCA
This sequence comes from Psittacula echo, assembly GCF_963264785.1. Taxonomy (NCBI): domain Eukaryota; kingdom Metazoa; phylum Chordata; class Aves; order Psittaciformes; family Psittacidae; genus Psittacula; species Psittacula echo. The sequence continues at coordinate 65,698,602 of NC_137739.1, read as the reverse complement.
ACAATAAATAAATTACTACTTGAGGGACATTATTTTCATGTTGTGATCATGTCACATTAATTCTTCACTTTGGCAGGTAAGTAGCTGGAGCTCTGAGGGAAACATAACCCCAAATGTCACTTACATTAGGATGTGCACTGAGGAGCAGAAAAGGTTTAAGTGAATGTTTGTTTATTTCCCACATCCCCTGAAACCAGATTATAGCCCAAAGTATTTCCAGGATATAGAGGTTGGAATTATGCACCAATGTGGGTCTCTGAAATCTAATTACACCCTTCTAATATTCCTTTCTGGCCCCATCTCTGGTGACAAGCCACTATTAACTCTTCCCCATAACATTGAAACACAAGGATAGATCAGGTGAAACATAGACCTCAAGCATCAGCATTAGGGACTGGTGCACATATTAACTAAAAAGTACAGCTGTTGCTCATTTTTGGTAGCTCTTCCTCTTTCCCAAATGCCTCTTCCTTTCTCCTCTGAACACCTTTGGCCAACAGATGTTACTTTGCCGTTTCAGTTTTCATTTATTCTTTGACTTCATCTGTGGCCAGACCAACAGATTGATTACCTGTTCCAAGTTTCCTTTGATACAGAAATTTTCCACCATTCCTTTGAAAATTCTCACCTAAAGATCTAGACCTCTGAAGACAACCTAAGGGGACCTATTTGACATGAGACCAAAATGACTGATTGGCTGCCACTTATGAACTGATGGCATTCTATTCTCCACCCAAAGTACTGCTTACTGTTGGCAGATAAGAACAGTAAATACTTCAAGCTTGACAACAACATGACTAGCCAATACACATCTGTATGTACCCTACACAAGAGACATGGAATTATATAAGACATGTTGAGGAGAAAATGCCTAAAAAAGAGGACTTTCATATCATGAGTAGACAGGATGAAAGGTTCAAAACCAAGTCATACACAAATACTCCAAATGCATAATACACACATTTTCAGAATACATTTTGAACCATAAATGGTATGCCAGAACTCCTGATTTAAGGTTGGATCAGGTGACCTTCACAGGTCCTTCACAACCTAAATTATTCTGATTTCAAGATTTATTTTTTTTTATTTGTGCTAAATATCAGCATTATCAGCTTTCGAAATTTAGGCTCCTTCTGATGTAAAGCAACAAAATGAAACGTTCCTGCTTCATCTCTAGTCTAGAATTAGATATATCTTCATATCCTTTGGCTCAAGATGTAGGGAAATTAATCCAAAAGCTTTTCTTTCCAGCATTTGGAGGTGGAACTTTTAGCTAGGAAGTCTAGCCTTGCTACACTTCAATTTGCAGTAGTATGAACAGTTGAAACCGAATAAATGAGCAAACCTACCAAGTAAGCTACACCTTATAAATGGAAAGTCTTGCTTTTATCTCTTCTCCCTTCTCTTAAGCTACCAACCTATAAAGATCTAAAAGTAATATCTTATTCCATAAAATATTATGATTTATGACTCTTTTGGACTTTTTTTTTTTTTTCTCTGAAGACATCTAGGTCAGGTACTTGACATTAGAAATAAAAACCCAGGACATTCCCCTTTCCCTTTGTTCATCGTTCAGCAGTAGCAGTCATTTTTCTCCTTCTTAGTAGCTGGTGCAGTGCTGTGGTTTTGACTGTCAGCCTGGGAACAGCACTGATAACACCAATATTTTCAGTTGTTGCTCAGTAACGTTTACTTCGACCAAGAACTTTCTGAGTCTCATGCTCTGCCAGGGAGGAGGGGAAGTCAGGAGGAAGCAGAGACAGGACACCTGCTGATTCATTGGCTCTCAAAGTTGTTGCTCTTGATCTCGGAGTTTCAGCATGTTGTACCTTACTTGCTGCCGGAATTTGCTGGTTTAGTGTTTATCCACTGGGAGTCTTAGGCTAAGGTTCTTGTTTCACTATACTTTATGGTAGTGACTTGTAATACAATAGAATCATTGATCATGAAACTGATCTGGATTGTGTTCCCAGTGTGGTCATCACCTCTGTACTTTGGGTTGCCAGCTGGGCTTAATCCATGACACCCTCCAAAAATGTGGGAAAGCCAAAGGTCAAAGCATAATATCACATTACTGTAGGGTGCAATTTATTGGAGATATATATATATATACTTAATCTTTTTGAAGCCGTATTCTGTTCTCACAAAAGACACTTTAAGGCAGCAGCTTGTCCTTGGATAAACAGCAATTCAGGTCGGCGTCATTGCAGCCTGGCATGGGACTGAAAAGCATCACAGGTGGCAGAGAAAGGTCCATGAAAACAAATGGTACCAGGTTTAGCAGCTGCTTTATCCAAGACTCCAAGAAAAAATTGAACCCTATTTTCCAATGATTGAAACTCAGCCTAACTACTCTGCAATAGAACTACAGCACATAGAGAAGATTAAGAGAAAGTAAATAGCTGCTGCTTATATGAACCTGGAAAAAAAGGCACCATAAACAATTTTTTAGGGGTTTATTTATTTCTTCTAAGTCCATTATCACTTTGATTTTTTTCAGACTTTGTGTTCCTAACACACAAAAACCTGTCACCTCCTTTCTGACTGTTGTCAGCTCCTAAACACAGCTGGCTGTGGGTGGCAGCAGGAGGCTGAATTGGCAGAAAATTTCTGCCTGAATACAATTATCAGCAAAGGCAACTTTCTGAAGTTACTGATGGCTGTTTGTTTCACATTCTCAGGGCAAATTTACTTCCCCATTTTCTAACAGAAAAGAATAGTGTCATTCAGCAGCAGTTAAATGAGCTACAGGTTATATTTTCCTCTTCCATATGTGACTGCAAAGGGCTCGAGTCTGTTAACATCAGTCACATGAACAAAATCTAGGCTAATAAAGTCTGAGTAAATAATTACTCTAATAGTAGCTTCATCATTCCCCCCACTATTGATGTTTTCAAGATTATTCATGTTTTTAAGATTATTCGTGTTTTTAAGATTAATAGTTATTGTATGTTGTGAGTAAAATCAGTATGGGGCATCTGGCAGCAGCATATTCTAGTTTCATATGTGACCATCTCATGGTTGCTCTTTCAGGAGCTCTTTCATGGTTCATTAAAGCTCCAGATTTCCTAAAGGGTCAGCCAATTCTTAGTGTGAACGAAGTAGGTATTTCTGTTGCCTGGTTTGCTTTTCAAGAAAAAGGGTATCTAAGTGTTGTTGAGTGATTTCAGTACAAATAGTATGAGAGCACAACTCTTCCAAACTAAGTAGTGCATAAAGATACATGTATTCTCCAAGCATATGTAGCATTTAGAACCACATAAAGAGTGCTCAGCACTGAGTGCATTTTTCTGTTAGCGGTAACACATTAAAGCTTACTGTAAATGTATGCTGCTCTCTTGCTATGAAATACTGGGAGATACTGTACCTGCAGAAACATAATAGAATGTCTGATCTGGTACATAGTTTAAAATAATATATTTCCTGCTGGAATGGTTTATTTAGTCCTTATAATATGTCATGAGAGGTATAGCTAAGGACACATCCCTGCATACCCATTTATATGTTTACACACACTGAATGAGGTAATGCCACATGTGAAGCAGTTAGATGTTTCATTTTTAAAACCAATATTCATAAAGGCTTGTGTGTATATATTATGTCCATAACTAAAAAAATCATCTCTGTTCTGGTTAGCCTTTTGTATTACTGAAAATGCATGTAGGATCCTATTGGTGCTTTTTATGATACCAGTTCATGGCTTTTATGCAGCAACATGCATCTCCTGCAGTGTAAAGGGAATTTAGAAAGACTTTTCACAATGAAAAATTAAAGTGACAAAGCACAGTAGATTGTGCATAAATTTCTTCTTGTGGAAGTAATGCAACTCAAAAGAAACTGCTGACCAAGAAGACTGAAATAACCTGTCAGAGAGAACATGCTCTGCAAAAATAGATAAAAAAAAAAATTACATTCCTTGATATTTTTGAATCAGTTGAGGGGTTTTGTTGCGATAAGGGGAAGAATTTGACACAATAACTTTTTAAACCAAACGTCTTTCTTCCTGTCCTTCCCACATAATCAAAAAAAAAAAAAAAAAAAAAAAAAAAGAAAAAAAAGAAAAAAGCAAACCCCAAAATCTCACATCCCCAAAAACCCAACCAACCAACACCTATAAAAAAACCCCAACAAAATATCAACCAAAAAATCCCAAAGATCACTATCAATAGCACCCTGTCCCCCTGCCTGCTGTCAGGACCAAGAACACTTTGGAAAATTTGTCCAAGATGGTCTTTTAGGAAACTTGAGACCACTGGGCAGCAAACATTTGCAAGAGTACTATCTTCACAGCCATGACTGCCTGAGGCAGCTTGATCCCACAGTAATGGATCACACCTGCACTCACTGAGTGCAGAGCCCCTCAGATCAGACCCAAAGCACAGTGCCCAAGCAGTAGCTTCTTCTTGGGAGCATAGGTGGAGACAGCATGGGCTTTGCTCAATGCAGTGAATAAATACCATTTGAATATTGCTTGTTCTACTCTCCACATAACTGCCATCCAGACACCCTGTTTCAGAGTCACCCCACACTCTTCATTGGGTCTAGCCCAAAGAAGACTCAGAGATCGTTGAAGAGCTGGTGCAATTGTCACAGAAGTCAGAAGAAATTTTGCCATCCTTGGCAAGAAAATGAATCAGAACTTATCCCTGTGGTAGAACCAGGAATAAAAACATCTCTTCATTACAACAGTAGTGCCACCAGCTTTTACCTCCTACTCCCCAGTGCTGGGAAAATTAAAATTATCACAGAGGGTAAATGCTAACTACATTGTGTCAGATAGGGCAAAACCCCAAAAATATTATGTTAAAGCAGGAAATATGCATCTATAGGGTGCTTGCTGAGCCCAGGTGGCTAGACTCAGATTTAAATAAAGGACTTTGACATGACATTGCAGTAAACAGCATATTTATTTTATCCTCATTATAACACACCAAGCTTCTGGAATTGAAGACTGAACAGGTTTAACCTGACCCACTTCTGAATTTGTACTGACAGCAGTGCTGAAAGACTGGAGTTGACTAAATATCTGCATCAAACTTTTCCAATCTGCAAAAAAAATTTCTTTTAATACTCTTTTACACTTAAAGACTTTATTTTCCCATAATTTTTATTTCATTAGCATAAGGTGAAAGTGTTTCCATGGAAACATCAAAGATATATAATTTCTAAATAATGATTTCTCAACAAAGAACCCAAAAAATTATTTCAGATTACAACGAAAGATCTCCAGACACATTTCACTTACGAATATTACAGAGAAAACATGTTAAGACTTTGAACTTTAAATTGTAGCTCTAAATTTTTAAGGATAAATTGGGTAGTTTAATATTTCAATCATAGAAAAGAAACACAGGAAAATACTAGAAACTAAAGTCAAAGTTACATTAAGTGTAATTTCATGGTATTCAGTGATTAAATTCATATGTCAATGTAAAGTATGAGGGGTCAGTCAGTATGTCATCTAAATATACTCAGATCACTCTAAATAGTTCTCTTTGTTTTCTATTTTTACTATAAAATGATTTATGCCTAGGTCTCATTTCTGTAGTCTCACCATTAAGATGAAAAGATCCGTTAATAAACAATTTCTATTTTTTTCATCATCCATTCACTAGGACATCACTTCTAGTAAAGTGCTAACAAATACTAACTTGGGTAGGATGATTACAAAGAACTAATTCTCCCAGCTGTGTTTTAAAATTAATTGGGAAAATATCATCTGGAGGAGGGATAAGTTATAAAAAGACAAGGACATTTCTGAATCCATTCTCAAAGGAAGCAAAGAGCAAGGTGAGCAGAAAAAAGAAGGCAGAGGTGCTTAACAAGATGTTGTATTCCCAGACTAGGCAGTAAAGAAATCTCAAGGAACGTTAGGACTGGAGAGGAAGGAGATTTGAAGCTGGAGAGGTAGTAGGGATTTTGTATTTCTTTCATATGTCACATCTTTTGTGTGTTATATAGGTGTAAAACATAGCCAAGTTAGAAAACCTTTTATAGTGTCTTGACATTGTTTCTTCATAGATGTCATTTTCCTAAGGGAGAAAAATATTTCTATTATTTGGATGGTTGTTATTGCACTTGGTAAGAAAAGTAAAACAATAACAAAACACCTTTATTCTTCTATATGTATATGGTTAAGTGAAACAAGGGGAACATCACACAACACAGATGAGGCCAGTGAACTCAAAAGACAGGGCCAGTCAGTGGGAGGTGCAGGTGTGGGTGTATTCCTGAAATAGTAAAGCAGAGGAGAAGAATAAAGACACAAGCTGAATGAAATATCAAACAGATCGCTCAAACAAGCACTAGGACACTGTTACGACCAGACACCTATATTACATTTTTGACATAAATTACTCTAATCTTAAAAAAAAAAAAAAAAAATCTGTTTTAAACACCATCTGCCCAAAGGACAGATTTTTTACATGATTTCTATAGATTAATATGATTAACATGAATGCACATTTAAAAAAAAAAAAAAAAGGAAAAATAAAAACTAACTGCACAACTCTTCTAGGTGGTAAAAATAGTCTCAAAGTACAAAATTTCCCAACAATGGAAAAAAAACACTTACAAAATGACTGTGAACAGGTGATCTATGAAAGTTATCAAAAAATACTTTGAAGTGGTATATAACTGTTTTTTCAAAAAGTATGCACAAGCAACTAGAACCTGGAAGGTTCCACAGGCTGTCACAACCCTGACTGACTTGAGCAGCTATTGTTGCAAGGAATTACTGTTAGCAAAACTTGCTTTGAGCATGAATAAGGGTGTTGCATATGCTAAAAGGCTTCCTTGCACAGTTACTTGAAGAAACACATCAGCTCTGCCTGTTAAACAGGAGCATTAAATGGGTCCAGCACATGGCTCCTGGGTCTGAAAAATCCAGCAGGCATCCTGGTCCCTGTCAGGTTCCCAGTATGTGCAACATCACTGAGTATCCCATCCTCACACACATACCTGGCACACTGAAACAGAGCAACCAGCTGGCTGCAATATCACAAAAAGGTTAGGGTTGGAAGGGATATTAAAGATTATCCAGTTCCACATCCCCTACTGTGGGCAGGGATACCTTCCTCTATACCAGGTTGCTCAAAGCCCCATTCAACCTGGCCTTGAACACTGCCAGGCAGGGGGCATCCACAACTTCTCTGAGCAGTCTGTTCCAGTGTCTCACCACCCTAGTCGTAAAGAATATCTTCCTAATGTCTAATCTAGGTCTACCCTCATTCAGCTGAAATCCCCTTGAATTCCCCCTTGTCTCATCTCTAGTATATAATTAGTTTTTTCCCCTGGAGAAAGGACCTGAGCCCAAATATCGCATGTACTTTCTGTCATGTCCTCTCCCTAGGAAAAAAATATATATAAAAAAAGGAAAACATGCATGTGGAAATGCTTTGTTTCCTTAAACACTGAAAAAGGCTTTATTTCTAGTCTAGTGATGCTTTCATGAACTACAGTCATCATGAGCTTCTGTGATTTAACGGCCTGGTTTGTATTTCATCCCACATCCCTAATAAACACTGTGAAAATTGAATGGTCTAGGTTAAAGATGTATGTGCCCAGCAAGTCGAACTTGAGAACAAAACCATTCAGAGTTTCATCAAATAAGTCCTAGTGGATTTAATTAAACAACAGCCTGTCAACTACTACTTCACAAATTTATTAATAAGTATGTGATCCTAAAACTATACGGTACCACCTACCATATAATTCATTATTAATTTAAAAACTGAAGATTTAAATTCTTACAGATAAAACTAAATAACAGCTTTTATCAAGATATGCTTGCAGTCAGCAGGTGGCAGGTCAGGTCAGTAAGTTACAGCATGTGTTCTCCCACACATTCCATCATGCCCTTTTTTTGAACCTGTGTTGATCTCTGGTTTTGTGAGAAATGAGTTCAGTCACCAGCCCAGGCTCCATAAAAAGGAACAAAGTTCTCTGCTAGTGTCAGGTGTATCACTCCCCCCTACCAACTGGTTTTCATTGTACCGTGCTGTCAGAGCTCTCATCCTGATTAATGCTATCTGCCATAGCTTCAATTTCAACTTAGGCACTAGCGGCATTTCCATTTGCATCAGGAGGAGCAATTTCTCTCATCCTTGTCATTCTGCATTAGAGAATGGACACAACTGCACAGTGACAACAAACTTAGGGGTCCATGGAGTCAGCTAGCTGTTATAATATCTCAGACAACAATGTCTTTTATACTAAAGTCTATATCACTGTGTTATACTTGAGCATTTGCATAGCAGAGGAAGACAATTACGACTCCATCACAGTAGGACTTTTAGTATAGAAAGACTTTTCACTAATTTTATTTCACAGACAACAAAGCTGTCATTCCAGACGACTTACCTGTAATTATCACTTTTACTACAGCAAGTTTTGCAGGCAACAGATTTTGCCATTGCCTCTAAATATGCAAGTTTTAATTATATATTGAAGCTTATTAAATCAACACCTCATATACAACAAAATGGCTAAGCACAGAACATTGATAACTTGTTCTTTGAGGCCTTATTAAATTGTATCCACCAATTTTGGAACATTTTGTCACCCATTGGTTTTTGGTTTTGGTTTTGCACTTTTTTTTCTGAAAGGGAGGGAGGGTGGGTGGGAGTAGCTTTTGTTGCTGTTGTTTTGTTGTTTGGCAGGGTTTTTTTGGCAAAGCAGTTCTCTAACACAGTAAGTTATGATTAAGTATACACAGCTGGAATGTTTATTGCATGTTTGCACCTGCATGTTAAGTAATAAAACCCAAGAGATTTGATAAACACACAAGAATCACACAGAAAGACAAAGGAGGATGGTGGATTGAAGAACAGTTTGCAGAAGAGGGTGTGACACTAGAGACTTGTCTTTTTAAGGAGGTCTAGAACCACGTGGGCATTCTGCTGCACAGTGATGGCCTAAATACGAGCATTCTTTATTTATGCCAGTTCATATTCATACCTCCCATATTATTTAAACATGAAATAAAAAAAATATTTTTGTATTTGTTGTTAACAAGAAGTCTTCCAAAGGCAGTTACTGAGAATGCATATTATTATCCTGAGGCAGCATAACTTCCATATCAATCTCTCAAGAGAGCTCTTGGAAAGACCGTTTTATGGTTATATAAGATGGCTTTAAATATCTTCACAAGATAATAAGCAGTCTCAGCTTCTCCCATTGATTTCATTACTAAGTCCTCAAAAATTAGTGCATCTCTACTGACATGGTTTTGAATAAAACAATTATATTCTGAATGTTAGGTATGACTGGCAAGAAAGTATATACAGTCAGATCATTACATTGTTTTACAGCCTATTTCTTAAGAAAGTTGTATAAAATGTATTAGAATAACAGCACTGTCTCAAGTGTAAAGACAATCAGAAGTTAAAAAAAAAAAATATTAACAAAACCTACCCCGCAAAAAAACCCCCACAACTAACTGTACAACAGTAAGTCTTACTTTATGATCAGCCCTTAGTAAACCATTTCACGATGTGAAGTTAGTAACCAGATAGAGGAGCCAAGAGTCTGTTCTTATAACTGGCACATAAAAAAAAAGCCCAGTACTTCTACAGCTATGGAAATAAAAAAAAGAGCACTAAGTAGTTTGAATGCATTGTCCTTTCCTGTGCTTTGATATTCAAGACTGAATTAATATTCTGATCAGATCCTGAGAGTCTAAGTTACTCTTCAGCAAGGCACTGAGCAATTCCTGATAAAATTCTTAAAAGTTATTATTGAAAATTTCTATTTTGGAAAATTAGTCCTAAGAAAGCTATGTTCTACAGTGAGGATGGCCAAATTCTCAACTCGATTTAAAAGGCTAAATGTACAAATATATTGCATTAAAATAAGTAACATGTAAACATTTAGCCGCTTAAGTCAGATACTCAAAACCTAAAACATGGCTAAATTTGATCACTGTTGAAGATCACCCGAAAAATCCATTTTTGGCTGTATGAATACATGCTTTATGATATGGTCTTACTCAAGCATCTTACAGAAAAATTACTTTGCAACCACCCATTTCATTCAGTGAATAGGAAGGGCATTACTTAATTAGCAAGATCTGGTTTGACTTTATACAACTTCAGCTGTGCAAGATGAACTATAAATAAACCCCAAGGCTGCTCAACAATTCAAACTGATCAATAGAATTATTTCTCTTCCCACAGGTGTTTAAGCACTGCTCACTGTTATGCACTACCCCATCTTAGGGACTTTTCCACAGTCACATTACTGCAACTCTCCCAGCACCCTTGAAGCCATCTTTCCTGGCCAATGGGTTTGTGTGGGTGTTCCCTAAAGTGCACATTGACTTGTGAGTTTTCAGTACCTCAAATGCCATAGGAAGCCCCCAGAACCCTTACAACACAGAAAACCTGCACATCCAACTGGGGTGGAGGGCATCTTTTGCATCTCTAAGACCTGGTGTTAGCCAAAACTTTTTCTACAAAGCAGCACCTCCTTAACACATGCCTTCCCATAACTCAGCATTCCAGCCACTGTTATGTGTACATGCTACCCTACTTAAAATACGGAGTCAAAACACCCAGACAAATCTGCTGGCAGACTACAGCTTTAAGCAAAGCTGGACTAGGGTGGAAGCCTAGATGCAGCTCTCCATATGGGCAAGCCACACAAGAAAATTCAAATTTTAGAAATGCCATTCAGAATCACTGGGTCTTTGTGAAAACTGCTTACAACTGGGGTATGTTCATACTGGTGAGTTGTGGCATCACCAAACGAAAACTCAAGGAGGTCCCAGTCAGGCTAAAGATACAAATTCTTATTTGAAAGGAGAAGCAATGCTGATGTTCTCAGCCCAGAAGAGATCCCACTGACTTCTGTAATCATGGCATCTTTTGACAGGAAAAAAAGAGAAGCTTCATAATCTACCAGGCAGAGAAAACATGGCAAGAAGACCATAGCATAGAAATGCCCATTGTACTTATAAAGCTAAGGCACAGACTGAGAGTAGCCAGACTTACCCTGAAAGTACGGCTAGAATTTCCTCCTAGGGGCAATAAAATACCTCCTGCCATGGTGGACCTTATCACTATGCTGGTGTTGGGACTAGAGCTGTCCCTGCACCTCTCTCTCAACTTACAGGTCAACACCTGCAAGATTTTGGCCACCATTTCTTTGGGATTCAGAAAATCTTCATTTAGCAGGCGAATACCTTTCTCCGAGTAGCAGCTGGGCTGCCCTTTCCAGGGCTGGATAGTATCCTTATTTCTTGTACTTAGCAACAAATTCTCTATCATGGAGTGAAGAACTCCCTGCAGTACTGATTAGCACAGGTTGGCTTTTAGAGTTTACTTCTTATTAAAAGCCTCTGTACTGAGACTGATATGACAGTGCTTGACAATGAGAAAGTATTTTACACCTGACAACAGTTTAAAGTATTTCTGCAATTCACCACATGCATTTGACCAACAGTAAGAACTGACAGCTGTCATCCTGCGCTGCCAGGTAGAGATGAGGACCATGATTTCCTAATAGAAAATATTTTCCTTCAGGGAAGACCATGTAAACTTTGAATTCCCTTGCAAACATTGGTGGTGAGGGCATAAAAATAGGCAGAGTTACATATTTTGCCAAGCTAGGCATTTTTTTTTTTTGAGAAAACCCAACTCTACTGCAGATCTCTTTTCTGTGACTCCATTCTTGGGCTCACTTTTCTGCTGTAGCAGCTTCAGCATTATCCCCGCAGCTGATTTAGCCTTTACACCTCAAGCTTTCGAGTACCTTGGGAGTCAACTATTCTCATCTGCCACACTCAGTTTGTCTCATTAACCACCACCTCCATTTGTCTGGATTCCTCTTACATGCAAAAAATTTACTTTAAGTGGGTAACAACTAATAAAGCCATAAGGAACTGAAAACTGTATCTTACCATTAGAATCAGACAATGAGTATGAAATGCACTGCACAAAACTACTCCTCTCCCTGCAAAAAAGAAAGCACATAGGGAAGGAAATTTTTGAGAGACTGCTTAAAATAACTTTTGCAAGGTGAATTGTTAGGACACCATCACAGCTGAATCTTGACACCTGGGTCTCATTGGCAATTCCCTCTTCCACCCCCTGTCCCAAGAAATTTCTCTCAGAAAGTGTAATTTTGTGCTGATGGAAGTAATCCATAAGAAAGAGCTTCTCTTTCAAAATGTCAATTTTTTTTTTTATTATGATTCTCTAGTCCTTAAGAAGTAGCACCATCTTTTGAACTTAAAATGAAATCTGTTTTCATAACTGGCTATCTTAAATATATATGCATATACATATAAATACACACCACATATACACACACATATATATGTATGATGCACCTTACATTGATTTTTTCTTCTCTCCACACTGAGAAGACTAAAACAAGATGTCAGGGAATACAAGAATATTATGATTTTGATTACTCTTAAAATTTGGCTTATCTCCCAATATTTAGCTAAGCCTAAAATAAAACTGTATTTAGGTAATAAGTAGGGAAGAAACAAAAATACAGTAAATAATTATGGGTCAGATCCACAAAGAAATGTGAGGTCTGGATAAGGCATCTATAATTACTTTTGACTTTGCACATGTGTGAAAACCCAGCAGGGATCAATTCTTCCTCATGAGGGTATAACCTTCTGAACTTATTTTGAGCAGATATGTCATTATCACTTTAATTATCATGGCCAGGTAGATCATCTACTTCCAAATTGCTTTTGAGCTAATATCTTTTATTCCAGTTAGCATTATAATTTCCATATTCTGGGAACTTTTTTTCTATTTTTAAAGGTCTTTTTCCCCAGACTCAAATCAATTACAGGTGTTCCAGTGTAGAATCTTGAATGGTCCAAACTGTAAATTCGTACTTTATGATTGATTTTGATGGGATTGTAGTGCTTGTGGTAGTGAAACTTTGTAATTGCTTCAGGAGGATTGTGGCTATGTAGTATTAAGTACAGAGCTACCACCCTTGTGCTGCTCGTACCCACGAAGTAATGCAAAGCTCATGTACAGACTTCTAATGGAGATTAGTGACTTTACCATAATACGATGCTCCTTAAATCACTTGAATAAGCCTTGAGATGCAGCACTTCATCCCAGATCACCTCCAAAATGGGTGGAGAATTCAGACTTCATGGTTTGGTTGAGCTTTCTACTAAAATAGAAGTCCAGACCTTGCTTGCCCTGAACATCATTCCTCTATCTTCTTTTGCTCATCTAACACTAAGTTTGTGTGTGAGGTTTCTTATACAAACTGGAAAATATTTTGCTTAAATAAAAAAAGATATCATTAAGAAAGAGCAATTTGCTTCACTGCAAGAGGAATAATTTCACAAAGGTGACATTACAGGGCCTTGACTGAAATTAATTCTCAGCTTACACAATTGTAAATGAGAAGGTAATTTTATCAGCTGTGAAAACTGCACACAGAGAATACACAGACAGATACTATCAACTTTAAATGTGTAATGCTTTCACTAGCAGCTGGGGACTGGATAAACAACAACCACATGGGTTCTCTTTATGGAGTTCTGCTACCATCTTTCCCTCTGGAAATAATTAGCAATACCTCATAAATGATGTGTATAATATGTAAGTGCTGACAAACTATGAAGTATAGAGTAAGTTTCTTTAAAAAGAATGAAATACATAATGACTGATGATCACCTACAATATGAATTATAAATTCTGTGCAAGTTAGCCTGATTCATAATTATGCACTGCTTAAGGGTCTGCTGCAACATTTACATTTTTATCATAAGCCTTCTTGATTTGTATCATCTTGAAACATAGATTAAAACTCCAGAGCCAGATGATTAATTAAGCCCAAAAAGACCCTGTGTGCCTAATCTCCATGTACTGAAAATGAACACAGTGCAGTTTTTACCCCAGATCAATATCCAGCTCTGAATTTTAGAGGGACCCTAAGATATTAGGACGTGAGCTTTTATTTACAGAAAAAGTAGACTTCATGGAACATCAGTTCTGTAACTTTTTTTGTTGGGTTGGAGAACAAATGCAATCATATTTTGGTATGAAGTCAATATGTTTCACAAGTTCTTCAGATGCAATCTTACATCCAGGAAAAAAAACACTAAACTGTGGATCACAGAGTGGAAAACTCAGTGAAGGACAGGCGAGTTAGACAAAGAAATTAATCAATCTCTGCCCAAAGTGCATGGCACTAAAAAGTGCCACATGGGAATTCAAAGAAGTTGACTCTGCATATCAGTATCTGGGCTGTCTAATTTCAAAAGTTGATGAGGGCAGCCATACAGCCTAGTATAGGAATAGATTTTAAAACTCTTTTGGAGAACTGAATGATGTGACTGAATAGTGAAGCAGTGATGTCTGTTTTTCAACACCTTGTTTGTGCAGAGAAAATCTGTCTTCCAATAAATAATTGAAAACACAACTGCTAACCTATTTAAGTTTGAAAATATGTGTACTGTAATCAGAAATCATGTTTCTCAGCTGTTTGAACAGATACACTCCAACTCTGGCATTCTCTAAAATGCCTGCACAAAAGCATACATTAAGATAATTGCGTCCAATGAACCATTCTGAGCAGTAAATCTTTCACAGTTCTAGGGCAATATGTCAAAGAAATCTAGATGCTTCCTAAATATAGAAATGCCTGTTTAAGTATAACTTGCAGACAGTAAAATAAAAGTGTGCAAAACTACTTACAACTTCTGCAAGTCTTTTCAATGCAACTTTAAGCATGACAGCTTCCCCATTCATGACAAAGGGTTAATGGAATTTCTTCTACAATTTCTGAAGGTTAAAGATTTTCTCTAAACAAATACAACTTCAGTGGAACTACTTAAAAACTCAGTCTGCCTTTCGATTTGGAAGATTAAATAAGCTGTCACATTCTGCAATTTAAATTTATGGTGTTTTTTCCAGCATCTGTCCATTAGTTTCATTTATAGGAGAATCAAACATTAATGTAGAAATCATGTGATCAGCAATTTTATCTAATGTGCTGTTTTACCCTCGGCCATTGCCGAAGAAATAACACTAAACTTAGAAGAAGCAACTGGAGTGCTCCAGTATTTGATCCAGAAACAATTACATTTTTAGTAGTTAGTGTCAAAGAATGATAATATACTTAGTTAAGGCAATCCGTAAAACACTTTCTTTCTTATGCATATTATAGAAATCCAGTTTAAAATTGCCAGATATAACTCTTCAGATTTTCCCTTTCATTGAGGAGATTTTTGGGTTTAGTTTTGGCATATTCAAAAGGATATTACATGGTAAAGGCTGCTAAAACACGTTTCCAGCATTTTACTGAGAAAAGATACCATACTTTATGATCACACAATATTTTATCATCATATTTGAAAACATATTTGTGATTTGCTGTTTTAACATTTTTTAGATGTTTCAAGCACACATGTACCAGATTACCACAGCTACAGGTTGGGCAGTGAAGAGATTCAGAGCAGCCCTGCAGAGAAGGACTTGGGGGTGTTGGTCGATGAAAAAATGAACATGAGCCGGCAGTGTGCGCTCACAGCCCAGAAAGCCAACCGTATCCTGGGCTGCATCAAAGGAGAGGGATCCTGCGTGATCCTCCTGGTCAAAGGAGGTGATCCTGCCCCTCTACTCTGCTCTCATGAGACCTCACTTGGAGTATTGTGTTCAGTTCTGGTGTCCTCAACATAAAAAGGACATGGAACTGTTGGAACAAGTCCAGAGGAGGGCCACAAGGATGATCAGGGGACTGGAGCACCTCCCGTATGAAGACAGGCTGAGAAAGTTGGGGCTGTTCAGCCTGGAGAAGAGAAGGCTGCATGGAGACCTCATAGCAGCCTTCCAGTATCTGAAGGGGGCCTACAAGGATGCTGGGAATGGACTCTTCATCAGGGACTGTAGTGATAGGATAAGGGGTAATGGGTTCAAACTTAAACAGGGGAAGTTTAGATTGGATCTAAGGAAGAAATTCTTTACTGAGAGGTTGGTGAGGCACTGGAATGGGTTGCCCAGGGAGGTTGTGAGTGCTCCATCCTTGGCGGTGTTCAAGGCCAGGTTGGATGAGGCCTTGGGTTCCATGGTTTAGTGTGGGGTGTCCCTGCCCATGGCAGGGGGTTGGAACTAGATAATCCTAAGGTCCTTTCCAACCCTAACTATTCTATGATTCTATGATTCTATGATTAATCCCACTTTCTACATTTACATCCATAGGACTTTTCAGATAAATACGTTAATAAAGACATGATTGAGTTTTTCCGGGGCGAGTTTTTCCAGGCCAAGGTTTTCAGTAATGTTTTGGACCTTCAGTAATATGCTTTGGACTATGTCTTGCACTTGCTTAGGCAAGTATTTAAGTACCTGATGGGTATTCCAAGGTTTAGACACATTAAGAGGGTCAATATCTAAATAAAAATATAAAATACTATTTTATAACTAACATACAAAGTACTGATTTATAACTTATGAAACGAGAGGTAATTGACAGAACACACAGACCTGGCCTACTTGAATTAAATACAGCACTTGTTTTTGAAGCCAGTTTTCAAGATTTCACCAGTAATGCCACACTGTTACAGAATCAAGTACACAAAATTCAAGAACACCTATGCAAACCTGAAGAATTACCATGCAGTCTTAAATTTCTTGCTTATGTTTACATTTTTTTCCCAGAACAATGACTTATAACAATATTATTATCATATAGTTTTACTGATGTAATATAAAAATATGGTGTCTGTAGGACCCTTCTTTCCATATGACAGGGGTGGGAACTTATGTGATATTTGAGATAGAGGATTCCAGCCAGAGTAAGGGTCATTTCAAGATTAAGAGGATTTGAATACTGCCTTGGAGTATCTGCCTCTACTACATCATGTAGTGGAATTTATGTCATTTGCACTCAGAATCTCAAAAGCAGGCACTAGCTGTGTCTCTGTTTATGGATATTTAACATCTGTCTTTATAGGAAAGCTGACTAGTTCCCACTGCTTCTGAAAACATTGCCAATTTATCACGCAGTATTTCAATAAAAGCTGCCCAATGAACAGGGCAAACACGTCTCCTCCACCAGCTGGTCTGCCTGTCGTGAGACACGGATAAGGGGGTAAGTGGGCAGAGGCACCTGAGTCTCAGAAAAACCCTGTTTCTGCATTGAACAGCACAAAAATTTATAAGATATTGAGCTGTTGCTCCTGAACTGGGCACTGTCTATTCTCCTTGCTGAATCCAGTTTACACTACCACCTCTGGAGTTTCACATAGGCAAAGAAGGTGCAGAAACAAAGATGCTCAAGAAACTTTCACAATGCAGTTCCTAACAAGACACTATGTGCATATTCCATCTTCAGAAAAGTCATTCTAAGTTCATCTTTTCAGTGTCACTCCCTGGCTTTTTAAAGTCAGAGCCCCAATAGCCATCATCTCAGCTTGTACTGACACTGGTGTGATTCAACAGAAGGGTTTGAACCTTTGGTTCTGCTAAAGAGATTGCAGTCATTTTTGCTAATGGAATAATGGAGAGCAATCTTAGGTTGTCATTCTCTGTCTGAATCAGTGCTAGAGAGGAATGGACACTTTACTAGCTTTTTTCACATTTATTTGTGACAACAGAGAAATTATGATTCTCCATTCATTTCCATGTACTTGATTGAACTGTGCTCTGTTAAAAGCCTCGATTTTCTCTGCTGGTTTCCCATTCCTCCCTCTTCTCTCCAAACTGTCTTTTTCAGAGCTTTGTGTCATACCTATCTTATGGTCCTCATTTCACACTTCTTCCATTTCAGTTCCAATCTTTGCTCAGTGAACCCCAGTTCAGATAATCGAGAGATTATATCTGAACTGCAGCTTTTTCAAAGACCTATAAGCAAACCCTATTTGGATACAGCAAACATGACACCAAATTTCAGGCAGTTTGCAGATAAGAAGCAACCTTTTTTTTTTTTTTTTTTTTTTTTTCATAAGCGCTAAATTTGGTATTTTTATTAGCCTTACAATTAGTTTTAGCTGAAATTTTTCTGAGCCATTTAAATTATGTAGAATTATTGAAATCTCATTTAGAATTATCAGTTGAAATAGCTGAATGCCAGCAAAGTGTGAGGCTAGTGAAAAAACATTCTTTCTACACAAATAATTAGCAAGGCTTCTTGAAATTCGCCATCAATTTCTGTCTTAAAAGTAAATGCAAAAAAAATCAAGACAAAAATAAAAACTTACGTGAATGTTTACCCATGTAGAAAGTTCTGGAGCTGTCTTAGTGTATTTTTGTAAAATTTGCTTCGACCAAGTGTATTTCCATTCATTTATGAAGGGCTAAGTCCTATAAATTTCAGGGGATTTGGACAGTTTACAGAAAAAAAAAATAATGCTGATTGGGCCAATGGCAATTGTTCCATTTTTATCAAATTTTAGTAATTGTAAGATGTGATACAAACAATAAATTATAAGTATATTCTAAGTTTTTTCTGTAAGCTATACAGCTATCAATTATAAGATCCGGAAAAATGCTCAGTGTCCCCTTCCTAACCCTACTTATATCTCTAATTTTGATTAAACTGATCTCATTTCTCAATCTCTTTCTTTTCAATTTTTTTTTTTTTCTTCTTGTTATCACACAACTGCTTTCTAGGTTGTAGACTTCCCTGGACAGAAATCGTATCTTATATTTTTGGGAGGTACTTATACAAACTTCAGGTTTCATGTTCTACTGTAAACCTGGACTTCAAGTTAACAAAGGTTATAATTAGATGAATAATACTGGAAAGACAGATTGCAGATCCCTTAAAGTGCTGAGCTATTATTCATGTGAGCTGCTTCGTGAAATCAGTCACAACTGCATAACTCTTGTGAAAAACTGAGCAGTTAGGACTCCAGTCTGGTCTGTTATCATTAAGTAATGTCACACATTTATGTAAACTGTTCTAATTCAGAAGTCTCTTCAGCGTAAATGTCTCTTTGAATGCACTCTATTGCAGTAACAGATTAACTTCCAAACTACAACACCCCAGCAGAAGACAGTGCAGCAGCTAGAATGAGGGGATGTATACAGCATCTAATTAATTCTAATGTTTCATCATTCAGGTCACCAACAAACAAATATTTAAATGTAAGATTTAGCCTTTCCAAGGGATCTGCAAATAGTAAAGTCACTGTTCTGGTCTTTCCAAATTACACAATGTATGTCCAAGCTATACTGACATCCTTTTCAAAGCCATATTCCCACATTCCTGGGAGAGAATCTGGCACACTTGATGGAAACATTTAGTCTGGTTTAGGACACGAGTTGAACAACAGTAGCTTAGGCCATCCATATAAATATTGTCACTTAGTCATACAGACAGATGAACACTTTTCTCCTATCCTGTTTGAGCCTCTGCTGACCCTGGTACTTCTACACTGATGGTGGCACCCCTTCCTTTCCTGTTCCAAGACACATATGGCCACGCTGCCCAGCTATGGCCATCAATCTCACAGCCTTCTTTTCAGTGTTTTTTTTTTCCTAGTCATAAATACTCTTCCTCAAATGTTGCTGATGGATCAATATTTTTACAAGTTTGAGTACAGCAAGAATGTGTTTAAAAATCAATATATTTTCAAACAAGAAATAGCAGAGCTAATTAATCCAACAGGATGAATTAATCGGACATTAAAAAGGATGGTTTTCATGCCAGAAAATGGTCATCAGTTATTTTATTTTATTTTGTGTTTGTTTTTTTTTATTTTATTTTATTTTATTCATTTCTCATAATTGCTTGGTTGCAAATAAATGTTTTGTGTGTCACAGGCTTTTTTGGAAACAAGCAGTGAGTCAGAGTATGAAGGGGTGTTTCAAGAGGAGCTTAATCTGAATGGCTTTTTGGGCAACGATTCATCCTTGCCCACACGGCATAGAATAAGAGCATCTTGTAATTTTAGACTTTCAATTTCTACTACAGCTAACGGGTTTCTGAATCTGGTTTACACTTTCTTATAATGGTGCTATCAATACAGTGCAAATGCCCATGTGCATCAGTACAAGAAATAGTGGAAAACAGCTAGGGAGGAGGAATCATGTGTAAATGGTGATTTTTATTTTAATTTTTAGTTACTGAGTTTTTATTTTTTTTCTGAAATCAGTCACTAAAATGAGATTCT
Organism: Psittacula echo; assembly: GCF_963264785.1. Classification (NCBI taxonomy): domain Eukaryota; kingdom Metazoa; phylum Chordata; class Aves; order Psittaciformes; family Psittacidae; genus Psittacula; species Psittacula echo. Next base: position 65,678,498 of record NC_137739.1, on the reverse strand, counting down.
TTTATGGTTGTGTTCTTTGGGATTTTTTCTGTTGCCCTTTTTTTTTTTTCACTTACGTTAGTGAGTACAATAAGCTAAATGACTTCTGAGGTATTTTCCCTAAACCATCACCTTTTTTCTCATTTTGATGGCTTTGAACTTTGTCCAACCTTAATTTTTTTTTGGCCTGGTATGTAAAAAAGGGCAGTACCTGTAATTCGCATTGCCTGCTTTTTATTGGCTCGGTGTTATCTTGCAAATGGGAGGAAAATTTAAACACTTTGATTATGCAGGTGACAACTCAGTCACTATGACAATTTATAGTTACATTGGCATAAGACAGTAATGAAATTTCTGGTGAAATTTGGAAAACAGATGCAAGTTTTAATGACACAGAGAACGAAAGTGTACTCTAAACAGGTCTTTCCCTAATACAAAACAATAACAGGGAAAAGACTCCATTGATTCCCAGTGAACTATGAGAATGATGGAGAGTAAGACAGCTCCAATTTAGAAACTCAGAAGGTTGCCAAGTGTCTGGAAACACATCTAGAAGAAAGAACAGAGGATAGTTATCTCATACAAGAAAATTAAATATAAGAAAACATCAATTACATATTCAGAAATAACGTTGCCAGTAATTTATAAAATGGGCACCCTGGAAGACCAAAAAATGCAACTCAGCAGATTGTCAAAAGGCAATCAAATATCTGAACACATGCACACACATACATCTAACAGACTGGTGACAATTTAAAATCTCACTCTTTGCTGGCTGTTAGACAACCCAGAATTTATTAAATAAACTACTATTGTCTGGTTTCATTTCACAAAAGACATACTTTTACATAGATACTATCTTAATTGTCAAAAGTTATAATTCTCTACTTGCAGAAAGGCCCATGTAACCAAAGTAATGACCCCAGTCTGGCCAGATTGGTGGCAGGTTTTGCACTAACACTGCTGATCTTTCGGTTAGAGACAAACTTGGTCTCCCAAACCAAGCAGAATCATTTCAGAGAAATACAGTTCCTTCATTTTTTTTCCTTTTTTTTTTTTTTTTTAAATCAACTGCAACTTTCTTTTGTTTAATAACAGACTAAGGACAAAAAAATACAGCAATTAATTTTAAAAGCCACTTTTTGGAATATTGAGATTTTTATTTTAAAAACTTTGTGCTCTGTAGTGTGTATACATTATTAAACACTTCTTTTATATTTAATAAATATTTTTGTTGTATTTTTAAATACTGTGATCATTCCTTTGATTTTTTTTTTTTTTTAAATACCAAAGATACAAGAATGAACAGTGACTCTTTGCCCTCAAAACAATACAATAAAGAGTTCTATTGGTTATTATGAGAAAGCTGGACAAATGAACAAACAGGAATGGGATATGTGACCAGAAATCTGTTTAATACCTTACCAGTCAGAACACACACATGCAGGCTACATTGCATGTGCACAGCAATACACTATGAACAAGTAATGAATGATCTGCAGCAAAAAGGCCTGCAATGCAGAAGAAAAGGAGATAGGGAATACTGGTGCTCTGTGGAATTGATTGGCAAAGGAACAAAGAGCTAAGATTTAGGGTGAAACATGTCCTGTTCTTGAGCTTTCTCAAGAAGGCATACAGAAGGCAGTGAAAGGAGGACAAAAACTCATTCCCCTTTCCTTTTCAGCTCTACATAAAAGATAGCAATCACATCAGCAAAGAATACTTGCAGCTGATTCTGCTCATTCATCTGCTCTTGTTTGGGCTTAGACCCAACTCTCATTGAAGTCAAGGGGTGTATTTCCTTTGCCTTCTGTGCTGAAATGAATTAAGTCTTTAAAAGTCCTCCAGGAAAGCAAAGAACTCCCCTTTACCAAAAGCTGAAAACACTCTTTCTTCAAGCAGCAGAAATGCTAAAGCAATTGCATGTCAGACATCTCAAAGTAGTCTGGCAGAACTGCTATTACCTTCCCACAGCATGCAGCACCTGGAGAGAAGTTACAGTAAAATGGGAAGTGCTTATCATTCCCAAACATACAGCACCATCTATTATATTTCGTATAAAATGAAGCAATTCACTCTTGTCTATCTGCATGAGAGCAGTGATGCAGAGCTCTCTGGTGGCTCCTGTGAGCAGAAACTGAGGGGGTTCTTTTTAAAAAATACCCAACTGTAGCCTATTTAAGGCAATTATTTGCAAAGCTCTGTTCTTTGAATAAATCCAAGAAGCAGCAGCTTCTCTTGCACAATATTCTTTTCACACATGACTCAGAATGGTATTTGTTTTTCCTTTGAAGCACACTAAAAGTTCCTTGCTATCACTCATAAAACTGCTTTCACTACTCAGTTCAGCTGCTGTCTGACTTTACACTGGCAATAGCTTTCCTCAGACATCTCACTTGCTATTGAAATGCATGAGGGGGGTCCTATATTCCCCACCAACCCCAGCCCACATAGCAATAATAGGAAAAGGAGTTAAGACTTCCATAGGTACATAGAGCTCTGATTTTTTTTTTTTTTTTTTTCCCCTAGGAGGTGAACATCCAGTGTGTGGAATTAATTCTTCTCATTGACAAAAAAGGAAAAGTTACTTTTTCTGAAACAAGGCTTTATTTTTTTCTTCTCTCTGCAGCAATGCAAAGTTCTCACAGGGAATTTCCGAACATAACTGCTCCTGTTCAAGGGCTTTCATGTGCAACAGTGTATGATCTAGGTATAATCGACACACCAACAGAGGCTTGCGGAAAGTACCCTTTCCATCAACCTTTTAATGTGACAGTCAAATTATACTAGTTGAAATCCATCATTTTAGATTGCTGCAGTATTGTTTCTAACGGAGGTAAAAGTCTCTTTACTCTTTGACTCCACTTCTCACTATGTGCCCTTTAAGATCCCCTACATTTAGAAACCATTTATATTTACAACTACCTTGACCTTATTAATTTCTCTCATTTTCTGTAGTTTACACCAAATCTGGTGCTGGTATTTTTCTCAGCTCACACTTAGGTCATCTCTACTCTCATATGTGACTCAAGGACCTTTTCTTCATGGCCACTCCTCTCCACTCCTGCTAACAGGGGAGATGGCTTCCGGGGGGCGGGTTCCTCATGCTGTTAGTTTTTGGTACACCATCACAATGCAAACAGCATTGTGGATAGTCTAGCGAAATTCTTTCTTATTTTCTACCTCATTTCTAACATGGATAGGTCCAGGGAGGAGAGAATGGTCTATCTCAAATAAGATATTATCCCTGAAAAAAAAAAAAAAATCCATTTGGTTTACTTTATTCCATAACTTTACCGATGGCATAATTTTACTGATTATCAGGGAAGTCAACCTCAAAGGTGAGTTTTTCATTACTATCTCAGGTGGTCAAGACAATAATGCTGTAGAATCTAACTTAGTGATTAAGTTAGAAATGATACAGAACTGACTGCTGTTAGGTAAGAACCAAAATAACATGGTTTGGAGGATGCTATTCAGAGGGACATGGATAAGCTCAAGAAGTGGGCCCATGTGAACCTCCCGAGGTTCAACAAGGCCAAGTGAAAGGTCCTGCACCTGGATAGGGCCAACCCCTAGATCAGTGCAGGCTGGGGGATGAAGGGATTGAGAGTACCCCTGAGGAAAAGGACTTGGGAGTACTGATGGATGAAAGACTGGACATGAGCTGGCAGTATGTGCTTGCAGCTCAGAAGACCAGTTGTACCTTGGGCTGCAACCAAAGCAGCATGGCCAGCAGGTCAAGGGAGGTGATTTTGCCCCTCTAGTCTGCTCTAGTAAGACCCCATCTGGAGTAGTGTGTTCAGCTCTGGAGTCCTCAGTACAGGAAAGACATGGTCCTTTTTCTGAATGCAATGGGGAAAGGTGCTCCTCCTCTGTAAACAGTTTCCAAGACAGCAGTGAAAAAAATGGCTCTTAGACTATAATAGTTATTCTTTTTCACACTGTGGCAAAATTAATTTACTGGATGTGAAAATTTTAACTGCCACCCTGGATAACATTTTCAATCTCTGATCCTGTTCCACATTCCTGACTTAGCCCTGTGCAGAGAAAAAATCTTGTTTCAAGGAGGACCTGAAGATTTCTGAAATCTGTTTTGAGATAGAAATGAAAGCCTACCATTCCAAAATTCTCCACAAAAGATATGACTGGAGACATTTAGCTCCGACTTCGTCAGAAATGTTTCAATGAAGTTGCTTTATTTTATTTTTAACATTGTAAAATCACATCTTACAAAGCAACAACAATGAACAAACTAAAATTAAAAATAAACATGTAAACATTTTTTTCTTACACTCTTTAAATACCTTTTTTGACTTACCTGAAATACACCCTGAGATGATTATTCTTTCCAAAATTATATCTCACCAAGTATGATAGACTAAGCAGATTTGGATCGAACACTAACTAGCTAGCTCTGTTTCTTCGAATAACCACAGAAATTTATGACAGGATTAAAAATAAGGATATTAAATGCCTTCAAATCTGTAACAATAGAATAAATGTCAGAACAGTTTTTTGTTTAATATTATAGAATCTACAACATTCATGTTTTTAAGTTAGACAGCAGGAGATATTTTAAAGAACTTCTCTTAGCAACTGTGCTCCTATGTGGTGGTGGGTGACCGTTTGTTTTGCAGGCATCACTCAGTTATCATAAGTGACAGAGATGCTCACATGTAATGAGATCACTGGGATGGCAAGCTTCCAAGTGCTGTTCTCACCAGGTGAGGGCAGTCACATTCCTTAATGAAAAGCAAGCAGCTGTCACCTTGGGAGAAAACCAGGTTGGCCACCCACACATCGAGCCAGAGCGATCCTGCTTGGCCTGAGCTTTGTGTATTGCAGAGGAAAAGAAAAAGCAGAAACGAGGAAAGGGAAAAGCATATTTCATGAGCATAATTTATTTGTGGTTTTTGTCTTGCATAGCCTGTCCTATTTGAACATCAATTGCTATCATTATGGCGGAAGCGGTGGCATTGGGATAATATACATATTTATGTGCAAAACAGACATGGAAATGCAGTCATCTTTGTCCCGATGCAATGAAAGACTGTAGCATCTGCATATCAATAGTCACAAATTTGATGCAGTTCTCAGTAGTGTGGTTTCTGAGAAACTCAAGGCAGGAGGGAAGGGAAGTTTTCAAGTCTTTTTTCCTATGGCACTGGCTTGCTTTCTTCCTATTTGCAATCAGGAGGCCAAATTCAGCAGTGACGATGATGGTGCAAGACCACACCCACCTGGGTCAGAAAACCTCCTTGTGATCTGAATGAGGGATGAGAAACTCACGTTTGCCTCTGCTGGAGGAAAGACCAATTTTACTTGTCATGGTATCTCCATGGGAATATAATGGCAGCTGCTGCAGCCTGTTAGTTAGGTTAGCTTCTCCAGAGACAGCCCTTCTGTATCCCTGGGGAATGGGAGGAATGAGATTAATGAATGCAATAACTGCTTGCTGCAAACTGTGTGAGCTGACCTTGGAGATCTCAGCTCAATGACTCCTGCAATTATTTGGGCTCCTGAAGAAATTGGACAGCTAATTAATATCCTTGCCCTCAAGTTTATCAAAATTAATTTGGCATTAATTTTGAAAGAAACCCAGTTTTTAAGATTTATACATCCTGTATTTTTTTAAAAAACAGGTATTAGTAATTGTCGGAGACATAGCTGAAGAGGGACAGATGGTCAATGGTAGTACTTTCTTCCTTCATTTTTTTCAGCAAACATGCAAAAAGAAAGTGCACCAGGAAACTGGCACTGGACTGACAAAGACATTCTGGGCTTGCATGATATGATATAACATTTGCTTACAGCACTGCTAGTAAAATGTCGACTATGAATGCACAGGGAAGAAAACAAGTATCACAAGGGCTGCAATGCTCAAAAGCTTGAACAATACTTCTAAAAGTTTAGCGGGCAAAAAATTAAGCTTTTACAAAAATATCAGTCCATATACGTAGTCAGATGTTCAAAGGATTTCCCCTCCCTCTTACTTACGTTCAACTCTCACTGATCTTTCCTTCTGTCTTTAAATTACAGGAAATTATCTGATACAAGCTCAGTGTGCGTTAGAGTGAGAGGAATTCATCCTTTAATATAGAGGAGGGTATTGTTAGTAAGTTGCTATAGTATTAATAAATAACATTGCAAGTAACTATGTTTCACCTAATAGGGGAAATTTCAAGTTCAATGTACCTTCCGTAGAATAGTGATTACTCATGTTAATGAAAAAACCAAAACATTTGAAAAAGGGAGTTCCCAGCCAAGACAACAACATAATCCCTTCGATTTTTGTTTCAGTGTAAAATAAGGAACTACGTAAATCCCTTTTGAAAGCTGAATCAAACAAATGGCATATAAGCCACTTTTAAATGGGAAAAAGAAAAATTAACAGGAATTGTTTTGTTTAGTGCAGTTTGCTTGCACAGCTCTTTGTTTCTCAGTGGGATAACAGAAAAGGCATCTCCTCTTCCTGCGTACATGTCTGTATTCCGCAGATATTTCATAGTACAGTCATATGAGACTCTTGTTTGTGAGTTTTTGTTTTGGTTTTTCTTTTTTTTAAGTCTTATAATAAGCAGATTTCTATTAAATAGCTTTTGCTTGCTGACACTGCATTCATAAAAACATCTATCAGCGGCAGGCATGATGCACCTATATCAAGGGTAAGCAAACATTATCCTCAATATATTTCATTTCCAGTTCCTTTATATAGATTGCATGATGACATTTTAACTGTTCAGCTAAATCAGACTTTTTCTCTTTTAGTCTTACCTCCCTATTATTTGATGGGAAACACATCACAGACTTACTACTTGATTTTCCAAGTTCTGCATTGCATGGCACCTGCACGTTATAAATCTTACTGAGCAGTAGCATCTAAAAATACTTATATTTAAGAGAAAATTTTTCTTTTAAAGAATGCATTCTCTTCTACTTTATTACTATTTATTTTTATTACTAAATAGGGGAATTCTGGTGAAACTTTTGTTGTATTTGAGCCTTAAAAATGGGATTCATAGAGCTAACTATTGTATTCCCTTTTCTACATGCTCTAAATAATTATTAAAACTGTTACAGGTTTCATTTTTATCATCTGAAAAGTCTGACACATCCCTAAGAGTGCAGAGGGAACCTACATATTTGTGTTAATTTCCAAGCAGATCATAGCAGCAAAACCAGGAATATACAAGATACAAATCCTCCTTGCTTCCTCTTGTTGATCTAGAGGTAAAATGTCTTGTCCTTCTTCCCCTTCCATATGAGACAATACTATAGGGACTGTGTTGTAACAAGTAGATGCATTTGTAGAAAATAGTCAAGGGTCTTTTCTGGAGAGCCCAGCCTGACCTCCAACTGCCAGAAATGCTACATTTCAGGGAGGAATTTGAGGGAGACGTGACCTGCTATCAGTACTTACTCTTCTGGTGATGTAACACACCATCTACAGCCTTACAATCACCTTTATAGAAACCGAATGCTACAGGAAGACTCAGTTGAGGTGAGGAACAAGTAATGTGAATGAACCACTTCTGAGCAATAAAAGTCCTGATATCTTGCAAGTGTCCCTAGTGATAAAGAAAAAGGAAGCAACTTCGGTTTATACAGTCCAATTTTTAACATAACATCTTTATAGACTTTTCCATAAGATATTGAAAGGTCTCTAATACGCACTGTTGAACTTCTTCTTGAAATAATTTGTACACATTAGAAACAGTGCTATTGTAGTAGATGTCTTGAAAGATCATGTTCTACAGAAGAGTGGAGGGTATGAGTAACCTTATCTTTTCCTGCAGAGGCTGTCTCAATTGCTACAATTTCAATTGCAATTGCACATCAGGAGGTACTGTGATTCAGAGTCATTCTTTACTGCCCAATTTCTGCTTTCCTTTCTTGCACCTGAAGTGTTAGCAGTAAGTCAGGACAGTTTGGCTGGTGAGTTCATTATATTGATTTGGAAGGAAGAAAGGGGAATGGATATAAGAGTTAACTTGCTGCTATTAGAGGTCTGAATTCCATCATGCTTTGCTTTGCTGGGAAGACTGAAGGAGAAGACTTTTTTTGCTATTGCTACTTTGCATTACTAAACACTTCATGGTTATGACATGATCATGTCTTCTGAGCAGTGGATATAAGCAGAACCTCAGTAACCCTCATCAATGCAGTCCTCTTCCCTCAGGTTGAGAAAATTATTTTTTCCATGTTCTTTCTCTGTGTTTCAGGGAGATTCTGCAATTTAACTGCCTGGAGCCAAAGTCCTACCATGCATCTGAGAAGCTTTTAGCACCTTGTTTATCATTCTGGAGAAACAGGCTGGATTTGCTGATGGTTTCATCATGTCATGGTAAATATTTCACTACCACTTCTCCTGTCCTTTTCTGCCTGATCACATTCAGGCCTCATTTGACTAGACCAAGATACTAGTTTTTGCAGTGCCAGCTGCAATATAACTTCATTGTTAAATGGGTTGTAATGAAATGCATCTCTTTTTGCCCAATATAGCCTAATACTCCCTTAGAAAACAAATTAGACCTGCACCTTCTGTGAGTTCCTGCAGTGTTAACCTTCTGTCTCCCTCTCTGACTGGATTTTCTTCAGATGTCTTCAGGTATCTAATATTCAGTTAATGGCATGGGAAATGCAAAGTCTTGGTGAAGAGGGGAGGAAATTGTGGTTTCCAAGCACGACTGAAAAGCATTTGGCAATCTTTACCAGGGCAAAACTATACCTTTTGTTACTTCATGTTCATACTTCAGTAGCCTCTACAGTTAAGTTACAAAACTGTAATTACATCCATTGTCAGAATAGCTGCTAAGTGCACACAGGTGGGATGCTTGTTACTGTGGAGTTAACCAGGTATACATGGGAGTCCTACTCAGTGTCTGGAAGGAGAAAGTATCAGTTGGCATTTTCTCTCAGAAAGATCCGAGCAACTCATGCACCATTTGTTTATATAATGCCTGCTCTTTCTAAATTCATCTCTATACTTAGCCCCTACACCTCCAAATTTTGGCTTTGCTGCAGTAATGCATTCCATGATGACAGAAGGAATTCCAGCCTTAATGCTAAAAAGAAGGAAATTTCTTTCATCAGATCTGCACATGGAGCAGAGGATTTCTGGAAATGGCATTTTCTGCATCCTGAGAGCTTTGTCATAAATTCAAACCAAGGAACTGGAATATAAACTTTATCAGGGATGCAAATGGTTTTCAGTCACTTCGCGTTTCTTATGGCATGTATAATATACTGATGGCAGCTTAATCATCACTGTGTAGGAGTACAGAGTACATAACACACAGGTAAACTTCTTTCTTTTCTGTTTTGACCATAAAGGTTGTAAATCAAATGAGAATTTGGGAGAGCAGCTCACAAAGAGCTGTTTCAACACAAAGCCACAGAGAAGTGACATTGCACTTTGTGGGTTCACACCTGGGGATAGACACTTAGGTTAGAAAGCAGAAACTGTGAATCTTCCCCAAGGACAGACTTTTCAGTGACCTTTCAGAATCAACATGCAATTTTTCAGAAATGTTCTTTGTTGTGATTTAACCCTAAACATGCACCCCCAACTTCTTATACACACATTTTGCTTGCTTCAGCACTTCCAGCCTGAAGTGCTTGACACAGAGGTTAAGCAGAGGAAAACTGCAGAAGAACAGAGACTCCTCTTTTAAATCCTCACAGGGCTGCTGTTTGCCTCCAAATGAGCCTGCAAGGAAGACCCATGTGCATTATTAAGTGTGTAGGGTTGTTTTCTAAGAACACATCCATACTGGTAATAGCAAGATATATTCCACTGTATAGCTTCCTATCAACAGTTTGACTCTGTCAGAAATCTGCCGGCTGGCAAAAGTCCTCAATGACAACTTTGACAAAAAGCCAGCAGTTCTGACAGCCAGTCTGTCTCCCTCAGCTCTCCCACACCCCTCTGTCATCTATATACACAGAGAGAGCAGGAGGGAGAGAAAACAAATATTTCCCAGAATTTCTTGTCCACATCTCTTTGCCACCGGATTAACTGCTTTCTTCCCCCCAGTCTTTTACATATTACCTCTTTATTGTAAAATTTACAAAGCAATTCTGGAGAGAGATGAAATATTGATGGGCTAATCCTTTATTTAAAAAGCCACCAGATATGAATGGTTTGCTCTAACAATTTATTACCAATTCTGGGAAGACTGGGAAAATAAATGTTTCATATCTCTTTGCAAGTGACAGATGAAAGGAGTAAAATAGAAGTCAACTCTGGAGAGCTGCAGCTTTTCACTTTTTGAAAGAAAATTTTAAAAAAGTTAATCAGAATTTCAGGTATTTTCTTGCTTAAAGATCATTGCTGATATATTTCCAGAAGAACTTTTATTTTTTTCTGTGTTACATCCACAATGGAGCATTAGGACCTTAGATTAGCTACTAAGTGAAAAGGTCAGCATACAGGTTTGTAGCTTCAGGTCAAGAGGCAGTCTTCTGAAGGCACTCAACACCTCATTTTTCCATCAGCTTGCCCAAGTTCTGAAACTTTTTTTTTAGGCCTTGAAGTACTTTTTAGCCTGCTTTCCAGAACAGGTGGCTGTTCTACCACTTTATCAGATATATTCCCTCATTACAGGCACTCCCGTCCCTCTCCTCTCCTTTTTTCAAACAAAGCTACTGGTCATGCTTGACAAACAAATAATAAAATACTGTCCTTTGCATTTGGAGGACAATGTTCTAGCTGAACCCATGAAAAGGCATAAAAGACCTTCAAAGGAGTAAATTACACTCTTGAAAGACAGTATGATGAAATGCCTCTACTGTATCCAAGACCAGACCTACAGCCACACTCTCCACATGAGAATCAGGCTAAGAGAAATAATTACCTTGTAGGGGGTATTTGGAGAAATTATTGCTGAGTGCCTGCTCTGTAAGGCTGTTCCACTCTTCCTCGCTGCAGATGGGCATCTGAAAAATGGTTGAGAAAAGCCATAATTTCAGTGCAATCAATTGCCCTGCTTGCGTGGCTCTGAGTGGCTCAGCATGCAATGGGCAAGGCAAAATGTTCCCTCAAAACAGCTACACAGGAGGTCTGAATACAAATAATATGTTGCTTCACATATGAACTCCATTATCATTTCTAAAGAAAATCTCATATAAGACTCTATTTTGTCAAAGATAAGTAATTAAGAGCATGAATGACATTTTGCAAAAAATTATTTGTATATCACATCCATGGTCAAGATCTTGTGGCCACTTCCATTTTCTCTGGATACCTGCCTAAATGCACACATGAAAGACAATGGTTTCATGAAATCTGTTATCCCTCTAACAATGGAGTTTAGTATTAAGATAACCATTAGCTTTTATGACATCTTTGGCATATGGCATCAGTTTGAACACAACCATCATGATCATGTCTTGTGGCTTAGGGTGCCTCTTTACACTAGAGAGATATAACATTCTTATCCTGTTTTTATATTTCTTCCTTATTCTGAGCCTCCTCCAGGGTCCAAATGCACATTCAAACCTGCTCAGATCTCCTTTGCAAAAGTATGACCACTTTCACTCACTGAAGCCAGAGAAGATTTTTCCCTCAGTAACTTTGCCGGAGACATGTTTATGAATGAATGAGGATGGAAGCCATTGCCTTTCACATGGAGGTGGTTACATTAAGCAGTCTGACCCGTACTGGATAAGTTATACCTCAGATAGTCCCCAGGTGTCCTACCAAACAAAGCTGTGATCTAATTAAACTACATTCCTGTATTCAGGAAAACACCTGGTTGTTACGATGGCCCCTGCAGAGCTGGCAAGTGCTGCAGCATGGAGACTCCACTGCTGCTCTGTTTTCCTCCTTTCCTCTTGCAGTTCTAATGGTTGTGAGAGTCTGACATAGAGGTTTGCAGAAGGCACAGATTTAATTAAATGGAAGCTGTTCCTGTAGAGCAATGATAGATTATTTAATTCTTTCTAGTATAGCTGAAAGCAGGTACAACAGCCAAGAGAAAATATAGGACATCAAACTCTTTTCAGCTGAAGTTTTTAGATCATGAGTATTTGTGCACTCAATATAGGAAACAGTAAAAAAAAATAAAAATAGCCTTCAGTCAAGTTACATCTAAATTGAATTCTCACTGTACCTGAACTAAGGCAAAGTGTGTTGAACTGATAATCCTGAAGTAAGAAGATAAGATTTAGCAGCATCCTTTTCGTACACACATATGCATTACAATTCCAGTGTAGATTTCTTGCTGTTCTGATCAAGCCCCCAAAATTATCTGCCTTAAAAATACTTACAGTGGTGTTGTTATGCTTTGAGTCCATCACAAATGGCTTTGTCTGATCTGCTAGATGTTTCCTTCAATTCCCTGCATCAGTATCCGGAGTGTATTTGGTGTATTCAACACTGAATAATACTAACAGGGTTTTAATTCCAAAATTTTTTTCCAGTCAGCACTTGCTGGGATTTTTGTGTGGCTGACCAATAGTCAAACCCAGGGGCTCAAACTGTGATAGAAAGATGAATATAGAAAATGTCATGAAAGCTGTGAAAATTCAATTTCAAGTATTGGCAGAAAGCCTTTGCCATTATAAAGAGGTACTGTGAAAACTGATTTTGCCACAAAAGTTTCCTAATGTAACAAAACGAAAAGAGCAAAGGCCTTTTAAATCATCCAGCCAATGACATACAACATGTTGCACAGATACCAACCAAAGGTGAAAACAGAACAAATTTACAAATACATTTCAAAGTCCCTATTTTATTCAAAACCAAGAGATGAGACAGATCATGCAGGTAGAAAGGTTGCTCTGAAGTACTAAATTATGTGGAAGGAATTCATAGTCTCTGGAGATAAGCAAAGGTATCATTTAATAATTTTTACAAATATTATTTTTATAAAGCCTTGGGAAATATAACCCCAATTTTTAAGAAGGGAAAAATGGATGACCCAGAGAACTACAGACCAGTCAGTCTCACCTCTGTGCCTGGCAAACTCTTGAAGCAGATTCTCCTGGAAGACAGGCTAAGGCACATGAAAAACAAGAAGGTGGTTGGTGACAGCCAGCATGGCTTCACTAAGGGGAAGTCCTGCCTGACCAATTTGGTGGCCTTCTATGATGGGGCTATGAAACTGATGGATAGGGGCAGAGCAGTTGACATCATCTACCTGGATTTGTGCAAAGCGTTTGACATTGTCCCAGATGACATCCTTGTCTCCAAATGATGAGAGACATCAACTTGATGGGTGGACCACTCCGTGGATAAAGAACTGGCTGGATGGCCGCACGCAAAGAGTTGTGGTCAATGGCTCAATGTCCGGCTGGAGACTGGTAACGAGTGGTGTCCCTCAGGGATCGGTGTTGGGACCGGTCTTGTTCAGCATCTTTGTCGGTGACATGGACAGTGGGATTGAGTGTGCCCTCAGCAAGTTTGCCGATAACACCAAGCTGTGTGGTTCGGTTGAGACACCGGAGGGAAGGGATGCCATCCAGAGGGACCTTGACACGCTTGTGAGGTGGGCTGATGCCAACCTGATGAAGTTTAACCAAGCCAAGTGCAAGGTCCTACACCTGGGTTGGAGCAATCCCAGGCACAGCTACAGGTTGGGCAGAGAAGAGATTCAGAGCAGCCCTGTGGAGAAGGACTTGGGGGTGCTGGTCGATGAAAAATGAACATGAGCTGGCAGTGTGCACTCGCAGCCCAGAAAGCCAACCGTATCCTGGGCTGCATCAAAAGGAGCGCGACCAGCAGGTCAAAGGAGGTGATCCTGCCCCTCTACTCTGCTCTCGGGAGACCTCACTTGGAGTATTGTGTGCAGTTCTGGTGTCCTCAACATGAAAAGGACATGGAACTGTTGGAACAAGTCCAGAGGAGGGCCACGAGGATGATCAGGGGACTGGAGCACCTCCCGTATGGAGACAGGCTGAGAAAGTTGGGGCTGATAGGCTGGAGAAGAGAAGGCTGCGTAGAGACCTGTCCTGGGTTCAGCAGTAGCAGTCAGTTTTTCTCCTTCTTAGTAGCTATTGCAGCACTGTGTTTTTGACTTTTCGCCTAGAAACAAAGCTGATAACAGCGATGTTTAGACTGACCAAGGACTTTGTGAGTCTCATGCTCTGCCAGGGAGGAGGAGGGGCTGGGAGGGAGCGGGGACAGGACACCTGACCCAAACTAGCCAAAGAGGTATTCCATACCACAGCATGTCATGCCCGGGGATGTAACTGGGAGCAACCCGGAAGGGCACGTCCTCTTTCTGTCGGGCTCTCTTTTCCGGCGGGCGGTATCGTATTCTCTTCCCTTGTTATTTCTCTTATCATTATTATTATTGGTGGCAGCAGTAGTGATTTGTGTTATACCTTAGTTATTAAACTGTTCTTATCTCAACCCGTGGGAGTTACATTCTTTTGATTCTCCTCCCCGTCCCCCCAGGAGCGGACAGAAGAAAGGTGGGAGGGGAAGTGGACTTCGTGGCTCTGATTTATGGCCTGGGCTTAAACCACGACAGTTCTTTTTGGCGCCCAACGTGGGGCACGAAGGGTTGAGATAACGACAGATCTGACCGGAGTGTGTCTAATCATATTTGTGATAAGCATTCAGTGTTTTGGATTAATAGTCACTCGTCACAATGCTGATTTATTGGCTCTCAAAGTTGTTGTTTTTGATCTCACAGTCTCAATATGCCGTAGGTTACTTAGAGCCAGTATTTGCTGTGTTAGTGTTTTTCAAGTGTGGGGCTTGGGCTAAGGTTATTGTCTCATTGTATTTTATGGTAATGACTTGTAATACAATAGAAAAATTGATCATGAAACTGATCTGGCTTATGTTCCCAGTGTGGTCACCACCTTTATACTTTGGGAGGTATATAATACAAATGCTTAGCAACTATACATATTTTTTCTCCTTCCTGGGTGGTCAACCTTTGAAGGAGACATTCTTTTACCCTCCCAGTGCCCCTCCCAGACCCTTTACAGCATCGTTTGAGAGTTTTGAAATTTTTGAGTGGCCTTTTAATATTGTTGAGACCTGTTTGCTGATTGTGATGGGGATCACCATGTTGGCACGCATACAGAGTGTGTTTTGTCCACAACCATTACGCCTGATCTCAAGAGTTAAGCAGAGTCGGGTTTAGGTCTTGTCTGGGGTTAGACGACAAAATAGGGGGACCGAGAGATTTTCCCCGAGGTTGGACAGCCATGAGTGGCAGGGTGTGTGGGATAGTATGGGCAAGTATCTAGGTCAGTGGGCCCCTCCAGTGCTTTGGAATTTCACCACCGAACAAGTGCAAAATCCAGAAGAATTAGTAAAACAATTAAATGAGGTGTGTTGTCATCCTGGTCATACCAGAGAGGGACAAATCATGTCAACGTGCTGGGGCTTGGCCTATGCTTACCGGGCCTTGTTCAACACTATCCAGCACCTTCAAAAGGGAAAAAATGTCCCTGGATCTGAGGGTGAAGCAACAGACAGCGCAGCTACTCCAGCTCCGAGCACAGCAGCTACACAACCCCCAGCGATAAGTACAGCCACTACTCAAACTTCGACTGCAACAGACAGCGAAGCTACCCCAGCTCCAACCACAGCAGCTACACTACCCCCAGCGACAAGTACTGTTGCTACTCAAACCACAGTGATGACTGCAGTTAAACCAGAGGACCAATTCGTACCAATATCGATTGCCCCTGTACACAAGAGAAAAAGCAAAAAAGAGGCAAGAAGAAGAAGAAGAAGAAGAGGTGACTTCTCGACCTCGGACCTCAACCGAGCTACGGAACACGCGAAAAGATCTTACCCGTCAACCAGGGGAGCACATCATCACCTGCTTGCTCCGATGCTGGGACAATGGGGCCGATGGTCACGAACTAGAAGGTACGGAAGCCAAGCAGCTGGGATCACTTGCTAGAGAAGGGGGAATTGACAAAGCAATTGCAAGAGAGAAAAAGTCCCTCAGTCTTTGGAGGCGGCTCTTGGCAGCTGTGAAAGAAAGGTTTCCATACAAGGACGATGTTACGAGTCATTCGGCCAAGTAGACTACTTTAGACAAAGGCATCCAGTCTCTGAGGGAATCAGCCATCGTGGAGATGATCTATCACATCAAACCGAATAACGGAGATGTACCCATAGACCCAGATGAAGTCGAATGTACACGACCCATGTGGCGAAAACTTACACGGAATGCACCGTCATCATATGCCCATTCATTGGCAACGGTAACCTGGGGTGACATAGTAACACCAACAGTGGATGAAATGATTCATAAACTCCGAGAGTTCGAAGACAATCTCACCCCTTCCATCATCTCAGCTGTGGAAAAACTGTCCCAGGATTTCAAACAATTGAGGGACGATCTATCTGATTTATCCAGCTCCTCACGTGTACCAACACAGGTCTCAGCTGTTAACAAAAGACGTCCTATTGTTCGAGACAGAAGATATAGAAGGCAAACACCATGGACCACCCTATGGTTTTACCTGCGGGATCATGGAGAAGACATGACGAAGTGGGATGGAAAACCTACTTCAGCTTTGGAGGAACGGGTGCATGAATTGAAAATAGGAACAAGGGTCAAGACTAATCATCCCATGAGAGCTGCGGCTTCAGTCTCTGGTGAGCAGGTTCCCAGATGGAGCGGAAGAGCTGATTTTACTCCAGCTCCTGTGATAACGAAGAATAGTCCCTTTCAATACGACTTGGGTGTCCAACGTTGTGATGACTGTTAGAGGGACCCTGCCTCCAGCCAGGTGGAGGTAGGGGATAATCGGATTTACTGGACTGATGGCCTGGCACATCAGTCTCACAGAAGTATAAAGCTCTCGTAAATACCGGTGCACAATGTACCTTGATGCCGTCAAGCTGTCAAGGGGTGGAACCCATCTATATCTCTGGGCCCCTCAGTTCAAGAAGGACAGGGAACTGCTGGAGAGAGTCCAGCGCAGGGCGACAAAGATGATTAAGGGAGTGGAGCATCTCCCTTATGAGGAAAGGCTGAGGGAGCTGGGTCTCTATAGTTTGGAGAAGAGGAGACTGCGGGGGGACCTTATTAGTGTATATAAATATATAAAGGGGGAGTGTCATGAGGATGGAGCCAGGCTCTTCTCAATGGCTAACAATGATAAGACAAGGGGTAATGGGTATAAACTGGAACACAAGAGGTTCCACTTAAACTTGAGAAGAAACTTCTTCTCAGTGAGGGTGACAGAACACTGGAACAGGCTGCCCAGGGAGGTTGTGGAGTCTCCTTCTCTGGAGACATTCAAAACCCGCCTGGACACATTCCTGTGTAACCTTATCTAGGTGTTCCTGCTCTGGCAGGGGGATTGGACTAGATGATCTTTTGAGGTCCCTTCCAATCTCTAACATACTGTGATACTGTGATACTGTGAGTGACAGGAGGATCCCAAGAGTTGACTGTACTGGAGGCTGAGATCAGCCTGACTGGAAGGAAATGGCAAAAGCACCCCATTGTGACTGGTCCAGAGGCTCCATGCATCCTCGGCATAGATTACCTCAGGAGAGGGTACTTCAAAGACCCAAAAGGGTACCGATGGGCTTTTGGTATTGCTGCTTTGGAGACTGAGGAAAATGAGCAGCTCTCCACCTTGCCTGGTCTCTCAGAGGATCCTTCTGTTGTGGGGTTGCTGAAGGTCGAAGAACAACAAGTGCCAATCGCGACCACAACAGTGCACCGGCGGCAGTATCGCACCAACCGAGACTCCCTGATTCCCATCCATAAGCTGATCCGTAGTCTGGAGAGTCAGGGAGTGATCAGCAGGACCCGCTCACCCTTTAATAGCCCCATATGGCCAGTGCGAAAGTCTAACGGAGAGTGGAGACTAACAGTAGACTATCGTGGCCTGAATGAAGTCACACCACCATTGAGTGCTGCTGTACCGGACATGCTAGACCTTCAGTATGAACTGGAGTCAAAGGCAGCCAAGTGGTATGCCACGATTGATATTGCCAATGCATTCTTCTCAATTCCTTTGGCAGCAGAGTGCAGGTCACAGTTTGCTTTTACTTGGAGGGGCGTCCAGTACACTTGGAACCGACTGTCCCAGGGGTGGAAACACAGCCCTACCATCTGCCATGGACTGATCCAGAATGCACTGGAAGAGGGGCAAGCTCCAGAACACCTGCAATACATTGACGACATTATTGTGTGGGGTGATACAGCGGAAGAAGTCTTTGAGAAAGGGAGGGGAATAATCCAAATCCTGCCGAAAGCTGGTTTTGCCATAAAACAGAGTAAGGTCAAGGGACCTGCACAGGAGATTCAATTTTTGGGAATAAAATGGCAAGATAGACGTCGCCAGATCCCTACAGATGTGATCAACAAAATAACAGCAATGTCTCCACCAACTAATAAGAAAGAAACACAAGCTTTCTTGGGAGCTGTGGGGTTCTGGAGAATGCACATCCCAAATTACAGTTCGATTGTAAGCCCTCTCTATCATGTGACCCGGAAGAAGAACGATTTTAAATGGGGCCCTGAGCAACAACAAGCCTTTGAGCAAATTAAACGTGAGATAGTTCATGCAGTAGCCCTTGGACACGTCCGGACTGGGCCAGATGTAAAAAATGTACTGTACACCGCAGCTGGGGAGAATGGTCCTACCTGGAGCCTCTGGCAGAAAGCTCCAGGGGAGACTCGAGGTCGACCCCTCGGCTTTTGGAGTCGGGGATACAAAGGATCTGAGGCCAGCTATACCCCAACTGAGAAAGAGATACTGGCAGCCTATGAAGGGGTTCGAGCTGCTTCAGAGGTGATTGGCACTGAAGCACAGCTCCTCCTGGCACCCCGGTTGCCCGTTCTGGGCTGGATGTTCAAAGGCAGGGTCTCCTCTACACATCATGCAACCGATGCGACATGGAGTAAATGGGCTGCACTAATTACACAACGAGCTCGAATAGGAAATCCCAGTCGTCCAGGCATTCTAGAAGTCATCATGGACTGGCCAGAGGGCAAAGATTTTGGAATGTCACCAGAGGAGGAGGTGATGCGTGCTGAAGAGGCCCCACCATATAATAAACTGTCAGAAAGTGAAAAGCAGTATGCCTTGTTTACTGATGGGTCCTGCCGTATTGTGGGAAAGCATCGGAGATGGAAGGCAGCCGTATGGAGCCCTCAACGACAAGTTGCAGAAACTGCTGAAGGAGAGGGTGAATCGAGTCAGTTTGCCGAGGTGAAAGCCATCCAGCTGGCCTTGGACATTGCTGAACGAGAAAAGTGGCCAGTACTTTATCTCTATACTGACTCATGGATGGTGGCAAATGCCCTGTGGGGGTGGTTGCAGCAATGGAAGCAGAGCAACTGGCAACGCAGAGGTAAACCCATCTGGGCTGCTGCACTGTGGCAAGATATCGCTGCCCGGGTGCAGAACCTGGTGGTGAAGGTACGCCATGTAGACGCCCATGTACCCAAGAGTTGGGCCACTGAGGAACACCAGAACAACCAACAAGTGGATAAAGCTGCTAAGATTGAAGTGGCTCAGATGGACTTAGATTGGCAACATAAGGATGAATTATTTTTGGCCCGGTGGGCCCATGACACTTCAGGCCATCAGGGCAGAGATGCAACATATAGATGGGCCCGTGATCGAGGGGTGGACTTAACAATGGACACTATTGCCCAGGTTATTCATGAGTGTGAAACATGTGCTGCAATTAAACAAGCCAAACGGTTAAAGCCTCTTTGGTATGGAGGACGATGGCTGAAGTATAAATATGGGGAGGCCTGGCAGATTGATTATATCACACTCCCATCAACCCGCCAAGGCAAGCACCATGTGCTGGTGGAAGCAACCACCGGATGGCTGGAAACATACGCTGTGCCCCATGCCACTGCCCGGAACACTATCCTGGGCCTTGAGAAACAGATTTTGTGGCGACATGGCACCCCAGAAAGAATTGAATCAGATAATGGGACTCATTTCCGGAACAACCTTATAGACACTTGGGCCAAAGAGCATGGCATTGAGTGGGTATATCCCATCCCCTACCATGCACCAGCCTCTGGGAAAATCGAATGGTACAATGGGCTGTTAAAAACTACACTGAGAGCAATGGGTGGGGGAACTTTCAAGCATTGGGATACACACTTACCAAAGGCCACCTGGTTGGTCAACACCAGAGGATCTGCCAACAGGGCTGGCCCAGCCCAGTCAGAACTTTTACATATTGTAGAGGGGGACAAAGTTCCTGTGGTGCACATGAAGAATTTGCTGGGGAAGACAGTCTGGGTTATTCCTGCTTCAGGTAAAGGCAAACCCACTCGTGGGATTGCTTTTGCTCAGGGACCTGGATATACTTGGTGGGTAATGCGGGAAGATGGGGAAGTCCGATGCGTACCTCAAGGGGATTTGATTTTAGGGGAAAACAGACAATGAACTCAATTGTACGCTGTTGCCTGCTATAGCCCATCAACTAGAAGTCTGCAGGGCACCAGCGACTGGCCCTGACTTCCCTCTGACCATCATCCCAACAGAGAATGGACTTTGATAGAACCGGACGAGTTCTACAGTAAAGGAATGATCAGCATCAGCAGGCAACGATCCAACATTGCACATAGCCTCTCCTGCCCTGAAAGACTGTTACAAGAGATGGAGCCCAACATCATGAACCGAACGGACTCAGCAGCTTTATAGGAATTGGTCCGTGCACTAAGATAACAGTGCACTGAGATGAGAGTGAGGGTAGATGGAAAATGTGGGATCTGAGCATGACGTGAATGGTATGGAATAAGGGGTGGATACTGTCCTGGGTTCAGCAGTAGCAGTCAGTTTTTCTCCTTCTTATTAGCTGTTGCAGCACTGTGTTTTTGACTTTTGGCCTAGAAACAAAGCTGATAACAGCGATGTTTAGACTGACCAAGGACTTTGTGAGTCTCATGCTCTGCCAGGGAGGAGGAGGGGCTGGGAGGGAGCGGGGACAGGACACCTGACCCAAACTAGCCAAAGAGGTATTCCATACCACAGCATGTCATGCCCGGGGATGTAACTGGGAGCTACCCGGAAGGGCACGTCCTCTTTCTGTCGGGCTCTCTTTTCCGGCGGGCGGTATCGTATTCTCTTCCCTTGTTATTTCTCTTATCATTATTATTATTGGTGGCAGCAGTAGTGATTTGTGTTATACCTTAGTTATTAAACTGTTCTTATCTCAACCCGTGGGAGTTACATTCTTTTGATTCTCCTCCCCGTCCCTCCAGAAGCGGAGGGAAGAAAGGTTGGGAGGGGAAGTGGACTTCATGGCTCTGATTTACGGCCTGGGCTTAAACCACGACAAGACCTCATAGCAGCCTTCCAGTATCTGAAGGGGGCCTATAAGGATGCTGGGGATGGACTCTTCATCAGGGACTGTAGTGACAGGACAAGGGGTAATGGGTTCAAACTTAAACAGGGGAAGTTTAGATTGGATATAAGGAAGAAATTCTTTACTGTGAGGGTGGTGAGGCACTGGAATGGGTTGCCCAGGGAGGCTGTGAATGCTCCATCCTTGGCGGTGTTCAAGGCCAGGTTGGATGAGGCCTTGGGTGTCATGGTTTAGTGTGAGGTGTCCCTGCCCATGGCAGGGGGATTGGAACTAGATGATCTCAAGGTCCTTTCCAACCCTAACTATTCTATGATTCTATGATTCATTGCTGTTAAAATAAGCAGAAAAAACTTATTGGAAAGCACTTACTGAAAGTCTAAAAAAGGATTCAAAGGACTTTTTTTTTTGCACAAACCCTTGTGTATTATGTATAGTTTGTGCCATCAACCTACTCAGGGTGGACAGCAGAGGTTAAATTTTCGGAAGGCATGGATGGCCTCCCCTTACCAACATTTCAGTGGCAGTAAAGCAATGGAAAGACAACTGGAAAGGGAATTCAAACACACAGGTGTTGTGGTTTAAACCCAGCTGGTAACTAAGTATCATGCAGCTGCTCCCTCACCCAATTTCCCCCTCCCCAGGTTGTTTGGATAATCAAAGTGATGTAAACCCCACAGACTTAGATGAGAATAGTTCAGTAATTGAAATTAAATGAAATATAATGATAATATTAATAATACCAGTAATAAGAATATTTATAATAATAACAGGGAAGAACAAAAAAGGAGAAATGAGAATTCAGAAAACACAAGTGTTGCACAATACAATTGCTCAGCACCAGCTGACCAATACCCAGCCTATCCCAAGCAGCAATCAGTCCCTTCCAAGTAACTCTCCCAGTTTATATACTGATCTTGATGTTCTGTGATATGAAATATTCCTTTGGCTAGTTCAGGTCAGCTGTCCTGGCTGGGCTCCCTCCTCATTAGTATTGCTTCTTCTTTAGCTCTGTTTGCAGATATGAACCTGTAGATATCTGTTTTGAAGGTGGAGTGCCGAAATTTAAAGTTTTAGTTCATCCTATTTTGAGCATTTTGTGGGTGATCTCAACTTCTTCTTTCTATGTTTTGGCTTTAGTTTCTTGAACTAGAGTGTAATAAGCTTAAGTGCCAGCACACCAGGGATAGAAATCTCAATATAAGCTTAACAGCAGCAGAAAACTGCCATAAATATCTAAGCACTTTCTGTTCAATCCTGTGCATTTATGTCTAAGATATGAAGATAAGAACAAAGTAAGTTTGGGAGGAAGGAAAAGGAAAAGATGGTACCCGTATTCTGTATTAAAAATCTGATCTATACAAATGTATGTATACATAAATCACTACTGGATCAAATCTGACAACAAGGTAAACTAGTCCTTAAGAACATGTTTATGTACCTGGAAACAAATTAAATTATATTAGCAAGGATTTTGCAGACACAGGAGGCACTCTGCTTTCAAACAGTAAAATATTATTCAAGTCTGTAGGGCAGTCTCTCATTTCTTAACGCAAGACTAACTTCACAAGATAACTACTGATGAGTTAGTTACTGGACTGATGTTGAAGGATGCATTGGAAACAATGTTAATAACCCATTGATGCTGATTGAAGCAAGATATTTTCAAAATAGTTTGTTGCACACATAAGCATAGCTCATCAAGAAGGGTAGTTTTGCAAAGGCTCAAGAAAGTTAATAAAAATTAGTGGGAGGAATATTAGAAGAAATTGAGATCTCTTAATGAATGAATGTTATTGGAGACTGTTAAAACATTACAACTTGTGGATGAATGAAGGCAGCACTTACCATTGATGGATAGTGACAGAAAGGGAAATGAGAGAAATAGATGTCAGTGTAAATTAGAATTTATAGAATACAGAAAGCTGATGGGAAAGTCTAACAATACAGGATAAAATCAACATCTGGCAAGAAATATAATGTTGCGATGGAAACATAGCTTCCAAATTTTTCTATACATCTATAAGATGCAAGATTTGGTTTCAATAAAATACACCTATTATTTGACAGGCATGACAAAATTGTAAGTGATACTGAAAGGCAACACTATTTGAAATATTTATAGTCTATACTTGGGAAAAAACAGATGATATACCTATCCAGAGAGAGAACTTTGTAGTACACTGGTAGATAAAAGGGCTGTTAAATACCTACATTAGTGTTCAATTTTTGAAGTAGTTCTGGTGAATTTGCACCCCAGTATCCTGCAAATGCTTCTTGGTGAGCCCTGGGCACTAACTTAGGAAAAAAAAATATTGTGGAATAAGGAGGAAACGCAACAGATAAGAATTTTAATACTTGTGAGTACTTCACAAGGATAACAAAAATGACCTAGGTAACGGTAGGCTAGTGAGTGTAGTGTCAATCATGGCAAAGGACATGAATATAATTATTCACAATCAAAATCTTTTAACAGAAAATAGTATTTGTAGAACAAGCCTGATTTTATTTTTTAGGAGAAAATGTTGATGTACACAAACAACTACGAAATATGCCTTACTTGTTAAGCTGCTTTTCTACATTACTCCATCCTTTTGGCAAAAACCAAACAAACAAAGTATTGCTGAAGTGAACAAAAACCATGGAAGCTGCAAACCTCAAAAAGTAGCTCTCAAAGAATGAAAAGTTAATATCTTTAATGAGGTTCATCCTTACACAGGTTCAGCCATTAGTTTCTGAGCTTAGAAAACCTATATAAGAGAACAGTTTATAAAAGATAAATAATGGCAAGTAGAGATCACTATGGGTCACTTTAACTACATTTAAGTTCTACCCATTAAAAACAAAACAAAAAAATTTCCTGCAAATGAAAATTTCTCTGCCAAATAAGGAAAAAGGCAGATCGTGTCTGCAGAAATGGACAGCATAATGTTGTGGCTAGAATGGGTAGGTAACAGGTCACACAGCATGTAGATAACATATTTGAATACCATATCTGAATACATAAAAACCCCCAGCTTCTCTCTCCACAGAACACTGGCAAGACTAATGCTTAGCCCTGATAAGGCAGACATGATTAAGACACTCACAAAAAAAGGATTTAAACTAGAAAAAGACTGTATAATAGAAAGATACAGAAGATATAGAAAGGTAACTTGATTACAGAGTGAATTTCTCCACCAGGGAGAAAATGTCACCTACTAAAAGGTTTTCCAGCTTCCCCGTACCTGCACCACAAAAAAATTAAGGATGGAAGGAAAGTCATAATGACATCTTTGGTCCCTAAATTTGAGGACTATGAGTTTCTTTGCTGTTTTCTATTTCTCACAATTACGATCCATCCTAGAAAGGTGCCTCTCACATCTACCTCTCACAATTGCTTTTCTCAGTGTTTTTTTCACAAAATCTTGAAGAATTTCCCGAGGAACATGTCCCTTGTTTTCAGTGAAAACGTCTTATACTGTGAATGCCACTTCAAATCAAAAGTAGTAGGGAGTCAAATTCATTGAGCCATTTAACATTTTTCTCAGTACACTAAGCAGCTATAGGTATCCCTATAAACTAGAAAATGGTCATTGAAATGGACAAATCTGAGGTTACAAATAGAAGGATTGGTTGGGACAAAGAGAGAGGGTAAACAGAATAAAGGCCCCTTTATCAAAATGCTATAAATTCGAAGTTATGATCTTATTGGATCCAGGACAAAAAATCCCATTCTGTGAATGAACTGGCCATCTATACCACCACAGCAGTAAGCATTACTTCTTTTTTCTACATTCTTAATATGATTTTTTTTGCAAAGCAGTGTCTGAAACAACTAGGCTTCACAGCTGAAATGCATGTTGCATATTGTCCAGGGCCAACAGCTGGATATTCAGAAATGGCAGTATATAAATACAAATCCTCCCATTGTGAATAAACATTAAAGGCAGTTATTAGCAAGTGCCTAAGAGCCTCTGAACACTAGTAATACATGCAAACATTTGAGAGGCACAGTAGTTTCTGAAACTTGAATTCAATTATTCACTACTATTTTGACACTAAGATGTCAGTACAAAATCTCAATGCTATTATTTGCACTGATGCCTTTGTTACAGAAATATTCCCGCCTAATGAATTCTCCTTTATTCAGACCTTACCTCTCTTACTCTTAGATGGAGGTACAGTGCAGCTCTAACTCCTCTCTACTTGTTTACCCCTATTACTAGTCAAAGCACCCCATTATGCACAGTATCATGAGTCATCTTCTTGAAATAAGAGCAGTTTGATAGGCCTGAGTGTAGCACAGAATGCTGCAATCATATACTTTCTTTGCAAGCTTTCTCAGGAGCACACAAATTGTCATCTTTTTTAGAGACCAGCAAACATGTTTGAATAAAACAAAAGGCAATGCACACTATCAATTGAACTACAAACCAAACTAAACACAAGCCTTTAAACTGATTAAAAAAAAAAATCAAGGCATTGTTCCTTCTAAACAAGGATATTTACATATCTGCAGTTCTCATCTGGGAATAAACAGTATTTAAAAACTTGTCCCAAATCACACAGCACTGGCAAGCTCCAAAGCTAAGTTCAGAAAATTTAGAAGCATCTCAAATCCAGTGAGACTTCTGGTGTCTAAACAAATGTAAACAAATTTCTATATGCTTTGCTGTGAATATTTCATCCAAAAAGATCCCACATATTTTCAGAGCAAAGCTGTCTTCCTTGTTCCCTTTAACAGTATTTCTTAGATAAAAAGGATTTGTTGCCATATTGATGAAGAAACATAGAGCCTGTGCACGTACATTGTACATGTAAATGATAATCAAGAACTCATGAGAACATGCATACCTTTGAATTAATGAGAACTTAAATAAGGAGTATGAGATCAAGCATCTTACCTAGATGCAGAATGACTGAAAGAACATCATCAGTATGAACTCAAGCTATACTCTCTTAAGACTAAATATTATCAGCCTAGAAAGTTCCAGCTGAGCTGGCAAGTATGAACCTTACTGATTCCATACAGGAACAGCACAAGCCCTGTTGCAGAGCCTATTTCAAAACAGAGACCTGATCTCTACAGTGCTGTCAGACACCCAAGAAAAGCAACAGCAAGGCACAAAAAGGCTTCCTGCACAATTATTAGATGAACTGGAAAACGAACTGCACATTAACTTAATTTTTTTTCATAGCTCTAATAAGCATAGTTACACCAGCCCCTTTCTTTCTCACTATACATTTCAACATATCAGTCATTTTCCATCTTCACAACCTTTTTCGCCTCTTTAGAAAGTAACTTTTCTTCCCAAATCTTCATTCGCGAAGTCAAGCCATGATGATGAGAAAGTAACTTTTATGCTAATTCTTTCTGGAGACAGTCTCCCATGCTCTTTAATGTAAAAGTCACATCCTGGAAGCATCAGTCAATGTCATCCTTTCCAAGAGCACCCAAATCCACTGCTGTCAAACAAGTGGGATGCTCACAGTCAGCTCTTCCATCCTTATTACCGACTCGTTCCAGTCCAGTGACCTTTCCAGCACAATAAAAGCTGCCAACATACTGCAGACATGGTAAAGGTATGCAAATGCTTAGTGCTATTGAAAGTGCCCAATGTCTGTTGAAAGACAAGCTATTGCTTTCTCTCTGTCACAAGAAATCTCTCAGATCCTTGTGCAAATAAAGACAATTTGGGGTTATATTGATTTATATTCCTTAAATTCAAGCAAGCCTCAGGAATATATTTAAAGGCAGTATGACTTCTTTAGAAGCTTGCAGGAGATATCTGAAGTGAGAACGTGCTTTGTAGATCACATAGATATTGTAGTCATTTCAAAATACCAAAGCAAGGGCTTCCTAAAAGAACTAGCTGTCCTACACACTGCAACTTCTGATGACATCTGGACACTTACCTCATTTTAGGTCTCAGAAAATCATAAAGTCCTGAAAAAGAGGCAAAGTCTTTTAATGAGATTTTATAGTTTACCATGTTCCTACCATACAGCTGACATAAAAAAATTTTAGAAAGGGAACAATGTCAGCTTTTCATGCAGCTGAAACTTGATCTCAATTGTATCAGAGTTCTGGATAGATTTTTAACAATAATAATATAATAAACTCAAGCAGCCTTCTTTTCTGTTCAGTATATTTCATAATTAGGCCTCAAAGTTGTATCACCTTCTAATAGGAATCATGACTGCTCAAATTTTTCCTGATTGCAAAAATAATGCCACACTTTAATTATGCCTGTATATTATATATGCTGCATTAGGTTTTGTAGTTGAAAATACAAAAACACCTCCCTGTATTTGTTTCAGAATGTATTTCCTCCCCTAAGTTTTTGGTATAATCAAATTATTGAGCTACATGAAACTGTCTAATAAAAAGATTGTAACTGTAACATAATCATTCTTGATAATGATTAGAATTACATAAATTAAACATATTGTTACATTTACATTACATAAAATAAACTCTAATTCTAACATTCCTAGGAAATACAGAAGGTAGTTAATATTAGAATGATACCAGTCTCTTGAAAAACCCTAGAGGGCAAAAGGCAGCAGAAGAAAACTTCAATTTTATTATGGTGCATACAGTGGTTTTTTCTTATTAAAACTTAGATTCATTCTCCTTTTTATAGTAAGGAAGACGGTTTAAACATTTTACTTTGAAAAAAATATTAGAAATGCTCCTGCCAAAAGGACATTTCACAATGAAATGCACATCTGAAATCCAAAATAAGTTGCTGGCCCCTTCAAAGAGCTTCATGGCAGAACAAAAGAAAAAAAGTAATCAAGGGTTTTGGTATAGGTGAAGCTAACCTTGAACCCAATATTTTCTCATATTAAGGATTTGTCTGAACTTTTCTTTGGCAGTTTCTCATACTGTTACTATCTCCATAGTCTGGTATTTAGCAGAAGGATTAAAGGCTGTCTTTCCTTTGTCCCCTGAATTCTATTCAGTTTTGGCAGACATCTGAAGTTTAAAATCGTTGCTTCCTAAAGATGAAAAGGCATAAGGACAACTTCATAAGAGTTTGCAGATAATTTCTTTCCAGAAATTTTTACTTGAAAGTACAAAACCTTTGAGATTCTATGGACAATTTCATAGCTGAATGTGCAACATGTTTATCTATACACATTCATTCACATTTTAAACAGAATTATTTTTATCAGAATTTAAATTTCTTCTGAATTCTCTTTTCTAAATGTTTTCAGTGATGGGAATATTTGGCAAAACTGAATGTTGCAAAATATTTAATTGATAGAAAAATTATTTGCAATATTGCATCGGAAAGTTAATCTTGAAAGTGATTGTCTTTTCTTCAGGGACAAAAAAAATCTTTTTTGTTCACCAAAAAATCACAGTCAAGAAGACTTCCAATAGTTCTCCACTCTCATTGCTATCAAAATGCTAAATTTCTGAACAGGAAACTAGTAACCATTGTCTAACTGCAAAACTGGGTTACAGAGATAATGTCTTGAACAAGGTCACAAATTAGTATCACAAACTGGGAATAGAATTCAGATGAACTGATCAACTGTTCTCTCACATCTCTGCTCATGACTTCATAACATCTTTCTAACTACTAGAATAGAAACTAAGAGCACTATTTGCTTCAATTCATATAGCGAACACTGATTCCAGTATTGCTCTTCAAGCGCTGTTGCAAAGGTGTCATACTTATTGGCTAAATAGTCTCTGAAATTGTCCAAAGAATTCTGCTTCCTAGCCCAGCTCTTGTGACAGTTGAGCTCAATAAAGGATATGAAAAATGCTTTGAAATTGGGAATTCTAAACTAGGCTTTAAATGATGAATTAAAAAAAATGTTATTTAGTACAGATGTGTCTTAAACTGTGATGGAATCAATTAAGAAAGTCCACAATTGTCCTTTATGTTCACAGACTGTTTTGGATTCAATGAATGCTCCTATTTATTTATTTTTGAACTAGAAAGACTTGGTCTGCTAATCTGCCAGATCCTAAGCAGAGGGCCGGAGGAGAAACTGCATGCATACCCATATGTTTAAGTGATGTTTCCATGGATACAACTGATTTGATTTGCAGTTTGCAAATTTACCTTCAGTAAGTGGCAAAACACATTCCACCTTCCCAAACAAAGATCTGAGTGTCAGGATTAGAGACATTGCATGCCCATGCAGTGAATGTGAAGCCAGCGACTGGAGCGCAGAGGAGAAGCCAGGAAGAAATGCGTTTAACTTACATTGCTAATCTGACATACTGCTGCAGTGTGTGCTTGGCGAATCTTTATCAGGGTGGGTCATTTTTTTTTTTTGATGTAAGAGTCATTTAGGCAGGAATAATCAACTACACAAATAGGAAACAATTGGTTGCAAAGGAGTCCTGGAAAAAAAGTGATGTTGGGGGCCATCAACCAAACATGAGTCAACAATGTCATGCTATTTCAATGAGAAGTGAATACTGCATTAGGCTCTATTAATAGGAATAGCTCACCAGACATGTGATACAATCCTCCGGTCCAAGCCCTGACTGTAATACCAACTTCTATTCAGACACCCCCACAGAAATGTCTAGAGCCTTTTCAGATGCCCATTGTGGGAAGAACAAGAAGCAACGGGCATGTCTTTCTGCAAGAAACATTCAAGTGTGCTATTATAATTTTTTAGTAGTAAGTATAGTGCAGGCATGTAATATGTTGTCTGGGGAAACTCTGAAAGCTCCACAACCATGAGTCATCAAAAGTAAAAAGGACAAGTCTATCAGGAATGACAGAAGCATAGATCATTATGACATGGGGCTGGGACAAAGCCAAAATGGCTAGCTTTTAGTTCTATGTTTTATTAAAACAAATTGCACTAAACCACTAGGAATAACTAAATATTACAGCCATCCTGAATTTTTGTCAGACTAACAGACTACCTCACCACATCAAGCCCCAGAGTAAATTAAAATTAATAGTCTAAACAAAGAGATACTCTAAAACTGACCCTTTTTTTTAAATAATTTTTTATTAATACTAAAACTACTTTCATCTTTTTGGCACACTGTTGTCAATTTTGAAAAATCCCTCAGAAATCCAGGAAATTGTTCAGGAAGTTACTTTTGACATGAAGGATATGACGAGATATATACTAAATGCTTCATTCTGCCCTCACTTCATTCTATACAGTCTATCCAATGTCAGCCAGGAAATTCATTTGGATATGCAATGGTAAAGATAAGAAGCAAAGCCCAGGGAAGCCCTGATGATGCAGGCTTTAACAATAGAGACAGATTTACCTGTTAAAGTTCCTGTAACCAGAGATTAAAAAGCCTTCATCCAATAGTCAACATTTCCATTCATTACTCAGTTTTTTGGAGATGAAGCAGGGATACAATGAGTTACATCAAAAGCTACAATGAGCATCAGGGGAACAACATATGATCTTTTCTTATAGTTAAGGATGACTTCAAGCAGAGCATCGTGTGTCTGAAGCTATCTACACTATAGGAGGCAAAGCATGGACTTCACTTAAATCAAGCCTTATTACAAAACAGGGACATGTCAGTGGGAAATTATCTGATGGGGCTGGGCAGCAGTGTGGGGTAGATGCCTGGGAGAAGCTTAGGATTCTGCACAGTGCTACAGGTTCTCTCCATCCTCCCTGTCCTGTGCATCAGATGTGGGGAGCTCAAAGAAAATTTGCAGTAGGCAGTAGAAGCATATGAGCTCCCAGTACGATGACAGAGAAGCAGAAGTTAGAAACTTGTGATAGGGCTTATATTCTCCCTATTCTTCCCACTTAATCTTCATATGAATGGGTTTCATTTGATCACTGTAAATCTAGCAAACTTCCTTGCATTCACTAGGATGTTAAGTTAGCTCTTTCCACAGAAAGAGATTTTAAATTAAATGAGCTGATCTAGTGATAACAACAGCAAGTTTTTTGACATTGTCATAAAGAGCTAATTTGCTGAGACAAGGTTTTATTGGCCAATGTAATAGGTAGTATTTAACAGGTCACTTGAATAACAGCAGTGGTTTTTCCTTATGCTGGCAGGAGCTATTGTACATGTCAGAGTAAATGATGAATTTCCTTCTGAATATTTAGGGATAATTTCTTTACTGTAATTGTCACACTGCACTGACAATCTGAATGCCATTATCACAGTAATAACCGAAATTAAGAAGTGGAATAGTGTCATTTGAAGATTAATACAAAAAATTTAGAAAGACTTGCATGTTGACTAACTTGTGCTATTCTCCCTATAGCTGCTTTTCTGTGTATTCATAGCCTTTTAGTGGAATTTCTTCAACTAAGAGTAGTATTTCTTCATTTAAACCTTTCCTAATGGATTTTACATCTCTGGACCAAACTCAACTGTGATATAGCACTCAAGCAATTAATGGATCTGATTTGGACAGCAAACCTGAATTATTGAAAGCAAAAAAAAGATTAACATAGGTTGTAAACACATCCTGAACTGAACCAACAATTGGAAGTGGGAACAGCTGGGCTTTACAACCAACCAAACCAGAATGGTGCTATAGATTCTGAAATAATCAGAAAAATATTATAATTCTCTACTCAGGGAGAGTGATCAGGCCATCAGGACTTGAATTAGTAGATTATTGTCCCTCAGTTGGAGCCTCCTAGAAGCAGTTCAGCTCTCCTAAATATTTAAACATTTGAATATTTAAAGGTGTTTAATGGGAGTTGAGAACATTTTTTTAAATTCCACGTTAGTGCTGAGAATAGACCAAACTAATTTGAGCACTTAAATGTGCCATTTGTGACTTACCCAAGTCAACTTAGTGTCTGGCTACTGTGCACAGGGACAGTCTCATCAGTATGCTGCAGCTCCAGACCTGGCCATGTGCTTCTGACTCCTCCCTGGGACTTGTCTAATCGCATGCCAAGTTAGTTTACAATGTTTAACCAACAGAGAACCAACCCTAACTAAATTAATAAATGCATACATACATACATACAAAAAGAAATAAGGAATAAGTGATTATCTTTCTTCTGGTTCAGCTTTCTTAACATACTTCTTCAGGAATCAGATGATCACCAATGCCAGCAAAAAGTATAGTATCGATAATCCCACTGGGAAGAGGTGTGCAAGGGCAAGATTACACTTCCTGCTTGCACCTATCTATAAGATGGCTTTAGTTGTATTGTAAGGCCACACACAAATGTAGATGAAATTATGCAATTACTTTCCACAGTGTGTAAAAGTGGGAGGGTAGGGGAGCTCAGAAGCAGTCACAAGAGCCATAACCAGAGAAAGATGATTATGAAAACTGCCCAGCTTTCTCCTAGGGAAATGCAATTGTCCCTGTAAAAGGCTTTACTAATATGGTTGGGAAGCAGGAGAGAAGAAAAAAGGAAAGTAAATTTGGCAAGTTTGCTGTCTGCATCTCTGGCTTGCCATGTGTGTCAGAAGTGATAGGTACAAGATGGTTACAACTGTGCTCAGGATCAGAAATGACTAGGAGAAATAAAAAATTAATTTACAAATACATTTCACAGTTCATGCACAGTTAGCTGCAACTGCTTTTTTAAAATTCCTGTCACTATTCAGGATTTACTTTACTTGACGTAATATGTGTTGGTTTATACTTATGGGAGTTGGCTTATGAATAATACAATTAGATCTGGCATTCGGGAAAGGTCTACACTTACTGGAATTTAAGCAAGAGGTATTTTGTACTTTAAATACTCTTCAGGATAACTATGATGTAGGCATAACTCTGTTGAAATAATTGTTTGCATCTCCTTACACTAAGACTGAATTGGACTCACATCATTTAAGTTTATGTTAGAATCTGAGTATAAGCAGTGCAATAGTATAAGAATCTTAGCCTAGGATTACTATGGCTCAAGCAAATATAACATGTAGACTGGCATGATAAGCTTTCACACCACAGTTAGCATAGTCATGGGGGGAACACCAGGTAGCCTGACCCTCTGTGCACTGCTCCTTGAAGAATATCAGGATTTTCCTATGCATCTATGTTGAAACACACAAATCCAGGAAAGGCAATTGCAAATTTTGTTCTAAGAGACTCAAAAGTTAACATTATGTGTGATTGATACAATGTTCAGTTTTTAAACTTGTATCAGATGCCTTGGTAATGTAAGCCTGCACATCTACCAAAATCATGGAATCATAGAATAGTTTGGGTTGGAAGTGACCTCCAAAGATCATCTAGTCCAACCTCCCTGCAATAAGCAGGGACATCTTCAACTAGATCAGGTTGCTCAGAAGCCAGTCCAACCTGACCTTGAATGTTTTCAGTGATGGGGAGTCTATCACCACTCTAGGCAACCTGTTCCAGTGTCTCAACACCATCATCATAAAAAGTGTCTTTCTTATATGTAGTCTAAATCTACCCTTTTTTAGTTTAAAACCATTATTCCTTGTCCTATCACACACAAGACCTACTAAAAAGTTTTTCCTCATCCTTCTTATAAGCACCGTTTAAAGTACTGTAAAGCCACACAAGGTGTTCCTGGAGCCTTCTCTTCTCCAGGCTGAACAACCACAACTCTCTCAGCCTGTCTTCATAGGAGATGCTCCAGCCCTCTGACCATTTTTGTGGCCCTTTCTGGACCTTCTCCAGCAGGTCCACATCTTTCCTGTGCTAAGGACTTCAGAGCTGGATCAATACTCCAGGTGTGGTCTTACCAAAGTGGAATAGAAAAATCAAAAGATAGAAAATGAAAGGATGAGCATGCAAACGGATTTTGCAGGTGTTATCACAAACCCAGTGTCAGTTCATCAAAAGACCAAAATTATTAAGGTGATTTTCCTTAATATTATTTAGCCTTTATACCACCAGTGCAAATGTTAGCTCCCTTTTAACAGTCACTGTTCTCACTGTAATTTCCTTAAAGCAATATCAGAACCCACCAGTTACCAATCTGCTATCCTTAAGTATAGACTAAAGCCTACTGTAAGCTTCAGACCAAGATGTTGGAGCTGGCCATATGGGTTTTTTGATATATCACGTTTTGTGAGACATGTGAAAAAAAAAAATAATTTGCAATTGATCTTCAATGAGCTTGCTGTCTGATTTATTTTATCAAAGAAGTTTTCTTTGGATCTGATCAGGAGACTCACAGATTGTGATTTGTACAAGAAACAGAAGGAAAAGGGATTTTTTTCACTATTTTTTTTATAATGCTCTCTGAGTGAAAACAAAATACAATTGAATATCTGTTTTTTCTGAATCAGATTAGAAGTGGCAGGGACTAGGACTCTTGGTCATCCCTAGATTTTTTTGAAAATTAATCTTGGCAGAGGTTGAGGTTGTGACTATAAAAGGACTGGAATCTCACAGACCACTTCCTTTCCCAGCCACTTTCCACCCCATTAGAGGCTATACGTTCCTGCTAGTTAAAAACTCATGTGCTGAATACACTTATTCTGGCATGGCAGGACATAAGGGAAGGATTGCCACCACCGCATGCATAAGTGAAGGGCAGAATTCTGCTGTATTAATCAGGAATCTGAGAGAGTTTATTTTACTGTGCAGTTAAAGAACTCCTGAGTCATTATGACTAATTATCACCAACACAACTCAAAAGTTATGCTGAATATTTAAATGTGTTTAATGGGAGTTAAGAGTCAATGCAGAAGGCTAAATCTCTCCTTGCAAAGAGAAGGTCACAGCAAACATAACAAATTTCCTAATACATAAGCTTGTATGCTACCAGCTGCAACATTTCCAAAGAAAAAGCATTTTTAAATAAAGGCTAAGAATACTATCCATGTGAGTGTGGGTGCTTTGGTTTTTAGACAATGTAACTGAAGGTCAGAAAGGTTTCAAAGAAGTATTGACAAAAAGCCAGTTATGTTAATGCCATCAGTCTCATCAATCAGTTTGGTCATCAAGGCTGGAGGTCTTCAGTGATGTTAGCTATTTCAGGTAATTTAGAAGAAAGAGCATAAATTTTTGGTTGGTTGGTTGGTTTTTTGTTTTTTTTTTTAATTTTACCATAGTCATCCAAATATATTTGTTATTATTTCTGAATATCTACTACTCTTTTGAGTCAGAGACAAAACAGGATAAGAAACTTTTTAGGAGGGGCAGCTGTGTCATCAGGAGCAGAATCACAGTCTGAACAACATATAAGGAAAGAGTTAAAACCAAACAGGCTCTATTCTCTGACCTGCTCCTGCACTTTTTGCACGTATGAGCAGATGTGTTCATTTGTCAAGTGGTGGCTGTTGACAATGTTGTTGCAGTGGCACAGAGGAATAACTTGCTCTAGAAAAGGTGTCAGTGCAAAATAGAGTTCATCGGTTAGCCTCAGTGAGTAGGTAGAAACATCTCCCCATATGTCAGCAGACACTATATGCATCTGGCCTGAGTGTGAGTGAATAGGGCAGAATGAGCTGATCCCCAAAACAGCTCGTCAAAGCCTCCTGCGCTTGGCACTGCTCCCAGCTCTGCTTTCAGGGCTTCCTTAGCAGCAAGCTACAGACTGACCTTTCAAAACAAAAAAAAGCACAAGCTCTAGAGTTTTGTCACTCCTCCCCAAAATTTTCCCCGGTAAAAGAGAGGTGAAAACTGCGTAACATTGCAGAAAATTACAATGAAAGGGATTAGGGCATTACCTATCAGATCCTCTGGTGGAGCAAATGCATTGAACCTAAGCTTCCTTATAGTTTTAATAAAACGACAGAAGGAGATATTGTAATAAAGGAAAGCCTGCAGTGCTGTGTAGGCCATATATTCCTTTAAACTGCCTAACTTAAAAATGATCAAAAACTGAATTGGTTAATCACTTTAATCATATGCCAGTAAAAGCCCTTGATCACACGTTTAAATTCAGAATGTTTCGAGAACTCATTAAAAAGAAACCCCAAATATAACAAAATAACCTGCCCATTTTATTTTCTTATTTTCTATTTATTTTTTTTTTTACCTCCCTATTTGTTAAGGCTTGCTAAAGTACTTACATTGCTTTAAACCATTTTGCAACACTTCCAGCAAGTCATCTGTCTAGTATCTCCGTGTTGCTTCTCTTAATGCAGCCATGCTCTTGCTTGGCTTTTCACTATACTTATTGTAGTAGTGACTAATTGTATTAAAAACTGGACGTTATACACTTGTGCTTCTCTTATTTTTTTGATTCTAGTACTAATAATTCTAGGCAATTCTTATTCTGTCATATAGCTATTAGGCATAGAACAGGTGGGACTCACACTCAGCAATTTCAAGGAGCCATATGGCAAACCTTTGCCATAGTTGAAATGACACTCAATAGATAATTTAATTAGAAGGTACCTTAGTGGAATATTCACTTAAACTTTGATGCCAGAATACAGATTTTCAGATAATTCTACAAAGAAATTGGTAATTAAGCTCTGTGCATACTCTGGGCTAACAAATTTTCCTCTCTTTTTCTTGATGAAGATTTTAAGCGTTATAGAAGGCTTAAAATATGGATCTCCATTTTCAATTGAAATAAAACGAGAGAGCAAAAGATTGTGAAACTTTCCAGTTGCTTAAAGGAAACGTATGAGATTCCTTATACAGAGAACTGACTGAAGCCAATGCTGGTTTTCTTATGCCCAAAGGGCAGACAACAGAGAGTTCTTAGCAAGCTCAGAGAATTATAATCTTTGGTGAAGTGCACCTTATAATGTCCCTCGATGCATCATTAAGATGATGGACCACATCTAGCCACACTGGAAGATAACAACAGATTACATCGTCTCATTTAGGACAAAAAAACCCAAAACCAAAAACAAACCAAACCCAAACCAATCACAAAAAAAACCCAAAAACCCCCAACAAAACAAAACAAAACAAATATTTCCCTAGCTGTCTTCACTGATCTGTTTCCATGTTGTCCTAGAGCTTCAGCCCTTTTTTTTCTTTTTTTGAAAATTTGGATATCTTAACTTGCATGGAAAAAAAAAAAAAAAAGAAAAGAAAAATTCAAAATCATACACTTGGTTCTCAGTTGTTGAAATAAGGCTTGAACTGAACAGATGCAACAGTGTGCTCACCCAGGCTCAGAGAACAGGGAAGGAAAAACCCAGGCAGCTGACCCCCTTTTTCCACTGGCCACTAGATCCTTAGAGTTGGAAGCCAGAGGAAATCAGAGAGGCAACAGCCCAGCAAAGAGACGTATATGTTATGTTGCATGGCAAGCCTTTCTATTGCTATCTCAGCACAAACCTGAGCTAGCTGTGAAGGCAACATGCAAAGGCTTAGGAAATAAACAGGAAAAAATAAGATTGTTCCCTTCTGTCCTGGTTTCTATGCACCCTTTCTCCATGCTGCTTCTATTCATACGTAAGCCAGAATTTCCCCTGGGCTAATTAGGGGTTTTATTGGCAGAACCACAGAGCTGTACCCTTGGTAGAGTTTTGCATTTAAAATTTCTAATCTGTATGGTTATCTGATTCTGAGCAACCTTTTTTAGAATTTACGCATTCACTCTCCCTTTGAATGCTCCTTGAGACCAGACATATGACTATGTATAGCACTAATTCACTTATATTTCTCATCTGTTAATAGAAAAAAAAAAAAAAGCTTATATGTTTTTCCAAGTGTCGTGGTTTAAGCCCAGGCCGTGAATCAGAACCATGCAGTCTACTTCCCCCCTCACCCTTTCTTCCACCAGCTCCTGGAGAGACAGGGAGGAGAATTGAAAGAATGCAACTCCCACAGGTTGAGATAAGAACAGTTTAATAACTAAGGTATAACACAAATCACTACTGCTACCACCAATAATAATGATAATAAAGGAAATAACAAGGGAAGAGAATACAACACCTCACCGACCGATACCTCGCCCCCACCCAGCAGTGATATAGCTCTTCTGGGAACTCTCAGTTCTACATCCTGGGCATGACGTGCTGTGGTGTGGAATACCTCTTTGGCTAGTTTGGGTCAGGTGTCCTGTCCCTGCTTCCTCCCGGCTTCCCCCCTTCCCTGGCAGAACATAAGACTCACAAAGTCCTTGGTCAGAGTAAACATTCTGACCAGCAACTGAAAACATCGGGTTTATCAGCTCTGTTCCCAGGACAAAAGTCAAAACCACAGCACTGCATCAGCTACTAAGAAGGAGAAAAAATGACTGCTACTGCTAAACCAGGACACCAAGTTGAATTCTTTGTAATGATTTTGATTGACTGCTTCAAAGCAGCACAGGAATACAGTGAGCAAAAGTGGCAAGAATGGCATGCTCATACAGAACATATTAGAAAAAAAAAATAGTGTATTTTCTTGGTTTAATATGCAATAAAATGACCAGAGTGGGAAAAAGCCTTCAAAAAACCACAATTGTATGATGTTCAGAATGAAAATCAATCAACCAATCAATCAACTGGAAAAGAAAGTCTCACTACCTTCATAACAGAAGCTTCTTGTCATGTTTTTCTGCAATTTAGAGAACAAGTATTTACTTGGGTCATTTTCAGATCATCTGGCTGAAAAAAAAACATTTTTAGATCTCTCTGTAAAAAAAAAAACAAACAACTGGGTTTTAAGGATATAATTATTATATTAAGAAAAGAACAAAATTAATAAATCAAAAATCTTTTGAAAAATGCAGCCATGAATGTTGCAGCTGGAAGCCAGCGGGTGCTGAGTGCATTACATCTGACCACAGCTTTGATGCCTGAGCACTGGAAATATGAACCTCCGCCATTTTGAAGCGCCGGCTTTACTGGAATGGAGCCTAGAACCTTGTCCGGGAATAGTCTACACTGGATGACCTTCACAGCTCATCTTTCCTCCCTTCTTATCCACATGTAAAGCATCTGGCAGGAAGAGAAACAATTGGAAAAGCTGACTGAGAAGGTAAAGAATTTGTGACTGAGCAGCTTTGACAGCTGTATGGAGATCTTATTGAGTTAAGGAAACCTAAAGTTATTGAAGAACCACCTTTTGCATGCTGTACATCCAGTCATCTCTTTGGCTTCCTATCACCTTTTCAAAAAATTCAGATGCAATCCATAATTTGTACTGACTATTGAAACCAATTTACTGCACATGGTGTTTCCACCCCATAGTTTTCAGCATTGAGCACTATGAAAAAGGAAACTGTATGTTTGATCAGATCTCTGGTGCTTTTTGACAAAAACAGGAAACTCTGCTTCTGAGAAACAAAATTGACATGCAGTGATGCATTTCCATTAGGTGCTAGAAGTTGTCAAAACCCTGATTTTTTTCAAATTCTGTTGTGGAACAGTTCTTGTACAAAGAATTTACTTAGAAACAACAATTCAGGGACTCAAAATAAGGTCTCTTTAAATTAAAGGGCCATCACAGACTACAGGAAAAGAACGTGTCAGCTGCAGCGTCAGTCTTGCAGACTGAGTTTAGGTCTCTTGAAGTTGGCTTGCACTCGGATCTCATGTAAGGCTGAATTTCTCTGTTCACCTTCCATTGGAAATCGCACTGTTTACCAATGCCAGCGGCAAATTATATTAGCCATAGTGAGGCAGTACTATTTGACCAACTTATCAATTTCTTTTAGAATAAGAATCAAAATGAGAAGTTCTGAATGTCTGTTGAAAGGATTTTTTACCCTGGAAAGCAGCAGTGTGTATGTGAACATGAGTAAACGAACAGAAGATTGTGACTGAAAATATGGACTGAAAAGTTTAAGATTCTTTAAAACACATTCATAAAAGTTTCTCTGCTTGATCTAACAAGGAACAAGTCTCTCATGCTGATGCTAGAGCATGTGTTTCCAAACACCACATGGCCAAATTGTTTTGGCATTGCTGAGACATTCAGCATGGCCTTTGCCCCCTCTTTATGATCAAGCCCAAATTAGTTTCTTAATAAATCGCCCCATGGGATAACAAAACATCTTTCTAAGGATGAGAAAGGTGTTAAAGGAAGGCTTATGAAGAAAAAGAAACCCTGATTGGTCATGACCACGTTTATGTTAGTGATAATTTGAACAACTGCAACATCCAGCAGGATCTCCAAGCACAAGAGTCTTATTGCCCCTCTGAAAAATGTACAAC
This sequence comes from Psittacula echo, assembly GCF_963264785.1. Classification (NCBI taxonomy): domain Eukaryota; kingdom Metazoa; phylum Chordata; class Aves; order Psittaciformes; family Psittacidae; genus Psittacula; species Psittacula echo. Next base: position 65,638,284 of record NC_137739.1, on the reverse strand, counting down.
ATTGTCAGTGATTTGACTCTGTTATACTGGTTATAGCTGTCCTAAATCAGGACTAAAGTAACAAGACATTCAGCTGACCACTGTCAGTTCATCATTATGCTGCCTTATTCCCTCCTTTCACACTGCACAGTACCTGCCATTACTGCTGAGAAACTGCAGAGCGATTGTATCTCCTTTCAGACAGGCTACAAAGGATGCTTATTTAGCACATTCATGTAACTGCTTTTGACTTCATGCTGTATGAACTGTCCTTTCATGGATTTTGATTTTACAGATCCCTGATTATCTTCAGGGTAAAAAGAATTTAAATGCTTTTCTTTGGTTCACAGCCAAACTCTTTTCATACAATCTAAAAAACATCTTGCAGCTTCCTTCACAGCCCTGCCCCTTCCTCCTCTCCTCTTACATCTGCTGCTATAAAAACCAGCTTGTTCCATATTTCTAAAAATTGAAAATTAGATTTCTGAATCACTTCACCTTTGGTTGCCACTCAGATTATTAATCTTTACATCATGAAGATTATGCAAGCAACTGTTATTTTAGTGTCTGACAGGCATAGGCTTCATTCTCTGTCTGGTGACTTACTTAAATCCCTTATACATATTCTTGTATACTGGCTCACTACTAAAGCTTTCCCCAGCTCTCATTCAGACAAAATTCCCACTGAGATTTTAAAGGACCCCCTCAAATGAATCTTCAGCATCTCTCTCATATGTGCTACTCAGGATAACGGAACTTGAATCCAAGTCACTTGTACTGGTTCCTTGCTTGTTGCTTGTAGCATTCTACAGCTCCAAACAAGTGAAAATTTACCCTGATTGCTAGAAGAAGGAAACAATGCTGCCAAAGTGTTCCCAACACATTGCTTTTTTTAATTTTATTTTATTTTTGCCACATTTTGTATTTCCATGGTCCAAAATTACCCAGGTTTTCCTCCTGGCACTCTCCAAACCAGAGGCTTTCCAGGTGTCACTGCAACAAGAATTCAGTTTGACACTAGGGGTTGGACTCTACTGCCCCTAATCAATATCTTTCTTGTCTAACGAGATGAAGATGACAGAAATGACCAGCAAATGAGTCATAGAGGGAGCCTAGCTGCTTAGCACCTAAGGCCAGCACCTCTCTGATGGCACTAAAAGAAGGAGGCAGAACTGGCCTCGCTGGCATGTCATCTGTGACTCCAGCACCCCAAAGTGCTTACCTTGGCAAAGCTGCTCTGGCACACAGAGATTTCGCTGACCTGATTTCCACACAGAGGGACAAGATGTCTAACAAAAAATGTCCACATGCAGCTTGAGGGAAGAGAGCAATGGAGGTACCTTTCATTCTTCCACAACCAAAACCCAGTCAGAGTCCCTCACATCTTGCTTTGGAGCACTGTTCCACAGATATGATTTGAATGTCATTTTGCGCTAGGCACTGGAGCTAATTTTCCTATTCAGTGATTCTGTCATTTTGTAAATTGTATACAATATGCAACATCATTTATTATAAAAACCAGAGAGTGCAAGAAGATTAAAATTCTGAAAGAGGCATATTAGATTTGCTTGGCAAAAGAAAAAACTTCATGTGTTTGTGAATCATTCCTGAGATAATCATACTCCTTTAAATACCATAAAGAAAACAATTTTCATGTTTGTTCTGGAAAGCATCATGAATATTAATACAAGACAAATACAATTTGTCCATTTAGGAGAGTTATGAGGTTTTTTTCCTTTAAAAGATTTTGTAATGGCAGCATATAGATTTTGAAAGGCTAAAGACACTACTAATCTGAGACAGATTTGTGTGTGAACATTTGTACCATAAATCTGGTAGATATCACACTCAGTTTTAAAAATAAAGCCCAACTGGTAGCTGTTTGAGTCACTTTGTACTCACCCCTCCCATGTGAGAAAGGTGTACAATTTTGGAGACATTTAAGCTTATAGCAGCACACTGCCAATGAATACTTCGAGGAACTTTAAAGGTTTAGAACTTATTTTGAAGGAGGAAGGAAGAGTAGAAGGAGTATTTGTATTTAAGGAATTTTTCTTAACAGTAAGAGATGAGTCACATATAAGCAATGGATACTGTTTCAATAGAGACAGAGCCTTTCAGCTTATGGCATTCTCTATCAGCTACCTATGGCACAGCTGAAGCTTAACGTAAAACTCCAATGCCTTTCCTACTTCACTTTCCTGATCCTTCTTACTTGTAGTTGATGCACCGGATTGTGGAAACCTATGCTGAATTCTCATCTCCTCAGCAAAGTTTTATACAACTAGAGAATGTGTCATGTAACTTGTGTCGTCGTTTTCTGACATCAACGGCAAATTCAATGGTACATTTATCAGTCACAAATATATTGATACATAAAAGTATTTTTTTAAGGATGGAGAGAGAGTGTTTCTCTATACTTACAGCTGTCTTTAACAGTATAGTTGCTGAACAGACCTATGTAACAGGACAAAAGAATGCAAAAGTAATTCAGAGATCAGGAATTATTCCTACCACTCACCAGAGCAGATTTTTCAGAAAACTGCAGGAAAGAATTTCAGTGAAATGGTCAGAAAACCCTTGTTAGGATGAAAAAACCTCACAGATGCAGATGACAAGAAAATATTGATGATTAAGACATGGTTTATACACTTAACACATATACAAATGTCAAACTTGATCTGTGAATACTTGGAAAAAATGTTATGGATGCTTTCCTAGTGACACCAGAATATAGGTTTCTTTCCATGTCAGCCAGTTTTGATACAAAAGTACAAGATACATCACCATGTATCTTGCTGGTGGGAATCACTCCTGCTGCTACTGTAGACTGCAAAATTAAAGTCACAAGTACTACAGTTAGGTTATTGAGATAGTTGGGAAAAAAAAAACCAAACCAACCAAAATAGAACAACAAAACAAAAATTCCAACTCCAAATGTTTCCTTCTTACATTATATCATGCATAATCATTTTTGAGAAAAAAAGAATGCGAAAGAGAAAAATGTCATCTTGGATATGGAAAGATTTCTAAACCGTTGTATTCTGGTGACTACACAGAAAAGGAGGAAAGAGGGAACATGGCTGATTTTCTGACAACTGGAATTAAATACCACAACAAGGGGCCAGGGTGTTTGTTGATAAACTCTCATGAAGTAAAATCCAAATAATGGAGTAGAATTAATTATACAGCCCAAAATGAAAAAGAAAAAATTAAATAAAAACATCTCCCTCTCTTGCTTTTAAAAATCTAACACTTTGCCAAAAACACATTGAGCAACTCTGAGCCATTTTGAACTCATTCAGTATAGGGTGTATCGATCAACAGAGCCCACAATAGGGAGACAAAGCTCAGAAACAAACAAGTGAATTCAATCAATTGAAGTTGCCCAACAGCTACCAAAAAAGAAAGTAGCTAATTCGCGCCATAGTATAGTTTTATGAGAGTCATGTGGGTTGTTTCTCGGGAAGCATAGGGAAGGAAAACTGATATAAAACCAACCATTTTTTCCCACTGTACTAACTGTAATGTTTGACTTGCTCACTGGAATTTTACAAATCCAAATGATAATGCTGGAGAAAATATTAGTCAAAGACTCAGGATTTCCTTTAATTATAGGAGTTTCAAAATGATGAAAGAAAGCTTGGAAAAAAAGCTGCAGGTTAAAAAAAAAACTCAATTTACTGTGACCCAGAAGCGTCAATAGGAAATCTAAGATACTGAGAAAGAAACACCTAAGGCTCTAAAGGATAAATGTGGTTAAGGCCTTTAGTGATTATTAGCTTCTGGAATGATGACGTACTGTTCTCAGGGAAAAATAAAATCATATCTGTAAGTGTCTATACGAAAAGAAAAATATTGTAAACCAAGTGGTTCCAAAGTGCCCTTTGGAAATGTTAAAGATTGAAGTTATAGACATGGAGAACTGCACAGGAGTAAGAAGCTGATGTCTTTATCTTGGATCAAATAATAAAAAACTATTTAAGGAGTTGAGCTGCTAGAACAGGAGGTTGTGACAATATAATCCATTCAGCTTCACAGGACCCCAGCTTTGTTTTTATTTAAGTTCAATGACTGGAATAAGCCTATTTCAAAAATAGAAGCACTAGCATCATGGCTTGATTACAGAAAGCTTCTTATCTCCTCCTTCTTGCCTGTGAACAGCTGTCAGGTATGCCTCACCTTTGATCGGAGAGAGGGAAAATGAGTCCTTTCTTGCTGGGGAGCTGAGGTTTCTTGTCCTGTAACTCCTGCTTGTGCCAGGGAGCAACTGAGTATTTAAAGGAAAAGCCAGGTGCTTTCTGTGGCTATTACTGTGGAGGAGAGGTAGGCTTCCCCAAGAGGCAGGTTATGATAGGAGACCTAGAATTTATCTCTTTGGCTATGTATTGTGGATATAGTTCTTTCCTACACATTTAGCAGGAAGCACAACGGTGTTTATGCTGTAATGGAGATCATAAGGTGGCGAAGTAAACAGGTGAGGTTAATTCAAGCACAATTCAGGAGCAATCACCATTATAATAGCTTCTATAGAAGACCAGCTATATTACAGGGCAGATTAACTTAACCACATTGGTTGTTAAAAGGTTCTGGTGCCAGAAATAGATATTTGCCTATATGAACACCAAAATCACAAAGTCCAGCAGAAAATGTCAGAAATTGCTTCTGTGTTCCCTGGTATGAACATATATGATCATGAAATTAAAGCCTGTGTCATAACACAGTTGCTTCATAGGACCTCTGCCACAATATATGTCCCATTTTCTGAGTATCCAGCTGGACATCGTAGGGTTGGATTTAAAGGTATGTTTGAGTGCTTGCAGATGTAGCTGAAATCAATAAAAGCTAAAACCTGAAGGGCTATCTTTACCTAAACATTCTTCAAGTTCTGATGTCTCAAATAGGACACGGTAGAATAAGGAGGCACATTTTACTTTAATCTACCTTTGTCTCCCATTTTTACTTGTAAAATACTTGATATTCTTTCTTCAAGATTCCCTTCCTTACATCAGCCTTCTTTTGCAAGCAGTTTATACCATGCCCCACTAACTCCATGTGTAAACTACACTTCTTAGCTCTCCTTAGCTATGTCCATGTTCTTAATTCTTTGTCTCCATGCAATCATTCCCTATCTGCTTCTTCATTTTCAGTTAATTTCTTTGCCACTTCAGTTAACTCCCATTTCGCTTAATTTCTTAATTATCCCACGTTCATAAGACTCCTTGTCCCCATCTTTCCATTTTGCAGTGCAGATTTGTTCTCTCTACTTTTGCATCAGGTATTCTTCCTCCACCCCTTTCACCAGATGCAGGCACAGATGTCACAGAAGATGAAAAAAAGACAGAGAGCTTCCCTGCTCTATGCTTTAGTGCCCATGCTTCTCTTGATCCAGAACATCTATTACAGATGAAGTTCACATTATTTCTCCAGCCTGAGCCTGAATGTGTTCAATCGTGATGGAATATTTAGACATTATCACCCAGTAAAACTGAAGTCTCTCTTGAGCTTGTGCAAACTTCAATTACTTGAAGACTTGTATCTTGGCTAAACTCGTGCAGTATTTCAGGCACTGAAAAATACATTCTGACAAAAAAGGTACTGCTACCAAATTTAAAATTGCAGTTAAAGGGCTTGGAGGCACTATCAGTATTTTGCAAGTTTACCAGAATTATTTTTAAATTTAAGCTTGTTCTTATGAATGTTTTCTTTTCCAAGATTGGCTATAATAACTAGCACCTAACATTTAACCAAACTTTAATCTTATCTTCTCATTACAAACAGTTGAAAGCTTGATTAACTCTCAGAAGAGCCAGTGAACCAGCTCTGCCCATAAAGATTTCCAGTCAAAGAATTCTAGCTTTTAAGCAGATATTGTTTACGCTATGGTACATCAGATTAAAAGCTATATTGGGCCACTACCATTTTTCCACCTTAAAATTACATCTAAATAACCAGAATGTTTCTTCAAAATACATGCCTATATAAAACATCTGTTTTTCATAATGCCTCCACCACAGCACTGCAATTACAGTCAAGTTAATTCAGCTCAAAGATTCCAGACTAATAGGACTGAGGAAAGTATACAGTGCAATTTATTCTCTAATGATATCGTGTAAAGACAAACCTATCACTTGCTGCTAGTGTTGAAATGCATGGCCTTAAATGAATAAGAAAACGTAAGTTAATTAAACACTAGAGTGTCAAGATTTTAATGACCCCCGTCTACTGGGGAGCAGTGAATAACTGAAATCTTTGAGTAGCTGATTAGAACAACAGTCATATAAGTGATATTGTTTTAATTTAGTAGTTGGAGAGATGCTATGTTGGAAACATAAGAATTCAGAGCAACAGCTCTTTTGCTTTACTAGCCAGCAAATAACACATTCACATAAAGGTTTTATAATTGATTGTGCATAAATTCACATTTGCAGAGTCTTCCACAGATCCAGACAGGTTAATTTTACAGAACCAGCTGCCTCCTTCCAGTTCTGATCGAAGGGAAAGCAGCAGTGGGTTAGCCAGCATGGAGCAGTCCAGCTGCAAAGAGTGAAATGCAGATCTCCATCGAGTCTGTAAGGAACAATGGCAGCAATTTTCCTCACCCAGCTAAAATGTCTGCACATCCAGAAATCCCTGACTGGAACAATTAGCTCATCCCAGTTACCCACAAGACAGCTGCTTCTTGCAGCCTGACCTACATGCTGCATCTTCATCTTTCATTCTGTCATAGCTCTTACCTATTTACTGAGGAGAGGACACAATGCAGGCGTTCTTCTCATTCCAGCATCCAATTCACTGGCACAGCTCCCGTGTTGCCCAGATGGCAACAAGGCTCTTCATGGCAAGCATGCACTCTTGATGGCAAGTTGATGGTGCTAGGAATAGCAGTGTTTCAGTTTGAGACACTTAATGTATTCATTTATGGAAAGCAGCATACTCAACAAACAATGCAGTTACCATGGACATCCTCCAATTCAGTTTAAATAAGACATGTCAACTCTACTAGGAGGGCCAGCATCCCTAGAGGAAGTAAGAACAGCTGTCCCTTTCCTTTACTGCTCAGGTGGGACATGAGATACACAGTCTCCTTTGATGATTCAGTTAGATGAGCCCAAATCTCCGAACTACCAGCTTTCTCTAAGTAAGATGAAAAACAGTGGTTATTTGGGAGTATATCTGCAATCCTTCTTTTTGGTCTTTTTCTAAGTGTTTCCTCTAAAAAATGTTTACTTGCTTTTGTAGTCAGCAACAGAAACCAAAATCTTTTGTTCCCCTGGTGAAAGTCCAAATCACTAGTCTAAAGACTCATTCTTATTTTCTTAAGAAAACTTCAGTGCTACACTTTGCAACTATAGAGCTGTAGATCCACCTCAGAACTATGATGCTTTTAGCTATCAACCTACTCACCTCAAAAGGTGGGACTCATTCTCAACCTAGAGGACATGAGGAGAACAGCATTAACAGGAAAGATTGAGGACAATGAAATTCTAAACCTCTGTTAGTAAGTTCATTACGAAACTACTCTGAGAGAAGCCTGGACACTTCAGGTAAGAAAAAATACCCGCCTCAAGCTACCTCAAGCCTTAAAACCTAATTTCTAGGGCATTTAATAAGGAAAAGGATTGACAGAGAACTTCCTTTTTTAGTATTCCTATAAATCTATTCCTACTTTTTCTATGTGCCTGTAAACAAAACATTTCCATAAAACACATGTTAAAATAGCACTATTTTACTTTTCATTTGGTGAGTCTTTTGAACCAGCCTAAAAGGCCTCAGTGTTTTGAATTGGTACAATTCAATATGTACAATCCAATATGTACAATCCAAACATCACATTTCAGTTTAGGTTACTCTGATGTTTAAAAATAAGACCATAGCAAACAAGTTTCCGCTCTCAAATGCATTTTGTACTAGTAAATAGGAAAACCCCATGAAGTGTAGGGACAGAAGATACAGAAAATTATCTTTTACTTCCATCTCTATAGTTACTTCCTATACTTACTTCTGCTAGCCACCTTAAGAAGGAAGATATCAAGTAAAAGGACAAGCAATCTTGTCACACATGCAAGTGGAACTGTTTTCTCTACTTATTGATTGGACAAGCTCCAATCCAGGCAGGTACAGTTTTTAAAAGCTGCCTTAATTCCAATGAATTCCAGTTCACAAGTCAACTTTACTATACTGCAGTTTCTTCTCTCCTGCTGTCATGGTGTAGACATCAGCATCATGTCAGATTCCCTATCAGCATTTCTACAAGAAGCTCAGTGGGTATAAGAATTATCCATGTTTGAAGTTAGGTGTCAGTCACCTGTTTTTCAGTATATAGCTAGTCTTGCTCACCAGTGAATAATCATATTCCCAAACACACTAAAAATGTCTGCTGAATAGATACTGGGAGGAAGACAAGTTGTGTACTTGACAGTGATTTTAATCATGGCAGGCTCTTTTTCATTCTTTCAAAGCCACAAAACAGAAGAGTTTTACTATACTGCTAGTATTTCCTTGTCATACAAGAAGCCATATGTAGGCTTTTCATTCTGCACCTTTATTCTGCATTGTGTTTCAGAGAAAAATGGCAGGTTCATTCATAAGATACTCAAACTGCCTTATAGCAGGTTGCTTGGAGATCTGACACTGATGACCATGTTTATTGATAAACAGTATTTTGGAGCAACATATTACAAGACACTCTATAGAGATAAGACAAGCGTTTTATGTTTTCTGTAAAACTCAATTAGTAACGATCACATGGACAGAAAGCTGACAGCCAAGGCTTTTTTGTCTTAGCTTAATATGAATGAATGATCAAAATATCCTACATCTTAGAAGGAAAAGCTCTTTGATATCCAAGTAGTAGACTTCAGCCAAAACCTGAGTCTTGCATTATGAATAGTAACATTTAATAAAATGCTTGAGTATATGATAATGCATTAGTGACTGAGTATACATCTCCAAACAGTGATTAAACTATTCATTATATTGAGTCAACATGTTTGAGAGCCACTGGAAGCCACCAGCTGATTGACAGAGGTGCTTTGGGGAATGAAGCCTGAGCATGTTTTAGCAATTATGTAGTGAAGTTTTTTCTGCTGCAGTTTGCTCTAAGGATGCTTTTGCACTCTTTCTACAGAACATATTATTGCCAGATACCATACTGCCTGGGTACAAATTTGAATAAATGGCCAACTGTTAAAAGCAGCACCTTTCTTCAAGCCCTCTGGAAACTTTCTTTCTAATCTGCCCTTCTCAAAAAAGAAAGTAAAAAAACCTCAGATAACCCTGAAAACTGGCTATTTCAGATGATGTTTCAGCATTCATAGCCTCTGATATTTCTGTTTTCTTATTTGTAAAAGAGAAACTGTTTGGGTGCATCATACCAACTGATTTATGCAATGCAGTGGTGTATCAACAGCAGAGTACATTCATGTGTTTTGGTTTCATTCCTGTCATACTGAACAGCATCTTGCAGTGTCTTCCTGGTTGTCTGCTCTCAGTGTGTCATACCTCTTTCACCACATGCCCCATGGGGTCTTACAACTCCTCTATAGTTCCTCGGCATTTCACTATCTGTCATGGTTCTTGTGAGGTAATTACATATTCAGAGACAATAGCTCCCAAGCTCACACAGTAAGTAGTGGAAAGTGTGTACCCATTCTAAAGGCCATCTTATCTGCCAAGCCACCTTTAATTTACACAGTTGCATCCTTTATTTTCATCTGACCCTGTCTTACCTCTTCCTTCTCCATTCTACCTTCTACGCCTTGGAAAGGCTTTTCACTTAACCACATGGGAAATGCCTTTTCCCTCTTTCAAATCTCTTCAGTTTTTATCTCATTGCCAAAAGCATGCCCATAACTCTGAGCTTGTATTAGGCCAGTAACGATTCTTTATTTTTCCCAAATCCAGGAAAGACTTCCTGCAAGAACAACACTGAAAATAATGTAACTGTTAAAGACAATTCTCCACCCTAGGTTTCCCAGAGAGGAGTCTCAGACATCCTATTCTTAGAAGGATAATTTAATAATAGAGTGGTACAGGAATAGGAACAGCTGGAGCTAGGTGCCTTCATGGAGGGACTAAGAACAAAGAAATTCCTGGGTTTTATTCCCTGACATTCTATGCACCTGACCCCCATATGCTATTCATGCACCTTGCATGCACCTTTTTGTCCAATGGTGAATTTCGTCTGGGGTCTCTTTATCCAGTATTGGGTTCTTTCATTTTCTCAAGGTGGGCAGTAAATTTCTTAGCTCTGTGGTTGTCCCTTCTTGCTAAAGGATGTGTCGTGGTTTAAGCCCAGGCCGTAAATCAGAACCACGAAGTCCACTTCTCCCCCACCCTTTCTTCCCTCCGCTCCTGGAGGGACGGGGAGGAGAATCAAAAGAATGCAGCTCCCATGGGTTGAGATAAGAACAGTTTAATAACTAAGGTATAACACAAATCACTACTGCTACCACTAATAGTAATAATGATAAAGGAAATAACAAGCAAGAGAATACAACCGCTCACCAACCGGTACCTCACCCCCCCCCCTGCCATGATCCAGCCCTTCTGGGCCCTCTCCATTCTACATCCTGGGCATGACGTGCTGTGGTATGGAATACCTCTTTGGCTAGTTTGGGTCAGGTGTCCTGTCCTTGCTTCCTCCCAGCTTCTCCTCCTCCCTGGCAGAGCATGAGACTCTCAAAGTCCTTGGTCAGTCTAAACATTCTGACCAGCAACTGAAAACATCAGCTTTATCAGTATTGTTCCCAAGGTCAAAAGTCAAAACACAGCACTGCACCAGTAGAAAAAATGACTGCTACTGCTAAACCAGGACAGTATCCACCCCTTATTCCATACCATTCACGTCATGCTCAGATCCCACATTTTCAATATACCATCACTTGTAACAGTCTTTCAGAGCAGGAGAGGCCCATTGCAAAGTCCACCCCTCGATCATGAGACCATCTCTATGTTGCATCTCTGCCCTGATGGCCTGAAGTGCCATGGGCCCATCAGGCTCAAAATAATTCACCCTCCCCTGCAGCAGTCTCTGCAACTTGTCGTCGGGGACTCCACACAGCTGCCTTCCATCTCCGATGCTTCCAAAGGACTGGAGGGGCCCATTGGATTAGATACTCGTCCATACTGTCCCACACACCGTGACACTCATGACTGTCCAGCCTTGGGGAAAACCTCTCGGTCCCCCTGTATTGTCTAAACCCAGACAAGACCCAAACCTGACTCTGCTTAACTCTCGGGATCAGACAAAATGGTCGTGGGTAGAACACACTCTGTGTGTGTGCCAACATGGTGATCCCCATCACAATCAGCAGGCAGGTCCCAAGGGTACCCAGAGGCCATTCAAAACCTTCAGAACTCTCAAATGCTGCTGCTGTACTTGTCACTGGGGCTGCTGTAGCTGTTGTGCTTGAAGGCTCTCTCACCACCAGCTTCTCCTTTTCTGAGTCCAGATCTTCCTCCTCTGCCTTGCTGGAAAGCGCTGCGGGGTCTCCTGCATCCTCCTGCGGCTCGGGCTCACGAGGCTCGGCAGGCTGCTGCTGGGGAATGCTCTCGGCCGCCGCGGGGCTGGGCTCGGCCGTGGGGCTCGGCTCCTCCGCCGCCTCCTCCTGCTGCTCGGCAGCCGCCTCCTTCCCCTCCTCGGCAGCCGCCTCCTTCCCAGCCTCCGGCCCCGCTCCCGCCGCCGCTTGGTCCCTGAGGCCCCTCTCCCGGGCCGCTTCGGCCGCCGCCGGCTCCTGGGGCCGCTTCCCCTCGGCTCCCCGCAGCCTCACAAAGATGGAGGCGAGGACTAGGGCCAGGACGGTGAAGAGCAGCGGGACGGCCAGGTACAAGTCCACGGCCATGTCCATCCCGCCCTGCTGCCGGAGCCCCCCCGTATCGCAAGCCATTACCATAAAGTACAATGAAACAAGAACCTTAGCCCAAGGCCCACACTTGATAAACACTAACACAGCAAATACCAGCTCCAAGCAAGCTACGACATACAGAAACTGTGACATCAAAAAGAACAACTTTGAGAGCCCATAAATCAGCATTGTGCCTCTGTCAGATCTGTTGTTATCTCAACCCTTCCTGCCCCACGTTGGGCGCCAAAAAAGAACTGTCGTGGTTTAAGCCCAGGCCGTAAATCAGAACCACGAAGTCCACTTCTCCCCCACCCTTTCTTCCCTCCGCTCCTGGAGGGACGGGGAGGAGAATCAAAAGAATGCAGCTCCCATGGGTTGAGATAAGAACAGTTTAATAACTAAGGTATAACACAAATCACTACTGCTACCACTAATAGTAATAATGATAAAGGAAATAACAAGCAAGAGAATACAACCGCTCACCAACCGGTACCTCACCCCCCCCCTGCCATGATCCAGCCCTTCTGGGCCCTCTCCATTCTACATCCTGGGCATGACGTGCTGTGGTATGGAATACCTCTTTGGCTAGTTTGGGTCAGGTGTCCTGTCCTTGCTTCCTCCCAGCTTCTCCTCCTCCCTGGCAGAGCATGAGACTCTCAAAGTCCTTGGTCAGTCTAAACATTCTGACCAGCAACTGAAAACATCAGCTTTATCAGTATTGTTCCCAAGGTCAAAAGTCAAAACACAGCACTGCACCAGTAGAAAAAATGACTGCTACTGCTAAACCAGGACAGGATGCAACTCCTTTATCTTCCAATTTCCACTGATCTCAAGGCCTTCATTTACATAACTAAGCACAGGTTGTAACTTCAGTGGGGCTTTAGGAAGGAGTTAGCCTGAGGTTCTATTAACTTCAGCTTCCCATGCTAAGTGACTACTCATGCTAAATAAAACCACTCAGTCAAAAAATACTCAAAGGAATTCAGCTAACTAAACTTAATTCACAACACAACCACAGAGAGACACTTTTTTGAGATGTGACTTAGGTGGCAACATTAAAATGGGAGCTTTCGATCAGCTGCAATGCTTTTCTTCACAGATCAGTTTGGTTTCATGTCAGTAATAATGGATGTGATGATATTTTCTGTTTTCCAATAACACCTTTATGGCATTATGTTATTTTTCATTTTCAGATAATATTTGAAATGATAAGACAGAAATCAAGCCAAAGCAGGTCTGTTCAGGCTGGAGAAGAGAAGGTTGCGTGGAGACCTCATAGCAGCCTTCCAGTATCTGAAGGGGGCCTACAAGGATGCTGGGGATGGACTATTCATCAGGGACTGTAATGATAGAACCAGGGATAACAGGTTCAAACTTAAACAGGGGAAGTTTAGATTGGATATAAGGAAGAAATTCTTTACTGAGGGGATGGCGAGGCACTGGAACGGGTTGCCCAGGGAGGTTGTGAATGCTCCATCCTTGGCAGCGTTCAAGGCCAGTTTGGATGAGGCCTTGGGTGCCATGGTTTAGTGTGGGGTGTCCCTGCCCATGGCAGGAGGATTGGAACTAGATGATCTCAAGGTCCTTTCCAACCCTAACTATTCTATGATTCTATGATTCTATGATAAGAGCTAACCAAGGGCAGCCTTAGAAGAACCATAGACAAAATTCCATTGTTCCCTTCCCCTTCCTTTACCCTTTCTACTCATTTTATCATACACACGTACGCTGGTCCTCCTTTTCTTTAGTAAAAGATAAGTCACTAGTTCTGTACCTCAGGGATGGATGCCATGGGTAATATTCTTCAAGACCTTCATTAATGAGCTGGATGACTGTATGGAGTGCACACTCAGCAAGTCTGTAGATGATAACAAAACTGGGAGGGGTGTTTAATACACCAAATGGTAGTGCTGCTATTTAGGGAGATCTTGACAGTCTAAAGAAATAGGCAGATAGGAATGAAATTCAAAAAAAGGAAGTGCAAAATAATTCCTGCGCCTGTGGAGGGATAACTCACAAGTTATCATGAAAGGCTGGGTGTAATCAAGGTGGAAAGCAGATTTTCAAAGGACCTGAGGCTCCTGGTAGACAAGACGTTGAACATGAGCCAGCAATGTGCTAAAGAAACTAATGTGCTCACAGAAGTGAGGGGGAAGGTCAACAGCATCCTCAGCTGCATTAGGATTACTGTTGCCAGCAGATCAATGAAAGTGATTCTTTCTCTCTACTCAGCCCTGGTGACACACCTGTGGGGAATTCTGGGCTCCCCAGTACAAAGGAAGCTTACTAGAGTGAGTTTGGTGAAGGGCAATGAGTATGATGAAAGGTTTGGAGCATATATCCTATATAGAAAGCCTGAGTCAACCAGGATTGTTTAGAGAAAAGTCTTAGGGTGGGGATCTTAGTTATCTGTATAAAAATCTGATGGAGAGGAGAAAAGAAGATAGAGCCAAACTCTTAGTGGTACAGTGACAGGATGAGAGAATGGGTGCAAACTGAAATAAAGGAAAATCCTGTTAAACATAAGGAAAGATCTTATTGTGAAATTGGCTGAACACTGGCAAAACTGCCCCTGACGAGATGTCAGAACATGGCCTACCTCTGCACAGGCCTTGAATCGTTTTAAATATTTCAGGATTTTCAAAGAAATGTGAGGCTTCTCCTTAGAATGTCTGATTCATTGATGTCAATGTGTCATCCTGCTGTGTCTAATGATCCCATCTAAATTAGAGTACTTTATACTGGCTTGACTGTATTTTGGCATGTATGCATTGGTGCAATTAATTTATTAATTTTCTTTATCTTTAGTTTGCAAGCTTTAAACAGATTATATATTTTCTAACAATATGCTATATACCTCATCTAGGCTCCCTTTCTCACAAAAGTGTGGACGAGATGATCTTTTAAGGTCCCTTCCAATCTAGGCTGTTCAATTCTATGATACCACTTCCCCTTTCACCTCGAAAGCAGAAGCTGCTCCAGCAAACATTCTTTCCATTTCAACCCCCAAAACAGTATTTTTGAAGTGAAAATGAGAAACTAAGAACTTGAAATAGCAACGTTCACTGCTGCCAAAAGATTGTAACAAAGTCAGCTTTCCATCTGAAACCAGTTTTAATTAACACAGTTGAAGCCATGGTTTTGAAATGTCTGAAATTCTTGAATGACCAATGCAATAACTGTAAATACACACAGAACCCCAAATTTAGTCCCTAATCTTCATATGTCTTTTGCAATAAAAGGTATTATTTATGGGCTATTCACTTTGTTATGTAAGGATTTGCAAAATTATTATCGTGGAGTACAGCATAGCTCACAACTTACATTCCTTAACTTTTCAACTACTTTGTGTGTAAAATAATATGTTTTCCCAGTCAAGAAGTCAACAAATAATTTCTGTGAGTTTCATTAAAAGTAGCTTAGTAGCTTAGTAAAAATTATGGCAAACTTTCTTTGGAAAAGTAATTGTTCATACTAAATTTTGGGTGATTTAATTATCACCAGCAGTGAGAAGTTTACCTGGAGCAAGCTTATTCCTAGGCGTGGATTATATTTATATGTGGTGACACAATATTCAGACTTAGGTATCTAAAGTTAGAATTCCTAATCCATGTACTAAGGAAAAAAAGAAGAGCTTGATGATTTTAAACTGTACTTGTTCTAAGCAGTGAGCAGAGCACATAAGTAAAAATACAGGTAAGGAGGTGGAGAGAAGAGGAATACAAACGACAAGAAATTAAATTGTTGCTATTTCTGGGAAATCAGCATTATAGAACTGATGAATGCTGGTTAGGTAAAAGAAGCAGCTACTCAGGAGGACTTTCTGCATGGAACTCCGGAAAACATTGAGTTGAATCATTATGTTGCATTGAAGTTAATTGAAACAGCTAGGTAAAAATAAAATAAAACCAGCCCCAAAGCACAGTGAGTGGTTGTGACTCAAGCAGACAAACAGCTCGCTAGATAACTCAATATCCAGAGATAATGATAATAGGTGCAGTAGCCTATTCATATGAAATACAGCAGCAGTAATACCACTGCTGTAATCTTACCTGAGTTTAGACAGCTGAAAACTGGGGAAGAAATAGAAACATGGCAGAATAGAGCTCCCATGGCTTTTTGATAAACATTTACAAGAAATGTAACTGTCTTGGTAGCCCAGACCTATCTTAAGAGGGCGGTATGAAGAAACATTTCTAGGTAATGAAACAATTGTTTATGCCACCATGACACATCTGTCACTCAAGATAACTAGTCCTTTCCTAAATTATTCCTAGGCAGAGCCTAAGAATTAATATGGACAAAGGAACATGAAAATAAAATATCTGCAAATAACTTTCCTATTTTGGAGGCTAAAAGAGATCAACAGTATGGACAAAGTTACGTGCCGGTTAGCCCCAATGCTAGAGATGTTTAGTGTGTGGACACAACCTGTCTGATTTATAATAGTACAGCCTGCAGCCCAAATCCCAGGTGTAGTTTGCTCATCGATTTAGTGGGACTTGGACCTCAAAATTGTTAGGCTGCAGTGGTCCAGAAAAAAAAATCTAAAGAACTATTTTCTTTGATTATTTACAAGGGTTGTGAGTTATTTTTTGCTAAGATTAATGTATAATACACCTTTACTGCGTGCTGGAAAAAAAGACTGTGGTTAGTTCAGTGAACTAGGTATTTCAAAACAGCAATGTTAATAGCAAAAAACATGGTGAATAAACATGTTTAACATGGGACAGGGAGCTTGGTCCCTAAGTGCTCCCTGAGAAACAGAACACTTTGCCTCATAAAGACACCTGACAAGTATAGAAGTGGAGGCTACATTGTATCGTAACTGTCAGCCAAATATTTTGTCTGAGAAGGTACCAGGCAACCCATCTTGAGCAGAGCAGTGGGACAGGCGTTAATGGTAAAAGGCTCCATGCATGGCCAGTTGCTAACTTAAGTAAGGACTTCACAGTTAAAATTAGAGCTGTCTTTTCTTTGAAACAAAGGGCATATTTGCACAGTGATGGCATTCAAGTAATGAATACAGGAGAATACATGCCATTTTATAAAATAAACTTTTTACATGGATAGTTTAATCCATCACTGACTGTAGGCACCTCAGGAAAGTCTGTGGTAACTGCTACATAGCACAGTACTACATAAACAGTTCTAGCTAAAGAGCAGACAAAAGTAATCTCTTTCTTAAATTGAAATTAAAGAGCAAGACTTATGAATGGAAAATTAAATTTCCCGAGTTGCATTTTGATAGTAGGTCTAGTCTAAATAATCCTTGGTCAGAGTAAAACAGGAATCTGTCTTCCTGATACCATCTATTTCATGTATTAAGTATATTTTTCTGGAAAATGATACTTTATATTTTATAAAAAAAGTGTAGACGAGACACTTAGTGACGTAGTTTAGTGGTGGACTTGGCAGTCCTGGGGCAAAGGTTGGACTTGATAATCTTAAAGGTCTTTTCCAACCCAGTTGAGTCTATGATTCTGTAACTAGGACATCAAGTCAAAATCTAATAAGGGTATTTCACCTACATAAATATGAATTAACTAGATATTCTGTACTCCCGACAAATGCTGGTTCTGCATTTACTTATTTGCATTAGACAGGTAATTGTAAATACATTATTACCACAATCCAATCATAGCAAAATATTATGCAGTAGTTGGGAAAATATTTCACCTCGTTGTTGCAGCAACTGACTTGATAAAGTACCTCATATGCAGTCTTTGTATTTTATTGCAAGGTTATTAGCATGCT
This sequence comes from Psittacula echo, assembly GCF_963264785.1. NCBI lineage: Eukaryota > Metazoa > Chordata > Aves > Psittaciformes > Psittacidae > Psittacula > Psittacula echo. The sequence continues at coordinate 65,620,699 of NC_137739.1, read as the reverse complement.
TGGTTACTAGGATATAGGATCTGAATATCTTCAACCAGAGAAAATACGTTCTAGGAAGGAAGGTACTTTCCCTTCCTCTAAAGCAGCCTAATTTGGCGTGGCACAAGGTTTCATGTGAGATATATGTAATTCTATTCATGTAGGATATATAATTTTCCCCAAAGTTTCCTCTGGGGGCTGCATCTTTGAATAGCTCTTTGTGGACCCACTAGAGCTGACTCTGTCATGCAGAGGCTCATGGAGCATTACTCAGATCTTCCAGATGTCAGGTATTCAGCAAATTTTCTCTTGCTTCTTCTCTCTGAACACCTATCAAAGCAGCAATATTGTTCATATCTGGAAAATATGGTAATAGATTTTACAAAAAAACTACTGGTCAAATTGGATATAAGCAAAGGAGAGAGATGAAGGGATCTGTGATTATCACTGTGGCCCAGAAGCTCTCTGATATGCAACAACTCCTAGAAGGCTGAGAAAGCCAAGTCAAAACACATTGCTAAAGCAAGGAGATCTACTGCCCCTGAGAAAACTGTTGATGCTTCAGGGCAACAAACACAACCAGGAAACAACAGTCATCTTGCTCTGTGTACTAGTAGGTCTCAAAAAAATCCAGTGCTGGCCACTTCGGTAGCACCATATTTAAATATCAGGGATTTGATTGAATTTTCAATGGCAATAGCATCAAACACTTCTGAAAATTGTCCTCCTCTAATGTCATGCAACTGGTTGAAATACTTAAATTTGCATTCAGATCAGCAAAGCAACCTCATCCAAATTGCCCTGAAAACATCAGTATTTCTATATGATAAGTACACTAGACTAGATGAGAATTTATCAATTTTCTTCTTGAATCCACCCTTTCAGTCTTCCTTCTTCTTTAACACAAAATTATATTCCATATATGCTAATCTCTTTAAGCAGTTCCTCCTAGCTGCTAAATTGCCTCTCTTAGCCTGTGGTCTACTATATTACTTAAGGCAAGTTTCAAAAATTTTGAAGATAGTTCATTTACAACCAGACAACCATTTCTGTTCATTCTAGGATTTGATATAGTGCTAGTCCATAGCTACTGTGTGCTGCAAGCACTACTATATCTCAAATAACATGCTTAGCCTTACCTGGGAGCTCTGAAATGGCTGCTCTAAACTTAATAGACATGTTAATATTCCTCAGCTTCCTCCTTCTCTCTCTTTTTCAAACTCAAAAATCACAATATATTCTGAAGGAAAAAAAGGCTCCAAAGGTGCATATCCCACAAATTCCGTATAAAATATGATTTTATCCAACCTTCTAACAACAATAGAAGATTCAATTTACTTTTCCTAGTAGGAATGTAAGTAGAAATTGTTAGCCCTCAGACTCATAAAATCATAGAATGGCTTGGGTTGGAAAGGACTTTAAATATCATCTAGTTCCAACCCCTTTGCCATGGGCAAGGATACCTCACACTAGACCAGGTTGCTCCAAATCCCATCCAACCTGATCTTAAACACTGCCAGGGATGCAGCATTCACAACTTCCTTGGACAATCTGTGCCAATGCCTCACCACCATGGCAGTAAAGAATTTCTTCCTTATATTTGACCTAAATTTCTCCTGTTTAATTTTGAGCAATCTTGGAGCAACATACTGTATCAAAGTGAAAATTCAACTTGCCCCATAAACAAATTTTCTCCTCTCAGAAACACTTTGATTCACAATTCTATCAATCAAAATAAACATTACTACTAGAATTAAATACACAAATACAAGCCCTATGATTGACAAGAGAGAAGGTAAAAGAAAGCATCCCATATAACAAAAAAAAAAAAAAAGAGATAATGTAATAATGACAGTCACTGTTTTGTTGGTCCACTATCTATCACTATAGATATAGTGATATCTATATCTAGATATCATATCATCAATATCTGAATACTTTTGCCAGACTGATTTTGAATTTCTATTCTGTATCTTTTAATGCAGCCCACTTAGTTATAATCCCCTTGACAGCACAGAAGTAAGAGATGATCTTTTTAGCTGCCAGAAATAAAAGATATTTCAGCAGAAGAAAGCCTCTTTAAACAATGTATTTCTTCAGGGAAATTCATTGAGGGCAAGAGCAGTAGCAAAGTAATTGTTCAGGAGTTAAGACATGAAATATAGAGTGTAAAGTACAGCTTTGCTAAAATCCATGTGGAAGACTGAAATACCACACTGTATGGCAGACTTCTAATAAGACACCAGGACAATCCTGAATGGGAAATCTGTCAGTTCATCCAGAAGTTCAGGCTAAATTTCTGAAGGTCCTTGAATGTTGTTGAAGATTGGAAATTGAAAATTAATCTGAACATTACCATTTGGATGATGAAATTTTGAGCCTCCTCATTGCTACAAACATAATAAAGCTTATTAAAAGTATCTCCAGTATGTATGCACCTATAGGAATCACCTACAGTTTGCATTTTGGAGTTTAACTGTTTCTGCAGCAGATGCTACTACTTTTCCTCAGTAAAATAAAAAAATGTTCAAGAGTGACTTGGTTTAGTCTAGATCAGCACTTTCCAACACATTAAAACTATCTGGAGCTTAATCATGGTTTTGAGGGGTTATGTTGTTTACATGGTGTCTTGAAATACCTTTAAACTATAAATTGCAATGTGGACAAACCATCATTTCCAGCTAATGAAAATTAGTTTTATGAGTCAGGCATGATACTGATTAATTACAGTTTAAAATTAATGTTGGATCTTTTTTCAAGGTTTCATACTTCTATATCTTTGCAGTTGCAATATTTAGCAGTTATTCCTGATAAACCACAGCTTCTTATTTTTATAAATAAAATCCAAGAATCACATGATTCCATATCTGAAATTAAAATAAGCTGTTAGGTATTTAAACTATAGAACATGTTAGAAGACTGAGAGATGAAGAAAATTGACTGGTTTACATGATAGGTGGTATAAACTTTTGAAAAATTCTTTTTTCCATAAGAATTACCTGAAGAATGTTGATCCTTGGTTGTTGCCATTTACATAGTGAGCAAGTATGGTGCTCTTTTTTGGCAGAAACAATCCATCAGTCAGTGAAAGAAAGACACTACATTTCAGCAAAGAAAATAGCCCACATAATTACCTGCCACTGTCATACTACCTGATAGAATGAGATGTCATGTCTCAGTAGTAGTATGCTAATGACACCTGCCCTGAAACAGAATTTTCAATTTTCAGAGATGATGGCTATACTTGGGTAATGGACAAGGTTAGGGTTCCATGGAGAACTTGGTGAGTTACAGCCCCTACAAGTATCTGTTAGTTCTTCATATTCTCTTTTAAGGGAAAAACAGGTTGTTCAAAATCAGGCTACAGAACACTAAATTTATTATGTCCTATGATGAAACATGCATCCTAAAACAATCAGTATTTCTTCAGACATCCAAGCCAGCAAACATTATTTTGGAACTAGTTTCTGATCAACTTCATATCAGAAAGTGAGAATATTACGCCTAAATCGCAAGTTATCTTTCCTACCTGTAATGCATTATAATACGCTACACAATTTAATTTTTATTCTTACTTTTGCTAAAGATTACAAAACACCCCTTAGAATAAGGCTAAAAAGGCAGTTCTAAGAAGTGGCTTACATTCTTTGTCTTTAGAAACAAGACAGATATTTACGGTTTGGAAGGCATTAGCTAGCATGTTATAAGGCTGTAAAATCTCTCTTTCCTACCTTGAAGGGTCTGAAAAAGAGACTCATTTTCAAGTGAGTCAAATTTAACAATGCACAACAAACGTACTTTGCAAAAAGGTGGCTAAATAAAGCTTAACAGGCATATGCATTTCTGCAAATCGATTTGGCATCTAGAGTCTGATTTTTCTGTTTTGTCTTCCCTACACCTTCTTGAAGCAATTTTAGGAGAAAAAAACAGAGAAGCAGTATTGACAACATATTGGAAAAATGTTGGTTACAGATGGTATAAAGAACACTACCTCATTGAAAATCCATGAAGACTCAAAGCAACAGACAAAAAGAATGGGATACAAAAATAGTTCATGAATTCTAAAAGCATTCAAGCTTAGTAGCTTTATTTCCACAGTTAACCAAATAATACACTTGAAATTTAAAGGTGCAGATTGCTAACAGGTCATGTTCTTAGCAATACTGATCCAATGTTGAGTATTTTTTGCTCCAACCTGTATCAGAGTCAATAGCTTCAACAGGGTGGTATTATATCCCCTACTTTTAATACCATTCTGAGCTTGACACCATTAAATTCCTATGTGGTTTTTCAGACGAAAGTAAAATATTTTATTCCTCAAAAGTCATAGAATGAGACATTTACATGATTGGTTTTCGGTTTTGGATTTGGGTTTTTGGTGGTTTGTTGTTTGGTTTTTTTTTTTTTCATAGAAGAGGCTACCAACCATCGCCCAGTGAAAGACTGGTCTCCTCACAAACGTACTTGTCCTGGGTTCAGCAGTAGCAGTCACTTTTTCTCCTTCTTAGTAACTGGTGCAGTGCTGTGGTTTTGACTTTCGGCCTGGGAACAGCGCTGATAACACCGATGTTTTTAGCTGTTGATAAGTCATTACTCTGACCAAGGACTTTGTGAGTCTCATGCTCTGCCAGGGAGGAGGGGAAGTCGGGAGGAAGCAGAGACAGGACACCTGACTCAAACTAGCCAAAGAGGTATTCCATACCACAGCACGTCATGCCCAGGATGTAAAACTGGGGGCAGTTAGCCGGAAAGGCTAGATCACTGCTCAGTCGGACTGGGTATCGGATGGCGGGTGGTGAGCAGTTGTATTCTCTTCCCTTGTTATTTCCCTTACCATTATTATCATTGGTGGTAGCAGCAGTGGTTTGTGTTATACCTTAGTTACTGAACTGTTCCTACTTCAGCCCATGGGAGTTACATTCTTTTGATTCTTCTCCCCATCCCTCCAGGAGCGGTGCGGGGGGGGGGGGGAGGGGAGAGGAAGGGGGGGAGTGAGCGAGCTGGCTGCGTGGCAGCTGGGCTTAAACTCTGACAATACTCATTAACAAGATTAATTTTCTACGTATGCTATGCTTTCCATAAAGACATTTAGATGATGATACAAACATGAAATGGTTAAAGACTGTGGGAATCTGTGTGTAGGTGTGCAGTAGTCAGGCTGCTGAAAGTTGAATGTGACTGATGTGCAGATAGCAGGCCATGTGTGGAGAATGGTAAACATGGTGGGAGAAAAGATTAGTGCACAAGTGAAAGGAAACTTGCTATATATTGCCTGAATTTGCAGTACACCCCTTCTCTCAAGGTTATCTCACCTTTCCTCTCCCCATATTTGATTACACTTGACAGAGTGATGAGTACTGCAGCCAGATGAGACATATCGATTTGCTGAACAATCCCAGTGGATTTAGAAAGACAGAATAATCCCTCAGCCAAGATACAACTTAGGTCTTCAAGATACAAGCTGAGCATTTTTATTTTTTCTTTAAAAATGCAGGTTCAGAGCAGCCGAGGTTGTTTGTAGACTGAGGCCAAATTCAGCAAATAGATTTAGCCAGATCTTCCATTTTAAAGGGATGAATATTTGTTTGTCCAAAGTTCCTGCTACACCAATGTAAACAATTTGCAGGATGAATCCTTTCTTCTGCTCCTAATCAGCCACTCCAGTCAACAAGAGAGTGACTTTCCCCAAGGCCATTGAAGAGACATACACAGGGCAAACTACAGGGCAAACACAAGGCAATCACACTCCATAGTAGTTTGTTTGAGAGAAAGCTATTGTCTTTTACTTAAGAGTAATGCTTTATCTTGCATTGAATAGTTTTCTGGCTTCTAGATTTGGTTATTTTGTATCTAGATTTGAGGTGATGAGAGTATTTGTGACAATAGGGATTTAAAACATGACACTGAAAGAAGGTGAAACTGTAAGAAGGTGGCACCAATGGGTGATAAACTTTCCAAAGCTTCTATTTAATCTTTCAAGTATTGTTACTATTTTCACATCTATTATTTGAGATCACTTGAAGATGCACTCTTTCTTCATAGGCACTTAGATAATACTTGGAAGTTACACAACAGTGTTTCTGTGGCAATCCCTGTTATTCAAGTTGAGCTGGAATGCGTTGGAGGAGTTCTTATTTTGTTGGGTGCAATAAGACTTGTGTCATGTCCACATGAAACTGCCAACAAATTAAGATATGCAGCCAATGACGATCTGAACAATGGTATCAGTCTTTTACCTTTTGGAGTACCAACTTCTTGAAATAAGTGCTTCACTGCATTCATTCTCTCATCCTTCTCAGACCTGCTCCCCTCACACTGAATGAGTTTTAAAATACCCAGTTCACACCCAATAAACGGGCAAGACCAAGGACACCAGCCATATTACTGCAGAAATTCCAAGGTGATCCTTGACTGTACTTTATTTTCCTGCTGCTGCTGAGGGTATTGTTAGCAATTATTTTTCCTGAGAGGAGGAGATGGAGGATGGCTCCTCTGCCATCATTTAAGGTCATCAGTATGGATGTGTTTTCAACCAGCATGCCAAGAATCCAACTGCAACACCAAGCACAGTCTGGCCATAGTTTGCACCATGTATCTCAAAATCAGTCTGCCAGGGTGTGAATCAACTCCCACAGGAATCAATAGAATCAATTAGGCAGGAAAAGACCTTTAAGGTAATCAAGTCCAACTGTTCCCCAACACTGCCAAGTGCACCACTAACCCATGTCACTAAGGGCCTCATCTGCATGGTTTGTGAGTGCTACCAGAGATGGTGATTCCACCACTGCCCTGGGAAGCCTGTTTTAATGCCTGAACTAGAGATGTCAATTGTGCTCATGTGTCCATATATCAGGCAGCTGTAAGACTCTTTTTATGGCCAGTGAGGGGAAAATGGAGGCTTTCTATTCATGGGCTTTGTGACCATTGCTCTGGCTTTTCCCAGTGTTGGCAGACTGAAGGAGGGTTTACAGAGTGTGCTTTAGGTCTGTGTGAGTCCGTAAGTAAAACCACTGCTTCACACCAAGCAAAAAGTGAATGCATGTCTGACAAAGGGGGAAATGGATGTGCAGAGAGGTGGGGTGTTGTGTAGTCTCTGTGTGTTGCGGCTACGAATCTGTGTATCTCTTAGCTACGAGGCTCTATGCTGGGATGATAAACTCCTACAGCTTGAGATGGGCCTTGGGCTGTGTTCAAGTGCTGTGGTGTGTCATTCCAGCTGTTGTGCCGGGTGCTAAATCACTGCTGTGACTTTGTTGCTTGCACACTACTTACGAAAACCACATGCGATTGCTGAGGTGAGTAGCTCGAGAGAGGACAACTTCAACACCGGAGCAGGGAGGAGATCAGTGTCCAGGAGCCTCTACTTAGAGTGGCCAGAGCCACTGAGGGAGCCTCAAGTCCTTGACAGGACTTGCCCAGGAGCCGACAGCTCAGCTGACGCGAGCAGGGACTCACAGGGGGCGGAGCCAGGAAGAGCGGCACCAGCCCTGACTGGTTAAAAACCTGTCCCTGGGAGCGCGAGTGACCAGGAGCGTGGCGAACAGGGCGGGCAAACAGGGCGGGTCGAGGCAGTTTGCACAGGCAGTTTGAGCGGGATGGCGAGCACTCGCCGTATGACCAAGGCCCGGTCTGGGAGCTCTGCTCTGGCTGCCCCGGCGGTGGGCAGTGTAGGCACCGAGACAGAGCCGATGAGAGGGGAGGCTGCAGTGCAGAGCTCAGAGTGCAGAGAGTGCCTGCACTGGTCTCCTGAGGGAACGGTGCCCAATGGGCAGGGCTGCGCTCGGTGCTCCCTGGTGGAGGTCCTCCTGCAGCAGGTGGCTGAGCTGCGGGATGCTGTCAATAGGCTGAAAGATGTCAGGGAAGCTGAGAGGAAGCAGGACTGCTTGCTCCAGGCCCAAACTGTGCAGGGGCCTCAGGCGTCCCCCGAAGCTCATGGAGGAGTGGAGGAGGCTGTCAACCCAGGAAGCTGGGAAATAGTGACAACAAAAAACAACAAAAAAAAGAGGAAGAGGACAATTAAAAACAAGGGGCTTCCTCCTAAAGCTGTTGTCCCCACCCAGAACTGCTTTGCTGTCCTGCAGGGGGCTAAGAAGGAAGGGCACTTGCACCAGAAACAACCGGCTGGTGCGCCAGTAAAGAAGACCACTACCAGTGCTGCCAGGGAAAAGAGGCAGGTCATAGTGGTAGGGGACTCTACTTTGAAAGGGACAGAGGCATTCATCTGTCAGCCTGACCCGGTCTCGAGGGAGGTGTGTTGCCTACCTGGAGCATGGATCATAGAATCATAGAATCATAGAATAGTTAGGGTTGGAAAGGACCTTAAGATCATCTAGTTCCAATCCCCCTGCCATGGGCAGGGACACCCCACACTAAACCATGTCACCCAAGGCCTCATCCAAACTGGCCTTGAACCCCGCCAGGGATGGAGCATTCACAACCTCCCTGGGCAACCCATTCCAGTGCCTCGCCACCCCCTCAGTAAAGAATTTCTTCCTTATATCCAATCTAAACTTCCCCTGTTTAAGTTTGAACCTGTTATCCCTGGTTCTATCATTACAGTCCCTGATGAATAGTCCATCCCCAGCATCCTTGTAGGCCCCCTTCAGATACTGGAAGGCTGCTATGAGGTCTCCACGCAGCCTTCTCTTCTCCAGCCTGAACAGCCCCAACTTTCTCAGCCTTTCTCCATACGGGAGGTGCTCCAGTCCCCTGATCATCCTCGTGGCCCTCCTCTGGACTTGTTCCAACAGTTCCATGTCCTTTTTATGTTGAGGACACCAGAACTGCACACAATACTCCAAGTGAGGTCTCCCGAGAGCAGAGTAGAGGGGCAGGATCACCTCCTTTGACCTGTTGGTCACGCTCCTTTGGATGCAGCCCAGGATACAGTTGGCTTTCTGGGCTGCGAGCGCACACTGCCAGCTCATGTTCATTTTTCATCGACCAGCACCCCCAAGTCCTTCTCTGCAGGGCTGCTCTGAATCTCTTCTCTGCCCAACCTGTAGCTGTGCCTGGGATTGCTCCAACCCAGGTGTAGGACCTTGCACTTGGCATGGTTAAACTTCATCAGGTTGGCATCAGCCCACCTCACAAGCGTGTCGAGGTCCCTCTGGATGGCATCCCTTCCCTCCGGCGTATCAACCGAACCACACAGCTTGGTGTCATCGGCAAACTTGCTGAGGGCGCACTCAATCCCACTGTCCATGTCACCGACAAAGATGTTGAACAAGACCGGTCCCAACACCGATCCCTGAGGGACACCACTCGTTACCAGTCTCCAGTCGGACATCGAGCCATTGACCACAACTCTTTGCGTGCGGCCATCCAGCCAGTTCTTTATCCACCCAGTGGTCCACCCATCAAATTGATGTCTCTCCAATTTAGAGACAAGGATGTCGTGTGGGACAGTGTCAAAGGCTTTGCACAAATCCAGGTAGATGACATCAACTGCTCTGCCCCTGTCCATCAATTTTGTAGCCCCATCATAGAAGGCCACCAAATTGGTCAGGCAGGATTTCCCCTTAGTGAAGCCATGCTGGCTGTCACCAACCACCTCCTTGTTTTTCATGTGCCTTAGCATGCCTTCCAGGAGAATCTGCTTCAAGAGTTTGCCAGGCACAGAGGTGAGACTGACTGGTCTGTAGTTCTCTGGGTCATCCATTTTTCCCTTCCTGAAAATGGAGGTTATATTTCCCTTTTTCCAGTTGTTGGGAACTTCACCTGACTGCCATGATTTTTAAAATATGATGGCCAGTGGCTTAGCAACTTCATTCGCCAGCTCCTTCAGGACCCACGGATGAATTTCATCAGGTCCCATGGACTTGTGTACGTTTAGGTTTTTAAGATGGTCTCGAACCAGATCCTCTCCTACAGTGGGCCTAGGGTCTTCATTCTCACAGTCCCTGCGTCCGCCTTCCAAGACTTGGGTGGTGCGGTCAGAGCATTTGCCAGTGAAGACTGAGGCAAAGAAGTCATTAAGAACCTCAGCCTTCTCCAAATCCTGGGTAGCCAGTTCTCCCGATATCTTCCAGAGGGGGCCTACGTTCTCCCTAGTCTGTCTTTTACTCGCTACGTACCTATAGAATCTCTTCCTATTCTCCTTAACATCCCTAGCCAAGTTCAATTCTAACTGGGCCTTAGCTTTCCTCACGTGGTCCCTAGCTTCCCGGACAACATCCCTGTATTCTTCCCAGGCCGCCTGTCCCTGCTTCAACCTTCTATAAGCCTCTTTTTTCCTCTGAATTTTCCTGAGCAGCTCCTTATCCATCCAAGGAGGTCTCCTGGCCCTCCTGCTGCACTTCCTTCTAGTTGGGATGCAACACTCCTGAGCTTGTAGCAGGTGATCCTTGAATAACAACCAAGAGTCTTGGGCCCCCCTGCCCTCTAGGGCTGTGTCCCATGGAACCTTACTAAGCAGGTTCCTGAAGAAGCCAAAGTCTGCTCTCTTGAAGTCCAGGGCAGTGAGCTTGCTGCACACTCTTCTCCCTGTCCTGAGGATCTCAAATTCGACCATCTCGTGGTCACTGCAACCAAGGCTGCCCTGGAGCGTCACATTTCCAACCAGCCCTTCCCTGTTGGTGAGCACGAGGTCAAGCATGGCACCTCTCCTTGTTGACTCCTCTATTACTTGCAGAAGGAAGTTGTCTTCCACACAATCTAGGAACCTCCTGGATTGCTTGTGCCGGGCCGTACCTTCACTCCAACAGATGTCAGGGTGGTTGAAGTCTCCCATGAGAACAAGGGCCTGTGAGCGTGAGGCTGTTCCTATTTGCCTATAGAGGACTTCATCCACAGATTCCTCTTGATCAGGCGGTCTGTAACAGATCCCCACAGTAATGTCCCCCATCGCTGCTCTCCCTTTGACCTTGACACACAAACTCTCTGTCGACTGCTCACCCGTCCCCAGACAGAGTTCCATACTCTCCAGCCTATCCCTAGCATAAATAGCAACTCCCCCTCCCCACCTGCCAGGCTTGTCTTTTCTAAAGAGCCTGTAACCTCCCATTCCAACACTCCAGTTGTAGGAGCCATCCCACCATGTTTCTGTGATACCTACTATATCATACTCCCGTAGTCGATAGCAAAGGTATCATTTGACAATTTTTACAAATATTATTTTTATAAAGCCTTGGGAAATATAACCCCAATTTTTAAGAAGGGAAAAATGGATGACCCAGAGAACTACAGACCAGTCAGTCTCACCTCTGTGCCTGGCAAACTCTTGAAGCAGAGTCTCCTGGAAGGCATGCTAAGGCACATGAAAAACAAGGAGGTGGTTGGTGACAGCCAGCATGGCTTCACTAAGGGGAAATCCTGCCTGACCAATTTGGTGGCCTTCTATGATGGGGCTACGAAATTGATGGACAGGGGCAGAGCAGTTGACATCATCTACCTGGATTTGTGCAAAGCCTTTGACACTGTCCCACACGACATCCTTGTCTCTAAATTGGAGAGACATCAATTTGATGGGTGGACCACTGGGTGGATAAAGAACTGGCTGGATGGCCACACGCAAAGAGTTGTGGTCAATGGCTCAATGTCCGGCTGGAGACTGGTAACGAGTGGTGTCCCTCAGGGATCGGTGTTGGGACCGGTCTTGTTCAACATCTTTGTCGGTGACATGGACAGTGGGATTGAGTGCGCCCTCAGCAAGTTTGCCGATGACACCAAGCTGGGTTGGAGCAATCCCAGGCACAGCTACAGGTTGGGCAGAGAAGAGATTCAGAGCAGCCCTGCGGAGAAGGACTTTGAGGTGTTGGTCGATGAGAAAATGAACATGAGCTGGCAGTGTGCGCTCGCAGCCCAGAAAGCCAACAGTATCCTGGGCTGCATCCAAAGGAGCGTGACCAACAGGTCAAAGGAGGTGATCCTGCCCCTCTACTCTGCTCTCGGGAGACCTCACTTGGAGTATTGTGTGCAGTTATGGTGTCCTCAACATGAAAAGGACATGGAACTGTTGGAACAAGTCCGGAGGAGGGCCACAAGGATGATCAGGGGACTGGAGCACCTCCCGTATGAAGACAGGCTGAGAAAGTTGGGGCTGTTCAGGCTGGAGAAGAGAAGGCTGCGTGGAGACCTCATAGCAGCCTTCCAGTATCTGAAGGGGGGCTATAAGGATGCTGGGGATGGACTATTCATCAGGGACTGTAGTGACAGGACAAGGAGTAACGGGTTCAAACTTAAACAGGGGAAGTTTAAGTTGGATATAAGGAAGAAATTCTTTACTGAGGGGGTGGTGAGGCACTGGAATGGGTTGCCCAGGGAGGTTGTGAATGCTCCATCCCTGGCGGGGTTCAAGGCCAGTTTGGATGAGGCCTTGGGTGACATGGTTTAGTGTGGGGTGTCCCTGCCCATGGCAGGGGGATTGGAACTAGATGATCTTAAGGTCCTTTCCAACCTTAACTATTCTATGATTCTATGATTCTATGAAATATGTAGGTACATTTGGGTGATTTTATAACAATAATTGCATGCCTTTATAGTTGCGTACATTCACAAATGTGATGCTTAAAATTTTGTATCCCAAATATCAGAGGCAAAACAGAATACTTAGTTTTTCACATTTGTGTGATCCCTTTGGGGCAGGGCAGTTCTTTACATTCCTTTCTTGGGTCTTGAGCTCTAGAAGTAGTATGCAGCCACCAGAGTGGTGGAGAGTAGCACGTACTGCATTTTGATTGTAGTCAGAGCTTTTTCTCCTCTTAAGGGAATTCAGTGGGTGTTTCAGTTGAAAGATTTTGGCTCTACCCAGTTTTCTATTTATATTCACAAACAATACTGACTCAATCACTTTCAATCCCAAGTGTACATGACTAACTAGTAATTTCCTGCATTTGTGACATACCATGACCCTCCTTGATGCTGTTAAAGTATGTAACTACACAGTTAAGCACTGGTAAATTGATAGTGAATGACCCTTGGTAAATCATCCTGCAATTGCTTGACTTTGCTAGTTTATGCTATCATAGCAACATGGACAGCATATCATTCTATGGTTGCTTCATTGAAAGAAAACGATCCGATCTTTCAGTTAAAAAAATAGAAAAGCTGTAACTGTTGAAGCAGCATGCACCTGATAAGCTACTTCTAAATCTGGCTCCATCATTTCAATCTGTGGACTAGAGGAACAGACCTTGCAGAATCCTTCTCAAGTAAGTATTGCTTTTTCTTAACAGCATGTTTGGTTTTTTATTTAAAATTGATAACAGGTAGTAAAGAAGTCTTCAGCATTGAATTAGTGGTGCTGCAAGATGATAACTGAATGCCTCCTTTAAACATGAATTAACATGCTCTGTTGTTTCATTTGGCTGACAATACAGTCTTAAGAAGGAAATATTTAACGCATCAAGGTACAAGACAGCAAATTATATAGGCAAAGCTTCCAAAAGCTGCAGTGATAGAAAGCTAATGGAATGATTTATAATTTACTCTCATGATAATTCTTTTAAAATGAGTTATGCATTTTTTATTTGCATAATACACATCATGGAACATGGATATTTGATCTCATCAGAATTGGAATATGTATTCTGAATATGCTACTGGCCATTAAGTATAAAATTAACAAAATCATTTCTATTAAGAAAGAAAAAAGTCAGATAGTGGCATTAATATGATTAATAAAGCTAATATGTACACATTAAACCTACCTCAGATTTGTATTAGATTATGAAGGAAAACAGTTATTATTGATGACTTTGTAGAATTACAGAAAGTATTCATTAATCATTGTTAAACCCAGCAGAGTACATATGAAATAATTGTTTGCATGAGAAACAACATAAATGCATGCCATTTGCCAAAACAAACAACACATACTGTAGCATGCTTTCTGCAAGAGTATTTAAACAGCTTAGGTGAACATGTCTCTTTAATATAATAAAATGGGGTGGGGCTATAGGAGCTGAAGAGAAAAAAAATAGCAATATTTTGCTTTATGTTTTAATTACAATTGTTATAGCAGAAAGGAGTGAGGAACAAGCAACCCATAGGGCTACCTTTACATTTGGTGTGCAAACACATATCCATATGCAAAAACCATTTATTTTTTCTCATTTAGTCCTAGCTGCCTAGCACAAATTTCCATGACATGCGACTCTGCAAACACGCAGGTTTGCAGCATGCAGCAAAACTACATTGTAGCTGCATCTGAGACATTACAGCTTTGGTACTGATATCCTGGAAACTTTTAACACAAGTATGTCCTAAATCTTCAAATAACATAATTTCTTATGTAGGTAAAAAATATGCTGCAAAAGCTCAAATTGTTAGCTTACACAGAAAACTACATAAAATACTTTCCTCCTGCCCAAGTTATCCATCCCCCAGCAGCCCATGACAACAGAAGTCAAGAAGTTACCAAAAAATGAGAAGCCAATAAAGGAGAGGTTTAGCCTGACATCCCACAGCCCTTCCCCAAGTCTCAGGGAAATACAGCATAGTTACAACAAGGCCAGTAAGTAGTAAAACTGATGGTACCATCCCCAAAAGACTAAAGGAGACATCAGTGAGTAGTAACACCACTAACAAGCTTTGATCGTTTCCACAGCTATTACTATTCAGCAACAAGAGGAAGCAATCATTGGTAACTATTTTTGGGACAGAGTAGGAGGGGGAGGAGGAGGAAGAGGGCTGCATTTGGGAGGCCTCCAAGGGGAAACAGTGCCTTCATAATCAAGAAGACAGCATCGCCTAGATGAAAAGTCTCATTTCTTCCTTATCCTTTGTGATTTCCTAATTCTCCAAAAGAATGATCCTAATGAAATCCCAGAAACCTAGTCCAGGTCAATTGTTCTTACGAAAGTCAAGACCCCCAAGGGTTTGACTTACTCTGAAGTATGAATTTCTGTATTATGCTCTTGAACAAATCAGTCTAACACAAGATTTCATGATTTGGATAAGCTCACTAGACCGTGGGGAAAAAAAAAGAGAATATCATAGCAACATCTTATTCCTTTGTGATTTATGCATTTGACACAGACTTTCCTCCCAGTCTTAAACTGTCCTCTATGTTTAACATTTAATTAGTAGAATTACATATTCCTACAGATGTAAAAAAGATTACAAGAAAAATGCTGCTCTACTGAAAGATCTCTTCAATACTCCTGGAAGCATCACTGGCATGGACTTTAGGTAGCTTTAATTTAACAGTAAGGTGGTATGACATCAAAAAGGGACATTATATGGCTTCTAAGACAGCAAAGCTTTGCAGACCATGACATCCAGCATCAAAGTAGGAATGGATAAGTAAAAGAAATTAAACTGGTCAAAAAATATCATGAGTTTTAAAATAAAGCAGAATTCAGTGGATGGAAAATATTCTCATTCCACCTGGAGAAAAAGGAATTGTGTTTTTGTATTTGTGTGTATTTTATTTTTATTCCAAGACTGATTTTGCATGAAAAACTAATTGCATTCTTTCACTCACTTTTCCTCTCTATTGTCTTAAATATTCTTATGATGATGATAATAATAAAAATAATCAAATAATAATAATAATGTAGAGGCTGGGAAATAGGACGAGAGAAAAGGCAGTCAAATGACGAAAATGGTATACCTACTTTGGAAAGCCGTATGACCCTGCCATCCTACCTCAAAGAAGCACAGTTTTAAGAATAGAATCAATGGATTTGACACTTTCCTTAAAACACACATGTAAAAGGAGCAGTGGAAGAAACTAAGACTCTGTGTCTGTATATTCTCAGAAGGACCATTTATTTCACTGTCTTTTCACCAAGCAACTACAAAATGGAGACTGAGTTAAATTCTAGTGTAAGGCAGATGACCCACAGTTCTACCCATCCTACAGCACGGCTACAAAGAAGGTGCAGCATAAGAAGAGCTCATGGAGCAACTGGCTAAAGCAGAAGCTGAACAAGAAAAAGCTGATGTTGGCAGAGGACAGAAAGCATTTTGAGGATTCATCCACAGTCAAGGTATGCAGCTGCGGTCAGTCACAAAACACTAATCTGATATATAAACTGTTATTCGCAGATGCTAATATTTTCCATTAGCTAGGAACTACATCTGTCTTGGATAAGGACAACAATTTCTCAGGCAGCTGGTATCATGAGCTTTTAATGCTAAGAAGTTCTAACGTGGAGAAAATGCTATAATGTATTTGATCCGAAGCTCAGCCTAACTAGACCACAAATCAGCTCCCTACATTGTATGTAGATCAGCCTCCATATAATTTTGCATTCCTCTCTTCAAAGCTGTTCATTGTCTGAACTGTGGATAAATAAGAGATCACTTAAAACCCTTGAAAAAATATCACAGTCTGCAGCTTCATTTCTCTGTCTTTACTCAGCAAGTGTAAAATTTCTTTTCACGGAAATCTGAAAAGGAAAAAGTCCCTTGGGAATGAGGGGTAACCAAATGTCATTGTCTAATGCTGCAAGTGCCTGGTATATTTTTTTGGCAGCTTTAAAAATATACACAACAACATGTGTCCACATTGTGATTTTCAGCAGATGACACAACAGTCAACAGCTTACAACTGATACTAAATTCTCTGCTTATTCAGTAATAGAAGGTGCTCTGAGAGTATGACACTGAAGGCAGAACGAACCTGTGTCCAATAGACGGACTCTTTCCTTCTGTTGTATTAAAATAATTTAAAAATAAATATATTAAAACATTTTGTATTTACAACCTTCTCTTCTCTTATTTTAATTCATATTTGAAGTTATAAATATAGCTTGCATGTTAAATGGGTAGCGGCTCAAATTTGAGAATCATAGAATAGTTAGGTTGGAAAGGACCTTAAGATCATCTAGTTCCAATCCCCCTGCCATGGGCAGGGACACCTCACACTAAACCATGTCACCCAAGGCCTCATCCAAACTGGCCTTGAACCCCACCAGGGATGGAGCATTCACAATCTCCCTGGGCAACCCATTCCAGTGCCTCGCCACCCCCTCACAGTAAAGAATTTCTTCCTTATATCCAATCTAAACTTCCCCTAAGTTTGAACCTGTTACCCCGTGTTCTATCACTACAGTCCCTAATGAATAGTCCATCCCCAGCATCCTTATAGCCCCCCTTCAGATACTGGAAGGCTGCTATGAGGTCTTCACGCAGCCTTCTCTTCTCCAGACTGAACAGCCCCAACTTTCTCAGCCTGTCTTCATACGGGAGGTGCTTCCGTCCCCTGATCATCCTCGTGGCCCTCCTCCAGACTTGTTCCAACAGTTCCATGTCCTTTTTATGTTGAGGACACCAGAACTGCACACAATACTCCAAGTGAGGTCTCCCGAGAGCAGAGTAGAGGGGCAGGATCACCTCCTTTGACCTGTTGGTCACGCTCCTTTGGATGCAGCCCAGGATACAGTTGGCTTTCTGGGCTGCGAGCGCACACTGCCAGCTCATGTTCATTTTCTCATCAACCAGCACCCCCAAGTCCTTCTCTGCAGGGCTGCTCTGAATCTCTTCTCTGCCCAACCTGTAGCTGTGCCTGGGATTGCTCCGACCCAGGTGTAGGACCTTGCACTTGGCATGGTTAAACTTCATCAGGTTGGCATCAGCCCACCTCACAAGCGTGTCGAGGTCCCTCTGGATGGCATCCCTTCCCTTCGGCGTATCAACCGAACCACACAGCTTGGTGTCATCGGCAAACTTGCTGAGGGCGCACTCAATCCCACTGTCCATGTCACCGACAAAGATGTTGAACAAGACCGGTCCCAACACCGATCCCTGAGAGACACCACTCGTTACCAGTCTCCAGTCGGACATCGAGCCATTGACCACAACTCTTTGCGTGCGGCCATCCAGCCAGTTCTTTATCCACCCAGTGGTCCACCCATCAAATTGATGTCTCTCCAACTTAGAGACAAGGATGTCGTGTGGGACAGTGTCAAAGGCTTTGCACAAATCCAGGTAGATGACATCAACTACTCTACCCCTGTCCATAGGTTCTGTAGCCCCATCATAGAAGGCCACCAAATTGGTCAGGCAGGATTTCCCCTTAGTGAAGCCATGCTGGCTGTCACCAACCACCTCCTTGTTTTTCATGTGCCTTAGCATGCCTTCCAGGAGAATCTGCTTCAAGAGTTTGCCAGGCACAGAGGTGAGACTGACTGGTCTGTAAATCCCCGGGTCATCCATTTTCCCCTTCTTGAAAATGGGGGTTATATTTCCCTTCTTCCAGTTGTTGGGAACTTAAGCTGACTGCCATGATTTTTAAAATATGATGGCCAGTGGCTTAGCAACTTCATTCGCCAGCTCCTTCAGGACCCACGGATGAATTTCATCAGGTCCCATGGACTTGTGTACGTTTAGGTTTTTAAGATGGTCTCGAACCAGATCCTCTTGGGATCCAAGATCCAAGATCCAAGAGGATCTTCTTGTGCCCAAGGTCTTCATTCTCACAGTCCCTGCGTCCGCCTTCCAAGACTTGGGTGGTGGGGTCAGAGCATTTTACTGCAGATGTAGCACTTGTCAAAGAACAGGGACTGTTTTCAGGGTTGTGCAGGATTTATGCTATGAAATATCTCTCCTCTAATGATCAGCACTTACAGGTGTACCACAGCTCTGTCTAGTATACAACTATAAATTAAATCAGACTTGTGACTGTTGGCAAGAAATATGGCACAGCGATTTCTTGCATTGTGTTTGGTCACCTTTTAGTCACAAAACAGATAAATGTTTTCTTCATCATGGTGGAGAGGTAGATTTATGAGAATTTAAAGGAATTTAGATCCTTTAAATTTAGATTCAAGGTCAGATGCAGACATTTTTCACCATGGAGATTCCTGCACAGAAGCATGATTTTCTTTAGTGTCTCTGGTCTGTAAGACACCATAGCACATTTTCACGTCCCTTTCATGCCAATAAAACCTACTATTTATAAAGAATCTGGACTTATTTAATGGTGGCAATAGTTGTCCAATTTTCTGTTTGTCATTATGTGATACTGTGCTACCAGCAACTGATAGAGAAAGGAAAAACTCATTTTAAGATTTTTAACTCGTTCCCATTAACAGTCAGTCATTATAATAAAGGAACTCAGCTTTCATTCTACTAGTCCTGAAGACAGCTGGATCTTACAGTCAGAGCAAATATCTGCTGCAATTTTCCTTTCAAGTGGAACCTAGTGAGGTAAATTACTACAGGCAAACCTGGCTATGTCTCCTGACCTTTTGGAATTATTTGTTCTGAAAAGAAAACTTAATTGTAAAACAGAAAGGTCCTATAAACTGCTCCAAAATCAACTGAATTAAGCACAAAGAGCAGTAGATAAGGTGTGACAAAATTTTTTATTAAAAGCAGGAGAGAAGAATATGCCGGCAAAATAATGGGCACTAGAAGAATTAGGATATAGCTATTTTGAGAATGGACTATATGCTGAAGGATATACACATCTGTAGAGCAAACTGAGAACTTTGAAATGAACTGCAGTTCCTACTAGCTCCGGTGGGTTTGGCTCCGATGCTTAGGCAGTATTTCTGAGCAGCTGAAAGGCTGACTGAGAGATAGAAACAAAATTGCTTACAGGAAATACACCCCATTATGATGGAAAAAACTTACCCTTTGCTGCAACAAGAACAGCACAAACAGTGTAATTATTGATCAAAAATCTCAGAGTCTATTCACTGACTACAAAAGGCTCTGGAACCAACCTTATTTGGAAATAAAATAAACCCCAATACTGTTTAAAATCAGATTTACACTTTTTTCATTAATATAAAATTTTCTTATGAATATCAAAATGTTGAAAACCCTTAGGCTTGTTTATTATTTTTAATGCACACAATCTGCTGGATATATTATCATTAATATGGGGGTTGGACTAGATGACCATTGAAGGTCCCTTTCAACCCTAAATATTCTATGATTCTATGGTTAATGTATCAAAAGTTATAATTTTGGATATACAAACTTTGCACACTTTTGTACTAGAACTGTTGAATATTTTCTGCTTTGACCGCAAAGTAATTATATCTTCCAGAGCTGTATACAAAGAAACTTTCAGTTGTCATGACAACCTACTGCAGCAAATACAAGACAGCTTGTATTTGCTTTTGATACTATTAGCAAAATATTGAAATCTCCTGAAGTTAAAAACCCAGGGATATTATTTAAAAGGGAAGGGGGAACTCATACAACTTTTTTTTTTTTTTTTTTTTTTTTTTAATTCCCAAAAACCTCAGCTTTCAATTTTAGATCTTCAGATAGTGGCCTGTAGAGACATTACATAGCATCAAGTCATGTTTGCAGGTAAAGTAACTCTGTTAGGCTCTATTTTTACACAAAATATGCAGGTTTCTACTAATGTCTGTGTAAAATGTCACTTAGAATATAAATGAGGTTAAAATAACCATTAGAAAAATTTTCATGTGTTTTCCTAAGTAACAAGTTTCTAAGACAAGTTCCTGAATGCTTCAGTCTTGTCAAATGAAATACTGCATCATTATGAAAGTTCCAGTTAAGCTGGGATCTTACCTATCATTCTGTTCTAAATGTTTCAGATTCAACAGTCATTTTAGCAGGGAAGAATCAGTATTGTTCTGTTTATATTATTATATTAATACTAAAATAGAATAGAACATCTATTCTGTGGTGATGGTTCAACTCTATGATCTTAAATGTCTTTTCCAACCTAGTTGTTCCTATGATTCTATCTTAGTCATTACACTAAAATTATACAAAATTACAAACTGGATCCACCTGAGTCCCTAGAAATAGTTCACTTATGAATTATCAATATGGGAGCCTTAATAGTATCTAGAGATGTCACTTTGATCAGGGTCTTATTAAGCAAGATTGTGTACCAATGCAGAGAAAAAAGACAGTCCTTCCCTAATTTTTTAAGGACAGTTAATGCTGGCTACAGAAGAAAGTGTAGGTGTTCACCAAAGGTCAACTAAGAAAGTAATGGCGGAGCTGCTAATAAAGGACATCTTATTTACAGTGAAGTTTGTCAGCTAGGTCAGACAGTTTTAAATTGATTTGCACAGGCATACTGTATTATTCCAAGAATTGTTTGTGCCCACATTCTAAAGTAGGGCAAATTTAATGCATAAGTTTTTCTCTTATTTTAATGTTAATATGACAGTTTTGGAAGAACTTTGAAATCAGTTGAACATTCACCTAGCAGAGGCCTTTTAAAGCAAGAACTAGCAGAAGAATTTGTGATGTCTGAAGGTATTTGTTCCAACAGTACAGCCCAAACTACTGCATTAACGCATTGCTATTCACAGACATACCTGCGCGCACTGGAAGGAGAAATTCTTTTAATCAGCAATATCTTCAAAGAGATTTAGATATACATGGTAAATAATTGTAACACTTTAAAAGGTAAGTCTCAACATAAGGAAAATAAATCATGAACATCAAAAATAATGAAAGAATTCAAAGTCTCAAACATCCAGATTCTTAAGCACATTTTGGTTTGACATTCAGCTTCTCTATTTGAATATATGACTAGAGGAAATAATTTCTGTGATTCAGAAGTGTCTAGAGAATATTTTTGTGAATTTATTTAAACAGACCACTGAATAATTAGTATAAACTTTGAAAACATCTATACCAATAAAGATTTAGAGCAGCTGATGAAAATATGTGTATCATTCAGGTAAGATGATTTATTTACCATTTTGCAGCTATGGCTTAATTTCTTCTTCTTAATAATTTTATAGGTCTATGTCATTTGTCTAAAGCCATTAAAATCATCTGAAGAAATCATCAGAAGAAAGAGAAGCAGCAGTATAAGCAGTATAAAAACCCCACTAGTGGCTATACATCACCTATATTACCTATAATCTGCAACCTGATGTTTTTCCTATTTTTTTTAAAAAAATACATTTGCCTGCTGCACAGATTCCATATTTCAGAATAAATAGGCTCATTCTTAACAATAGAAGAGAATTATATGAGCCAGCTTTTTGGCTGTAACACTGACTTCTGTCAGATTCACATGTTAAAGTTTGCGCATATGCAGTGGAGAGCTGAATTTGTGCTTGTAGTTAACATAGCTTTGTTCATGCACAAATGAACCCAATCTCTCATGAATAAAAAAGCTCTTCTCCAAATATGTTCAAGCTATTATAGATTTTGGCTCAGCAATGACACTTGCTCTGTTTCTGAAACTGACATATTAATAAAGTTCATTAAAATTGCAGAATTCAGGCTTTGCCAAGTGCTAATGGATCCTGGAAAGTAAAAGACTTAAAATGCATTAGCATATACCCCACCTATTTGGGGAATCCTGTTTGCTTCCATAAGTAACCATAAGTCTGTATTAGAATATACTGAAAAGCCCTAAATTCTGGTTTTACAAGAAGAGAGTAGTGTTGTATTGCTCCCTGACTGAATTGAAAAGGTCATGAAAATCTTTGTGTTGACAATAGCAAGCATTAGCCAGCCCTTTAAACTGTCACCTTTCACATTCAAGTGACAGAAGAATAAATACATCTAAACCATCTAAAACAAGACAGTGTGAACAGGATTTATTAATTTTAAGCCACCCTCTGATCATGATAATGTTTGTAACCTGCAATGGAATGGCACAGTCCTGTAGAAAATATAGAATAATTTCAGAGAGTAATTCCAGTAAAAGCAATTGATTTCTGATGTGTTAAAAGGATCTTCACGTACCCCTGTTATTTGCAAAATTAATGCACTTACTATGTTAATTTCAGAGATTTACAACACTTCAGCAGCTTTTATGAACTATGATTTAAATGAGTCCTGGAATTACCAACATGGAGACAGTAAATTCTGTGCAGTGGGAAAAGTAAGTTTAATGAGGGACCTAAATACAATGTCTGCTTCAAAACTCATGGAACTGCATTTCAACCCAAGCTTCCACTGACATGTAAGCTATGTACAATACATTTAAATGTGCTCTTCTATCAATTTTTCCCCTTCCTTGCCACCTTCTCCTACTTCCTTGTCTTACTTCTCCTCATCTCAATCCCTTCTAACAATCCTCCTTATGTCATCCTACCCCATTTTTTAAGGGAGGTCACTCAGGCTTCTGCTTTTGATTCTCTTTTCTTTCTTCTCCTGCTGCATTTCATCAGTCAGAAAACCATGGTGGTAACAATGACAGTGATGAAAGCAGAGTCTGATTCTCACCAGACAAAAATTGTTAAGCAACTTGCTTCACCCTTATGCTAAAGTGAGGAGATGAAAAAAAAAACTTTTGAGTTTCAGTCAATTCATTCTCTGATCAGTTTCTGTGCCAGCACATCATCGGGACACTCCAAACATTCATTTTGATTATAAATTCAGACTGTAGCCCTTAACCTCACTTAAACTAGCCTTCAGGTTCTCAAATATACAAAGACTTGCTTGTCTATAAAGGAAGCAAGGAATGAGAAGTGCTTCACATGCCGAGTACTGGAAGAACCCATCATTACTACTCCAGACTCATTTACAATGCTGAAATATTGCACCACAGTTTGGATTCAGATATTTTAAATTATTTTAGAATTATGATTATGGCAAGAACAAGCAGGTAGAAAGTGAGAACCACATTATCTTTTGCCTCTTTGGGTCTACCAGATCTGTCACTAAGCTTTCTAATAGAATAGCAAACACTAGCAACATTAGGACATTTTAGTGTGACCTTCTCGACTACTGGATTTTAAAAAGCCCTGAAACAGAACTAATCCAGACTTTACTTAATGAAAATTGATCTACATCATGGTAGCTCGGTTTCCAGTTCAACAGACAGGAATATATCATATGCTGCTTTGGATCAATGAAAGCCCATGCTCATCACTAAGCACTCAATACCCTGGAAAATTTGCATGTCCTATAGATTTTGTTCATTAGTATGGCTAATTAAAATGATGAGAATGTGCTATTGATCTAATTATGAAACTTATGCATAATTTGGGATGCATATGGGATAAATGCGTGGCTGCACTGTTATGCCTTTCAAAGCCATGGTTGTTGTCTTACAAGATAGAGAAGGATTTATGGGAATGCCACTTCCACTGATGCTAGCTGACATGCTGACACAAAAATAAATGCAGTCCCTGTCAAAGGGCTCCATTTCCCCTGTTAAGCCAGAGGGCATTGTGCCTGGAAGACCAGCAAAGCAAGAGGGTGTTGGCAGGGTGACTGAAGAAAGAGCATGCAGTGCGTCCACCACTGCATGTGTATCAAAAGTAGGAACTGATGCAGATAGGAAAGTCTTTGGAGATTTGACAATGAACAGTTACTCAAAACGCTGTAGCTCCAGTGAGGATAGCTTTGAGTTACAGGGTAGTTCAAGGTCAGAAGGTAAAAGCTTTGTTAAAAGCAAAAATAAGGATGAAGGCCATCGACCCCGTCGATCAAAGCACCGTCAGGAAGGGAGTGAAAAACCCCATGGACTGGAACATTCTTCTCTATATCCAGCAGAAGTGGGAAATGCAAGCCAAAAGCTCCAGAAGCAGAAGACTCAGAAGAAAAGCAGTTCCTCCACATCCGATTTGAGCTTGGTGAGTCAAGGATCATCGAGTTCATTGTCTGTTGTAGAAGAGAAAATAGAAGCTAAACTCAAATTCTCTCAATTTATTAATGAAGTTACTTTCAGAGTGCTTGATCCCATGAGCCTGAGGGCATACCGAGCTGCTAAACTGAAAAATACCTTTCCATCCAGTGTGAGAAGCTTAGATGACTTGCATATTAAGATAAAATCTCCTGAAAGCTGGAAAGAGAACATTCTAGATGGGAAAACCCATGAAGAAGTAGACTTAGAGAGTCTGAGAAGCGATGACATTGTGGCTGGAGCACGATCACGCAAATTAGAGAAATCTTTGTCCCTGGATACAAGCCCCTCTCTCAGGTCGCTTGATAATGGAGCCTCATGCAGAACAAGATCTGGCATATCTGTAGAAAGTATGATTTCCCAAAGCAAAGAAATGCCAGCCACAAAACCTGCATCTCTGCCTAGAAGTACAAGTATGGTGAGCTCTCTTTCAAATCACTTTTTTGTGTAGAATGTAACAAGTACTTCCACATTAATGTGACTATTTGAGAAGTGTTTCTGTCTTTCTGGGTGGGCTCTTACCATGTATGCAAATTTTTATCCAAGGTGGAACAAACATGGAAGGTTTTTTTAAGTAGCTCAAGAAACCATCTCTAGAAGGCATGGGAAGAAGGAAAGACAGGATACAACTCCCTAGTCCTTTTTGTGGGGTGTCTGAAAGGAAGACTTTACGAGATCAAACAAGAAAGATATTCAGCACTATAATGAAGCATGTATAGAGAGAATCAGGACAGCTCAATATAAGCAGTCAAGGCACCCTCAGAAAAGACTGAAGAGAATACTGTGATAGACTACTCAAGTAGTTAAGCTTACTAGTTTAGAACTTGCTCAGGTCTCTCTATACTGAACCAGCATGCTCAGTTAGTATGTTTAAGTACCAGTGAGAGTTTTGACATCCTGAAAATGTTGCTAAGGTTTTCATCCCTGAAGTTACTACATCTAGATTGATAATTTTATTACTGATTTTTCTGAAACCCTCTGGGAAAAAAAAAAAAAAAAAAAAAAAAAAAAAAACAACCAAAAAAAAACCCCCACAAAAAAAAAAATCCCAAAAGAAACAAAAGGAAAAAACCAAAACCAAAAAACCAGCAGAACCAGAAAACCCCAACCAAACAACCAAACTTAAGAAATGAAGAAGGAAAAAAAAATAAAAGGCTGAAATTTTCTTCTATGGTCTGGTTACAAATATTTATGTTTTTAATTTTTTTCTTATCCTTTGGTTGGTTGAGGGAGAGGTATTTACACCTCTGGATTAAGGTAAAGGGAAATTTTTGTTCTTTGCCTGGCATTTTCAGAAATCCCGAGCTGCCAGACCTTGAGCTGATACATTATGGCATTTTGTCTCCAGAGTAGTAGCTGCAATCTTGCTAAAACAATAAAGGTCCAGGAACTATTGTATAAGACTATAGACATGTACATAGATGTTGCTAAAATGGGAGCTGCTATAGCTGCATTATTCTTTTGAATGTCTATTCAAATTTAAAAACAAAGAACTGAAAGGTTATCTATTTTCACAGAGGACTGTAGCAAGTGGGAGAACGTCACAGTCATAATAATTTCATTCAGTGTTCAGCAACCCAAGCTTAGGATTTTATAGGATGTCCTTGGATGTTTTAATTATCACCTATCAAAGATGACTGGAGGGAGAAGAAGTGAAAGATAATGAAACACTGAGAGAATTAACACATTGTGTCATGTCACAGCTCCACAATGGAAGCTGTCCTGTAAAGCGGTCAGGAGGCTCCAGCGTAAGCCCATGACAGGATAGACTTTTTTCACATTTCAATTAGCCATCTGTCAGACCATCTTTTCCAGTGGACTTGAGCATACTGTACACATTGGAACATCCAACCTATTGAGTACTAAATGACTAAACACTGCCGAGTGCTCTGTAATTCCACTCAGTTAATGTAAGCATCAGCCTATTCCCAATTTAAGCATCAGCCTGCTCTAAATCTAGTAATTTAAATTAAACGCATTAGTTACCAAGCACTTTAGCTCAACAAATAATGTCTCAGACTGAAGAGCGCAAGATGAGCAAAGAAAGGAGTGGCATGGGAAAAAACAAAAGCAAAACACATTCAACCACATCTACAGATTCATGTTTCCTACATGCAAAAATCTTTAATGCAGTTTGTTTTGTTCAAGTCCTTACCTGAAACATGCCGAGTAAGAAGCAAAAGGGTAACTGCACAGTCTTGAGTGCCATTATTGTAAAGATTTAAAAGGCACTTGGTTATGTAATGTTCCTTTGAATACACATATAGAACATTGCATAAAGTCATTTCATGTTAGGTTGTCAAGTTATTTTTCATATGCAGAAGATAATCTTTGGGAGAAAGAAATGGATTTGGTTGCATTACCTTAAATATAAAACCAGGATAGCAGAGGTATAACAACACACATCCTGAAGAGCATGAAAGAACATACTTTGAGGTTAAGAAGGCTGCACCTAATAGAAAAATGTGACTTAGAAGAGAAATGGTGTGACACTGCCTACTGTCACGTTTCCTGAAGAACCCTGAAGTGTCCACAATTGTGTCTGCACTGCATTTGAGGTGTCTATATTGGATCCAGACCCACAAAAGATTTTTCAACTTTCAGACTTCTGAGAAGTGGTCAGAATATTCAGGGACATTTCTGAAGCAAGTATTTAGTGGTTTACAAACAGCTGCCACTGAAATGAAATCTCACAGAGAAACCACTTTCACTGTAGATCTATACAGAGGAATTTCCAGATAGCAAGCAGGATCAAAAAGGATGCTCCATTTAGTGACTGAAGTTAAAGGGAATTCTTACAGGTAGAAAGCAGTTACAAAGTACCATGGATATGACATTGCTATGGTCTAAATATTTTAGTAACCTAGCCAGCAGGTTGAAATTATTTATCATTTCTATGTATTGATCTAAATTTGGAGTCACTGGCTAAATAATCAGGAAAGCAAATTGATTTAACTAGACAAAAGCAAGCACCTGAACCTACACCAACGCAGAGCAGGGTGCACCACTTAAGACTGTGTTATATTTTCAGCCTGAAATGGAAGGACCAGTTGAGAAGGCTGAAAAATGCAAGAAAAGTATGTAAAGAGTTGTACACAATGGAAAATTTCTCAGAACTAGGAAGACATGCTTGTCAGAGTCTGTCAAAAGACAGATTGACACAGAGAAAATGTGGATAGGACCAAGCAATATGTATTTTCTTCAGATCCAGGGTGTGTTTCAAAGAAAGCCAAGGATGAGAGGAGACTCACATGTGTCTTTTGCTTTACATTTTATCCTAAATACATTCATTTCATGTAACCAATGCCTTCAGGAAAGCTTTGGATAGCACTGCTATTGTTCCAGAAGGAAATATAGGTAAAAAATATATTCTTAGATAATCATACAGGAGATCTGACTTCAGAACTGAGTAAGTCTGAAGCATCTTGAGATTTGAATCAACCTGAATATTATATTTCAGCTAAATTTAGTCATACATGAATGAGGATCAACATTCGAACAAGATCTCGTCATTACATATCTACCTTTGCCTGCACAAGAGAACATATAACACAATATTAGACATTGAGTTTTCTCTATTACAGGAAAGCAGTCCTGTATCTTTCCTAGAAGAGCTATATCTTTCCATCTTATAAGAAACTATCAGTAGCACACATTTTGTGTGCTTAGAAGCACTTAATTACTGACCTCATCATTGCAATCATATGCACACATATCCTAAGGAATTGTGCATTTGTTACCCAAGGCCATGCCATTATCTCATCACACAAAATAAGCAAGGTCAAGCCTGGTCAATACAATAATACAAGCTGCAATATTCCCTCTGAGCTGTTAGAAATACAATTTTCCAATTTGGTGCAGAGGATGTCTTAAAAAACAAAGTTGGGTTGCTATAATGGTACTTCTACCAAACATTTTGGAAGTTAAGACTTCAGATGCTATAAAATATGCCTGAAACAGGCAGGTGGTGAGAGGGCAGAGACATGGCCTTGCTCCACAGGAACTAACCATGCTTATGGAGCCATGTCTGAGAATAATTGAGCCTCATTCATGCAAAGCTCATCAGTGAAAGTAGAGACAACAACAATTGCTTATTTCCTAGACAGCATCATTGTATGACCACAGACTCTTTCTGACCCCAGAGTGATGTGTCTGCATGGCGAAACAACAGGTGGACTTCTCAGCTCGGTTTGGCACCAGTTTCAAGGTTTCTTCTATATCTGCAGCTACCAAGCTAACTGCATCCGTGCTTGTCTCACATCTCCATCTGTCCTTCATCTCTCAAATGAATTGCACTAGTCTCATCACCTAGCTCAGGTTGATGCTAGAGCCACCTGTCTTGTCTCACCTGGAGAGTTAGTGATGCAGTCATGCTGCCTCCTGTGTTATTTAGTCCAAACTCTGGCTCCATATAAGCAATTCAATTTCCTCCAGTAAACTTAGCAAAACTATTTGAAAACAAAGTATTCATTCTTTCTCTGATTTAAAGCAATATATGCCTCAAAGTATTTCATTTCTATGGTCCTTGCAGACAAGTGAAGCACAAACTAGAATAACACCCTTTTTCATTTCTCACAAAAGAAATTAATATTACAATAACTGTTGTAAAGAAGATTTATGAACAGTGTAGACTTTTATATAGGATATCAAGAAGATTCAAATCCTGATGATGTATGTATCTAATCCAGATAGGCCATTTAATTCTTAAGGAACCCTACAGGTAGGCTGTTGAAGTGCCATAAACTTTAACTCAAATATGGATTGTAATACTAATTTTTGTTTTTTTCTGCTATCTGTCATGAATAAGAATTCTTGCTGTTCATTACAGGCTCTCTTGCAAGAAGATTGCCTTAGCAGAGGCATTGTTAGAAACTATTGCCTCACAGACCTAAACTTTCCAGGCATGAAGGAACCTGTCCTGCAAAGGCTGCGGTAGAATGCCATAGCAGTAGAAAAAGCAACTAATCTTTCATTTTTAAAGAAACTCAGTTCCTAGGGCACATGAGTTCTAACAGAATATCACTGAAAAAGCAGACAAGATAGTGATTTTTGTTGCTTTAGGTCAAAGTTCTTTTATACAATAAGGCTCTCAGTCCTCTTTCAGCCCTTCCAGATTGCTACCACACTGTAAAAAAGGCAATTGCTTTGTTGTTGAATGACTACCAAATCTTTAATTTCCATTTACAGTACAGTGACTTTTATAAGTAAGATCTGGGTTCAAATATATGATAATGAAAAGTATCTATTATTTCACTGACTCATACATGCAATATGAAAAAAAAAAAAAAAAAGAAGTAAGAGGTGACACCAAAAGAAAAGTGCATAGCTATGAAGTGAGTTGGCCACGTCATTGATCAAGCCAGTAGCACAACACAGGCCTGAAAAGCCTTCCAGTGTCCTGTTTTCTGTCTGTTCCTGCTTTTTCAAGCAGGCAAGACAATGTAGAACTACCCTCAACAGCAGAAATAATGAATCTCAAGATAACCAAAGGAAGGTTAAGAAGGGGAACTATATCAGATGCTTCAATTCTTTAGCAAATAACATATACGTGACACATTATATCATTAAGGTCTCATACGAGCCTCATATAGGAATGGGAAATGCCACATGGCCACTTTTCCTGGCATCCTGGCCTCTCCCTTGGCATGCTATCCTGCTTGACATTGCTTTGATGTTTGCTCCCTTCTGCTTTGCAAATTGGAGGTGATGATCAGGCTTTCAGTAATCTAAAAATGTTTTGTCAGAATAGATAGTAAAATACAGGGCTTAGTTCCTTTACCAAAATTTTGATTGAGAGAAGACATCAGTCCCTTCTTTTCACTGTTTAGAGACATCACACAAAACCAGCAATTTTCAGATTTACTAAACTTCTTATCATACACAATGAGCATAGCCACTGAGCTGCTAGCTATATAAAACATAACTTCATTGTGATGTTTTTTCTTCACCTGCAGATCCCTGAAAGCAAGCTTTGTGTCTGGTAATACTGCATAAAATTGCAGGTCAAAACAATTGAATTCGGGTGTAGACACCGAGTACCATATCTTTAGTCAATTGGGGTGCAGTTCCTCAGTATTTCCAAGGATTCCTGTTTCATCCCTATAACCTCTCTCCTTCTGGTACCAACACTGACTCTTTTCTAATTTATACACCACTATTATGAAATTGTTGCTCTGGGTACAGTAGTAATAAGCACTATTGCAAATGTATGCAGATGTGTACATTTGGAACTTCCAGAGCAGGTAAATTAGCTTTCTAACACCTCATAGGTGTTAAGCAGCCAAATACTCTAAGCTATAACTTTGATGGCTAAAAGAAATGGTAGCACTTTCTGACCTCACTACATCCAAAATCAAAGACAAACCTAATTTTCCACTGATGAAGCTATCTTAAATACCTTCTCAGTCTCTGAAAGGATTTAGCCATGTTAGGTTTGAAGCATGCAGCAGCCAATCTGTGTGAAGATGGAGCTCAGCAAAGACTAACAGTCTAAGTATTTACCCAGCTTCATCAGTTAAATACAGGTTGCTGAATCCTTTCCTTCATTTTGATTGTGACATTTATGTTACAGTCAAATGATATGGGAAGCCAAGAAGGTCATCTGCAATTTCATCTATAGTTAACACCTCTTGTCCCAGTAATCATAGAATCATAGAACAGTTAGGATTGGAAAGGATTTTAAGTTCATCTAGTTGCAACCTCCCTGCCATCAGCAGAGACGTCTCACCCTAGACCATGTCATCCAAGGCTCTGTCCATCCTAGCTTTGAACACCAGCAGGGATGGAGCATTTGCTGCTTCTTTGGGCAACCTGTTCCAGTGCCTCACCACCCCTGCAGTAAAGAACATCTTCCTTATATCCAATCTGAACTTCCGCTGTCCTTGTCCTATCACTACAGTCCGTAACAAAGAGTCCTCCTCCAGCACCCTTGTAGGCCCCCTTCAGATACTGGAAGGTTGCTATGAGGTCTCCATGCAGCCTTCTCTTTTCCAGGCTGAACAGCCCCAACTTTCTTAGCCTATCTTCGTATGGGAGGTGCTCCAGCCCCTTATCATGTTCACGGACCTCCTCTGGACTTGCTCCAACAGTTCCATGTCTTTTTTATATTGAGAACACTAAAAACGCACACAGTACTCCAAATGGGGTCTCCCAAGAGCAGATTAGAGGGGCACGGATCACCTCCTTTGACCTGCAGGTCATGCTTCTTTTCATGCATCCCAGCATATGGTTGGTTTTCTGGGCTGCAAGTGCACACTGCCAGCTCATGTTCATTTTCTCATCAACCAACACCCCCAAGTCCTTCTCCGCAGGGCTGTTCTGAATCTCTTCTCCGCCCAACCTGTAGCTGTGCCTGGGATTGCTCCAGCCCAGGTGTAGGACCTTGCATTTGGCATGGTTAAACTTCATAAGGTTGGCATCTGCCCACCTCACAAGCGTGTCAAGGTCTTTCTGTATGGCATTCCTTCCCTCCAGCATCTCAACCGAACCACATAACTTAGTGTCATCAGGAAACTTGCTGAGGGCACACTAAATCCCACCATCCATGTAGCCGACAAAGATGTCGAACTGGATCTGTCCCAACACCGACCCGACCCCAAGGGACACCACTTGTTACGTTTCCAGTTGGACATGGAGCCATTGACCACAAGTCTCTGCATGCGGCCATCCAGGCAATTCTTTATCCACTGAGTGGTCCATCTAGCAAGTTGATGTCTCTCCAGTTTAGAGACATAATAATATAAATAAACAAATGGAGACATAATGTGGCATCGACTCCTTTTTCCACTACTAAGAGGAACGCAGTAGCCATGTGCTGTAGAAGATACCAGCCTAAAACATTTTTAGAGCAGCAGATGTGACATCGCTTTACAAGCAACAGTATGAGCAGATGGTGTTTAGAGAATTTTCCTTGCCTGCTCTAAAACACCTCCGTTGGGTCACTAATGGATCCTCCATCTAGTCAAACACAGTGAATAAAGCTACAATGTTCCCAAGATGATGCATATGGTCATTTAAAGCTTCTCAGCTCATCAAATACAAATTGGATCAAAATCTTCACAGTGCATAGACATCTATAAGCCAGTACTTAAAAGAGTAAGCTATTTATTCAAGACAGGATAAAATAAAGACAGTCTGAGCTACTTTGCAATAAAAAG
Source organism: Psittacula echo (assembly GCF_963264785.1). Taxonomy (NCBI): domain Eukaryota; kingdom Metazoa; phylum Chordata; class Aves; order Psittaciformes; family Psittacidae; genus Psittacula; species Psittacula echo. The sequence goes on along the minus strand of NC_137739.1, from coordinate 65,588,080 downwards.
AATGTGTTCTCAATGAAATTAGGCACCTCACCATAAAGCCTGCAATTTTTGAAGTTAGGGTTTGTACTTGGATCATCTTCCTTCCCTGACGCCCCATTTATAGAGAAGAAGGGGAGCAGTAAGGGTGTCAGGAAGGAGATGTTGCTCCGATTTATTTTTCACTTGTGACTGATATTTTTGCCAAACTCATTCTAAGGCTTCAGCTCAAAATCCTGCTCACTGACATACTTCATGCAAGTAATAGAAACATAGATGTAACCTTACTCCCATCCCCACCGTGCTCTAATATCTAACCCTAGTAAAATAAAAGTTCACTTCTTAATATGAACCTAGCACAGCATGCACTTTGGGAACAGAAAATAGGGAATCAGTATTACATTACTCTGCCAAAGTTGCACTTGAAATAGTGTTTTCTCTGTAGGCTTGGTGGTCTGTGGGTTTTAGTATCACATCAGAAACCCCAGCATTTAAACTTTGAGACCAACAAATTTCAAGAACAGATACTTTTATGAGTTACAGGATAGATTGGAGGGGTTTATACTAAATGTGGGCTTCAGAAATTAAGCCTCCTGCCCAAACATCATGACTTATGTTTCAGAATATGAGGAACTGCCAGCTTTGACCTCAGGTCTGATAAGGAGAAGCAGGACCCCATTTGGGAAGCTGTTTTATATTTATAAAATACATATTTTTCCATAAAGCTCTAAAAAATGGTATTTCCACGGAGTAGCTCAGATATTTGCCTCCATAACTTCCTCTTTACAAAGGGGCTTAAATTTGACCTTCTCAGATAAAATTCTTCAGTGCCAGGAGTTTTAGATGACAGGAAAACACATTGTGTGGATAAGGAAGAAGCATCAGATGCCATAAACCTTGGCTTTAAAACAGTCTCCCATGATATTTCCATAAGCAAGCAAGGAAAATATGGGGAAAAACATGAAAAAGTAGATGTAAAACTGATTGGAAAATCTTACTGAGAGGGTAGTTCATAATATTCAGTCAATACTGGGGTCTCAGGGGGACAAACACAATTTGGTATTAGGAAGCAGATGCATTTGTTTTAAGATGCCATTGCTGTTGAACTACAGAGAGTAAATAAAGGATAATTTACTCCTTTTTCTGATTTGGAAACTACAGTAGCACATTTATGCCCCTATGTAATACTCTTGAGAGGATGCTTGTGAAATTTCCAAAATACTGACTTCCCAAGAATAAGTAGGCACATATCAAGTTTAAAGGAAGCTTTCCCATTTCTGAAAATCAGCCTTGGTGGAAAAGCCTTTAAGTCTTTTTTTTCTGTGTAGCACAAAACTTATTCAGTACCTAGAAAGGACATAAGATTTCTAGGAGCGCAGCAGCCGTGTGCTGCAGAAGATACCCATCTTGTCCTGTCAGCAGGACAAGATGGATATCTTGTCACCACCACTGTGTCTCCCATCCCTGTGCCTCCCATCCCTGAAATGAATGCCAGTGTGTCTCCCATCCCTGAAACCACAACTGGATCTACAAATAAATTTTCTTCATTTTCACTACCAAAAGTATATTTCAGAACTTGTTCAGACCTTAACATTGAAAAAACTCAAGTAAGCTGGATATAATAGCATTGGAATATCTATTGCTGAACAGCTAGCTCACAGACTGTACTCTGTAAAGCCGTCTGTTATGGCACTGTTGGCCAACAGTTCTTAATTTCTGACAGTAAATTCAATACCTGCAAACACAAACTAAAATTATTCAAATGTGCATCTGTATCTGTTGAGCTTATGGGCTGTTTGCATTAATATTTGATGGTAGTTGGGCAAGAATAATCAGTGATATGGCACTGTCTGCCTGCTGCTTCCTGCTTGGATAGCAAGAGCATTTAAAAAAAAGAAAAAGAAGAATAAATACTAGGGCTGCTTGTACAGCAACACTTATTCTTTCGAAAATAGGGACATTTCCCCCAAAGAACAGCTATTCCCCTGATAACTGTAGTAACAAAAACCTGCTGTTGGAACACAGTTAAAATGAGCAGCTACTGAGGATTCAAAAACTGGTTCACAACCACTTATTTCTACAGCAGCCAGCCAGACCTTTGCATGGCTTGCTATGCTGCGCTGTGCTGCGAGCTCACAGAAAGTACCAGACACGTCCTATTTCTGGAAACTCAGAGCTGAATCATAGTCTTGCAACAAGGAAACTGGGACTGCCTGTAAGCTAGCAGATGAAACAAAACAGCGACAGCCACTGGTGAGCAGTCAGGGGCAAGGAGGCACCATTAGTTCTTAATGGTCCTGACTACCCTAGGTGTCTCCTACCGTCTGCAGCTCAGGTCCTGACGTCAGCCTTGGGTCCATCAGTCCCTGCCCCAGCAAGGCTGCTGCAGAGCACATCTCAGTTTCCCACAGTCTTGCTCTACCTGTAAAATGCAGTAAAATGCATAAAAGCCCCTTCATTTGCCTTGATATGCTCATCTTTTCAGTATTTTGAGGTTTCCTCTTGTTTGTTTTTTGATATTGTAGTAAACCAAAATGGATGCTAAACCAGTCAGCAAAGTTACATGAGAGGAGTGTACAGTCAATTGCAATCAATGCAGTTAATTAAAAATACAATTAAAACAGAGTAATGAGAATTGGAACACAATAAATGATTAAAGCAAAATTAGTTTGGCTGCTTTGTTGAGCCACTCAGTCCCCAGTTAAACATAAATGGCTTTTACATCATTGACAGCTACAACAGCAGGCCTTGTGCAGGTCTAAGTTCTCCTTGCAGAGTTAGGGTGTAAGTACATAAGCCCCTCTTTCCCACTTTCCCCTTGCTCCCCTCTCCTTCTGCAGCCAGTCTGTCGAAATTCATATCCCAGCACTGCAATACTGGGAGCTGGACTGAGGAGCTGCAAATACAGAGCAGTAAATAAGCATATGGTGGTAGAAAATAACAAAAAGCCTGTTAATTTTCCCAACAAAATATGAAACAGCCCCCTGCAGCAGGAAGGAAGCTGTTGGCAAATTATTATTTATCTGTTTATTTATGCTGGAAATAGGCAAGGGCAGAATGAAGTGAGATTGCTCCCCTCAAAAAATACTGGTAGTTTTTCTGTGCCTTGCTTATAACCATTTTGGAGTATAGAAGCTAACATTGCACATAGCAACCACAGAAGGAAAGACTCTTTGTTCTTCAAACACCAGGACTTCAGAACAAATGCTGGATACTAACATAGCTAACTGCTACATTTCTGAGCTCAGGTTTGTAGGAATCATTTTTACAGGTTATTGTGTCTCTGTCTGATATTACCACAGCAGTGTTACAGCTCTATAAATTGCATGTTCACAGGCGTGGTTGGTCTCCTGGTTTTCCTGTATTCATTCACATCCTAAGTGTTCCTTCCCTCCTTGAAGGAAATACATGTCTCCCAAGTTGGCACATGTTAGTGACAAAAGAGTAGGGTGCTGAGGAGAAAGTTTCATCTTTCACTTTTCCATTGTATAACCTCTCCAGTTCTTTGAGAAAGAAGAAATAAATGAACCCTTCTGGCTGAGTCACTATTCAATAACACAATAATTAGCTAAACACTATCACAAGTACAGATTAAGTATTTTCCACTCTTATTGGACTTCTATCATTGGAAGAAAAACAACAGGTAACTCTTCTAGTAATTCAAAACAGTTATTTTGTATCACAGATTGATAGCTTGATTCTTGCATTTCTCAAAACTATGAAGCCTAATAAATATTAGCATGTGTCCTCTAAACCAATGGAATTTTATGAAGGCGTATGTGAACTGCTGTAGTATGTCAGGAAGAACTAACTAACAAATGTCTTTTAAATCCTTGCTTTCTGTTGAACAACAACTGTTAACACCACAGCTGCTCCAGTGCTGACTTTTGTTTTGTCTTACTGACAACTATTTTCCAGATCAGCCTTGCTGCAAAATGCAAGTAAAATTGAACATAGGTTTATAGGGTTTACCACTATGTCTGAGACCCTTCTATTAAATGTGGAAAATAATGGAAGTTCCTGAGACAGATGAAAGCTTTCCTGACATGGTCAAAGCATGGGAGGGCATAATACTGGCTTTTCTTACAATTACCTCCACTTGTTTATTACTTAACTTTGGGTAAAGGCCCATCTTGGCACTTCCTCAGTTTCCCCAACTGTAAAATAAGAATAATTCTTAATCAGTTCTGTGTAGTGTTTCAAGATCCTCTCATAAAATGTGTGTTGAAAAATAAACTTTAGAAAGTTGAAGAAACTGAATCATAGAATGATCAATTAACTCCCTTATTTGCATAGTTTGAGGAGTCCTTATGCTATTGCATACCGAAGTTTTTCCTTTATCTATATATAGTGCTTGACAAATCTTAGGATTATGAGAGCTTAGGAGCTCTTCTGTTCTTGCTATTCTTAAGTGTTTGTGGCTTGCTGTGGGTTTTGTTAAAAACTTTTAAGGTGCAGCCTCTTAATGAACTACACAATAGAAAGTTAAATTATGATTTAATTAGTGCTAGAATATCATATAATCTTTATATCTGAGAAGAAATAACTTCAAAACCACTGTGCACAGTCTGGTCAGCAAGGTAAAGGTATACTGCTGCAAGATGCCTATATGTGAAGGAATTATTTTAGTTTGATGGGAGCATAGGATAGACTTTCACAAGGCACGAAGGGACAACTGAGGCTTGTGCTTACTGTCACAATACCTCAAGATAAGGGCAACTGTTTATTTCAATCCTCAGTTTCCCCAAATTATTTAAAGTGAGCAGGCCTTTTTCAATGGGCAATTTTGTGTGTCACTCCCAGGTCCTTCTTTCAGCAAGTAAATTAGGCATTCTCCATTCTCTGCAAACTTCTGTGCACCTTTCTTTTTTACCAGAACAGACAGGTTGATACTCAACCGTGACACTAATATCTTTTTGTTATTTCACACTTAATATAGCTTATGAACCTCCTAGTCATAACAGAATTTTACAAAAGCATGGGTATGTCCCTCTAGGATGACAGGAAGAGAAAACTGGGGAACGATTAACTTCTAGATTGCTTCAGTTTGTTGAAAGTAAAATTTCTGTATGGCAGTAAACTGTTCTTAGCTCCAGACCAGTAAATCTGGTTCTTTCCAGGGTTAACTATAGCCTATTATCAAATTAACTCATTCTTTCTCTTCCAAATGAGGGCATCATCTCTGCAAGCCTTAGTAATTGCACAAGTGTTATAATTTCTAGGGAGATTTCTTGGATATCAAATATAACTTAGCATTTTCCAACAAAGGTATGGGATGTACACAATATATTTCCAATACTGTCTTCACTGATGTTTTAAGGGCATTAAACTTACGAACACGTGTGCCATCTAAATTTCTCTCCCTGAAGAAATTGTACTTATGTAATTCCAGCTAGACTGTTTGTAGAAAAAAAAAAAAAAATTAAGTCCATCTAAAAGGTTAGTGCACTGTCAGCCCCTAAAAACTTTGATCTATATGGAATGACTGCATAATGTGGACCATTAGATTTCCAGCAGTGGGTGCTGGTTTTGCCAGCCACAACCCAGGACTCACAGACTCTGAATTGCAAGGCTGATGGAGTTCAGGCTTAGTTCAGTCACAGACTTTCTATATTTGCACTTTACTTTTATAGCTCAAAGTTAAAAATATCTTATGTTTCTCTGACAAGGACAGCACTCAAACCCCTGTAATGCAGTTTTGCTGTTAAATTACTGTGTCTGGATTAACTGTAAACTATTAACTTCAGTAAAAGTGCCGCAGAACTTGCTACTGTCAGATATAAATCTGCCTTTTTATCCTGATTTCATTTCACAGATGATAGGTGCACCATTAAAATCTTCTATGGTTGTCTTCAGTATTTCCAAAAATATCAGAACTAGCAGACCTTGCACAGCTCTGCTTCTCTTTGTACTTTATGTATCTTTTATTTACAACTGGTGGAATGGGTTGTTGCATGTTCACTTTGGGGCTACAGCACTTCAAATAAATTCTCTTTTTCAGTGATGCATTTCCACCTGTCTCCATTTAACAAAACACTTTAAAGTGACAGCCACGTTAGTGTTTTGTATTAACACTTTAACTCTCAAAACATGAAAAGCAGAAAAGAGAAAAAAAAAAAAGAACCCAGGAAAAAAAAAAAAACAAACAACCCATTGCAAACAAGCTGTAGTTTTTCATGCACTTTTGGCATAAAATCCTGAAATTATCTATCAACAGGTTCTATTTATTTGTGGAAAAATATGAATTGAGGATTATGACAAATACTGTAAGTAGGAAAGTCTAATGATACTTGTGCTGCTATTATCAGTATATAATACATTATAGCTACTGTGGAACTGTTCATTACTGAGATGTGAAGTCAAAGGCAAATTGGTAGGATTTGGGAGCCTAATCTTGCAAACACTCACTGTGAGGCATTGTGCTTTCTAATGTGTTCGGCAGTGAAACGAATACAAGCAGACAGGTACTTGCATGTGCTTGGAGTCACCACTCTTCCTTATTCTTTGAGTTGTATATCAAAACTGCTTGAGAGGAGTGTGATAGGTACTTCTTGGAGGTAAGAGGGTAATAGCTTCAGGACTGATTCCCAAGAGATAAACGGTGGTGCTTTCCCTAGGATCTTATCACATATGAGCTGGTCAGCTGGCAACCTGATAACCTTGCAGCATATCTCACAAGCTTGTCTCTCCCACAGAGATATAGTCAGATCATCCCAACTTCCTGCTCATCTTCCTGCTCAGAAGACACCTTCCTGCTCATCTCATCAGCACTTGATGAGATGAGCATATCAGTCCTGAAATGTCTTAAAAATTGTCCAGTTACCATTCTAGTTGTGAACATGAAGACAGTTTATATAGGAATCAGAGAACAGGGAACGTGCTGTTGGGGCCACATTTATCTAAGCCTATAATTTCTTAATGGAAAAGGATGATTTCCATTCTGGAGCCACGGGAGAAAACCTGGCACTGCTAACAACCTTTGTAAACAACATGTTTTGTAGAATTTCACCTAGAATTAGATGTTTTAATTTCTGATGATAAAGAAAGTTAAGAATTTCCTTTGGTTAAAAATAGCTTGCTTCTATTACTTTGGTTATTGATAGTTTACCCAGCATTGATTTGAAACATTTTGATAAATTTTCAGAACTTCACAAAATGATATTTGATCATTTATTTAACTAAACTACTTACTATAGAGGTGAGAATGTCTTCAAAGTAACAGCTTTTGTAAAACTCTATCATAAAGATATTGATTAGAAGTGGCTTGTAACTTTCTTATAGGTGGTTTAAAAATGTTTTAAAAATATCTCTTGATTTAATATGAAACGAGTCTTTCTTTTAAAATATGTGTGGAGCTATATAATAGAAATAAATCAATTTTTTGGTAAATAGAGAACTGACTAACAGCTCTCTAAAAGGTTATTTCAAAAGAAATCACCTTATAAGGATGTCAGAAATCAAGCCTAAGAATATTAAGATTTTTCAGTGGCGCTTGCAAAGAAACTTTAAAATTATGATTAATTCATGGACAACACAAATATCCACAGTGTGGTAAGTAATAATGAGCAAACAAAGTGACCTTGCTTTTAATTTTTTTAAAGAATATTAATATAGTCATAGAATCATAGAATCATAGAATAGTTAGTCAATGATAAAATTATACATAGAATCATAAAACCATAGAATGGTTTGGGTTGGGACATTAAAGATCCAACCTCCCTGCCATGGGAGGGACACCTCCACAAGATCCAAAGCCCTATCCAACCTGGCCTTCAACAATTCCAGGGATGGGGCAGCCATAATTTCTCTGGGCGATCTGTTCCAGTGTCTCACCACCCTCACAGTAAACAGTTTCTTCCTAATGTCTAATCTAAATCTACCTTCTTTCAGTTTAAAGCCATTCTCCCTTGTCCTATTCCTATAGACCCTTGTATGAAGTCCCTCCAGCATTCCTATAGGCCCCTTTAGGTACTGAAAGGCTGGGACATCTAGGTGTAAGAAGGAAAGATCATACTTTCAGACTGGGGGACTGTAAAACATAATTTGTTGAGGGTCATAGAGTTCTGACTATATAGCTGAAAAAAAGCTAACATAAACTTGGATTTAAAACTAGAAGGGTAGGAATGTTATAGAGGTGTCTTCACCTCTGTGAACAGAATAGACAAGATTGGTGTTAGAAAGACTGACAAAAAAAATCAAGAGTGGGACTGAAAAGAGACCCAAGAATTACCCCACAACAGAAGAAATCAATTTGCGTGGAAATGAATTTGAAGAGGATATGCTTCATGATCCTTTCAAGCACAGAGGTTTTGCTTGACTGGTATGTAATTCCCCAACACTTCCTTTTCAAAGGTTTCTCAAAGTTTATGTTCTCCAAGTCATTCCAGAAGATTGTATGTGCTATATTTGCTAGGTTCTGGAGAGCTCTGTAGAGAAGAGGAGCTCCTATTTGCTGAAACAAGACAGGAAATAGAGAGAAATAAAGTTTTGGTGTCATTCAAAACAAGCTAAGAAAAAGAAATTCTAAGACTAAATGGTCCAAAAAGTTAATAATAGGTTAAGGGTAATAATAGGTTAAAACAGTGACTGGTGAGTCATACTTTAGCAATAATGTGGGAAAAACACATGAAGAGTGAAGGAAAAAATCCTTAAATATAGCAGACAATCAAGAGATGATAGATTGCAAGGAGAAGTAACAGAGATAGATGAAGGTATAGTACAAGGGAAGACAAAATTCAATACTGACAAATCAAGTGTGTTTGCTGGCAAGAAGTCCAAATTTATGGGGGGGGGGGGGAAGAAAGAAACAGAACAAAAAACCCTCATGGAAAACTGAGTAGGAAGATTTGCTGAACACTACTGTAGTCAAAAAAGTAGGTCAGAAAAAAACATTAATTTTGTGACTATATAACTCTTACTAGAGTACTGAAAAAAATTCTGATCTTCATCTTGCCAACACTATGCAGAAATAGAAAGATTTTAAGAAAGATAGATTAAAAGTAGTTAGAAGACTTCTTTAGGAAAAGTCAGCAAAAAAGGTTACGATTAGGAAAAGCATACAAAACCATGGGTAGAAAACTGTCAGGTGCTCCAGTTTCTACCTTGATAACGCAAGAATGAAAAGCTCAATGACACAGAAGGCAATAAATTCAAAACTGATCAAAAGAAGTGATTTTTACGCAGAGTAAGTTTCATATGGAGCTCATTTTCACAAAACAATCTGAAGGTCTAAAAGATCAATAGGAATCAGAGTAAAGTTAGACATTTATCTGAAGGTATATAAATCCTCAGGCAGCAAGGTATAATACAAATTCTACCTGACAGGAATTAAAAAGTTAATTCCTATGTATGGGTTATTGCATAATCACCCACTATGTCACTTCATACATTTTCTTGTGAAATATTAGGGATAAGACCTTTAGTTTAGGTGCTATGATACCAGGAGACAATAATTTCAAAACTTCTGGGCGCCTATGGTGTGGGAGATCAGGGAAGAGGGGAATGTTTAGGTTATCACCAAGCTGAAGACAACAGCATACAGTGGTAGCTTAATATTGAATAATACGCAACATCTATTTCATACACTTTTGCAGAAATGGAAACATTAAGGATAAAGCTTTGAAAATGTAAGGATATAAATAGGCAGTGTTTACAGGGCAAGAGAACTTCTATTGCGCTGAGTGATACAGCTGGGAAAAGAAAAAACAAAGACTTTGTGTATTTTTAAACATTTGTTTCTTCCAAATCAAATTTCAGGAACATCACAGCTTTTTTGTTTGATTCTAAGAAGGTACTAGTTGTTGTAATAAAATGTATTAGTTCTCCCTAAATACTCATTTCATATGTGGCAGTTATTGCCCTAAAGAGAAAAAAGCAGCTTTGTTTTTTTTAAAGAATGACCTGACAGCATGAAATATTTTTTTCTGAGGTTTCACTTGGCTCCATAACTATAGCCAAACTGCTAGACTGACCTCACTACAGCCTAACAGGGAAATGATTTTGACAGCGCTTTCTAGTGATGTCTGAAGTGCAGGCTTACAAGAAAATCCTTGCTATCCCCTTTGGTTTAAGACAGAAATGGGTGACATCACCCCCTCCCTGATAAATAGTAATATCAAACTGGACGTTAAAGTGAATTCTCTACCCCAGAGGAATACGCCTGTTGAATGAAACTCTGGAAACAGTTGAATCAAATATCAAGAATCACAGAGAGATCAATAGAGGGAGAATTTCAGTCTATAAATTTAGCTCCTTTCCTAGTACAAAAAGGACATCAGAGGATGGGCTTTCTCTCACTACTGGCATTTTCCTACAGCATATATGAAAAAAGGATCACGGCATGTCAATTCTAATAGTGAAATCATATTAGAAAGATATACTAAAATTTTTAATTTTACTGCTGAGCTTTTTGTTTTCCATTTACACCTAGATTTTCTAGATATGTCATTTTCAAACATTTTTACCCTAACCCTAACCCTTTCCTATTTTAGTTACTTATGTCATTCCCTTTTTTTTTACGCTTCATAAATTTTTTTGGTTCAATGGATTCTTTATTCTGCCACAATGGTGACAATGCTGCTTTCCTTGCCTCTCTTCCCTTAGTTCCTAATGTTTACACTGCTTAAAGAAGAAATAGACAACTGTGTAAGATGATAATACTCTACCTTGAGGTCTCACTGTGACTCTTTTTTTTTTTTTTTTTTACATTCAGAAAGCTATTTTAAGAAAATACCTTTAAGCACTTTGTAGTTATTTACGTGGTTTACTATTTATCAGTGTGCCTGCCCTCAGTTTATCAGGCTGATTAATTTTTCGAACAGATTTCCGGCCCTAAATTCCCATCCACTTTGCTACAAAGCATTTTACAAATGCATAGCCTCCCTTTGTTTATTTCTGCACAAGAGCAATTATTTCAATGCTTGATATTCACAACTGTATTGTTACACCAAAGATCTCCAAAAATATAAATGTGACTTTAGTTTAATTTATGCCTAACAATGCCCCATTTCCTTGCCATAGTCAGGCATAAGTGTTTTACAGGTATGACACTGCCTGTGATTTTTTTACTGAATCCAGCTCCTTTTGTCTCTGAAGATTTCACACTCCTTAGTTCTTTTCTTCTCTCTGCATATTTATGATATTGGAAAATGCAGCTTACAACCTTTGTTTTACAGGTATCAATACAGAGACACTAAGACTTAAATCCATCTCCTGACTAGTCCCATTCTCACACAAAGAATGAGTTGAAAAGCAAGATTTGGGAAGCTAGATGAAATGGAGTCTTGAACCACAGAAACACCTTCCTTCTTTAATAGAAAAAAAGCAATTAAAGTCAAAAATAAAACCTTTAACAGATACTAAATATATTTCAATTTACAGAGCTTAACAAGTTGAAGCTTTATTAGTTGTACTTTTCTTGCTTTTTTCACCAAAATCAATGCAGTAATAATAGCGCTTTCCTAACTGAAATATAATTAGGATAGCAACTGTCATTGTATGAATTGCTACATAAATATACAGAAAGAAACAGTGACATTTGTAATGCAGGTACACTGTAAGTTATAGGACAGATGGAGATTTAGACCCTAAGCCTCCACATGTATACAGTTAACTATTTTTGCAATAGTAGGGTTCAAGAGGCTTACTGAAAAGGAAATGCATAGGAGATGAAGGAATTGAACCAAAGTTGCTAACACCCCCTTTTCCAGTTATAAACACTAGCTCAGTTTTTAGCTGACATCTTAAAAGAAAGTCACTATGTCTTCATTTAACCTTGACTGGAAAGCCAGCATGCGGTGACACTATTATAAAGCACCTCTCATTAATTTTTAGGGTTCCACTCAGACATTCTTTGCTTCTCCAAACCTGTACAATATCCTTGAGTCTCTGCAAGTGACTGTCCTTGTTCATGTTTATGTATTTGTCTTCCTGATGTCCAAACCTGCCATTCTCATACTAGTCATGGACATAACACAGTTCAAAAGATGCCCGTCCCCCCTGAAATAATAACTAAAATCCCTCACCCTCAAAACAGCAGTTCTGGTGGCAGTGGAAGAAATTCTGCTTGACTCTCTCTTTCTATTTGTACCTCCCCAGAAGCTCTTTGGAGTAATTAATACAGATACTCTGGCTGAAGTCACTTCAAAGTGGCCTTTTCAGTCTCTTTCATTGCCATTTGGCAAGGGAGAACCTTCCCTGGCCTGTATGAAAAGATTTTCTTCTACAAGCACCCAGAGTCCAGTGACTTTCTGTTGACCTCTGGTGAAAGACAGCAGTTCTGTAATGTCTCTGCAGCTTCGGAAATGCCAGAACCAGTCTGCTCCCCACCTATTTTTGCCAGGTATACATCAGAAAACCATTAGGCTTGCAAAGTGCTGGAAAGCACATTTTCAAGGCAATAATACTTCTACAAATTTCATCAGTGTAACATGATATGTGTGCAGGTATAGGCTGTCATTATTTGATACCACCTCATTCTTCTTCTCTCTATAGCCTTTTGTTAGGCTCTCCTTATGTTTCGGTCCCTTTTTCTAGTCTCATTGGCAATCACCTGGGATGTAAACAGAAGACTGACTGACCTTTGTCAGTAGCTTTACATATGGTCAGTGGCTCAGAAATTCTTTAGAGTCACAAAGGATGACAGTCTGTATAACGTACTTACCATACCACAAGATATCAAACAACTTCCCTGTTCTGCTAAATTATGATGCAGGTATTATGAAAGAAATAAACTTGTTAAATAGAGAAAAAAATATTTCTTTACAGTCGTTCGTGAAATTCAGTCATCATTTTTTCCTAGTTAAGTGGTAGAATAAAAAATGAAAAAAATATTTAGGCCTGCTTAAGATCTTGTTTTTTCACTTATAATCTCATTTATAAATAAGTTTTCTTTTTGGACCACTGCAATAATCATCTGACAGGCTATACTCCTGACAGCACACACCAGAGAACTCACAGAAATTTCCTTGACTTTGCAGTAACTTCAGTAAGACACTGAACATCAGAACTCCATACAAACACACAGACATCTGCAATATTCCTGAGCAGTTTCAAAAATCTAGAAGGGCTAGAAGTACCTGTTTATAGTTTCTCCAAAAAAGCCAGATTCCTCAATTAGAGAGGACTTCATTATCTGGAAGATCCTTCTCCTCTTTGCTGTAGCTTTGCTTACTGATTACATGCATAGAAATTAGTGGCAGCTCTTTTTAATACACTACAAATAGAAGTGGTTTAAATAGAAGGAAACTTCTCTTCTTTCTTGCACTCAGAACCTAGGCAGGACTGCTCTGGAGGAGACAAGCACAACACTGCCTGTCATATGCTTCACTTTTGTCACCTTTTTGTTCATTCTGAAATAAACCAATTGGGTAGTCTGACTACAAACTTTTCCTTTGCCTATAAAAGCAATAGTGGGAAGCCTTTTTATTCTTGGTAAAGCCTCTATAATGAGTGTAATACAGACTGAGCTAATGAGAAATGCTACCCTTTGTGTAATTATCATAACTGTCCTGCAGACTTGTAGCACCCTTATGTTCTTTATAGCACAGTTCCATATGGAAGGATCAATTTTTTGCTAATTTCAAGATTCCTGAGAACCTATTTCACAGTTTGTTCTTCTTTGAATTCTTTTGTCTCTTCATAAAGTTATGGTTGAAGGTGAAGAATCCTTTTTAAAATAACATTTGTAAATAATCCTCCTTATTTTTCAGAAATCTGGAATTTCAGTCCCTTCCAACAAGTTCTGCCTGGCACTACGGTCCTTCCTGCTTCATTCATTAAAAATAGCAATGCAGCAGCATAAATATATCCTTCGGGATTCTACAGTAAATGCAGAGTCTTGCACCTCAGGCCGGCTTACATCTGTGTAGCCCTTTTGATGTCTCTTGGCACACAACTCTAGCTGTCCCTCATAGTAGGCATTTGAATTGATTAACACGCTTGCTCCTTCTTATTTTCCTCCTGCACTCAGGGCTGAATCCTGAGAGATTTACACACTTTGGAGGGGTGAGGCACTCTCTGGATGTTGTGAGGACAACATAATTGATGAATCAAAACCTCCCATGTGACTGTGAGCTTCGAACTTTGCTTTCAAAGATTTAAATTCTCTATTTTTCAGCATATGTGTAACATTGTCAAAGAATAATCTCCTAATAAGATGTATTTAGGTAACCAGGAGGAGAGAAGCAGTGCTTTAAAATATTGTCTGCTGAAATTCAGACGGTAAATCTTTAGTCCTGCAAGTAATTAAACACATAAATATCACATGAAGTTTACTGGGGCGACTAATGTTCAGTTATGTGTATAAGCATTTGCACAATTGGGATTTAGTAATGAGAATCTAATTAAACAAAAACAAAAAAAACGGTTAGCAACTCAAACTGGGGGTCACTGTTGGCACTGTGCTACAGTTGGAGACTAGTGCATTGCTATTCAGTTCCGAGGATATAAAATCAAAATTCTTTATTTCATTAGGTGTGGGTCCCAGTGTTCTATTTTGCAATATCTAGTGGCATTAACATATTTTAGGAACTATCAAAGAGAAGATTCTTAGAGGATCTTTGGTTGCTAGGAGACTGGTACTTCGTCCTGCAAATCTTCCGCATGGCAAAGAGCAAACCGGCAATAATCAGGTTTTCCTGCCAGAGAGCACTCAAACAATTGAAGTTTAAGGCTTATTGTTTAAAAATTGTGATTTAACCTTAAATTTGTAGAACAGGAAAATTTAAGATTCATTGGATTTCTCCAAATAGGTATTTTATCTTGTATTTATAATATGTCACCCTTAAATCCTTTTTTAATTAATAATACCTTGGGTGTCTGATATCTAGGAACTTGATTTCAGTGTGCAGGCAGGTTTCAGGCAGCACAGAAAGTGCTGAGCTCTTTTAAAACAGTTCAGAGAGAGTTTTGCCATCTCCAACCTGCCATTTCCATTTCTGTACATGCACAGCACCCCAAAGCAGCCTCAAACCAGCACCTTAACCACCTGCTACTCAATGCGCCATTGGGGCCTCCTAGCTTACAGCTACAGCAACAGCAAGTGAACTTGTCTCCCTGGCACCTGAACATCTCAGGCTACGCACACTCAGTGACAGGGGTGCCATTGTAGAGTTTGTGCCACACTGACCACATTTCCTAATTTTAACTTAATTAAAGGATATATCCTGTATCTTCTAAATCAGAGTGGCTTTGTTACAGTGTCCAAGAGGCCACAGTAAGAATCTTGAAAATCACTGAAGGCTATAATTTGGTGATCTCTAAAATTCTGTATTTTTCAGGACCCAGGAACTATGCTAAGCATAAGAGAGCACTATTTTCAGTGAAATCACACTTATGATCAGAACTGCATATGGGTTTTGTGCTTTGCTGGATTGTTGCCTTTAGTACAGTTTAAATAGGTATATGTTACAAAGGTATCCACCAGTGAAGAAATGTCTATTTTCTCATTTATGGCTTTTCAGTTGCTCAGTGTAACGCCATAATATTAAGCCCCAGTCTGTAGCCCACTAGAGTCAGCCTTTTCATGGAATTTGAACCTGATTCTGTTTAACTGTAAATGCCCCAATTTGGTAGGACGCACCAGAATAAGATAATATTCTGATCTGATCCTTTACTTTCCTCTTCTAATACCACAGCCAAACTCTTTTCTTCTTCATGTAGCAGTGAAAGTATAAGACGAAAGTGTCCCATGGGGACATAAGGGGCAGGGGAGAGGGAAAAAGTGCAAAATCCTAGCTGTGGTCAAAGTGTGGGGGACTGACATTCCTTTCAGCAAAAATACAGCTTCCCCCAGAGTCTTCTGATAACCTTGCACTTATTCTGCAACTATCTAACCTGGTTTGTAGTTATATTTAAGCACTTCATAATTTCAATCTAAAACCTGACAGTTCCATGAAATTCTATGCCCCGAATGTGGTATTTGTCCCCACTATGGTAAGATTATATACTAATAGTAACAACGAACATGGCTGAATCATTGACAAATTCAACCTTAGCTATCTTCTCTTGCTTTCCTTGACAACTAGACTATTGAAACCCAACAGGATGAAAATCTAAAAATAGCACTGCATGAGGAAAGACTGCAAGCAAAGCCACCAGATAATACAGGCTCAATGCTCCTATGAAATGTGACACGTGCAAAGACCAAATGTAATTTTAACAATACAGCTTCCTTTTTGACAAAGGAATCTCCAGAGTCTGATTTAATGTCTCTACAGTAAAGCCTAACAGTTCCACGTTTTGTGTAGGAGTAAGAACAGACGTCTTTAAACTCACAGAAAAGAAATCCTTAGAAGAATGCTAATGCACTGCACAGTGAATATAGGAAGAAAAGACCTTTTATGACTCTGTAGCAATTAAGACACTATCCAAGACCAGTACAGAAGGCACCGAATACTTAAAATTATTTCAATGGCACAACTGGACTCAGCAATGCTGACAGAGACCAGTAACATTTTGGCTTTGCAGAAACCTAAATTGGTGCAGCTTAGGAAATATTTTGCCTTACTTATTAGCCAATATTGGAGTGAGAATCTGTCTGGCTCTTAAGCAGGAGTACAGAAAGCAGCAGGCAAAAGAAGCTTTTCTAACTTTCATATCCTGCATAAAAAGAGGCGAAAGACCTGGGATGGTAAGGTTCAAGTCTCTTCTACCTTTCAACGTCACTGCCCAACCTTGGGAATCCCTTAAGGAACTCAAGCTCTCTGTAAAACAGATACCTCTCTAAGCCATACCTTACATAACAGATTAATTTGATGGTAATTAATATTCACCATCTTGAGACTTTTAGTGAGTTATCCATATAAATAAATCTACATGTTGCATAGATATATGAATATAATATGAATATAAAATGGCCCCTTATCATTATTCATGCTCCATGAAAAGAGCAGAAGAAACCTTATAACTGTGAAGGACTGGGGCACGAACTTTTTAAGCCTTTTTTACAGATACATTTTTTGCCTTTATCCTAACATTACTGAGGGCTCAAACATAGAGAATATGTCTTGCACTTGGTGTCATGTGGTGAAAAGAAAACCAGCATCAACTATCAACACTTCTAGATCTCCTCTTTTCTTCCCCATACTTGGATTTTCCTGGTGCGTAAGCCAAAGTTCTGACTAGAAACAGTTCCTTTGATTCAAGTAACATCTTAATTCCCTTCTAGTCTGCTGTGGGTTTGGAGAGTTTTGGGTTTTTTTATCTCATCCATAATATTATTAGGAAGATCATATTCCTTTGGTGAAGAGAGACTAGTTTGAAGGAGGAAGATCAAAGATCTCCTTAATTTTATTCTCTGGCCTCATTCTTTTATTGCTTAAGTAAAATTCTCTTAAAAAATTACAGGCACAAATCCAAATGATCTATCACAGGCCATGGTTTTTTTATTCACTGGAATAACTATTGTTCCAGAAATAGATATAAACCCACTGGTATAACTTTGAAACATCACACACATTGGTTGGAAATGAGATAACAAAAATAAGGTGAATCAATATACAGATACTGTTTTCCACCAGTGCTGTGTGACAGTAGAAGTGAAAGCTTTGAAGTTTAACTTTCTTTTCAAGAAAATATCTGTGACATTGTCTCTGTATGTTGCTACACCTTGTTTATTTTACTCTTCCCTGTCCACAGACAAGTTCATAAGTGCCGAAGGCGTGAACACAAATGTCTTATTTTTAGGAGACTCACTTAACCTCCTAGTGCATGGGTCCCAGAGAAGCAATTGGGCCTTAGGAACTGACCGATGTTGAAGGCAGTAAAGCATAGAGCAAATTCCATTTGTTGGAAGAAATGTTAATGCTTGTTTATATTGTCCTTTCTTTGTGGGGGAGCAGGAAAGTCATGAGTCAGAAGAGTCAGGAAGGACTTTTAAAGGTGTGAAGTTGGGTGTAAAGCCTTCTAAACTTTATGTGACATTACACAGCTATTATGGGCAATTTCTGTCACTAAAATAATCTCCCTAACATTTTCTATAAATCTTTTGGCTTTACCTTGAGCATATTCTTTCCTATACAATCCATGCTGATCATAGAAAAGGGTTTCTTTCCTTTCTCTTTACAGCCATCTTTTCCTTGCTTTAAAACAACTATTTTTACTTATTTGAGTCTTGGTTTTACTAGGAGGATTTTTCTAGCTATCTTAGCATTCTGGTTGCCTACCCTAGGGGTGGTGCTGAAAACAGGGCACAAATCTAGTGACAACAATAAGGGCAATAAAAAGTGAAACA
The DNA here is from genome assembly GCF_963264785.1 of Psittacula echo. NCBI lineage: Eukaryota > Metazoa > Chordata > Aves > Psittaciformes > Psittacidae > Psittacula > Psittacula echo. The sequence continues at coordinate 65,569,872 of NC_137739.1, read as the reverse complement.
TTATTTAACAGAACAACAGGTGATTACTCTTATCACCTACACAGATGTAGATGTAGATATAGTTAGAACAGAAAATGCATGTTTCGTAGCAAACAGTTCTAAGAGTGTAGGATGTACGAATTTTGAAGTTCTGCTCCCCCTCTCGTTTTTCTCCCACTTCCCTTTGCCAACTTTCATAAACAAAGCATCTCCAGTATGTAGATGCATATATAGAGATATAAAGATGCAAGCACAGAAATGCATAGGATCAGCTATGTTAGAATTCATACATCATCCTGGGTCATGATGACTCAAGCTTTGATCCCACTCAGTATATGGCCATCCTTAATGAGTCGGGGCAGCATACCAGTATAATGCGGTTACTCCTGTCTCTGATATCACTGTATATTCCAGTATTTGAAGGGGGCCTACAAGGATGCTGGGGAGGGACTCTTCATCAGGGAATGTAGTGACAGGACAAGGGGTAACGGGTTCAAACTTAAACAGGGGAAGTTTAGATTGGATATAAAGAAGAAATTCTTTACTGAGAGGGTGGTGAGGCACTGGAATGGGTTGCCCAGGGAGGTTATGAATGCTCCATCCCTGGCGGGGTTCAAGGCCATGTTGGATGAGGCCTTGGGTGACATGGTTTAGTGTGAGGTGTCCCTGCCCGTGGCAGGGGGGTTGGAACTAGATGATCTTAAGGTCCTTTCCAACCCTAACTATTCTATGATTCTATGATTAACAGGAGCTTTTTAAAGGACATCTGATGTGGCTAAATACTTTCATGCAATGCATGTAACTACAGTTACCAATGTCTGTAATATAGACACCCACACAAGTATACTGTCAATGTGCTGTCATTATTGAAATGTATTAGTTTAAGAGACACAAGTTTGGTTAGTCAATTAGATTGCATTTTCCTCTGTCTCCTCAGTCTGTGCTCACGTATAATATTTACAGTTATACTACAGCTGGTAGGGTCACACTGGAGTCAAGCTAGCTGGAAGTGAAGTGTACAGAGGGTTAGTTGGAAAAGCAGTGTGGTTTCACCTCACTATTTTAACCTTTTGTAATTCTATGTCATCATATGATGCTGAACAACTGTAAAGAAAACATGGTTAATCAAGCCACTCTCACATAAGTGCTGCTGTGTCTCTGCATCATAAAGGAAATGGAAATATTGCATGCGTCTATTTTAGCTGGACAGGTTGTCCAGGAAAGTCTTTCCTGTTCCTATGAGAAGATTGTACAGCTCTTAGCACTATGGATCTTTATCTTTGCTGTCAGCTACAAGGACTATTTTAATACAAATGCATGCTTTAAGCACATTAATTACATGCAAATTATCTGATTGAGAAAAAGCATACTGCACAACAAAAGTGCAGACTGAGCTGTCATTTTAAGGCAGAAAGCCACCTGTTTTCAGTAGTCTTTGTTCAGGTTTCACTGGATGGTTTGCCAAGCAATGTAGAGAAGACGTGGGTTCTTTTGGGACTGTTTTTTTGAGAGGGACTATGGCATTTCATGCTAGCTGAGAGTACTGGGTATGACAGGGACAGAAATCAGTTTGACTCTCTGGAACAGCCAGTTAAGAGCAGACCCTGTAGTGGTATAAATCAGCAAGGCTTGACTTCACTGGAGATCTGCTAATGTACCCCTGTTGGGAATTTGGCTCTGAGACTTCAGAGAGTGAAAATGAAACCAAGGAAACAAAATAAAGATCCTAAAATATTAGGAAATAAAACAGTTTGAGAATGCTGTTATCCCGAGCATGCAAAAGAGAAGCTTGCAGAATAAAGTTTCAATTTAATTTGTGGTTGTTTGATACATGTTCAAGAATGCAGTGTGTGCACAGAGGACTGAAAGGCCTGTCATGAGAAAAACACCCAAGATTTCCTTTTTCTTATTTATCTTGTGGTTAACCCCCAGGCTCTTTCAGCCAAAATTTCAGTGAGATAGGGCTTTATTAAGGATTTTAAAGAGACTAGTACTAAAAGATCTTCAACAATATGAACAGAAAAAGAAAAACAAAAGAAGACCTAGTGTATGCTGAAGTTCAGCATAACAGAAGTTTGGGATAACTTAGATATGGTCCAGGTATTAAAGGGATATTTTGCCTCATCTTTCAGTAAGTATAGTGAACATGGGAATAATTGTAGGATATCCAATTAAGAATGAGCAAGGTTTAACAGAAACTACCGTAATCATGTCAGTCAGGTGAAGTTCCCGACGACTGGAAAAATGGTAATATAACACCCATTTTCAAGAAGGGGAAAATGGATGACCCGGGGAATTACAGACCAGTCAGTCTCACCTCTGTGCCTGGCAAACTCTTGAAGCAGATTCTCCTGGAAGGCATGCTAAGGCACATGAAAAACAAGGAGGTGGTTGGTGACAGCCAGCATGGCTTCACTAAGGGGAAATCCTGCCTGACCAATTTGGTGGTCTTCTATGATGGAGCTACGAAACTGATGGACAGGGGCAGAGCAGTTGACGTCACCTACCTGGATTTGTGCAAAGCGTTTGACACTGTCCTGCATTACATCCTCATCTTGAAATTGGAGAGACATCAATTTGATAGATGGACCACTCGGTGGATAAAGAACTGGCTGGATGGCCGCACGCAAAGAGTTGTGGTCAATGGCTCGATGTCCGGCTGGAGACCGGTAACGAGTGGTGTCCCTCAGGGATCGGTGTTGGGACTGGTCTTGTTCAGCATCTTTGTTGAGGTCATGGACAGTGGGATTGAGTGCGCCCTCAGCAAGTTTGCTGATGACACCAAGCTGGGTGGTTCGGTTGGTACGTTGGAGGGAAGGAATGCCATCCAGAGGGACCTTGACACGCTTGTGAGTTGGGCTGATGCCAACCTGATGAAGTTTAACCATGCCAAGTCCAAGGTCCTACACCTGGGTTGGAGCAATCCCAGGCACAGCTACAGGTTGGGCAGAGAAGAGATTCAGAGCAGCCCTGCAGGGAAGGACTTGGGGGTGCTGGTTGATGAGAAAATGAACATGAGCCAGCAGTGTGCGCTTGCAACCCAGAAAGCCAACTGTATCCTGGTCTGCATCCAAAGGAGCGTGACCAGCAGGTCAAAGGAGGTGATCCTGCCCCTCTTCTCTGCTCTTGTGAGACTCACTTGGAGTATTGTGTGCAGTTCTGGTGTCCTCATCATAAAAAGGACATGGAACTGTTGGAACAAGTCCAGAGGAGGGCCACAAGGATGATCAGGGGACTGAAGCACCCCGCGTATGAAGATAGGCTGAGAAAGTTGGGGCTGTTCAGGCTGGAGAAGAGAAGGCTGCGTGGAGACCTCATAGCAGCCTTCCAGTATCTGAAGGGGGCCTACAAGGATGCTGGGGAGGGACTTTTCATTAGAGACTGTAGTGATAGGACAAGGGGTAACGGGTTAAAACTTAAACAGGGGAAGTTTAGATTGGATATAAGGAAGCAATTCTTTACTGTGAGGGTGGTGAGGCACTGGAATGGGTTTCCCAGGGAAGTTGTGAATGCTCCATCCCTGGCAGTGTTCAAGGCCAGGTTGGACAGAGCCTTGGGTGACCTGGTTTAGTGTGAGGAGTCCCTGCCCATGGCAGGGGGGTTGGAACTAGATGATCTTAAGGTCCTTTCCAATCCTAACTATTCTATGATTCTATGATTCTATAATTAAGGAAAGTTCAGACTGAGTCTATTCACCCCGGTGGTATCAGGAATCCTGTGATAATCCCCAAAATCCTAGTCAATTGACACATGTAGTAGCAAGAGGTAAAGCAAAGCTTTTCACTGTGTGCACTGGTTCAAAAGTTATATTCTAACTGGTAAAGAGAAAATATAATATGAAGTGGAGTGAAGCTGAGCAATCAAGGATATAGAGAAGTGGCATAAAATACAACAGTTTTAGCAAATATAATATTTTGCTAAGAGAACCGATTTCATACTTAAGGAACATGTCCTGATTTCTCTAGATTTCATGAAGCAGTTCCTAAAGTGCTCAACTGAGAATTATTGTCTAAAGTTGATATAATGGAGAGTAATTCAAGATTATTAACCAGAATGAAAATTGTATTTTAAAAAAGTAGCATTTTAAAAAAGAATTCTGCCAGTTTAAAAAGAGGTTCTGGAACTCTGGAAGAAGTTTTTTGACACATCTTGTTGCAAATACTTGTTAGTGATTTTGAGTCAATAAACAGTTTTGCCTAAATGATAAAGGCATTTGTAGGTATTAACAGCAATTAGGAAGCTCATACAAGAACTGCTTTATTTATAAGCATAACAATAGAAACAGGATGAAATTTAATGCAAAGACATCCATATAAAGATTTCATGTTGCGCAGCTCCTTATTTGGAGGCAGCACAGAAACAGATCTAGGTGTATTGTTAGACTGTAAAACATCTATGAGCCTCCAATGTGACAGAACCATAGGAAATCTGAGACAAGCCTTAGATGCACTGCAGATATATTTTCTTTAGAATCACTCAAGAGTTCATATTAGTATGCAAGGTACTGCCAAGGAGTACACGATATACAGCTCTGATTACCAACTTTCAAATCAGATTTGAGTAAATTTGGAATACATCCAGAGAAGGGATATGAAATAATTGAGGGAAGGGAGTATAATCTTCTAAGGGCAGTTAAAGAATCATGTCTTGTTTTTCCTCTTAAATCAGGCATCTCTTCATAAATGCATATGGGAATTTAAAAAACAGGGTGCAAGTAATAAGCATTAAACATAAAGTTGGTATAAGATCAAACACACATAAACTGATCATACAAAATCTAATATGGTTAAAATTACCCTCTGATTTCAATCAGTTTAGTAGTGTTTGGGAACACACAGAAGAGAAAAATTTCAGCTCTTTCAAGATTGAACCCAGCAGCCTTATGGACATCTCATAACAGACTAGTGGTGGTCTGGGGATGCACATTGAGGTGTGACGTGAGAATTTTGGATGCTCAACTTAGTCATCTGCTCTAAGAAATAAAAAGACAATTTATTTATTTCTACTGAGTTGGGTCCATTTATGCCATATCTTTCTTGTACACAGTTAGCCACAAACATCTGATCTTCCATTTATCACCTAATTTCGCTGTGGAGGATTTCTTCTTCCACCTTAAAAAGCATCAGATGTTGGTCCCAGACATGGAGGCAACGTTGGGTGCTGGGAAGGTGCAATGTTACTTTTGGTGGTGTTGAGAGATTTGTTATTCCGTACTAGTTGTTACTTATCTCTAAACTGGTTGACAGATGGTTTTCCTCATGTCAGACATGCAAAATCCACACAGCTTAATGAAACTCCAATTCTTTATGTGATTTTCCTTTTTTCAGGGGAAATTACCCAGTGATCCCAACAAATTCCTTATCATTGTAGGAATATAGGATATTAGTTTAAACTGATTTTGCCTTCTTCCCTAAGTGTCAACCTTTTATGTATTAGCTCTCTTCAAATGGTCTGAGAACAGTGCAGATGTTTCATGGACCATGATGTGGAAGTATGATTGGAGGAGATGCTTTCTGAACAAAATATTTATTACAGGTACAATTGTGGAGAACTGGACTCAATTTTGTTTGTATCTTTATGACAATTTAAGGGAAGAGTTTTACAGAGTCTTCTTTCAAAAACATCAATTAGATACATTCAATACATGAAGACAAATCAAATGCAGCTGGATGCTTCCTCCAGTTCTATTGAAGTTTCTATAGATTAAATTTTAGTCTTTCTTCAGGCATCACTTGAGTGGTACTTCAAAGCCTAAAGAAAAAATGTCTAAAAATTGATAGAGTCTAATTAAAGAATGATTCTATCAGACTACATAGTCTGCAAATTTTATTAAATCAGATATTTTACTCTTGAATCCTATAGTAAAAAAAAAAGGAAAATGGACACGGTGGTTACTATCAGAACACTTTCGTAGAACTGCAATCACAAAAGAAATATTGAAGTGAAATAGTTGTGACTGAAAATATGTGGTAGTTAACAAATATGCCAGAAGTCCAGAGCACTTTAGCTGTGAATGAACTTGCATTTACAGCTTTCCTTACCACAGAAATAAAAGCAACTCCTGCAACACTAAACAACAGTAACTTTCTTCTACACTTTTTTTCTCGTACATTTGGTAGCAACTAGCCAACATACCAGTGCAAAACCACTGAACATAGTGGCAAGACAGATGAGCACTGAGCCAGGCTCTGAGTCCTGTCCCTCCCTCTAAAATGAAATGTCTACTACCAAGAAAACAAAAATAATAAAAAAAACCCCAAATCTTCCAGGATATTCCTTCTTTTTCACACATACATTTGGAAGATGCAGAAGGATGAAAATTAATCCCATTATCTTAGGGAGAAGGAAATTTCATTAGACATCTAAAAGATCTACAATCTCATGATTACTTGTTCTTCAGAAAGTAATAATACAATAAAGGTTATAAAACATAAACACAGTATTTTACCAGTGCAGTCACCATGTGAATTGAATAGAATGATATATAGACCATCAACATGACTTTTTATTTTATTTTAAATTGTATTGATTCAATAATCAACATTATAGACACCGATGATATAACAAAAGATGAAAGAACTAGATCACCAAATGAACTCTTACGTATGACTATTTTACCATTGTCTTGAGGTTGTTCGACTCATTAATCAAACATGGAAAGATAAAAAAATTAGGGGTTCACAGTATTTTTCATTTGCTTTCCTGACTTAAAAACAACTCTAGCTTGTCATGCTGCCTGAAAAAGAGTAACCATATTCTAAAGAAAAAAAAGCTACAGTAAAATGCCTTGCGGTTTCCATTAACAGCATCCCTGCTTTCATTCAAGCCAACAAATTACTTTGTTCTCAAAGAATATCAATGTGTGTCCTGGGTTCAGCTTAAACCATGACAACCTGCAATCTAGAATAGCTGAGAGAAGGAAGGGGGTAGAAAAAAAAAAAAAACCCAGGGACAACTGATCTGCTTTTTGAATACCTGCTCCAAAATGGACTTTCAAATGCTCAGGGCTTCCAGAAAAAGAGTCTTGACAGTTGTTCTGTGTTTTGTACTTCTTTTCTTCAAATGCTTGGAAACAAGTCAAGTTTCTACCAGTACTCTAAGACATTGCCTGAAAGTGCTTCTAAGCAAAGCTGCCACATCAAGTACTTACGTAAAAAGGAAAATCTTCAGACCAGTCTTGGTGGTTTAAGTGAGCGACTGTATATGGAAACGTGGGATATTGAATTACTGCGGCTAAAGGTTTTTTAAAAGCAAAAATTATTATTTTTAGGCTGATTAAATAAATTCTTAAGTCACAATGCATTGATATTGTTTTAAAACCAGGTATTTAAATGACATCTGATATTTCTGTAATTAAAGGTAATTACTGATACTGATCTTAATTAAAAGTAATTTATTAAAAAATATCTTGTCGCTTCAATTGCATTCCTCCATTCAGGCATCAAGAAGCACTTGAAATGAATCAACCCACTAGCAAGCAGCAACTTATGAATGAATGACATACTGTAAAGGACACTCTTATACCAACTTTTACTTCAGTCTTTCTTCTTCAAATAGGTCCCACAAGACTTTCAAGACAAGGTTGTCCTAAAAGTGGTCAATTCTGGGCTGTTTAGAATATACTTTAAAATCAATTCAGTAGGATATTATGAAGATACAAAGATAGGAACCTTCATAGAGAGCAGTGGAAGAATGATGTAACTCTGAACTTCTACATCAATGGTAGGGGCTTGGCTAAGAAATAGTAATTTTGTCTTAGTGAAAGTATCACCTTACTGGAACAAAGCTGTTTCAGAAACCCACACTTTAAAAATAATTTTGAATTGTTAAGGCTTTTGAGGAAAACAGAAATGGAGAAAAAATAAAAAAGGAAGAAGAGGAGGAAGAAGAAAAAGAAGAAGAAAAAAAAGAGGAAAAACAGATTGATGAAAAATGATATTCCCAAGGAACACAATTATCTGAAAAAAAAACCTGCTCTGGATGAAAGCTAATTTTCTACAGTTAAATATCTTTGTTTTCACCATCTCAAGTTCCTATATGCTCATTAGACTCTCTAGACTGAAAGCTAGGACATTCCCCAAGGAACACAGACTCTATTCTTTCTGTGTGCTCCTATATATTTACTAGAAGTGGATCCCCATCAAAAGAAGTAATGGAGCAATGCAGCCCAGAAAGGGCTCTGACCTGGGTCAGAACATCCTCTTCTCTTCAAGGAGGACTGAGCTGAACCCATCACTTCCACATCAGAGAGGAGCTCTCTTTTTGCTGCATAAGCTGTGAGGAATAGACAGAGGAGAACATTCCTAATGGTGCAAAGGAGAAATAGCCATGTTTCACAAAACAAGCAGCTTTTACTGTGAGGAGGTGAAAAAAAAAAGCACTACTATTACAGGAGAAAATAAAAAAAGAGGGTGTGGGGGGGGGAATAGTTCATATGGAAGTAATTGCACATTGCTTTAGTTTTCTGGTTTGTTTTGGTGTGAGGCATTTGCTGAGCCTTTTTTCCCCACTAATTTCCTGTCGGGATTGGCAGCCAATGACTCACCTGCATTCACAGATGAGTACAGCCAGAGAGCCAGCCTACAGCTCCTCTTTTCCATCCTGTGCTTTAATCACACAAAACAACCCCCACCCCAAACCCATGAGTACAGCAATTCTTAAAGCACTAGGCAAAAGGAAGGACAAGTAGCTTTCCCTTATGTCTGTAGATATTGCCATAATAGAATGACTGAAATCAGATATTCTAATTAGTCTATCTTCATGGGTGACTCCCATAGCTTAAAGCAAAGCAATAGCCCTGGAGAAAGCTATGAAACTACGTCCAGTCTCCCCAAAATGACAGGAACATGATGATTAGAGCAGTTTTTGAGAGGTCATCTCCGGAAAGCCAAACTAGCAAGTTCATGAGACTGCTAGTAGCTTCCCACGCCAAGGTAGAAAGCCCTTGTGGTTCATTTTCTGGTCAGCAATGTTTAATCTATTTCCTTCATATTGCGGAATGCACATGGATAGCTATAAATTCGAGAAAGCAACTATGTGTCTCTAGCTTAGATTTTTAATCTCAAAATCTGGAATCTATCGTGGATAGCCTTGTGCTTCCACCAGACATGCAGGGACCATGTAAACTTGCATAACATCTGTTACCAGGAAGCTGAGGAAGGCTTTTCCTGCACCTGGCCTCTAGTGTATCAAGTTATGGTGAATGCCTAAAATCCTTAATGTATATAATCAGAAATTATCCTGAAAAAAACCCCATCCAATAGGCAAATCAAAAGTAAATGAGAAGAAGAGAAAATGAGTGACCCAATGAAGAACCAACAATTTGTCATTTGGGATGATTTATTAGGCAGTTTGACAATTTTCCTGCTGCTTAACTGATCAAATTTGCATTTCCCTATTTTTAATCTTATTTTATTTTTATGCTCAAACATGATTGTTAGCCATCAATCTGTAAGGTTTAAAGTGTTTGTAATTAATGGCAATACCTTCAGCATAAATAAGAGATTCTGTGATGCTGGGATTTATCTGGCTCTAGAGATTGCAGGACCACTTTGAGTGCTCATTCCTTAGTTACAATAAAGTACGGCCAGGAGGACTTAAGGGATTCTGTGCCAGTGATGTGATAAAATGAAATGGAAGGAGATGTTAAGGATCTGCACAAAATAATGCTGAAAAAGAAAACAAAGGGTTAACAAGACTATGTTTTGATATAAGTAATGGCAGAGAGATTAATGAGTCTCTATGCTATAGATAAGTAGGGATTTACAGCATCTGTTCAGCAAAAAGAAGTCAGGCAGGTTAATGAAATGACCGGGTGTGTAAGGATTCAGTGTTATAGGAGCTCCAAGCTGCTGCCAGCGGATTAACGGGAGCCTATCTGCAGCAGGGCAGAGGAGCCCAAGGAGTTACAAGTTGCAAGCTACAGCGTGGAGAAGGAGTATTGAAAGGGTTAACGAAAAGCCTCTCTGTATTGAGATGCTAATTGTCAAGATAGTGCATTACTTGAGGAAACTAATTTGATTACACAAACTCCCAATAACGAGGCAAGATTGTGCCCCTTCCATCTGCCAGGCTCCGCGAGAAATAATGAATTGAACTCGGGATTCACGTGTGATGAAGTCACTGTCGTTTTCCAGCCAGCAGGGCATTGCTGCCATGCCCACCGTGCAGAGGGTAGCACTGCATTTCAACTTTTCCTCGGAAACCCAGGAGGCACAGTAACCTGTTACTTGCTGCTGCTTGCTTTCTTTTCTCCCTCCCCATTTTCTGCCTCAGCGCTACAACTGAGTCATTCTGTTGCCCATGGCTCATGGGTATACAGTGCTCCTGCAGCATGCTGCATTATTCCCCACTTCATCTGTCAATGTTATTTTCAGCTAATGCAGATGTGGGGTTCGCTTATCTTCGTTTTATAGACACTTGTCGAAAACCATTTGGAAAGCCTTAACTATGCATAAATCTGCAGAGTGAATGTTTTCTTTCATTCACTTGCTCCTATTATTTGATTTCTTGTAGGCCTCTGCGGCAGAGATGGAGAAAATAAGGTAAGTGAGACAGTTTATTTACATCTCATTAGAGAGAAGAAATATTCTGTTGCACAATGGACGATACAGGCACTTGGAAAATATTTTGCTTAATACGATGTGTAAAATGCTGTATTGCATGATGATGCAAGGGAAGCTGTGTTTTAGAGACAAAAGAAAAGGAATGTGGTTATTCTAGTAAATCTTTTTTGCAGGGGTGTTGATTCAGAAAAGATGTTTTACACACGAACACTTTTTACTGCCAGATGCAGAGGATATGTGATTATATAAATGTTGTAGTCACTTGTCCGTTTACTGCAAGAGCCTGCCATTCCATTTAATGAGGAAAGTGGATCAATAATTCATGAAAAAGATGAAGAAAATATAGGCTGGACTTCAAAGCATCAAATTACTGTGGTCTGTTTCAATATAATGCTGTAACATTGGTGTGCAATTTTTGGTTTATATTGTATACCAGCCAGATAAATTTTGTCTCCTCTGTGTTTAAAATGTTGTCATACTGTATTAGTTTCTCAGTGCATCTCTCTGCTTTAAGCAAATAGAGATGGCTTTTATAAACATAAGTTTTCCATCTCATGTCCGAGTGCAAGTCTGCTTTGGGGGATACTGCTTTTGTGTATGTTGTTAGGACAGAAAAAGAAAGAAGAAAGCATTCTAGCTCTTTTTAAAAAATAAATTAAAAAATCCTGTCTATTAATAAGATCTCCAGGTATTATCAAGGTGATAAGTAAAAGCTGAACTTCTTATTACCCTTCAAATACTTTATGGATCCTATTTTAATAATCCAAAACACTGGGCATACTTTTATTTGGTTTTATTGGACAAGCCCAAATTCCTTCTCCGAACGTGGTGACTCAGTTTTGTTAGTGACAACTGTTGTCCAAGCACAACTTTTTAGATTCCTTGAGTTTGGAATGGCTATCCTGAGTTATTAGAAGTGCAAAAAAGTTCTAAAATTCTGTAAATAACAGGGGAAGAATTGACAAACGTGAAAAAAATGGAGATGGGACCGAGTGTTTAATGAATTCTGAGGTGGAAATAGAATCCTGTTTTTCATTTGAGAAGGAAGAGGTTAAGTCGCTTACAATGGACTTGAAGATGCATGTCAAAGTTTCTAATAGAATTTACTTATAAAGTGCTTCAGTTATAAATTTTTTGTACTGCCTCATGATGACGAAAGGATTATAACTTATGAGCTGAAAAAAGGCCAAACCCCTGTGCAGTGTATTACGGTTTTGCATTTATATAAGCAATATAATGTTAAAGCTGTGAGTTTTTCCTGAGTAATGACTGAGAAAGCACCTGGTATGTGGTCCTGTGTTTATTAAAAACTCCAAATAAGATCACCTATGATATTTGCCTACTCATGTCATGAATTACTGTCTTAGAAGATGCAAGCAGACATATATTTACATGTTTGCTTGATAAAGATGTGCGCATAAGCAGAACGCAATACAATGCTTGTAGTATTTTCCTGAGCATGCCTTGGCCTATGCTTTTAGTAGACAAGCTCTTTCCACATTTGGAATAACAGGCTGTAAATCCCAGGAGAATGAGCTCAGGAATATACTGAAAAAGAAATAATTTGTTATGACAACAGCAAATAATCATAAAGCTTTATTGTCCTAGCACCCTTATTTTGCAGGTGTGAGGCATGCATCAGCCTTCACCTCAGTACTCTTTGAGCACTATTGAGATCATAGAATCATAAAATCATACAATGACTTTGGTTGGAAGAGACCTTAAAAGATCATCTAGTTCCAATCCCTCCTGCCATGAGCAGGGACACCTTCCACTACATCAGGTTGCTCAAAGCCCCATCCCACCTGGCCGTGAACACATCCAGGAATGGGGCACCCACAACTCCTCTGGGCAACCTGTGCCAGCGTCTCACCACCCTCATAGTGAAGACTTTTTTCTTAATATCTAACCTAAACCTAATCTAATCTATCTAATGCCCACACTGTCCCACTGAAGGAAGTAGGAGTTTAATTATTAACTCCAACAAGCAAAGGGTCAGCTTGTGTCAGGAGTTTGTCAATGAAGTTTTCTGTTTACAATTCTTATGTGTAAAAGTTGCTTTTGACAGACATTTGTCCCCATCACTCAAGACAGTGCAATGGCTCCCTGCACTCCTAAGCAGTGAAGCAAGCTGGGTTGGGGGAGGTTCAGCAGGACTGATGACAAAACCTGAGATGCTCCATCCCAGACTTTTCCAGGCTCCCCGTCTATAGTCATCATTATGGATGCAAACTGACTGAAACAGTAATAAAATACAGAATTATTATTTTAAATACCTGGTGAATCGACAAGACCTGAGAGAATCAGATTTTTCCTGAACCTATTCAAGTCTGGCACCCAGGTCAAAAAGAAATTACCTTGTCTTTTAAGTACATTGGCTTCGAAGAGGCCATGAAGAGAATTAGTCTGAACCTTGAGGAAGGAAGAAAAAAAAAAAAACAGAGGGAACAGGACAGGCCAGGAAGAAAGTTTTTTTTTTTTTCCTGTTACACATAGAAACTAGTGTTAATATCACAGGAAAAGCCATTCCCACATAATACTTAGATTTGTTTTGCCCTATCCCCTGAGACCAGTTCTTTCCCACTCTTTTTGCGACCAGCTGAGAATGTGCCATCCCATATCAATTAGGATGGTATTGGCCCAAGGATTAGAGGTGAAGCCTCATCAGCTGTGGAACTGGGCTGCACAGAGGGTATGAGACTCCTGCAAAAAAAAAAGGGAGGAGAAGGGGGTCTGGAATTAGCAAAACAAACAAACTAAAGCCTTATTAAAGGAACAGGAGAAGAGGAACAAAGTGGATAACCACAGGACAACCTACACAGCCAGGCTGAAAACCCTCAGGGTTAGAAAAATCCAGGTTTGTATTCCACAATGCACTTCAAGATAAGAAAGTCTTTTCAATACAAAGAACATGTGCAGAGATTCACAATTTTCAGAGGAACTGTTCTACACTAACAGTCCTTGGGGGCTCCTAGGATGAAACACTTTAAGAAGGCAGCTCTGGAAGTCTTTGGGTGAGTTTGCACTTTCTCCAGCCCAGTGCATCTGGGGCACTCCCAGGGACAAATGTAGGGGCAAATGTAGGACCCTGCAAAATTGATCCACTGATCATTGATCCACATGACCCATGCTTTATTCAGCCCCAAGTTCACTGAGCCAGGGCAGCACAAGAAATAGTACAGTGAACTAATACACCTCTTACTCTTACATTCCTTCATTCAGAATCTAGCTGGAAAGATGCAATTCTTCTCACATAACAAAGTAATAATTCTCCTTGCAGACCAAGGAGCTGCTGTGATCTGCAATGTCACATCCTGTCCTTTTCAGCAGGAGTTTGCCATGACAGTGTTACAGGTGGAAAGAATAATAGGAAGCAGAGGTTATCAGTACTTAGCCTGGCACAGAGACGACTTCCTCTAAAAGTGGAAACATGCTATTTTGTGCTAAAACTCCAACTAGACGAATCAGTTACTGCAGTGAAGTCTTCACACTGTGAACAATTCTTAGTAGTACATAGTGTTTATAACATCTCAAGGTACCAATATATTAGGCAGGAAGTAAGGCTAACTACTAATCACAAACCTCTTGAGGACCTGCACTTATGTAGGTTGGCTGTGTATGGTTATACAGTCACTTTAAACATTAATTACTTCTGACTACAAGCTTTTAAACACAGTTTTTTAGATCTAGTTCTTTTTTGTGTCTATAACAAGGGTTGAAAACATTACTTAATTAAATTTCAAATATACCTGTACTATCTTATTTTGAACTCTTTGGTGTATGTGTTCAAGAGAAGCACATGCCTTCCAAGGCCTTGCAGATCTGTACTCTGGAAGCCTCTCCTTTAAGTCAGATCGAATCCATGTCATGGCTAGATGTGCAAATGACAGACCAGTTCCACCACATCTCCTGTACAAGCTCCTGGTAGCTTTTGCTTACTTCCATTTAATCCTACTTGAAATACAGGTTATAATATTTAATCTTTCAAGTAAAAATTACCTAAAGTTTGACATAAGGCACCTCCATATATATATATATATTTTTTTTTTACACAAGTATTGACCAAATTCTCAGTGTTTCTTACACTGAAGAGTAGCTCACTTCATGCAAAATGCCATTTAAGGTGACAGATACTGTTCAATAGAAGGTTTTTCTTTCTTTAAATACGTTCCTAAAAATTTCAGTGACAATTCAGAAACTCTATAAATCAGTATTTTAGTTCTAAACTTTCAAGATGCACAATAGGCTGAACTGTGTATCCAAAAGCACAGAAAACAGGACATTTCATCACCAGCATCAGCTGCCAGGCTCACATAATTAGTGTTTGTAAGGAAGCTGACTTTCTACTTTGCAATGTAACCATGATATTCCGCAACTGAGGATTACTTTATTTTAGTAATGTCAATAGTGGCACTTTACCAATCACCCAGTCATCTCTGATAAAAATGATCCATGTCTCAAGGAACCTCAAGGCAACATCTTAATTTGATTGTAATCCTTGTTTCAAAACATATGAAAACAAAGTGATTTGTTTTCACACACAGCTAGTAGTAAGGCAGCAGCTCAGTCCAAGTCTTAAATTTTTGACTTGGACTTTTCTCAAGTATGTTTGAGTTCATCTGCAAGAATGAACTAAGTAATGCACTAAGGAAGGAGCATCAGTGTCTTCAAAAGGAAGATCAGAGGCATATGCAGTCCTAGGGAAAAGCTTCTGCAGCAGTTTATTGAAACTGTGAATACCTTCCAAAATGCCCAGTAGATCATGCTGCTTTTCTTGCACTTGGTATATATATAGTGCTCTTCATATGCTAATGAACACACTGCAATCTCGTGCTATCCCCACCTTGGTTTTGTTCCTTCACTCAGACTGTATCTATATTAATTTTAAAATTACTAGGTGAAGAGAAGGAGAGGGGTTTTTTTCCCCCAGAAGTCAACCAACAAACATGGCTTACTTCACCCTAGGTCTTGTCTTCACATCCAGAGCTGGTATGCTGGGATCCACTGCCTTTTACAGTGGCACAATGTCACAGGATAGCAGCTGGGCTGTGCAAGCAGCAGCTCCAGCATCTTCTCAGCAGTGTCTGCAGGCTTTAGCTGATACTGGGGCTTGAAACTCTAGCTGAGGACACAGGTAAAGAAAAGGCACAGGGCAAGCTCAGAAGAAATAGAGACACAGGTAAAGAAAAGGCACAGGGCAAGCTCAGAAGAAATAGAGCATAGGGAAATACTGGTGTGATGTGACCCCATAAACTTGGAGTCATTAAAACTTATGGTAGAAAAGCCACCTAGCTGGGTGAATGTTGGGTCCACGTTGAAAAAGGGAGGCAAAAAAAAGAAAAGGAAAATAGAGCTGCCTAACATATTCAGACAAGCAAAGCAGGTTTTCATTTTATTCTGCTTTGCAAGATGTTTTCGTCTCCTAGGCAGCCCCAGCAGCAGGACAGCCCTGCAGTGCTGTTTTCAGAGCATTTGGTTTGTTCATGCTGCCATCCAAGGGGTGAATACAGCACAACTAAACCACGCGTATCTCTCCCACTGAGACTATGCTCAGCTTTAAGTTTGGTGGTTGTCAATGATAACCATGGGAGCAATGAACACATAAGGATATATTCACAGCCTCAGGGGAACTATAGCCCTGGAACTGGGATCAGCTGGGCTGAAGAACTATGCTGATCTACTGATACTAACACTTCTGAGAATGATAGTAATGCTGTCAGGGGCACAATATGCTAGTGTAGCCCATCCTAAAATCCATCACACTTCATGTCCACTATTACTGCTACCTGTGCTAGTCAGTCAAATCAGCATGACTTCAGCTGAGGCAGGAGGGTTATTGTTATGTTGTCCTATAACCCTGTGCATTGAACTGCTGTCTGCTGCTTGAAAGAAAGATTATAAGGTAGCAATACTGCTATGGAAGGAATCATCTCCAGTCACCCACTGTAACCAGTATTGTGTTATAATATCTTTTAGCTCTAGATAAATATTCACTGGATACTGTGTCCAGCAAACAAGAAACATGACAGAAACAGGACAAAACAAATTGAATGAAACCAGGTATAGGTGTGCAAAGTGTCCTTCAGGGAAAAGTGGGAGCTGAGCAAACATCTGAAGAGACCAAGGAAGTGGGTAGGAGGAGATGAGCCATGCCATCGACTGTGAGCTGCAGTGAGTCATGGGGAAGAGGCTGGACCTGGGTGACACCAAGCTTACAAATAATGCTCTGCCTACCCCTTTCTTGCAAGGCAAAGGGCATCACTGAGTAATACTATATGCTGCTCAGTAAAAAAAAAAAAGGGTGCATATTTGACAAATATTGAAAAATGGGAAAAAAAAAAAAAAAGTCCATTTCTTACAGTGTTTGTAATTATTTCAAAACTTTATAGCTTCCAGAACAGTTTCTTTTGTTATTGGGTCTCCACCTAAGTTGCAATGATCCTTGATGGTGAGGAAATTCAAAGGTGAGAAAATTGGATGCTCTCTGCCTTCCCCATTATTGCTAATAGAAACTAGGCTTCAGTTAATGTAAGTGCTTTGACCAAAGCTACTGGGGGATATGGGCTGAACAGTGAAAGCAGCAACTTACAAAGCAAACAGTGGCAATGAGTGCAGCAGTAACAAAACCATCTTCTAATATGAAGATTATAAGAGGTTCCAAGCTGCAAACCCCAAATGGTTCAAGGGCAGTATAGTTTTTGAAACACACTTGAGTGTGCTCTGTTGTAAAATCAAATACAATTTGAATGCTTGCTGCTGCTACACTGCACAGACTGATGAAAGGAAGGAGATAACTTGTCTGCAAAACTTTATTACAGACTTCTGCAATTGCCAGCTCCGCTGCTGCTGGCATGGCTTAAGCAATTTAATTTAACAATCAATTCTTGATTTACACACAAGTGACTTTGAAATGCTTTCAGATAAAAACTCTGTATCACCACATTGATTCAATGTTCTTTAAAAATCAAAAGCATCTGAAATATATCAAAACTATTAAGCTTTTCACATTAAAAAAAAATTGAAGGGATGAATTGTTCTTAATGTTTTAGTGATAACCGAGATCCAAATTAGCATGAAGACAATATGGCAAAAAATGGGCAGTAGAAAGTGAGCTATGATTGTGCTTTTAAGAATTCATTAATATGAAAGTTGTCTAATTTACAGAGCTCTCAATCTCTAATTTACAGATCCTCCTCAAGCAGGATCATAAGTGCCTGTATCTCCCTGCTGGATTTCATGTGTGTGACCACCCTTCCACACATGTACAGCTCTTGTTATTCAACTCTTCCAGGAGTAAAAAGATCCACCTCATTGAACAGTACAGAGTCACTGCTCATTGCTTGGTTGTAGTAATGCTCATACTGGGCTAAAAAAGGCCTCCATTAGCATGCAGTTATATTGCCTCATGACTACCTTCATATACACATTTGTAAAGCTCTGAAAAGCATTGAGAAATTGAGTTTTCATCCTGAACTTGCCCAGCTTTCACCCTGTCAGCAAAACCATATCTAAGAAGTTCAGTGCGAGAACATACACACACCTCATGCAGCAGATTTGCAATGGGGAAAATTGCTAGGAGGGCAAATGGTATTTGGGAGTAATATTGTTAGCAAAGCAGTAGTTGACTGACTTGCATGACATACTAGCACATCATGATTACACAAAAGCTATTTCAGATACTTGGAGCAAAATGGTTACTTTGACTACCTCACCTTGATTTTGCCCATTATTAAAAGAAGGAAAAGAAAGCGTTGGAGGGTTTCCTAGAAGAAAAGGGGATCTTCAAACTTTTTCAGGAAGCTACTGGGCTCCTTGGGGAGTCCCTGCTGTGCTACAAAACCCCTCATGTTCACAAGAAATTCTAATGACCCAAAACCTCCAAATTGCTGCCCTCTGTTCAACAAGACCAAGTTTTGCATCCATGCCAGAGAAAAGACTTTTAACATTGAAGTTTCTATACGAATCAAGTCAAACAAGCTCATTTTATGCTCCTGTTATCTGCAACTACTGTTTAGACAAGAGGATCAGTATAAGGAGCTGCTCTATTTTTAGGGCCTTCCAGGAGCTATACTGGAATTCCCAGCAAAGAATGGCAAATTAATCTTTTCCCTTACCACCCCCCAAGAAATTCTTGCAGTAGGCAATTTGAAGAGATAAGCAATCAGCAGTCCTCTTTTGTGTGTGTTTCTCTTTAAAATGTATTAAATCTTTGTGCTGTTATTTAACTCAGGGATCCTGGCTCAATCAAGGTACTGCACAAATTAAGATCGTTTTCAATGCTTTGTCTGTACAGAGTAGTATACAGATAGAAAAAGAAATTGTCTATATACCTGTATAATTGGTCTTACTGCCAAGAAGTCGTACAGATGTAGGTGCTTAAAATGACATTTAAATAGCACTAAATTCAAGGCAAATGACTTTGCACATGCATATTTAATGAAATTTGGAACTGCTGGGTCACTTGCCCTTTGAGATATTATTTCCTCATTGTATGAATTCCATCTCAGACCTGTAACAAGAAAGTAGTATTTCCAGGGAGTTAAACCAGAAACAGTCCAGACAGACATGTACAAAATCTATTCCAAAACTTCTTGCAGATTTATGAATTGCTTAAAAATAAATATTTTGCAGCTCTAACCAATATACTTAACTCAATGGGGAACTGATAACAAAGTACATTCACGGACAGAAGCACATCGGGAGGAGAAAAGTGCTGCTTTCTATAGGGAAATAAAGATTTTTAGACTGCATACAAACAATCTATAGCACTGAAATAGTTCTATTTCAATTCAAAATAAATTGTATGCTTAGTTTTGTCTCTCAGCTTGTGAATAGCATTGATATTTTTTCTTGTATTTGCATTCCAATTTAGATTGATGAGACACCAACAATTAAAGAGTGAAAGATCAAGTGAGTAAAATACTCTGAAGACTCTATAAAAATGAGAAACCCAACAAACTGGCCCAAAGCAATTCAAGTAGAGTGGTGAAAGAGCAGCAATAATATTTAAGTAAATTTCTTGGAAAGCAATAGCATAGTTCAACACATAGGAAACTTTGATTGTCCTAGTCAAAAAAAAAAAGCAAGAAGCTTTCATACAAGTCCAAATCGGCCTTCAGTCCTATGCTTTTCCGGTGCTGAATTCATAGAAAAGCTCTAGCTAAAAGGGGTGCATGACTGGCCTGGCTTATTTTTGTCTGAATCTGCACAGCGCTGGTCCTAGTCCTCCCACTCTGCCATCTTTTTGGAGCCTCACAAACACAGTGCCAAGCAGAGCCACACTGGGAAGTGCCTGCTTTCTTAACCCACATCGGCAGTGCAACCCTGCCAAATCTGAGCATCAACAGTTCCACTTCTTTTTGATCTCTCACAAGACTTTAGGAAAAGCAAAATCTTCCTGGCTTATCCCTGTCTTTACTGTACCAATGCCACCAAGTGCAATGGGCATGAGAGGCAGGCTTCTGAGATTTTCAGGCATGCTTTGAAATGTAGTCTAGGACAGCCCAGTTAAAGCCAGTCTTTGCTCTAGAGACCCAGATATTTGGCAAGCTTGCAGGGGTGGGCTGATAGAAAGCCCCATCCATCATTTATTTTGCTTCCATCTTCTCACTTGTGGAAATCACAGCAGCACCTTTGCCCTGCAGCTAGAACTGACATGGTATGTGCTGGAGACCCCTTGCTAAAATGACATACCTAATTGTGGAGTCTTCTGAAGCATGTCTTCATGTTTCTTTAATCCTTCACAAGATGTCGTGAGTTTGTGCCTCGGCTTTATGGCAGATGTTATTTATTAAACTCACTACAGGGAACCAAAAGCAGGCAGGCTCTAAGGAGGACAAAGCCCTCTCCAGTTCCATGTAAAGGAAGGGTCAAATTTGAGAGTCCTGGCTTTTCCATGAGGAAGGTTAATTAGCCCTTTGTATAACTCAAGGAGTAGCTTTGGCAACAGAGCATATGGGCCGGAGAGGGAAGAAGTGAGTCAGAGAAGTCTGACATGGTTTCTTTGGACCAAATTTAGCTGACCTATACTGTTTGGTAACAAAGCAAATTCCCCGCCCCCTTCCCTCCTTCTCAATCTACAAGAGAAATCACATCCTAAAAGTCACGATTTCTTTTTTCTGACAAATTAAAAGTATAATAAATTATGGCACTAAACAGATAGTCTGCTAACAAATGTCAGTTTAGAAGAGTAAAGCTGTGTTATCGACTGCATATGGTGCAAAATTTCTAGACAACGGGTAACTTACAACAACAGGAACATTTTTTTTTTTTTTCTCCACCTTGACAAAGCTGCTGATGCAAATTTTTACAGTAACTGTAGACTTCAACTTGCTTTCCTTTAACTGTGCTATGCTTTCTAATTTGACAAAGCCTCAGCAGATTCAGTTACTAAAACTGACGGATTTCACATGCTGTGAGCTTCTGGAGGGTTTTCTTTACAAACCGGGACTGAATATCATCTAACTGTAAAAGAAAAAAACTTCAGAGAGATGTCCCATTAATTCAGGTACAAAGTGCACTTGGAGCCATTTGAGAGAAACAGTGCTAATCTAACCAGTTTTGCTTAATATGCTTAGCTTTGAAGAACGTTTGTTCTCATCTAAAAGCATTTTTTTTACCTTTCTTTAAAAAAAAAAAATAAATAAAATTGCAGCAATAACCTTCCCATAGTCCACTGTGGAAAACAACTTTTATGATAACCTAGGAACATGTAGCAGATAAGTGACAACAGCTACACATTACTTGGATTCAAGAAACATGGAAAGCTTCAGTAACTGTTTAGATAGTAAAATTCTAATGAATGCTTTGCTAGTAATACAATGTGGACTGGAGTTCTCCACTGTGGCTATGCAGTTGCTTTGCATTCTCACCTCCAGCCTCTGAATTGCTCTCCAAATCCTATCGCACAGTAAAAACAAAGTTTACGAGGATTTTCATCTTGAGGTTCCTATGGCACTGAATTACTAATTATCATGGCACACAGAGCAGAAGTTCTGATTAAACTGCCAACCTAGATTTGTAGACCATCCCATCTCCTTATTCATCATCTCTATATACACAACATTGGGAAGGCATCTTAAGATATAAATAGGCATAGATATGGTTGCATGCTGAATTCTAAGTAACTGAATGAATCCATTACTGTATCCTTGGAGGACTCAAATTTTTCCCAGCACTACAACTCCTTTGTGAGTGTTATCTACCTCATTATGCATAGATTAGTTACACTACATATTGGTTTGCACAGACCACACAAGCTGAAAACAGTTAACTACAGTTTTGTAGAGAGATTAATAGAATCAGAAAGAGACTTAAGAAAGCAACATATTATTTTATCTAAAGGGCAATGTTATTTATACTTTTTTACATTAATGTGAAGAACAAAGCACTCGCGTGATACTCCCATCACTCATCTAGAGTGTTGCCCGCTACAAGTCTGCAGTAACTGGAAACATAACTGCTGTATACCTGCAGCACGGATCAATGGTACAAAGCTACTAAACTATTTAAGATTTCCAAAACCCACTTAGAACTTGTTTCCTTATACTTTTGTTATGGGACATTGAACTGAAGACTAGTTAACTACGGCTTTCACAGTGTCAGAAGGCATTGGTATTAATGACAGAATTGGTATTAATTAATGGCAGATTGGTATTAATGGCAGAATCTGTAAAAAATCAATGAAAACTGTTATCCCTTTACTAATAGTAGCTCTTTTGCAGAAAGCTGTTAGTTGCATTTTCTATTCTTACCCTGACTGTTTCCTCCAGCATTAGAAATTAGGGCATTGGTTTGCAGAGTCATGCCCTGATTGCCAAAATTAAGGGCAATTATAAAATGGAAAGGCAAAGTATAACAGGTCACAGACTACACATCTGCTTAAAATGCAGATGGTGAAGGTGCTGCCATTACTCAGTTGAAAACATTGACTGAGGTTAAAGTTTTTGAAGCATCCAATGATCTTGCTATAGAGATAGGTTGCAGCCACAGCCATTCAGATTCTTTCTGAAGCACTGTCAAAGTTCAAAAGATTTTTCCTCCCAACCCCCCCTTTTTTTTTGAGCACTAAGTCGCAAACTTCTGTCTCCTCAGGGGAAACCTTTCTAGAGTAGAGTAATGAAGACTTTCAGATAGAAGCTGGCAATTTTTCACGGGCAATGTGCCAGACTATTTTTTGTTTCTAATTTAAAGTTTAAATATGTTGGTAGACAACATTGAGAAGCTGGGAGCCACTGCCTCTCACAGATGCTTCTATCAAGATGCTGTAGATCCCAAATCCCAGCTCTGTGCTGACTCTGTCAGACTTTAAGAAATCCCCTGATGTCTGCAGACTACTGGGAACCCCTCAGAAAGGAAAATTTTACAAATGTGTAGAATATTGCCTTTTCTTTTTATTATCATTTTTATCCTGACTCACTCATTCTGCATCATTTGACATTTTAACATATTGTCATATTAGCCACCAAAAGTCTTATCTGTGAGCATGACTTCAAACCTTTATTTACAAGAGCAGAAATGCAGCGGCATATGGACCACCAGCTGGCGAGAAGTAGGAATCGTACTTTGTGAAGTTTGAGTCATTAAGTGAATTAAAAAAAAAAAAAAAAAAAAAAAGACCACCTTCTATACTGTCAAAAAGTTAGAGAGAAAATCTTGGTTCCTTAGAACTGGAGTTGTTCTAAAGGACAACTACAACAAGGCCAGTTCCCAGAATGCACAAAATCTGGAAGCATTAAATAAACTGGAAACAATGTTGTTTATTATAAAAGGTATCTGCAAACAAGCTGTTTCCTGCTAAGGCCGTAAGAAATAGTACCACAGAGGGAGTATGTAAGACAGGAAAAAAAAAGAGTAACACCAGTCTGTTCCTCTTAAACAGAAAGAATAATAATCACTTGAGAGGGTGACACTGGGGGAAGTGTCTTTTTATTGAGGTCATAATACACTCAAATGCAAAATTCTCCAGCCTTTCACCCCACCTCTCCCTAGCCTTGCCTTTTTCTCAGGTATTTGCCACCCCTTCACGTTTTGGAGGGGTTCTCCTCATTCCTCATCAAGAGCTTCACCCCTTCTCAAATGATGACTTAGGTCTGCAGAATGTCAGCTTCAGATACTTCTCACTGAAGCAGGTTTGGGGAGACTAATCACTCATTTAAGCTACCATCTTAAAGCTTAAACCTCCCAAGAAGTGGTTGTATCTTCAGACTATTGTTTTTCACCATTGTTACTCTGGGAATGTTTGAAAACTC
This sequence comes from Psittacula echo, assembly GCF_963264785.1. Classification (NCBI taxonomy): domain Eukaryota; kingdom Metazoa; phylum Chordata; class Aves; order Psittaciformes; family Psittacidae; genus Psittacula; species Psittacula echo. The sequence continues at coordinate 65,546,078 of NC_137739.1, read as the reverse complement.
CCTGCCTAAGGTCATGCAGTGGTAACAAAGATTAATTTTCATCAAACTTCAAAGACTGAGGTTCACTATGCTCCTCAATGGCAGTCCATTTCATCAACCTTTTCATTTTACCTATTTCCCTGGAGGCCCACGTGAGGAGAAACCCAGACCTCCGAGGACAGCTCTGTGTTCTCAGTCCGCAGTGCTGCATACCACTGCTCTCCCCTCACTTGCACCCTCTTGCTAGTCCCACTTGTTCAGGAGCAATTCCTGTGGCTTTCTCAGAGAGATGCAAGAGGGAGTTTCCTGCAGCTCCATCAACGCAGCTGCTAAGCAGAAGTGGTCTTTCAATAACTGTGATCTTTTTGGAGAAAGTAGTAAACAAAAAAAAAAGAAAAACATTTGGCAAGAGGAGAGATTCATAGATAAACTTTTTTTTTTTTTTTTTTAATGGATGAGGGAGATATAGAAGGAAAGGCTCGTTCTTTCAAAAAATAGAATATTGTCTGAGGCCTATTAAGTAACAATATAACTAATTACCAAAATAATTATCTTCATGCTGGAACACCAAACAGCTGAAATACAGAAGCTGCTGAGAGCACTTACTATAGTAAATTACTCAAATGCTTCTCATGGTTTGTTCTGCTGAAATAGGGTACTAAAAGAAGCGTATTACATTATTTCTGTATTGACTCTTCCACATGTGATTATTTATTATTAGATTCCTAAGTACAAATGAGACAGGAAGGTCAAGTTTCTAATGATTCTGAAGCCTCATCAGCTGTACAGCATTATCTGGACTGTAAAGGTAGATATATTGTTTACCTGCATAATGAGAGTGATGTGAGTGATCATTAAAGTACTTGAATATCAGATACATAAAAAGAACCCCACTAGATCAGCATTAAAAATGTAAATGTTGTATTGAAGCTGTAATGTAAAGGAAATATAAAGCATGCCTTTTTTGACTACCCTTCCTTGAACAAAGAGCAGAAGCATAGCAGGGAGAGAGATTGAAATCTGAAATCATTGCCTTCTGCCTCTGCACTGTATAGGTTTGTTTGGCCAACAAAGGAACATTTACACTTCTGGAGGTCAACCATGTTTCAGAAACCCTCTGTGGCTCCTGCAAGCATTATTGCCTTCTTAAAGGCAAGACTAAGAATGGTTAAGTGACTTCTCCAAGTCCTTTGAGGGGCTTCTGGCAAAGCCAAGAGAGTACATGCAAGTTATTTGCCTTAAGACAAAATGGGCAGAGAACTTAGAGCAAGGGAACCTTAGAGCAAGGTTATTCTCCGTGAGCAGAATAACCATTTCTGGTATGAGTAGTTTCATTCAGCCAAGCAAGAGGAACAAGTTCCAAAGCATAGCATTCCTCAGCCAAATCAAAATGCTCACAGTACTGCTTGCTTTTTCCGCATTACACAAATTATTTCAAAAATCATTTGTGACTGCTTTTCTTCTCATCACAATTTCGGCTCCACAGCACAGTAACGTAGAACCGTTATGAGGAAGGATCCAAATGCACAGACTTGTCCTTAACTTATTCTCAAGTACAAATAATCTCAAAGAAATCAGTGCTGTTCATTGCACAGACACCGGCTCTTAATATCACTTAGGGATACTGAATAAGAGCTACTGAATACATTCTTGCAAGCCAAGTACCATCAGCAGTAGCTTTAAGAGCTAAATCCACCAGCAGTGTGAGCAGACTCAACTGCATTCAGATGAAACAGTTACAGCAGTTTCTACAGGTAATGTCTGTGATTTACTCTGATGTTTTCCTGTGCATTAAAAGAAAGGTCAGCCAATGAGGAATAAAACACAAAGTGAGAAATTAAGGCAATTAACATGACTTCCACTTTCAATAGTGCAGTTCCCCCCTCCCCTCTTCCTGACATCTCTCAGCTTCAGAGAGAGAAGCCCAACTCTAACGACTATTTCTGTATGCTGTTTTCAGCTTATGGTAATTGCTGTTGTGTAGCATTGCAGTACTGGGGCTTCTGCCCTATCCTCCCAATTTTGCATAGGCAGCAGCAGGAAAATTTTCTTTTGATTTATTCTTCTAATAGCCTCAGTGATGTCAGAATATTAGAACTGCCTGTTATCTAAATGTTTAACTCAAAGTCACATTAAATGAAAATATGACTTTTCAGTTGCTAAGGCACTGAAAGAAGTTGTGGTTAAAGGAAGAGACGGATGGTTCAGAAGCTTATCCATTACATTTAAAAACAAATTACCAGTGACAGAGGCTAGGTGAAACAGGCAGCAGAAGAAATCAGACCTTCAGATCCTTTTCTTCTTGCATAGACCACTAGAGGAGGCATTTAGAGGGATGTAACAAAGCAGAGAGTCTCTTCTACTATGTGGGAAAACCTGAGACATTTTTGTTGCCCAGTCACTGAGGGCAATGCAAACTAGATTTAGGCCGGAGGAGCAGGAGCGCAGTAGCAGCTGATGACAGAAAACAGCTGATGCCATAGGATACACCATGCAGACTCCTTACAGACAAGGATTAAAGAAACCAAAGAAGGCTGTTTAGTAAGAGGGACCATTGTATCTAAGCTCAAAGCATCTTTGAAGAAAAATACTTGAAACAGTTAAGTTGAAGGAATTTACTTTATCTCTCAGAAACAGCAAATATGCAAATAGATAATGGAAACATCTCAGAGAGGATTCCAGATTCTAATGACTGTATGCAACTGACATTTTCAGGCCTCAGTTTTCATCCGTAAAATGAGGATGATGGAGAGCTTTTCTGGCCTAAAAGAACAACATTAATTAAGCCTGTAGAAAACTATGGGGTGACTCCAGAAAGTGGTTATCAAATTCAAATATCTATTCAAATATATATATTCAAATATATATTATTCAAATATATATTCAAATATATATAAATATTCAAATATATATTATTCAAATATAGTAGGCGCTATAGGTAGGACATAAGAGTTTATTGATTAGTATTACACCAGAGGAAGGTTCAGATCTGCAGAAGAGTCATTGCATGAGTTAGTATTTGCTATCTGAATCTACGTTATTATGCATATTTATGAGTTACATCAGTCTTCATTAGATGAATATGGTATTGCAATACTGTCTATGTAGTTCTTCACATTTGAAGTTATAAACTTGCTTTGACTTGAAAAAAAGAACAAAGCATTTTGATCTTTGTATCTTTTGCTCACATTCTCTGAAGTACTGTTTGGACTTTAAATTCCACATTAGAAATTGCATTCTTGATATGGATCTCCCATATTTAGGTGCTCCGATTGTTCAAAGAACTCTCCAGCTGGGTAGGCAAGACTATTTGAGTGCTAATACAGTGATTGTAAAGAATGGGACATCAGTTCCCATTTTAGAACATAAATCTTGGCAAGTTTCAATGGAGTATATTCAAATGGGAACAAATGGACATTTTAAGCATGTAATTTAAAACAAAACATTCAGCACTTACATGAATAAGCTCAGCAACTGTAGTTTCCCTAGCCCAGCATCTAAGAGCCTATGGCTGTCAGTTCCAAGCTCATAGCCATTGAGCAGTCCAGGAGAGCACCTGATCCTAGGGTTCAGCAACAGGAATCCTGCACTCCGTGTTCTCTTCCCATAGCTTCAGCTTTCAGCTCTGATTTCTAAGGCACTCACCTTCCTTTCTTATCTGTGGCTTCTAGACAGCCACCCCTAGCTTCTTGTGGTTTCCAAGAGGGAAACTGTCCCAGCTTTGCATTTATTCAAGTATCAGGCTTGGGAGCATTGTAAAGACACACGTGCTTATACACACATTCATTTCTAACTGCCACTGGAGTCTCTCTAAAATATACTTTAGAAAGTTCTTCCTAAAAATAATGCTAAGCCTGAGCTGCTTGCACTCTGCAATGCAGGCAGCAAGCCTCATCTTTCCAACTGGGAGAATGGAGAGGGAAGAGGGGGAGAGAAAGAAGGAAAAATGTCTGCATGGTTCAAGGAAGTGATTTCCACATCAGGCTGCTTTTCTTCACAAGTGGGCACCTTGTCTGCTTGTGACATTTTGCTTTAGCAGGGAAGGTGTCATGCATCCAATTTAAAAAAAATAAAAGGCGGCAAGATTGGAATGAGAATGAATAAACACTGCAGCTGCACTCAGAAAAGTTGGCTAAAAAGCACAAAGCTGGGGAAAAGTGCCTTTGTGACCATTCCTACAGTTACACCAGTGGTGATATTAAAGCACAAGAACAAAACTGGAATCAAATCCTCTCTTCCCTTCACCAGTTTTTATTCTGTTCCTAAATGTAATTGGAAAATCTTGTGGAATCACTGGTTTGGCTTTGGTTTTGTTTTTCTTTAAATAGAATATTTCTTTTCTTGGTGTGCATTTTGTTCAGATTTAATTCTGCCTTTGGCAGCAGCCTGACTAGACCATAGGGGAGAAGAAGAGTGATGCTTAAGAAACTTTGAAATCTCCAGCCTTGAAGATATTCAAAATATGACTTGCCAAGGCTAAGAATCCTGATTTCACCAAATTTGCTTTGAACAAGAAGCTGAGCCACACGACCTCCAGACATACCTTCCATCTAATTTATTCTATTATTTTAACTACCTCCAGTCCAGGTCCCTTATAAACTGGAATTCCCATGGGAGGGAATCGGATTTTGAAGGGCAATATCTGTGTCAACTGCAGATGAATTTAATTTCAGTAGTTTTTCTTTTACATGGTTCAATTTAAGGACACAAGTATTTCCTTTTTCTCCCCTGTGAAACATGCCATCCAGCAGAGTAATTTCTGATAAAACATGAAGCTCAATCAGTTATAATTATGTGGTTTTGCAACTCTGTATCATTTAAAGAAAAGTGTTTACCAAAAAGAGACAAAGTGTTTCTATCTAGAAATGACTATGGCAAGTTTCCTATTTTCCTTTAGAAATTTCAGGTTGTGAACAGAGGTAGGCAGACATGAACACACACACACACTCATTTCTCATGTGTAAAAATACACATCATACCTTATAGCTGTGGTCAGTTAGATGACTCATTCCATGCCTGCACATACCAATGTTAGATTTCTGTGTATCCTTCTGCTCATGCATGAAATACTGTGTGCTGTTTTACCTGATAAGGTTCCTAATTATCACTGTAAAAATGAAGAGCCAAAAGTCTAACACTGGCAATGTAACTAGAGCCTTATTGAAGTCAACACAATGTAAGAATATAATTGAAAGTCAGAGTATAAATATTGTAAATAAATACCAAAACACCTATAGAAAAATTTTAATCTCCTGAGACATGAGAATATGGGTTGCTTGATAAAAACAACTATACAAAGTTATAACACAATTGAATGCCATCTGTTTGGAAGTATTCTGTCAGGACTGTAGGAAACCAAAGGGAGGGGGGCAAATGCACGTACATCTTAGTTTCATAGAATCATTTTAGGTTGTAAAAGACCCTTACAATCAAGCCAAACCCTAAACCTAACACTGCTATGTCCACTGCTAAACCATGTTCCAAAATACTTTGTCTACATATCTCTTAAAAACCTCCAGAGATGGTAACTTGATCACTTCCCTGGGCAACCTGTTCCAGTGTCTGATGCCCCTTTTGTCCATCTTATGCTAACTAATTAATGGGTGATAAGTTTCAAAATATTTAGAAAAATCTTTACGAAGCTTTTTTTGATCCAAAACTTGTCCCTCGGGGAAAAATCTCAAGAAAGTGCCCCTACAACTGCAGTTGCGGGAAAGAAGGTGCTTCAAATAACTTGATGGAGTACAGGGGTCAGCATTTGTCCAGGACAATAGATGTATTATCTGACAAAATCTGAGGGTTGCTTTTTCATCTGGGGACTCAATCTAAGGGGATTTAATGAGAACAGCAAGGAACAGAGTAGAGAACAGATGACAAGGTCAGACTTGGAGCCTCAGAAGGAAGGCTGCTCCAGCCAGTCAGTTTGGGAAGACACCCTAATCTGTGTCTTTCTATGCCAATCAAGGATGTGAAATGGTCACAACAGTAAATGCCCAAGAAGTTTCTGAAAGTCAAAAGTTCCATTTGCTCCTGCTCACCACAGTGCCACACAAGAACTCTTGTTAGTCTTAAGTGTACCACCCCTAACAACACCATCTCTCCTAGTCATTACCAGTGTGCTTCCCATTCCCTAAGCACACTTCCTCAGAATGCATTTGTATGGGAAATTTTTTAAAAAAATAAACCTAAACAAAATATCTCAATTTTAGAACCTGTGCCCAGGGGAAAGTGCTTTTCCACCTGCCAGAAAAGTGCAGTCATTATATCACAGTTCCCAAAGACCCCAGTAAGCCAGGCCCCACATTTCCCATGAACATACAAAGTCCTTTCTCAGAGACTAAATGGAAAAGGCTTGTAAAAGTCTCTTGTATAAAACACATCAGGATATGCATTTCAGCCCATTACACACCACTAAATACTTGCTGAAATGGCAGCTTGTACTGAATTGTACGGAATTATTTTCATTGAATATAATTACTCAACAGGAAGGAAAGAGCATAATTAATCTTAGTGTGGAACTCCATTTTAACTTAGTTGATCTCATACTTCAGTATAATGTGGTTACTGTTTGATTAATTTTTGCTCTTTCATTTACGAGAGTGGATAGTCTGTATTTTCTCCAATTAGTTAAATAAACATCAAACACTTCTGAACACTGAATCTGAAAATGTCTAAATGTTGCAGTAATAGGTATGCTGCAAATACACAGATTAGCTACAGCTCAGAGCTAGGGAGAAAATTAATTGATGTATGGCACACGGTTGTATAAAACTGGGTTTTGTTTGGAACTGAACAGTGGAATTCTTCATTCTTTTCCAATCGCCCCTGCTAACACTGCTAAAGAACTGCCGTTACTACTAATAGATAGATGACTGTCATGTTTTACAACAGGGATGTGAATGGTGTGATTCCCAGCACAGTTAAGTGCCTGATGCTGCAAAATAAAATAACAATAAAAGAAAATGCTACCAAGCTGTACACACCTACCTAGAAAAGATTGTTACTTGTAGTACATGATGTTTCTTAAGTTCAATATTCCCTCAGAGCCCTTTGCTTTTATTCCATTACCCACATGTGCAGGCAAAAACCATGCCAAGTCAGGGCTATAAAGCAGCCTGAGCAAAGTAGAAAATTATTAAACATGCTGGACTGGATGCACTGCCCAATCAACAGGTCTTCCAGTATAGTGTAATCAGCCTATCTATGACTATGCCTTCTTACCTTCCTCTCACTATAAGCTATTAATATTAATTTTAATTTATAAACACCACCTATTTTGAAAGCCAGGGGGTTTCAATCTCTTCCTAAAGAGATCTTACAGTAACCCATATTCATTTAGCATTGTGAGAAAATCTTAAAAATCCCTGCTCAAGATCCCATAAACCCATCCAACATATTTCAGGTTGCTTTGGAGGAGTAAAGTCTTTAGATTGAATTTTTTTTTTTTTTTTAATGAAGATTCCTGTTCATTCTGTGACCTCACAGAAATACTGTTTCCCCAACATGCAAAGTTGAACATTTCCAGTCTGCGAACACTACAATACTGGATTCAGCCTACAAGAGAAAAGAAGGTTACTTGGTTGTAGTACTACAAAACACCTGCCAGAGGACTGTGTGTTGTTAAAAACAAGCCATAATGAAGATCAGATTGCACCAAAGGTAAGAAGAATTGTGTCACTGAATCAAGGACTGCTCAGAGCAGATAAGTGCAACAATCTACTGCCAGAATTTTTAACCTGCCCTGGAGGACTTCACTTGACCAGTGAAGGCAGAGGACTTAAGACTAACAAAGAAGGTGGTGTGGTTTAAACCCAGCCACTAATCATCTGAATAGGGTTTCCCTGCGCAGGATCGAATCCTGCTGAATGACTTGCTGCTGTATGGAATACTCCTTTGGCTAGTTTGGGTCAGGTGCTCTGCCTCTGCTTCCTCCCAGCTTCTTATGCCCCTCCTCACTGGCAGAGCATGAGAGACTGAAATGTCCTTGATAAGAGTAAGCAATAACCAGCAACAACTCAAAACATTCAAAACATTGGTGTATTATCAGTGTTGTTCTCAGGCTAAAGTCAAAAACACAGCACTGCATCAGCTACTAAGAAGGAGAAAAATGACCACTACTGCTGAACCCAGGACAAAAGGTCATGCCACAAAAATTTTACTTGGGATTATTTTGTGCAGCTCACAAGAATACATAAGAAGATCAAAGTTTTTCCTTAGGACTGGAAGGGATCAGAAAGTATCTGCAAGGTAGAAAGCAAGCAAACAAACAAACAAATAAATCTCAGAGTCTCCTTATCAGCTGCTCAGCCAAGATGTATTACTTGAACAAAAAATATTTGAAGCCTGTGCTACAAATGACACAGCAAAATACATGTGATTTTACATTTACAACATATGTGCTTCTGCCATAGAACAGGCTTGTTACTTGGAAGTGCCCTAGCTTACACCAAGGAATGGATTCTTCTGCGGGAAGCATGCAGCCTTGTTATGCAGGGAACATGTTACTGTTTCAGAGGAGTGATTTCTGATGAAACCCTTCTCATTTCACTGCCACCTCCCAGGCCTGCCTGTAAAGCACAGAAAAACCACAGACAGCTGGGCAAAGGGTGCAGCATTGCACACAGCATTCAGAGGCAAGAAGATCTTAGCTCCCTCCCAGTTCTGACACTGGGCTTTCAGCCCAGGTCTCCTTGCTTCAGTGCTGTTAAATTTGCCAGGAGAGACAATACATTTAAAAACCTCATTGCATTGTTACTGTGGTGATAAAAGTGCTCTGAAGTTGGGAGCAGTAAATGAACATCTATACCATTCAATTAGAGAAAACAGGAAGCAGGGTTTCAACATCAGCAATCAGCAAGCCCTCCTTAAAAAATTACCAAAATAACTATCTGGTCTTTATGGATAAAATGAAACTGCTTTAGTAACAAAAGTAAATGGGATTCAGAGTTCACAGAAGAGAATCAGTCTTCAGAAGAGGTAGTCACAGAAGAGGAGAGATAGAAGAGATCAGTCTTCAAGATAGAAACAGCAAGAGTGCTCTTGTCCTCACACAACTTTTGGTCAGTCCCTTTCCACCAGTGCCCTGCCTCGACTTGCTCAGTACACTTTAACCTCCCCCACGAGGTGTTAGGGTGCTTTTGCAGTTTATCCTTATATTTCCCTTAGTTGGATTTCTGCAATTATTTTTTCATGGAACCAAATCTCCCAATCAGTATATATAGCTGTCTTAAACCAACACTAGCAGGAGGACAAAGGAGAAGAAAACGTCAATCTCCAAATTCACCAAACACCTCAAATACATAGACATGGCTTGTTAAACTTCAGTTATTCCCAAGTAATTCTTTTCATTGCCCTACTCCCCCTCTCCTCCCCATCCACCTTCCTCTCTGTAAGTAGACAAAAGGTATGAATGAGCAGAGGGGGAGATAAATGTTTTAAGGTGCAGAACAGCAAAAGTATACAAAAAAAAAAAAAAAAAAGAGCATGAACTGATCAGGAATACATTCAGTCTTGAAGTTAAAATCTATTTGTAACCATAAAAATGGGGCTAAAGACTAAAACTAAACTAATTTTAAGAAAAACCCTGATCAATTCATTAAATGGATTACAGAACATGATAGTAAGGAGTACATCCTTGTTGCCCAAGGTATTTATTTCAGTCTTTCATTACCATAAAACCTGTGATACCTTCTTTAACTGTTTCTTTGTGCCTTGTTTTCTGTTTAGATTGTCTGAGAGATTTGATTAGATGAGTAGCTGAAGAAAGAGAAACAGAGATATAAAAGGCAGAGGACAGATAATCTAGGAGAGAGGGAGATAAACTATGTAGCCCACAGTGTATTCACACTACAAGATAAAAGGCAGATCTGATAAACCTTCAAGCATGATCTTTCTTTACCCCTGCATCATAACGGAGAGGGAGATTAGGGCAATAAGATATTTACCTTTATCACTGATAGCAGTAACAAAGTAATTGACCATTGAGTGTCCATTACACATTTATTGCTGTGGCTTATTCTCAGAAAACAACATGTCAGAAGGTACTCATAATTTAGGGTCCTAAGATTTGCCTTCCTTGCACCAGTGCTATAATTTCAAAGCCTTATATTCACCAAGATGGTGGAGATTGGAAAATGAAGCATTCCTCTCGCATTCTGCAAATACTGCCTGTGATACTGTGTCTGGTTTGTGAAATACAAGAATTAAGCATAATACACAATACTATCATATATAAATGGGCATAATTTGCCCCTTAGTGATTTTAAAACTGCTATGTTTGAAAAATAAAGGCACCGTGCTTCATTCATTTTTAATAACAATAATGTACACATTCACTAGCCAACCCAGCAGTGCTAATTTGGTCCACAGACAGTGTTTGCAGCCTGTTTGCTACAGTGCATATCAGAAAGTGTTTCATGTAGCTTATTTAGCATTTGCATAACTCTAAGTGCTTCAGGGCCACAGGAGAGAAACACCAACACTGCATCTACATTGTTAAACATGGAGGTTTCCTTGCCAACTGTGTGACACAAACATAGCTTCCATGAAAAGTGAGAAGAGCACATAAATTGAAAAACAAAACAAAAAAGTCCAGTAACTTTAAGTACATAACTTAAAACCTTCATGTCTGACATTTACCACAGGAAAACGTATTTTCAATCTGCCATCAACACTTCAGCATCAAAAGCACAGATCTTACCCAAGGTTCTTCAACATTACCCTAACCTTAAGCCCATAAATTCTACCACAGTTTTACATCTAAAATGTCATACTGGAGTATTTCACACCAATGATGTTTCACTGTAGGGTTATTGCTCTAAGACTGCAGATACTTCAAATGTCTCTACCTCAGATTTTAAACAGCACTCCCAGTCACACTAAATAAATGGTACGAGGAAAAAAACCTAAAGCCATATTATAAATCTGATTTTTAAGTTAAACCAAAAGCTTACCTGGACTGTAGGTTCAATAACATCAGTCCTGTGAGCTGACAACTCAGCTTAAAGTTTCTCTGCAGGGGACCTTGGGTTTAGATTTTACTGACTGTATTCAGCTCCACAAGGGTAGAAGTCTCTGCTTTGGAGTGTCTGATAAAGCTCACTTACTTCTCCTTTCCCAGGCTGCAGGGGACATGTGAGGCTACAGCTGCCCTAGGCAAGAAACACCTCAGCTGTGGTGAATAAGGAGGCACAAATGCCTAACAAATTGTTGGAGAAAGAAGTGTGTTCTCTTTTTCTGTCTCCCATCTTTAACTTTTCTCCTTCAGTTCAAGCTTTCAAAATGGAGATTTCTCCATCTGGAGCAGCACAGACTGACTATAACCTTCTGTTATTCTGGAGCTGTGTGTCAGGCACCTCTTTCTGCAGGCTTCCCAAATCCTAGTGATATCTCTCAAGAACTTTTCATATAGTCCTCAGCAAATTCTAGAAGGATCCAGTGCTGGGAGCAACTAGGAAGGCAGCTAGGATGGCTAAGCCCTCCTTAGAATTAAATCTGGCAAGAGGGGTCAAGGACAGCAGAAAGAGCTTTTTCAAATACATGGTTGATAAAACTAACACCAGAGGCAAGGTAGGCCCACTGGTGAACGGGATGGGTGCCCTGGTGACAGAAGATACAGAGATGGCAGAGTTATTGAATGCCTTCTTTGTCTCTATCTGCCGGAGGCAGCCCTGAAGAGCCCTGTACCCCTGAGACCTCAGATGAAGTCAGGTCAACGGAGCAGTTTGCCTTAGTCGATGAGGAATGGGTTAGAGACCAGTTGAGCAATCTGGACATCCATAAATCCATGGGTCCAGATGGGATGCACCCACGGGTGCTGAGGGAACTGGCGGAAGTCATTGCTAGACCACTCTCCATCATCTTTACCAAGTCTTGGGAAACGGGAGAGGTGCCTGAGGACTGGAGGAAAGCAAATGTCACTCCAGTCTTCAATAAGGGCAAGAAGGAGGACCCAGGTAACTATAGACCGGTCAGCCTCACCTCCATCCCTCGGAAAGTGATGGAACACCTTATCCTTGGTGCCATCTCAAGGCATGTCAAGGATAAGAGGGTCATTAGGGGCAGTCAACATGGCTTTACCAAGGGGAAGTCATGCTTGACCAACCTCATAGCTTTTTATGAGGAAATAACACGGTGGATGGATGATGGCAGAGCAGTGGATGTGGTCTACCTTGACTTCAGCAAAAGCATTTGACACAGTCTCCCACAGCATCCTCATAGCTAAACTGAGGAAGTGTGGTCTGGATGATCAGGTAGTGAGGTGGACTGCAAACTGGCTGAAGGACAGAAGCCAGAGAGTTGTAGTCTATGGGGCGGAGTCTAGTTGGAGGCCTGTATCTAGTAGAGTGCCTCAAGGGTCAATACTGGGACCAGTATTATTTAATATATTCATCAATGATTTAGATGAGGGAATTGAGTGTACTATCAGCAAGTTTGCTGATGACACTAAGCTGGCAGGAGTGGCTGACATGCCAGAAGGCTGTGCTGCCATCCAGCGGGACCTGGACAGGCTGGAGAGTTGGGTGGGGAGAAACTTGATGAAATTCAACAAGGGAAAGTTTAGAGTCCTGCATCTGGGCAGGAACAACCCCAGGTTCCAGTATAGGTTGGGGAATGACCTGTTAGAGAGTAGTGTAGGGGAGAGGGACCTGGGGGTCCTGGTGGACGACAGGATGACCATGAGCCAACACTGTGCCCTTGTGGCCAAGAAGGCCAGTGGCATCCTGGGGTGTATTAGAAGGGGGGTGGTTAGTAGGTCAAGAGAGGTCCTCCTTCCCTTCTACTCTGCCCTGGTGAGACCGCATCTGGAATATCGTGTCCAGTTCTGGGCCCCTCAGTTCAAGAAGGACAGGGACCTGCTGGAGAGAGTCCAGCGCAGGGCAACTAAGATGATTAAGGGAGTGGAGCATCTCCCTTATGAGGAAAGGCTGAGGGAGCTGGATCTCTATAGTCTGGAGAAGAGGAGACTGAGGGGTGACCTTATTAGTGTATATAAATGTATAAAGGGGGAGTGTCACGAGGATGGAGCCAGGCTCTTCTCAGTGGCAAACAATGATAGCACAAGGGGAAATGGGTACAAACTGGAACACGAGAGGTTCCACTTAAACTTGAGAAGAAACTTCTTCTCAGTGAGGGTGACGGAACACTGGAACAGGCTGCCCAGGGGGGTTGTGGAGTCTCCTTCTCTGGAGACATTCAAAACCCACCTGGACACATTCCTGTGTAACCTTATCTAGGTATTCCTGCTCCGGCAGGAGGATTGGACTAGATGATCTTTTGAGGTCCCTTCCAATCTCTAGCATACTGTGATACTGTGAACTCTGCTTTCTTTGGGTCAGTCCTCTTAGCCCATCTGCACAAGGTAACCTGTAAGTCAAAGCCTTCCAACAAAGCATTCCTATGCCCCATTGCAGTCACCAGAGTCTGATGATTTGGTGGTCATGTATGGTGTAAGAAGCATACCCCAACACTCTTGGCCTGCATTCTACCTCCACAGCACTTGTGGTGGTTCACTGCCTGCTCCTTATTTGTCTTTAGTGGGGCTACCCATGTGTTGCCACCTTCTGAATTATTGAGACTGTCCATTTTAACTAAAAGCTGTTACATTTCATACTTATACTTCAATTTACAAAGAGAACAAGTTGTTCAGTATCTAATATTCTGTGCCACAGCAGACACTCTAATTTTAGAGTACATCATTTTCATTAACACATAAGAAAGGTTTGTTTCTTTATTCATTTATGTGAGGCTTGACATACAGTAGCAGGCCAGAACAGAAAGAATGGCTATAAAAATTAGAAAAAATAATTTCAACACCATCAAGTGGGCTCAATAAATCCAGACAACTGCATTTTCTTTGCACCTACCTTTCCGGTTTCACATTTATTACTCATTTACTTTGTCAGGTCCAAATGATCAGAAATGTGTTGGGATGCATACTACAAATTGCTGCCTATCATAAAAAAAAAAGAAACTTCAAGTTATAGAAATCTAGACAGACCTTAATTTATTTTAAAGCCTTTTGCTGACTTGTACTGCCATCATTCAACCTCGTTTGAAGAAGGGAAATGGAACAAACTGTTAATTGTAATCAGTTTGATATCAACTTGATAAGGATGCTATCAGCAAATTACTGTCCTGTAAAGAAGTGTAGAATTGGAAAGACTGAGCACCAGTGAAGTCAGAAAAAGCTATTAAAATTTTTAGCATATCCATAGGAGCTAATGAGAGAGCAAGACTTGTCTGAAATGAAAGTCCTTTTCACACTGGGATGTAAAGCCCTTACAAATGGAAATAAAGTTTTATTTTCCACAAAGCTTAATGAAATATTTAGCAAAGGTTGAAATCATCACATAACTTGCTACAAGGTGCATAAAATCCACGTTTATTTTAGCGTGCTATTCCCACACTTACTACTGTTACGCAATATACGAAATCTTTTAAAACCATACAATCATAGAATAGTTAGGGTTGGAAAGGACCTTAAGATAATCTAGTTCCAATCCCCCTGCCATGGGCAGGGACTCCTCACACTAAACCAGGTCACCCAAGGCTCTGTCCAACCTGGCCTTGAACACTGCCAGGGATGGAGCATTCACAACTTCCCTGGGAAACCCATTCCAGTGCCTCACCACCCTCACAGTAAAGAATTTCTTCCTTATATCCAATCTAAACTTCCCCTGTTTAAGTTTTAACCCCTTACCCCTTGTCCTGTCACTACAGTCCCTAATGAAGAGTCCATCCCCAGTATCCTTGTAGGCCCCCTTCAGATACTGGAAGGCTGCTATGAGGTCTCCATGCAGCCTTCTCTTCTCCAGACTGAACAGCCCCAACTTTCTCAGCCTCTCTTCATACGGGAGGTGCTCCAGTCCCCTGATCATCCTTGTGGCCCTCCTCTGGACTTGTTCCAACAGTTCCATGTCCTTTTCATGTTGAGGACACCAGAACTGCACACAATACTCCAAGTGAGGTCTCACGAGAGCAGAGTAGAGGGGCAGGATCACCTCCTTTGACCTGCTGGTCACGCTCCTTTTGATGCAGCCCAGGATACGGTTGGCTTTCTGGGCTGCAAGCACACACTGCCAGCTCATGTTCATTTTCTCATTGACCAGCTCCCCAAAGTCCTTCTCTGCAGGGCTGCTCTGAATCTCTTCTCTGCCCAACCTGTAGCTGTGCCTGGGATTGCTCTGACCCAGGTGTAGGACCTTGGACTTGGCATGGTTAAACTTCATCAGGTTGGCATCTGCCTACCTCACAAGCATGTCGAGGTCCCTCTAGATGGCATCCCTTTCCTCCAGCGTATCAATCGAACCACCCAGCTTGGTGTCATCAGCAAACTTGCTGGGGGTGCACTCAATCCCACTGTTCATGTCACCAACATAGATGTTGAACAAGACTGGTCCCAACACAGATCCCTGAGGAACAGCACTCGCTACCGGTCTCCAGCTGGACACTGAACCATTGACCACAAGTATGGAACTGTTCATCAGTTCCATAGCCTTGTCATAGAAGGTCACCAAACTGGTCAGGCAGGATTTCCCCTTAGTGAAGCCATGCTGGCTGTCACCAACCACCTCCTTGTTTTTCATGTGTCTTAGCATGCCTTCCAGGAGAATCTGCTCCAAAATTCTGCCAGGCACAGAGGTGAGACTGACTCTTCTGTAATTCCCCGGGTCATCCATTTTCCCCTTCTTGAAAATGGGGGTTATATTACCCCTTTTCCAGTTGTTGGGAACTTCACCTGACTGCCATGAATTTTACAATATGATGGACAGTGGCTTAGCAACTTCATTTGCCAGCTCCTTCAGGACCTGTGGATGGATTTCATCAGGTTCCATGGACTTGTGCACGTCCAGGTTCTTAAGAAGGTCTCGAACCAGATCCTCTCCTACAGTGAGCCCAAGGTCTTCATTCTCACAGTCCCTGGGTCTACCTTCCAAGACTTGGGTGATGTGGTCAGAGCATTTGCCAGTGAAGACTGAGGCAAAGAAGTCATTAAGAACCTCAGCCAACAGATGGATGCCTCTGTTCCTTTCAAAATAGAGTCCCCTATTACTATGACCAGCCTCTTTTTCTTGGCAGCACCAGTAGAGATCTTGTTTACCAGTGCATCAGCCAGTTGTTCATGGTGCAAATGTGTTTCCTCATTAGCCCCCCTGCAGAACTGCAAAGCTGTTCTGGGTGGGGACATCAGATTAGGAGAAAGCCCCTTGCTTTTAATTGTCTTCTTCCTCCTTGTTTTGTCACTACTTCCCAGCTTCCTGGATTTACAGCCTCCTTCTTTCCCCCATGAGCTACAGTGGACACTTGAGGCCCCTGCACAGTTTGGGCCTGGAGCAAGCAGTCCTGCTTCCTCTCAGCTTCCCTGACATCTTGCAGCCTACTAACAGCATCCCGCAGCTCAGCCACCTGCTGCAGGAGGACCTCCACCAGGGAGCACCGAGCGCAGCCCTGCCCATTGGGCACCCTCCCCTCACGAGACCAGTGCAGGCACTCTCTGCACTCTGAGCTCTGCACTGCAGCCTCCCCTCTCATCGGCTCTGTCTGGGTGCCTACACTGCCCACCGCCGGGGCAGCCAGAGCAGAGCTCCCAGATCGGGCCCTGGTCATAAGCCAAGTGCTCGCCATCCCGCTCACCTGCCTGCACAAACTGCCACTCCACACGCAAATCATTCGCACTCCTTGGGCCAGGTTTTTAACCAGTCAGGGCTGGTGCCGCTCCTCCTGGCTCCGCCCCCTGTGAGTCAGCTGCTCGCGTCAGCTGAGCTGCTGGTTCCTGGGCAAGTCCTGCCAAGGGCCTGAGGCTCCCTCGGTGGCTCTTGCCCCTCTGAGTGGAGGCTCCTGGACGCTGAGCTTCCCCCTGCTCCGGTGTTAAAGGCGTCTTCTCTCGAGCTACTCACCTCAGCAATTCAATTATCATGTTATAAACCAGAAATGTGCACAGCTAACGGAATGTATCACTAGCTAATGTTTAATTTTTCCTTTTTCTCCCTCAGTTTCTCAATTCTGCAGCCTTACCTCAAACTACTTGTCCAAAACAAGTTATTTGGTTGAAATGTTGAAATGAGAAAGAAAAGCAACGAAAAGGGCCACATCATTCTAATATATGGAGATTTTTGCAAACTAAGGTCTGATTAAGATGAACTGATCATCTTCCTGGATTAGTCTTCAGGAGTCAGAAAGCAACATGGTTCTGCCAGGGTATAAATATGTAATCTATCAGTAGACCTAAGAGCATAAAGCTCTTGTCATATCTTGAAATACTAGTGTTAAGTGTTAACTTTTGCCACAGGTCTAGCCATGGAGCTCACCGGGAATCGGAGAAGAGACTCAAGGACAAATCCCCACTGAATCTTCAATATTAACTTCAAAGGGAAGGAATTCATCCTAAAGTATCGAAATGTGCCTTTAAGACATTCTATGAAAATGAAATTGTGGATCTTCACTGCTATACCAGATGTTGGCTGATGATGCAGGCAGAGGACAGACCTGAGCCTCTACTCTTCCACCCTCTTGCTATCCAAACAATTTAATATGTCTGTATTCCCAGCAGTGCAGGAACTGCCATTCCTTTTGCACTTAACAGAGCAAGGAAGAAAGAGAGTAGAATTTTGCATTCTTCTTCCTTGTTCATTCGAGGGTCCATAGGGAGCAAAGAAACTCTAAATCTCATCAGAAAAAGGCCAAGAAATACAGGTAGTGAGCATGCTTCAGCCCTCCTGCCAAAATGTCTAAAGCTCTTAAAAGTAGATTACATGAAAACAAGACAGGAACAAGATACTGGGCGTTAGTGGAAGAATGTCACTTCTCAGCAAAGAGGTAGTTGCCAGTACGTATGCTAAAATACACTTTGCAAAGGAGAGAGGAAGAAAAAATCTGTCAGAAGCCATAAGGACTTGAACTGGATACCCCTGTGAGTACTCAAGAAGTACTCAAGCTTGGTCATCTAAAGGTGTAAAACAGCTGCCAAGATCAAGCCTAAGCCTTCCACTAGCCATGGAAGTGTGCAGCTTCTTTCCAAAAGAGGATGGATAGATTGAAAGAGTGTCTAGCAGCTGTTGAAATAGCTAACAAGATTGACTGTTTAGCTATGTTCAGAAGCAGAGAAATGGAGAAAAATATGTTGTAAAAAACTCCTGAGTTCTAATACCAACAGCTTGGATGTTCAGTAGTTGCAGTGGTTAGCAGTGAGCCAGATCAGCCTCTGATGCTATCATCTGGTGATAGTCAAGTTTGTCACCCTTTCTGCAGAGTAGGTACTGCTCAGATAGAATAGGTTTTTCAATCTTTTCTGTGGTCTTGTGCTGTACATATGAAATATAAGGACATAAGAAATTTAAACCTCTCTTTAATTTTATACTTTCCGTTCTCATTATGCAGAAGAAATCACAGGGGCATTCGGAATGAGCAATGCACAAGCAAGACCAATGAAGCTGATGGAGGGTAGCCTTTCAGCTCCAGAAATTCTCTTTCTATAAAGCAAAGTGAACATTTCACAGCAAAAAAAAAAAAAAAAAAAAAGCTAAACAGTTCTGAATCAACTATCTAATAATTGTGGACTTACAGTTTTCATACCTGAGCTACCTTAAACATAGACATAGGGTCATTCAACTTATTTAGTGCTTCTTTCTCCCACAAACACCTCTTCTCACATTCCCAGAGGAATGTTATGAATGTTATAATGTTATGAAGTAGTCACCAACTTTTGCAAGTACCACCCAGATTAGGGGGGTTGAAGAGGACTACTTATCTGTTAATCAAGTTCTACCCAGTCCCCGTTATTTTCATTAGCTGAGTTGTGGTGTCTGTTTATCAGGCATGATGCTTTTCCCAGTTCAAAAGTCAAAAAAAGCCGTTCTTTCACCTAGAGACAACCCCTCAATCTACTCTGGTTTAATCCAATACCTTCTACACTTGTAGGAGCCAAGAGGCTGCAGCTCTGGTCTGGAACTGTCAGGAGACTGCCAGTCTGTTTTGCAAAGAGACAAAACCCGTTACCCAGCTACTAAGCAGTAACATATTTCTGGCAAAGCAGATGACACATTTTAGCAGAGACTGTGGGAAAGTTACAGGATCAGAAGTTACATGGAGTGAACAGAGAATATATAGTCTGCTATTCACAGGCATGCTTGACCTTACATCCCTAAAAAATTTGGCTAAATGGGCCACATGATACTTTTCCAACTCCTTCAGGACTGACCTAGAACCTCAGTATACATTAGGGAGGTATTATGATGCTATCCTTTGGCTGAGATGGGAATTTGATTCTAATTGCTTATGGGCAGTAAAGCTTGTACAAGTAGAAGCCAGATCTCTATGTGTCTTGGCCCCACCATGATACTGTAAATTCTTCCTCCCTGGCTTCCTGTACTTATTTTTGTTTTGTTTGAGGGGATCGAGTACCAGATCAGACCTTCTGGTTTCCATGTTTTTACTGTAAAAAGCTAACACTGTTACAAACCTCAGACCCAATTAGCCATCAGTTTCACTTTGCAACCAAATCCAAAAGAATGTATTAAAATTTCAATTATTTGCACAGCTTAGTTAGCATTAGTATACTGCACCTAAGTCATGCATGCTTGCTATTCTGGTATCTGAGACAAATCATATTTTGGACACAAGGTACAAGCACTGCACTGCCTCAAGGAGCAGTCCCTGGGTCCAGGGTGGACTTTCAGATCACCTGAATAAGAGCTCTAAGTACTTAATCAGCTGAAGAAAGCGAAAAATATGATATAATCAAGGAAACAAGAGCTACAGAACAGATATTTTTGTTTGTTTGTTTCTCCTTTCTTGCTGGCTTTGTGACTTTGTGCTTCTAGTTATCCAGTGCCAGGTTCCAATGGAAGGCATGGAAATCTGTGCCAATAGCCACCTAGCAACAGTGTATTCTGTGAAAAAGTAGGAACAGGACTGAAGTCTTTCAAATTGAAACAAAGCAGTGTTCCCTGCACAAATCACCAGAAGTGCAGGATGTATACTGTCACCGCTGGGTATTTGGAAAAAAAGAGATCACAGCTGCTGGGCTCTGTGCTAACTCTGTACTGTTTGTCCCTACGAGTTAGGTGGATTTGAAGCATTGTGACTGGGTAAAGCTCCACTGCAGACCTGCACCACTACCACAGTAGTGCTAGGGAACCCAGCCACTTGGCCCAAGGCAGCTCAGTGTCTGTCCAACCTCCCAGGGCACTCCAGAATCACAAATGTAGCTGCCTGTAAGACTGGTTAGAGAGAATAACTTCTCATGTCTTGAAAACAGGACCTGAATTTCAGCCAAATACTGATTCAGAGCCTGCTTCAGAGCCTGTCTTACCTTAAATCCTCTATACCCTCCCTTTGAAAGGTTTATTCCATGTTGTTGTATTCTCACCATTACATATTCTACATTCATATCTCTCTAATTTTAAAAGTATCCATTTGTTTGCTGTTATCATAGTTACACATTGTCTATACTGAATGAAGCAGTCTCGTGCTCATGACTCACTGATGTACATCTGGATGAAGACTGAGTTTGTTTTTTGCAACACAGCCAGTTCTGGCAAAAGAAGGTATGAAGAAACACATGACAGAAGTTAGCCAAGCAGTAATAACACTCACCTGAATGTACACATTTTTTAATTGCTAAATGAGACATGTTCCATAACAGCTAATATTTTTTTAAAGGAGATAATTCATATCATTCATAATAGATTAAATTGTGCCTGATTGCACACCTGGCAATTTTGTTTTGCAATACTTTTTTTTCCCCCAAAAGCACTTTCAAAGCATAGAATGGGCCTTGAGCCAGGTATAGTATATGATTCAAGCCCTGAAATGGAGTGGGATTTGCAGAGCCAGCTCTAGATATAGACTAAGTATGCAGTTGCTGGGGCAGCTGCCTGTTTGCCCCTGCCAGAGACCTGCCACTGTTACTGCCAAAGGAAAGGATGCTGTGAGTAGACTGAAAACTCTTGCTCATCCCTCTTGCAGAGGCAGCACTCATGGCCCCTTTTTCTGGCACAAGCAGGAGCACCATTGCTGTTTCTTCATTCCAGTGCTACCATCTTTACCATCTTCCCTGGCAATTATCATTCACAGGCTGGTGAAATTGTGTATTTTCTTTACCTCTGAGCCTGCTCTGATTCCTGCATTATTCTGGCTTCAACCTTTTAATTGATATTTATCTGGTTGAAAACGGTATTCAGGATAATGAAATATTTTTCAAAGCTTTCCTTTAGCTAATCTGAAATTTAACCCCAAACAAATCTGATAGTATTGGGATGGTTATCATATATCTCAAGGACTGCCGTCCCTCAGATATTTTCTTTCTAGCCTTTTTCTAGATTTCTCAAAAGACCCTCCACCCAAGTGACTCCATCAGTCTTCCTATCGTTTTCTTTTTACTGTATCTCTTGAAATCCCACCTTGAAATAAGGATTCATTATACTGTACGCCACTCTCCCTAAATCCTAAGAGATTTCCTCTTCCTCAGTGAACTTGTACTTTAAATGTATAAGAAAGGAAAAGGGTGGAAGAGCAAGCAGAGTGACAGAAGTGAGCTGATTTTCTCTACACTGAAAGTCATACTGTTTATTTGACGTATGAGAGAGACCAATGTAACAGTCATGGATAAGTGTCTTCAAAATTGCTATAGTTTCACCTAAGACAACAGAAAATCATTTATAATAGAAGAGACATAAAACAATTTCAGATAGCTTCAGAATAAAAGATGGAATGCAACAACATGATAATCATACAGGATTATCACAGAATCATAGAATCATAGAATGGTTTGAATTGAAAGGGACCTTCCAGATCACCTGTCTCCAACACCCCTGCTGTGGGCAAAGACACCTTCCACTAGATCTGGTTGCTTAAAGCCCCATCCAGCCTGGCCTTGAGCACTTCCAGGGATGGGGCAGCCACAGCTTATCTGGGCAACCTGTGCCAGTGTCTCACCACCCCCACTACAATTTCTTCCCAATATCTAATCTAAATCTACCTTCTATCAGTTTAAAGTGATTACCCCTTGTCCTGTCATTACATTCCATTGTAAAAATTCCATCACCAGGTTTCTTGTAGGCCCCCTTTAGGTACTGAAAGCCATTCTAAGGTGTCCTCTGAGCTTTCTCTTCTCCAGGCTCAACAACCCAAAGTCTCTCAGCCTGTCTTCATAGGAGAGGTGCTCCAACCATCTGATCATCTTTATAGCCCTCCTCTGGACTCACTCCAACAAGTCCATATCGTTCTGATTTTGGAGGTCCTGGGGCCAAATACAGTACTGCAGGTGAGATGTCATAAGACTGGAATAGAGGAGGAGAATCACCTCCCTCGACCTGCTGCTCACACTTCTTTTGGTGCAGCCCAGGATACAGTTGGCTTTCTGGGCTGCAAGTGCACACTGCCGACTCCTTTTGAGCTTCTTGTCAACCAACATCCCAAGTCCTACTCCTCAGGGCTACTCTCAATCCATCCTCCATCCAGCCTGTATTTGTGCTCGGGATTGCCCTGAGGTTCACACAGGCCCACCTCTCTAGCCAGTCAAGGTCCCTCTGGGTGGCATCCCTTCCCTTCAGCATGTCAAGCACTCCACACAGCGGTAGTGTCATTGGCAAACTTGCTGAGGGTGCTCTCAATCCCACTGTCCATGTTGCCAACAAAAATGTTAAACAGCACTGGTCCCAGTACTGATCCTGAGGAGCACCACTTGTCACTGGTCTCCGCTTGGACATCGAGCCATTGACTTCAACTCTGTGAGTGTGACAATCCAGCCAAATCCTTATCCACTGAGTGGTCTATCCGTCAAATCAATGTCTCTCCCACTTAGAGACAAGGATGTCATGTGGGACAGTGTGAAATGCAAGGGATAAACTCCATGCCAACCAGCCCAGGCAATTCCACTGAATTATTTCATCAGAGGTACAGTCAGTGATGAATAACTTCTTCACTAAGACCAGAATTTAGCAAAAGTAATCTAAATCTATGGTGAGAGAAGAGGAGGACTTGAGTGGGTTTCTGAGCAGACAGAAAAAAAGAAATAAATTCTGAACTGAAATCTAGTCTCTTTTTTTTCAATTCCTTCTTCTAACCTACCAAACCATAACAGAAAAATAGCTCAGATTATACTCTAGGGCAGTTGTTGGCATATTTACCAATTCTGCAGTGAGCAGAATTCTGAAGAAGATCAGTCAGCACTTCATTTTCTCAGCAAAATGAATGTAGAAATCTATCCCCAGTGAACACACCTATGCTCTTCAGGGGTAAAAGATAAGGGGTTTATAGACAAACCAGAAGCCAGATCTGAAAAGATGTAAAATACTCATCATTTGTATTGATTTTAAGCTGCCTGAAAACATCTCCTGGGAATGTTTCTCTAGATATTACCTCTGTAATCATAGTATTCTCAATTGAAAATATAACTGCTCTGTTACAGTGTGTTTGTATTGTAAACACGTGAAAGTGTCAGACTGATAAATGCATTGCTAATAGAGATAAAATGACAAATTCGTTAGCTACATCAGGTTCTGAAAGGTAGAACTGGAACTGGCTTTCTCAATGAGAATTCTTCCATTTCTGACTTCACCCATTGGCAACACTGAGCTGGTACCTGGTTCTATTCTCCCACAAGTACCAATTTACTAGAATATAACTGAACACTGAAGGGGATAAGATTTGGAAGGACTGATATCTATTGTTAATATAAATATACTTTTTTTTTGTCAAATAGCAACTTAGGAAAAAAAGACATTTAGGAACCTGGACATTTTTTAATAGTTATCTGCAGTTACGGGCAAGTAGGTTAATGCACCTTCTAAGTAGCTCTCTATCTGCTATTCTTATTGGTAGGCTGTTCCAGAATCATGTTGTTCTGTCATTAGAAGTCTTCTAATTTCCAGAAAAACAATGTAATCGTGATAAGTTCTGTTCACTTTCTTCTTATGCCATTGCTTTTCTTTAGAGAAAATAATTTTCCCCCACTCCGTTATATTTAAAATGGCAGATGTATCTCTGCTTTGTTTTCTTGGACTGATCTAGACCAGCTTTGGTTTTGAGTTTGTTTTCTAACAAACATGCCTCTGAAGTCTCAGGAAAAGCCTTTTCTGTGCATCTCTGTGAGACTGAATCCCTGTCTTGAAAATGGGTGACAGGGATTCAGCATAGCATTCCCAGAGAAACATCACTGCCCTTTCCCTGGTATGCCAGCACTTCCCTCTCTTGCTGAAAAATCTCACACCATAGTTTGTTGCAGCTGCTTAGAAAACAGATCTTAGGCTATGTACTCAGAGATTAAATGAAAGTTATTGAACTATAATTTAGGATATTTCTTTGGGGTAAAAGGAGTATATTTCAGTCTGAAGTGTTAGCTTTATTCTGGTTACCATGCAAAATGTGCCATTTTAAAGGGATGTCTTCTGATTATTAGTTCTTTCAGATTCTCTGGAGGCAGCAATCATGGATTGCTGCAACCATGCAAGTGCAGACCAGTCTTTGCACAGAAGAGCTGATATTCTCAGTAAAGTTAATCCTATTCTGTATTCAGTATGATTTCATTCACAGATCTACATCCCTACTTAAAAACATCATACCAGATTTTGGAAAAGGTATGAAATACAAATACAAGCACAGTTAATGTCTGAAGTAAATACATCCATATATTTAGAAAAGTCCCTTTACATAGTCCGTTCCTAGATGACAAAATGAGTCAGTGATTATCCTAAGCTCCCAAAATTAGAGGCTCTGAGAAAGACTGTAGGAAAATGGGAAGAAGGGAGAATTACACTGACAATAAAGGGCTTAGAGGGTAGCTTTTAAGGTCTTACTAGTTTATGTAGTAGATACCTTAAGCCCTAATATTCCATATTAGGAAATCAAAACATCTTTCCAAATTTGTCTCAATTAAATTGATAAAAATTCACTTTGAGACACAAAAGTCTCCTTGGCCAGATACCTACTGACTGCTATCCCATAATGTTCACCATGTTGAAACAAATCTTTGAGTGCGCTCAGAGGGGGCAGCTGGAGCTTTGTAAAGATTGCTTGAAGGCAAACCATAAAGAAGGGCAAAAAATGGATCTACTGCTGGGACACTGGAGCAAAGCATTTATGACAGAGAAAAAGTAGGGAGGAAATGATTTGTGACAGCCCAATTACATTAGAAACAAGACTTGTTCATCTATTTGAAGTAAAGAACCGAAGGGAAGTGGAGGAAAGGACAGCACTTAGGCCAGTCTGATATTTGTATTTCTGCATGTGGAAAACCATTCATGAAAACTGAGTTCTGCCATTATACAAAAATTCATAATCAAAATAAATGCCTCAGAGAAGCTGTTGAATGTTATCATTGCCAGCATTGGAGAGCTGTTACTAATATTGAAACTTCATGAGAACTGTAAAACATATAAGGAAGTGTACTTCCTATGGAAAATGTCTACAGACAACAGGTGTATTTTGACACCTATGCAATGCATTTATAGCTATTGCTTCCCACAGGAAAAATGAAAATGCATTTAGCAGTATATAATCTATAAGGTGATATTGAATTATATTGCAAAGATGATCTATAATCCTGAAGAGTATGACTGGTTTTATTCTGTAGGGACAGTTTATAAGCTGCAAGACAGTAAAGCTAGCTAATGCTTTTCACAATATGCAGATGATCAGCTTCTCAAGTAGGAGACTCAAATGAAATACTATTAACAATGTATGATTATTTCCATGCAGATACTGAATGACTAATTCTTATCATATTTGTCTGTAGTTGCAGGAGGGAGTGTTTCTGCACCTGTTCCTCTTCCCCCAAATCCAATCATCAGTAAAACTGTACTCAGCCAGCTGTTAAATTTCCGATCAGTTAGTACATTTCATGCGTTTGTAGAATGACAAAATATGAAGTCATATAGCCACAATAAAATGCCACAGTGATACCAAGAGAAGTGATCGCCAAGCTTGCAAAGCTTTGCACAGTCTTGGACTTTGTTGTAACACATAACTAGATCCAAGCCAATGGAGGATATTCATATGCAAACAAGGGTACCCAGCTAATGAAATAAAGTTAGCAAATGTTTGGAAAAATGTGGTCTTTTTCCTTGGATTCTTTTGAGAGCTGAAACTAATAGTTAATTATTAGAAATTTATCAAAGCTGATCAGCTCATGTTGTCTCCCGTGCCATTATTCACAGAAGGTATGATGCCTTAGCATTTTGACAACAGAAAGTTCATTCATTCATTTAGTCATAAATCCTTACATTTTGTTGATAAACAAAGGGATGGTACAGATTCTTCAGGAAAGACAGGCAAGGGGAGATGAGGAGGGGGTGTTGTCCTCTATGTCAATGACCAGCTGGGGTGCATGGAGCTCCACCCAGGAATGGATGAGGAGCCGACCGAGAGTTTATGGGTCAGGATTGAAGAGAGCACAGGGACAAGTGACATTATACTGCCACCTGACCAGGAAGACTGAGCAAATGAGGCCCTCTGTAGAAAGATAGGAGTAGCCTCATGTTCACAGCCCTGTTCCTCATGGAGGACTTCAACCACCCTAATCTCTCTTGGAGGGTCAACACAACAGGGCGTAAGCAATCAAGGAGGTTCCTGGAATGCACTGGTGATGACTTCCTTCTCCAAGTGACAAAGGAGCCAATGAGGAGAGATGTTATGCTGGACCCAGTTCTCACCAACAAGAAGGGGCTGGAGGGAAATGTGAAACTTGATGGACATTCCCAATCTCCTTATATTCCCAGATACTGCAGACCCAGATCTGTGTCTGCACTGTGAAGCTACTGGTCCAGTCCCTGCAGATTACCCCAAAAGGGGGGTTGCACAGTTCCATAAGACTCTGTTTTTCAACTAGGGAATTATATTTAAAATATTAATTAAGATATACTGTTGCTGTCTTGCAGCAGTTTTACATTATTTAATGCTGAGATCATAGACAGTTCTGGGTAACTCCAGGAATAGAGCTGCCACCCCCTCACAGAAAATGTATTCTTTGACATTTATATTAACTCTAGCCTTTGTTCCTTGGGGATGACAACCGGTTACCTGCATTGGCATGACTGGTAGGAAAGTAGGTAGCAAGCACAGCTGACAGCATCTTGCAAGTCTGTGATGCTATATCAGCATCATTGCCATGTACCTCTTCAGTGAGGATGGGAGGTGGAGATAGAGTCGTGACAGTATGTTCCAAGGCGTCCCTGTGGTTCTTCCACCTTGCTCTGTCAATGTTTCATCTGGAGTTATTAGTGTTTATAAAAGCATAACCTTAAAATAGCTGCATGGTGTTAATAGAAACAAAAAATAGCAGTTCTTGTGCTTAGCTTCTTCCTACTGGGGTAAAATAGGGCTAAATTGAGCAAGTACAGAAATCATAAATAGCACAACCCAGTTAAAGGTGACTTTCCAATCTCCTTCAGGTCTTAAAGAGCACTTAGTTTAAGCTAAAATCAGAACAGGACACATTCTTTCTTGTGCTACAGAAAATCCTTTTCCCTTCAACGCATGTAAGATTTAGAGTGGCTTTTGCTTAGAGACTGCTAAGGTCTATTCACCAAGTCCTCCACTTAAAAGTGGAGCAACCATTAAATTCTCGAACTTCTGAAAGCCACATTATTTCAGAAGACTCATTCAGATTTGCATTGGCACTTGTAAAATAGCAATGTGTTTCCTGCTGTGGGTTGGCCTTGACTGTGCGCTGGGTGCCAGATGCCTACCGAAGCTATTCTATCCCTCCCTTCTTCAGCTAGAAGGGGAGAGAAAATATAACAAAAGGCTCATGGGTCTAAGTAAGAACAGGGAGAGATCACTTGACAATTACCATCACAGGTAAAACAGACACAACTTGGAGAAAGTAGTTTAATTTATTACCTATCAAATTAGATTAGGATGAGAATTAATACCAAATCTTTAAAAAAACACCCAAACTTCTTCTCTTCACCCTTCCTTTCTTCCAAGGCTTAATTTTATTCCCAATTTTATCACTACCTGCACAGTGGCACAGACAGGCAAGGAATGGGGGTTGCAGTCAGTTCATCACACTGTTGTCTCTACTGCTCCCTCCTTCTCGGTAGGAGGACTTCTCACACTTTTCCCCTGTTCCAGCATGAGGGCCCTCCCATGGGAGACAGTTCTTCAGGAACTTCTCCAAAATGAGTGCTTCCTACTGGCTGCAGTTCTTCATGAACTGCTCCAGGATGGATCCCTTCCATGGGGAATAGTCCTTCAGGAACAGACTGCTCCAGCATGAGTTCCTCATGGGGTCATAAGTCCTGCCAGCAAACCTGCTCCAGCATGGGCTCCTCTCTCCACAGCTACAGGTCTTACAGGAGCTTGCTCCATCATGGGCTTCCCATGGAGTCACAGCCTCCTTCTTGCATCCCCCTGCTCCAACATGGGATCCTCCATGGGCTGCAGGTGTATGTCGGCTCTACCATTAACCTCCATGCACTACAGGTGAATATTTGCATCACAATAAACCTCCATAATTTGCAAGGACATGCATGAGCTCTGGAGGAATTTCTGCTCAGCTTCATGGAGCACCTCCTCCCCTTCTTCCTTACTGATCTTGGTGGTGTCTGCAGAGTTGTCTCTCTCATATTCTCACTCCTCTGGCTACAGTTCCACGGGGCGGAAATAAAATGTTAATCATGTTTAACTGAGAAATCAATGTTTTTCAAATTGGCTACAGGTCTGTAAGTATCCTTTGTGATTATCGTCACATGAGCCTCAGACAATATTTGAAGTAACGTATTGCATGTTCTTGGACAAGACAAGGAAACCAAGACTACTACAGCAGTGTCATGGTTTAAGCCCAGGCCGTAAATTAGAACCACGCAGTCTACTTCCCCCCCCACCCCCCCAGAGGGATGGGAGGAGAATTGAAAGAATGTAACTCCCATGGGTTGAGATAAAAACAGTCCAGTAACTAAGGTATAACACAAATCACTACTGCTGCCACCAATAATAATAATGATAAGAGAAATAACAAGGGAAGAGAATACGATACCGCCCGCCAGAAAAGAGCCCGACAGAAAAGACGACGTGCCCTTCCAGGTAGCTCCCAGTTACATCCCCCGGCATGACGTGCTGTGGTATGGAATACCTCTTTGGCTAGTTTGGGTCAGGTGTCCTGTCCCTGCTTCCTCCTGGCTTCTCCTCCTCCCTGGCAGAGCATGAGACTCACAAAGTCCTTGGTCAGGGTAAACATTCTGACCAGCAACTGAAAACATCGGCTTTATCAGTATTATTCCCAGGCCAAAAGTCAAAACCACAGCACTGCACCAGCTACTAAGAAGGAGAAAAACTGACTGCTGCTGCTGAACCCAGGACAAGCAGTATGCCCAAATTCAAACCGCTCTTGACACTGGAGTCGGTCTCAATCACATCAGTGAGGGATAAGAGAAGCTCTGTAGGAAGAAGAGGAAAACGGGATACTTTGTCATGCTACAGCATCACAAAAAGCAATATTAAAATTTGATAATCTGAAATACTTTGTCATCAGGGTTTTTTGGACTGATATTTTTCCTGTAGTAAACTTCTATTTGTATACTTTATACAATACTCTTTATAGCTAGTCTTGTTCACTATTTTCAATACTTAGAAGTTTCTTACGACTGTTATTTCAGAGGGGAAATAACACAGTAACAGAACTGTGAGCTTTTTCCATTTTGTTTCCTTTAAAATTTACAGCTGCTTTAAGCAAAAATGTTGGTATTTTTGCTGATTTCTTATTTTCCAATGATAAAACAATATGCCACATAAATTGCAGAAACTGACAAATTATTTTTTGTGTTTGTAAATCAGGCAAATAAATAACTCTTACAGTTCCTAATTATTATTGGGCCTTGCACATGAGAATGTGATTAGACTGACTACAACTGACACTTGTTGTCTGAGACATGATGTTATTAAGTCCCTTTGGGGAGCTTTAAAACAACCGCCACTTTTAGAGCAGAGAGATTTTCTCTGCATTAGCTCATTTAAGAAGCAATTACATGGGACTTACTACCAAAAAGATGTCAGGAAAAACACTGAGCAAACAGCTAAAGTCAAATTCACACACCTTCTCTCTCTGTCAAAACATCTCACAACCTTAAAGTGTCTTGTCAAGATTATCTATAGCAAAGCTAGTTTTTATATGTGAGGTAAAGGTATGAGATAGGTTAAATTAAGACTACATGGAAGAATACTCACTGATTTTTCTCAAAATTAAGATTTCAAAGACTTTAGTTTTGTAAGCAGTTTACAGTTTTGTACCTAAAAATATGCAGATGCAAAGTGGAGAGTCAGGTAGAGACCATTTTCAATTTCTGTAATCCTGCAATGAACTGTTTTCCTGACACCCATAGTTGAGAACGAAATTACACAGTGAAGTACCACAGAACC
Source organism: Psittacula echo (assembly GCF_963264785.1). NCBI lineage: Eukaryota > Metazoa > Chordata > Aves > Psittaciformes > Psittacidae > Psittacula > Psittacula echo. The sequence continues at coordinate 65,515,742 of NC_137739.1, read as the reverse complement.
GGTATGTATTAAATAAGTACACACCTATTGATTATGAGATTTGTAGTTTGAGACTGAGAACATCAGAAAAGCTGTGAGAGATACATAATCTGAAGTAATACAGTTCACTGAAGACACGATAATACCAAGGAGTTACAGATTGCAGAGACTTATTCTCACCTCCACTTCAATTTTAAAGCTAATATTGCTGTAAGTGCATGTGATGACAACACCTAAACGTCAGGCCTCCTTATTTTTGATGTTGTCTCTGGGTATCTTCACATATTTAATCCAAGCCTGGTATGGAAGAATTTCAAAGATACTTAAATGTTCCTTCCTTATTCAATGAATAACTCTGTGGTACAAGTAATGCATTAGAATTCACTTACTGCTTTTCCTCAGGGTGCTTTAAAGAGCATCATCTTGCTGCCAGTAGTTCTTGACATGAATCCAGTCCCAGGATGGACTTAGAACAGGGCAAGAATCTCAGCAGAGTTCTCATTTCCCATAAACACTGAGATTCTCTGCTGCTCTCTGTAGCACAGTTCCGAAATATGTCCTATATGTAAAGATGTGTTCACGGTCCAGGAGGTTCCTACTTTGCAGTTCCCACTGGTAACTGATAGTGAAAACTGGAAGGTAGGATTGTCTGCATGTGCAGTGTTCACTGACCACTGGGAAAACTTCCGCAAAAGTTCCGGTTCATAAATATGAATATGTTTGAGTGAGGAAAAACTGATCTTTTATTGAGTTTGTCCTTCAAGGACATTGCATTTCTGCTACTGCAGAGCAACACAGCAATACAGTATGAGTTATTCAGCATGGCCAAATACTGTAGTCCTTACTCAGATTTTACTCAGGAAAAAGCACCTTTGAATTGAGTGAGAATTTGCTTGACTGAGGACTGAACAGAGTGTTTTGAATCTTAACAGCATTGCTTGATGCTAATGTTGGGCAACAGTTCTCATTGCTAATTTGCCTGCCTCGTTGGCCTTCTCCTGGGTTCTGGATCTGCTTTTGCTGTGTGTTATTCATAGCTTATATTGCTAGTTCAGATTGCTTCTCTTTGTTCTTTTCATTTCCAGTTAATGTTTTGCAGCTATTGTTCTGCTGCTGGTAGATATGCATGGAACCTGGTATGTGGAAATTGAACCTCAGCCCAAATTTAATTAAAGCTGCTAAACATGTTCTCACTACAGTGCTCAGAAGGAATTTTGCTGGCCCTTTCTCAACAAAGCACAAATTTGTTTAATCTATCTGATGTGTTTACAATGCAAAAATATAAGGGCTTGATTCACAAATCTTTATGCTTCTCCAGTAAAATAGATGGAGCAGCACCCATTTACAGCAATCATAAGGTCAATTCTAAATGCTTATTCTGATCTACAATAGTCATACACGAAAATCACTAAATGTGTGTGCTGGAACTTCACCTTGTTTTGTAGATTTAGTACTGCTTTAAAGTAAGATATTCTGAATAATAATTAGTACCAAATTATGCCATAGTCTACTAATATGCAGCAGATCTAGCTAGGTTATCACTCGTATGTCTTATGAGCCATACCTAGCCATGGTTTATCCTCTATTCATGCTACAGGGTACGAAATTCCTGGGTGCCAACCTGCCTATGGCAACCTAGAATTCTCCAGGGCAGGCTCGCAAAATCTTCACCTACTCTCTGGGACAGGTAACTAATAAGTGATGTTTTGTGAAGTTATGCTTTCTTTCTAACTTTCTGATGTCCCTAAAAATGTGTCATCTCTTCACGTCACTTTGTAGTCTCTCATCGTTCAGTTGCTCTATGTTTTCTGAACTAAGGGAATAGTAGTCTAGATGCTTGCTTCAGCCAAGCCTGTAATAATTGTTATTAACAGATATAAAAACTGAAAGTTTTTTAAGAATCTAAAAAATCCACAGCTGCCTACAACCAGTTAATGTTTTTTTCTGGCTGAGTAGTTCTTATAATACAGATGCATTGCATTTTATGGTTGATGCTACAGTTATCCAGGCAGTTCGCCCATCTCTCTTAATTGCTGGTATGTACATATTTTCTCTCCTTTATCAGGTTTACATTAATTTTCGGTCTCCTGAAGTAAGGATTTTTTCAATGTTATAGGTACAGAGATGTCAAAAGAATGGAGGAGTTATGACTGATTATAGTTTACATTCCTATGCAGCACATAGTATAAGTTTAAGTAATGATTAATTTTTCCATATTTTGCTTAGATTTTGTTCTGCTTTTCTCCTGAATATACTCTTTGTTCTTTGTCCTTTGACTTTTTTTGAGTGGCAAGTATGTAGAAAAAATGTCATTCACTGATTACATAATTTTCAATGACATATGAAATATTGAAATATATTGCAAAGTAAGAAATTAATTAGATAAAAAGAAGTAAAGACAGGCTAAGCTTTAGATTGCCTTCTTGCAGTCTATTGATTTTCTCTGAATAATTAGTGTGAATTTTCAACTTAAGAGTGCTGCTAGTGTAGGAAAGACAAAAGTGAGATTCTTCTGGATTTTTTTTGGCGCAGTCTACATTCTGTGGAGTGAAGAAAATAATAGTCTTGGAAAAGTGTTTTGAATTCCTCTTTTTCAGTACCCTGGGGCTCTGCACATGCATTCTACTTTTATCTGGGTTTAGATAAGCTTGATGCAAAAATAGCTTTGCTCTGCTGCTTGTCCTTGTAACCAGGAGATGACCAGTGAAGTGAAATATAGTCAGGGAATATAAAACTGCCTTTCTGTGGGGCTCAGGGAAAAAAAAAAAAAAAAAAAGTCTTTTCCTTCCTTCACTGTCCACTTGTAGTTCTTACACTCAACAGAAAATAGGCTTACTCTTCTGGAGGACAATATCAGAGTTTATCTCCAAGTATACCAAAGCTTAAAATGTACAAATCCAGGACTCTAGCTCAGGATATTTAGCAGTTGCATAAAAAGACATAAACAGCCATTGAAAGATATTTTTCATTTCCCTCCCTGCTTTTTAAAAGCCCCACAATGACCTGAAATTTTAGGGAGATTTTAGTATTTCCTGAAAGTTTGTTTCTTTGCTGTTGATTAACTCAAATTTTAATCACATTGTTCCAAGATATCTAGATTTTAAAAATGTATCTGGAAACTCTCCTTCCAATTATATTAAAAAACATCAGCTTGCTGAAGGAACTAAAAAAAAACCAAACTAAAATGAAAACATTCATTTGTGAAAATGAAAGATAGTATTACAACTGTCACAACTGTTGGCACTTACAAAATTAGGATAGATTCTATTTCACCAAGCCTCATGCACCTTAGCCTTTAAGAAACTAAAGAGAAAGAAATAAAAATTTCAGCAAGAGTGTTAAAATAAGTCTCAATTCACACTCAAAAAAAAAAAAAAAAAAAGTGCCCTGTGTTTAGGTAATCCATATCTCAGGGCACAAGAGGAATTTTTGGGAAAGCCTGTAGTAAGGGAGCTGCTTCTTCACTCTGGTTCATTAAGGTGGTGGTTCTGCAGGGTAGGTGAAATGAGAGGGCTCTTGGGTCCCCTCTGAAGAAACATTTTGGGTATTGCTTTTCACATGAATAGTGCAAGCATCTTTTCAGATTAATACCTGTTTCCTGATTTGTTCTTTCGACGCTTGCAGAGAGCTCCTTCATTTACCAGCTCAATCAAGAAACTACAAAAGAGCTAATGTCAAGGTGCTGGACTGCTAACAGGAGTTCGGAGGAATGCAGTCCTATTCTCTCTCCATCCAGATATACCCACAAAATAAAAAGCAACAAAACAGTCTTGCACTGAAAAGCCAGTTCAGCTGGGGGAGCAGGGTGAAATAGACTTGACTGAGCTAATAAATCATGACATAACGTTGGGAGGAAGATTGCATCAAATGATGACACAGCATGCTGAACAGTGGGCAACTTGCTAGAGGTGAACTCAATTATACTTTTCTAAGTAGAGGAGTTCTCAGTTAACAAGTCCTAAAATAGTGTGCTGCAGTGTATAAAAACAAGGTAGGGCTTAAAATAATTAGCCAAAGATGACAGATGGCAATTCCTTTCTGGTTTTTCCCTTCTCTTCTTTTGCTGCAATATCAAGTTGATCAAAGAACAGAGTATCATTTGTTATTGTAGGAAAACTAAAAATATCTTGAAATATTCAGGCAAAATAAGCTCATTCAGATAGCAGCCAGTACCTCTCATTGTTCTTGTTCAACATCTTATACACATGTTTGTGTGTAGTAAGTTTCCCTCAGAATCTGAAGAACAGCTGAGAATTTGGGTGTGTCCAGGCTAAGGACTATTATTCAATCAATTCATTAAATCAATTTATTAATGTATTTAATTTAATTATTTGCTTGTGTTAACAAACCACTGATCTATTCTACTGCCTGAAAACCTTCTAAAAAGTCCCTAGAGCTCACTTCTCTAGCATGTCACTTAAGTTATATCATGCAGCTGTGTGTGATGGGGGAACTACATGATAAAGAACAGAGATTGCAGTAGAACTGACACACCAATGGCTACTGAATGTGTTTGAGGAGTCAGTGCTGTGCCTCACTTTAACCAACAGCAGCATTATCTCCTGTGCTCTTTAGTAATAATATCTGGCAAGCATTGGCACTTTTTTAAAGCCACCTATGGATTTAAGTTAAGAGATAAAAGATGAGATCCTGTCTTGTAGGTCTTCTGTCACAAAAGAGGATTAGAATGCAACTGACTATATAATTAAGAAGAAAATTCAGTCATTTCCTCAAAGAAGGGAATAAACACTGCTTAGAAAGAAAAAAAGCAGCTACATCTGCAGTTCCTCCTACCCCCAGTCCCAGTCCCAGTAGTAATTCTGTCTGACAGGTCCTGAAGCCAAAAGAGTATATTTACTTTTTGCACCTGCTTAGCATAACCTTTCCAATAGAAATGTTAAACCAGCCCACTAAGATGAGCCCCTTGAGCCAGACAAAGATCAATTTCAAATTAAAGGAAAGAGAAAAGGATTCAGAAAGCAAGGATATAGCTAAGCTGAGAACTTTGCCCATCTACCTATGTCCGTATGCCTTATATCAAGTTAATCATGAATAAAATTCTTTCCCTACTACTAAAGCACATTTCTATAGTATTCCTCTATGCACCTCCAACCTCAGTCTTTTAATAGAAAGAGTAAGATACATTCCAGCTTGCTCCTGGGCAGTGGGTTTACCCATTCTCATTACATGTCCTATTGCAAATAAACAGCAAAATTCAGGAGGAACCACATTCCTGTTCCAGCACAGCTTGATCCAGATGAATCAGGAAGGTAAAAAGACAAAAGCAAAACTGAGAAAAGTTTAATGACACAATTAAAATATAACTTTATAAGCTTGTGAGCTGATGTGGCAGGCTGCTTTCAGTAATTTCCAGAGGGAGTGTTTATCCATGACTACACACCAAGGCAATCTAGAAGGTGGCCACTCAAAGCTGTAAGGAGAGTTGCTGCAACTGAAGACAGCTTGCTCAATTGCCTGGAGAGCTCTCTTTGGCTTTCAAATCATAAATTGAAGTCTACCTCTAATTTTGCTACCTCAATTTCTCAGTACTTCATTCTCTTTTTTTTGATCCTTTCTCATCACTGCTTAGTATTCTGAATTCCCTAGTGAGATGCTGTGCAGGCTGCCAGACATTAAAAAGCTGGCAACATCTGTTCAACAACTTTAAATCACTTTCTGTGTGAGATAGTCCCCCTGCCCCTCAATAGCCTTTGTTATAGAAAGTATTTGTTGCAGTCAGCCTTTTCTGTCACTTTTCTTATCCTTTTGTACCCTGCAACTTTGTACTGTAACTCACCATTTCTTCTAGCCAAACATGTTGTGCAAAGATATTGGCCTATGAAAAGACAGAAAACAGTGGCTCTTACAGAGATGAGCCTTCTTCCAGAGTCATGTCAAGAGCAGTCTGGGCAGCAAGCAGTGTAAAGATCCCTTCATCTCTAGGAAAAGACAGTGTAATTATGTCTTTGCTCTCTTGTATAAATGCTGGCTGAAGTTTGCCATAACAGAATTTAACCCTCTTCTCTCCCAGCTTCAGCAGCTGACTCATTTCAGATGTAGTCGAGAGCACTAGGCAACATTTGGATAATGCAGACAATTTGAAGTAGGGCATGAACATGAGCAGACTCCTCCATTACCATGAGAAAATAAGCATACTCATCTTTAGAGTATGAGTCAGAAAACATGTATTCCTCCCTGAATTGCATGCTTTTTTTCTTCTTTTGTAACCTTGTTTTTCATCTGTTCATCCCTTCATTTTCTAGAAACACAGAGGAGAAACAAATTGAACAGAAGCAGCCTTTATTCAGACTTCTGTAGGATCACTTACTGACCTTAATGGTTTCCATTTAAGCCGCTGACTATCTGCCAGAGCTGAAATGAGTTGGTCCCCACAGATTTTAGGAAGATCCTAGCAGAGGCATTGGAGGCAGCTTGAAAGAAGACAGAAATCATGACAGCTTCTGCTGCCTCTGCTTCAGTATGCTTTAGTCACTTTTGAATTTAGGCACAAGGCTCCTTCCTTTTCACTGTGCACTACATTTATTTCTCGCATACAGCCAGCCTGACTACACTCCAGTATTTAACCTCAAAAGTGTCTCATAAACAAAAGCTGTCATCTCATTAATGGGAAACAGAAATGTATTTTAAACACTCCAAGCCCAAATCAAGTTAGCAGAAGTATTAAATCAGTCCTCATAGATCATGTGTCCTGGCTCAACTCTTCAGTCTCTGTGATCTCTATCAAGCACAGCACTGGGCCAGCCAGTGCAGCTGCTTGTGCTGGACAGTGCACATCCTGGTTTGTAAATCCACATTCTTCTCTCTCCATGAGCTGTTCCGTATCCTGGATTTCTTAGTGCTCTGCACAATAACGTGTTCCCTTACATGCAGGTCTGGATTCTCACTGTTCTTTTTCATTTGCCGTTTGCAGGTTTCAGCACGCTGGGGGAATCACAATAGCGTGCTGAAGAAACTTCATTTAAATCAATCAAAATACTTTTAGTTTCTATTTCTGAAAGTTGTAATTTTATTCATGGTATTTCCATTCAATCCATTCAAAGCCTTAGGTTATGAATAGTACCTTTAAACAAAGGACAATTTGTATGTCTTTATTATGAGCATATTTAAAAAATCTTGATACATTCCACTGCCACTAATGCATTTAGTTAAGACAACTCAGTGTTGAGACCTGGTCCTCTAAGGGCTTTTTGTGTCTCAACATGTAACAGAATTTTCATATATCAATTACCTCACATTATGGTTAATATTGAACACTCTGTTGGATAGATGTGTCTGTGGGCTTCACATACTTGGTATAGAAGTCTTCCCTTTTGTAATGAAAGACTGTCAGATCTGTATAACCAAAACATAATCAGCTTTATTTTTAATATAGGTGTCTCTTTTCTACCTCTTATGAAGAAGCCCAATAGAGTTTAGACATATTTATCATATAATATCTCTTGCTTGGTCTGAATTTTTAATGGTGCAAATTATGCAAGAGGCAGGTAGTCACATCCTAGGTGAAGAAAATCTACCTTCCAAAATCCAGCAGTATTTATGTTTCAGGGTAGTCGTATCAGCTCTCCAAGGTGCTGCATATAAACTCTCATATAAGGATCTGTCCCACAGCCCTGGACATCAGCTGCTAAACATCTCTTTTTCCCAACCTCCCCTCCAAATGACTCTATTGGTCCTGATAAAGCATCCCTTCTCTCTGGTTTAGATTCTGCCAGAATGCCTAGAACCTGAGAAAAGGACTCTGTTACTTGTTTTATGTGTCCATCAGTCATCTGGAAAATATCTGAGCTTCAGATTTGTATCACCCACACATTTGTTCTGAAACATATGTACAGACCTTCTCTCTCACAATCCAAACCCAGCTTCAGGTTGTTTATTTCAAAATGAGTACTGGAAAGAAAATTCAAATGGTTTAATACTTGCAAAAAAAAAAAAAACCCACACCAAAAACGCTCAGAAAGCTATCTATATATGTGTCTCTATGTGTGTATATATATCTATAGGAAGGAAAGATCTGCATGCAATTTGACAGGCAAACTGTTCATACTTCAAAGTTTCAAATATTTATAAAACTTCTTTGAAAGTAATGGAGTAATTTGGTGGATGTGCTGTAGTGGAAAATAAAGACGGTGAAAAGTTACAAAAAAGTAGGTGAGCTGAACAAAGTTTGTGTGAGACTGAATTTATAGGAAAATACTTATTGTAGAACTTGGATACACATTGCTGAAGTTTGTTTAGGTATTTGGGTACAAGTGGAGATGCTGAATAAAGAGCACAAGGACGCTGGGATTTTTGGACTGGGCTCTGGGTCTAAGGTACAGCAACATGATCTATTTCCCCCATAAAATTAATTTCAAGTCTGTAGCTGGATTCTCAGAATCTGGATCTAAACTTTGTAATTTGATCCCATCCCCCTCCTAATCAGATGGAGCAAGTGTGAGGGTAGCCACAAAAACTGCCTTTTGAAATGGTGACCCCAATCATGTAACACATAATCAAAACTTGATTAACATAGAAATCCAATTGCCACTTCATTAAAGATCTTTCATTAACCTAGAAAACACTTGTAAAATGCTTGGACTTAATTTCCCAACAACTAAAAATTTAAAAAATATTGCTGAGGGGTCAAATTTAGTGACACAACTACCATCTCAAAGCTATTTCTCCTAAGCCAAGGTTTGGGGTGCCTTTCATGCAGCACTTCTACCCAAGGCAGGATGCAGACATCGTTTGACCCATGCCAGAGCCATGCCCTGTCACCAGCAGCAGGGCTGTGCTGGAATAAAATGTCCTCGGTAATGCAGACCACTAACTGTGGATCAGCAGGAATTGATGAAGTCAAAATTCCCTGGTAGTCCCAAGATGAAGTTTGCAATGTAGTCCAGCTCTACTGAGTAGCAATGCAGTGGCACGAAGGAGCCGTTGGTATCTCTGCTAGATAAGAATGTCCCCACACTCTCCGTCCCTAGCTTTCTGCTCTCTCGGGTGTGAGCTACATGTCAAGAAGAGGTCTCTTGGGGCCTTGCCTCCTGCCTGGCTGACTGCTCTTGTCTCTGTGATGATAGGCTCTATTCCAAGATCAGAAATAAAACCAGGGATGTGGCTGCTTGCTCTCCTTGAGCTAAGAATCTCTTTTCAGAGGTCCACAAAAGTCTCAATCAGACATGTTGGGAAATTACTTCCAGAACAGCACAAACCTGGCCCCAGACTCTGGCTGCTCACCACACAGCCAGACTCCTGGCTGCCATTCTGTTGTGTAAGTCAGTACAATATGGCTAGATTCACAAGTAGTCCCTTGTCCTTTCCCAGATACTCTCTCCTGCTCTTCAGACTCTTTCACAGCATGCAGGGCTGACTGTTTTATACTTTTCCCTAGATAAAAACACACAGGATGGAAGAAGAAAAGATGCTTTTTGAAATTCTGTTTCAGAACATATTTTTTAAATTTCCTTCAGTGTTCCCAAATTCCTGATCCTATGAAGCCCTTTTGCAGAATGTGACACATTGCAGACATGAAACAGATCTGATAAACACTTTGAAAGCATTTAGTTGTGGTTTGTTGTTTGTTTGTTTTGGGGGTTTTTTTTGTGGGCTTCCACACAATCCAAACAAACAAGAAAAGGAATGCTATTACCTCATCTCATACACACAGTACTGAGTCAGGAAGAGGGGGAGTTATCTGATGAGATGCAGTTTTCTATGTCTGAGCTATTTGACTATATTCCCTTTGTAATTAATGGAAATGGGTACTTCCAGATTTGTGTCACCTCATCCAAAAGTAGTCTCCTAAAACAGATTAGATTAATTTCATCCTGGTGATAGTGCCTGCCCATCACAGCTGACAAAGAATGGGAGCCAGAGCTGACCAGTAGTACTGATATTTTTTCTGGTCAGGTCAGTCTTGCCTTAGTATACCTGACTGGAATAGCACCAAGCATGCTTGTCAAAGCCAAGTACAGACTCAGAGCCCCCAGACCGCAACCCCGGTTAATTGCTACTTACACATTCCGTCCTCCAAGGCAGGAAGTTTACCCGCAAAATGCTGTTAGTTTGACTTAGGGTTTCACAGCTGCATTAAAAGGTCTGTTTCACTGCTCAGAAAGTAGAACTTTCAATATGCTTTTTTCAGTATATTTGATATGCGCATTTATGTTGCCATTGTTTTGCATTCCTTTCACTGCTAATTTCCTTCCTAATACCATTAATCATATTCTGTTTTACTCAATCCTAGAGCTATGAGAAGGAATGTAACCATTCAGGGAGAATTTCAAGAGGTCAAAAAATGGATTTAAACAACATTCCAGAACCATCCACAAATCAAAGCCCTGGAGTGGCAGGCAGATGTGAAAGTGTTGCCACTGAAGCAGTTTGACCAGCCAGGTGTAAATATGGGGTTTCCAGGACACCGTAGCAATGGGGCAGAACCATAGACATTGACTCTCAGGGAGTAACAGATCAGGGAGCAGGCTCTTTGTGGACTGTCAAAAGATGACAATCTCTAGAAATCTTTTGGCCTCCAGGCAGCTGAACAACCCCAACTCTGCATGCCAGCACTCCTCTGTCATCAGGCCACCTGCCAAGCAGATAAGCTGGCAGAAGATCAGACAGGTAACAGATAACAGTGAAAACCTTTTTGTATTCCTCAGAATAGGCCATCGCCACATGGCATCTCAGCTTTGCCTGAAATGCTCCAATGGAAATATGTTCACCTGGAGCTTCCCCAGCCATCATTATACATGAATCCCAGCCAACAGCTGCAGTGTGATAGGTACATGTCGTCCATTTCCATTGTGCTCATCGACCTGGCACACCTTTCCCTGGGGCTGAAGCTGTAGAGAGTGAATTGAATTGAATTGAATTGAATTGAATTGAATTGAATTGAATTGAATTGAATTGAATTGAATTGGAGTTAGGGTTGGAAAGGACCTTAAGATCATTTAGTGCCAACCCCCCTGCCATGGGCACGGACACCTCACACTAAACCATGCCACCCAAGGCCTCATCCAACCTGGCCTTGAACACCGCCAAGGATGGAGCATTCACAGCTTCCCTGGGCAACCCATTCCAGTGCCTCACCACCCTCTCAGTAAATAATTTCTTCCTTATATCCAATCTAAACTTCCCCTGTTTAAGTTTGAACCCGTTACCCCTTGTGCTGTCACTACAGTCCCTGATGAATAGTCCCTCCCCAGCATCCTTGTAGCCCCCTTCAGATACTGGAAGGCTGCTATGAGGTCTCCATGCAGCCTTCTCCAGGCTGAACAGCCCTAACTTTCTCAGCCCATCTTCATAGAGTGACACCAGTGCTCACCTTAATGTGCAGGCTGGCAGGAATATTTAGGGAAAATATTAACCATTTTGACCACTCACTGCTCTTTATGGACAGATGCCTATTGGAGAGGGAAAGGTAACACCAGGAATACAAACATCTCTGTTTCAATTTTTGTGCAAGCTGGGATGGCAAAATTTTAATGTTAGGAAAGTACCCAGGGTATTTGGTGGTACTGGAAATTGCCCGCACAGCCTTCTCATCTTTCTTCTGTAAAACAGACCTTTTTTCACTAAATGTAGAGCCTGAGCAGTACTAACTCCCACATCATAATATCTCCTCTGAACAGCCTCTGAATTGTTGCTAAGGATCAACTCCAGCAATAGGATTCAATACTGAGGCTTGGAATTTCTCTGTAAGAGCACTGCCTGAAGGAAGAGGGCTTTAAAGTGCCTGGCAAGGAGCATTTAAATGTGTTAAGGAATTTAAATGTGTCAAGTATTGGCAGTGATAAAATACCTGGGACTACAAATTTCTGTGTCAACATAAGTTTTCATATTTATTTTATATTTTTATGAGTATAAAAAGAGCTAATTGGTGAAAATAATACTTTAGAAAGTCTGAAGACCTCTTTTTAATAACCTTTAAAGTAGCTTCCCTTGAGAGGTTTTCTTTCATTAGTCTAAATATTTAATATTGTACTTACTGTTGTTGTTTTTAGAGAAATGCTTTAATGAAGCAAAATGGGTAACGACTTGCAATCCACTGGTTGTCACAGGAGCAGGACTTTAGAGCTTATTTAAAGGAATAGAGAACCACTTTTACAAAAGATCCTACTCTACAGGATTTTTGAACCCATTCTGTAATTCCGCATTCCTTCCAGCTGTCTAAGTTTCTTCCAGAAACTTTGACCATGGAATACAGGATATGTGTTTTCTAAGACCTAGCACCAGATTTCCAGAGAATGTTTTTTTACTTGTGAAGAAGTACTCTCCTTTCGACTGGCTGCAATATTTTCCATTTAATTATTTTCTTAGTTACATATATATATAACTATATATATAAATATATTCCTTCCTTCCTTTCTTCCTCCCTCCCTCCCTCCCACCCTCCCTTCCTCCCTCCCTCCCACCCTCCCTCCCTCCCTCCCTCCCTTCTTTCCTTCCTTCCTTCCTTCCTTCCTTCCTTCCTTCCTTCCTTCCTTCCGTCCTTCCGTCCTTCCATACCCATCTCCTTCCCCTTCTCCTTCTTCCTTTCTCCTTTTCCTTCTCCCTTTCCTTAAAGGTGGCTATAAATTTTCTGCTAATGAGCATGTTCATGTAAAAACACGATTTCATTGTTTTTAAAATTTTTATTTTCTGTTTAATAACTTGTATTTTAATAATTACTCACTGTTATCTATGTACTACTTACATCTTAAATAATCCCATCATAGACCAAGTGTTATTGTTCTTGTCTAAAAGTAAAAAGTTCTCTCAAAAGTAGCCAGCTGGTTTTGTTTGTGTCAGATGAACCAAAGCAGACATTGAACAGGAGTTCTGCTATGTTTGGGAGGGTATCAGGATGCCACCTCATCTTTCTAGCTTAGGTGGAAATGAGAAGAGCTTTTTCAGAATTATGGTTTGCTGAAGGAGAATAACTTTGGTCTTTGAAGTTTCTTAACTTATGCCTTAACCTCTGGGGTTTTTTTCTTATTTTGTACAAAGTTACAGCTATGCTTTACTACCCAAAGCATTATGTGGAAGAGTGCATGTATGTAAACTGTTTCAGTGAAGCCTGTTAAAATAGGCTTAATTTTAATGGAATGAATAATCCCATTCTGAAAGCAAAAAATTCAAGAATACAAACTTTTCAAAGTGAACTTCAAGTGAAAAAAAGGCTGAGCCTGAAGTGAAGTATATCTTTCAAAAATTTTCTGAACTGGGGCCCTAACAAAGCACTGCCTTCCACCTAAGGATCAAGATTTATCCAGAACTCAAGTTTTGAAGCCCGAATTTCCCCACATAGACAGGTCTAGGCACACAGGCATATGCAGAAGCAACTTCATTTCAGAAGCCGGATGCTTTGCTCCTATCTAATCTACCCACAACTGAGACCCAAAGCAAGAAGATACCTGCATGAGGAAGCAGAAGACAAAGTTATTGGAGGCTATTAACTTATCTCTTTTTCCTTTGTTAAACAGTTTCCAGCTACTACTGACTTCAACATGTCATTCCCAGTATATTTGTACCCCTACAGCCCCTCTTCCTCCCAGAGGTCAAACTCTGCCTGTGGCCAAAACTCCCCAGTGCATTAAGATGTTATAACCTCCTCTGAGATGGCTTAATTTGCATTAACTGCACTTGCCTAGCATAAAGCAGCAGCCTTGTCATTTTTATCTGAAACTGTAGCTGGAGAACCTACTGTCTACTTTTAGTACAAATCCTAGTGGTTAGATTTTTAGGGCAGCAGACTTGAGATCAAATCTTTTTTTCACTCCAAACAGTTTTGACACTGTAACTCCCACTTCACGGAAGAGAAACCAAGTTGCAAGGCTGCAGAAAGGAAAACTAACCACTATTCTTTCCCAAGATGAGCAGATGACTGGCAAAAACAAGCTAGAAGCAGAGTAAGTGAAAGGCAGTGTGATGTGGTAACATCATGAATGAGGACATGCAGAAATGAGCAGCATGGGTTCAGATTCTTACTTCCCTAGATAATTTGGGGGTTTAATTCACCAAGTGAAATATAAAAGCTAAATGACTGCATTAACTGGAGCTGCATTGAATGTCTGCATTAGGTTATATTAACAGAATATAACTACAAGTAGTAATCTAAGTATAACTGCAACCACGCAATATGTGTAATTGAAATAGAGCACTGTGTTGGCAAAACATTAGACTGTTTCCTAGCTCTAACCTGCATGGATCAAGTAAGCAGCAACTGTAAAGCTTTTGCATTAAGTTACTGAAGCTCCTATCACAGCTTGTAGAGAAGAGAGTCACAATGAAGACAGCTAAGATAAGTGTTTCTTGAAGAATGGCATAATGTTCTCAACTCTCTTGTCTAATTAAAGAACCAAAATGTTATTCTACTGATGGCAGTATTCGCTTGACATCAAAGGGAATTGAGATTTGCCATTCTTTTATGAAGAATTATTTTTAACATATGATTAAAAACAAACAAGACAATTCACAATGCATCATATGGTAGCACTTTTGTCTCTAGGTGACGGCAGACTTCAGTTCCGTAAGTGTCTCAGAGGTCTCACCTGATGTCAAGAGATCAGCTCAATACTGAGACTGCAGTATCTGAACCAAGTTACAGTCACCTCCGGAAAATACCAGCTCTGACCAGAACCCCATCCTACTGTACAACTGGCAAACTTGCTAGAAAACTTAGGAGCTTACAAACTAAATAACCAAGGATAAAAGGATAGTGCAGATAAGAACTGAGGCAAGTGCAGACTGGCTTACCTGAAGTCACACAGCCAAGCTTCAGTAAAGCCCAGAAAGGAGCCTGAGGTTCATCACTGAAAATCCAGAGGGATTATCTGGATGCAGATTGCACTTTGACCTTCATTATAAAAATTTTGCTTGTATCTCCCAGCTTTATGCTATTTTATGTGATCTCTAAATTAAAGAGAAAAATAATAGTGAAAACCATCTTTCTCTAAATTCTGTGCCTAATGTTTGTTTAGTCAAAGTGTGCGACTAAAGTTAGCTTACAAGCAGGGAATAAACTCTTTATTAGTGAAAGAACTGAGAAAAATTAAGGATCACACCTGTGTCATACTCTTTGCTCCCACAGAAGCGGGAAAATGGGAAAAGATCCATAACTTTAAAATTACTACAATATTAATTTATTACCATTTCCAGAAGCATTATCGCCAGGGATTAGGGTGGAAATTGCATCAAGTAAGACAAAATTTTCTTTCTCCACAAAATATAACTTGTATTATTAGCAAGGAAATATTTTTGCACAGTTTATTTAGAAATGCTTCTCTATAGATATCTGCTACTTCAGTCGTGGTACATTAAGATAACTCTAAATGACAGGTCCTGTTTGAAACCAAACTGTACTGTATTTTATATTATAATGAGGATTCTTTTACAAAATATTAGTTAATAAGATATTAGCAACTAATGCACTGGAAAGGCCAGATGGGAAGATAGTCAACTGTCTAAATCAGATTTTCACAGTGAAGTAAACAAATTACTAAGCACACTTATCTGGCTTAATGCCAACCTATACTCTAGGGAACTGATCAAAGAGTGGATCATGAAAAGCTTTTTGGGAGCAGCTAAATTCTACAGCTGTGGTCTTTGTTTTTCTAGTACTTTGCAAGAACAGAAGGGGGAATTACGAAAGCGTCTATCATACACTACCCATAAACTGGAAATGCTTGAAACGGAATTTGATTCTACACGTCAGTATCTTGAAATAGAATTGAGACGTGCTCAGGAGGAACTTGAAAAAGTAACTGAAAAACTGAGAAGGTTAGTAACTAAGTTTTTGAAATAAACAGTCATTAGGAATTTATAAGTGGCTGTGTAAGATGTATGAATAAAAATATAATCATATATTCTCAAACATACGTGACTTATTATTCATTATGCATCATGCTTTCACACTGAATATACATGTTTCATTTATCCAAACATATGTTACATACCACATGAAGTTATTTACATGTGATATGTAAAATGTCTCTGTATTTATAGTAAATATGCATATAGAAATATACAAATATAAGTGCATATATGACACTTTATGTGTAAATATACATGTGGATTAGTGCCACATTATGTTACACATACAAAGATTATAAGCACACTATATATATGTACTTATAATTTATATATACAGATAAATGTTTTTTAATTAGTTTAGCTGCACGTTTTCTGTTGTTATTCTCCATTGCATTGATACAACAGAATAGAATTTGGTCCTCCACCACTCAAAGCTGAGACTATGTACAATTCAAATACTATTATGACATTTTACATGATGCTATAGCATATCATTCACTTTTTAATCCCAAGTAGACTGGAATGATACCAAAACCTATTATTATTTAAAATTGTTGAAGCTGTGGTACAGAATCATTGCAAATCAGGGGCCCAGTTAATGTTAATGACAAATTATAATACGCGTGCACTGCTGACATTCCTGGCGCTGATTAAAATGGTCTGTAATCTAGCTTTAAATTTATCAGTAATTCTTATTATCAATTTTTTCATTTGTTTGCAAAACTTCTGAACCTAAAATTATCCATTTATGCAGGAATGTATTTGCATTTCTTGTGAGATGTTTCTAAAATGATGTAGATAATTGAACTGTTTGATTTAGCTCATTGGATGAGTCAAAACAAAATTCAGAATGAATCATCCCAGGGCTTCAAACCCAATTCATACCCAAAGAAATATCTTTTATTCCTTGCAGAAGGCAAAAACCAAACCAAAACAAATCCAGAAAACACCAACAAACTGAGTCAGTCAAATTGTTTGATCCAAATTTTAAAGAGAATGAAGCCGTAAGGCCTCAAATTAGGAAACAACCTAATGTGATCTTATAACTTAAATGCTTCCTTAACCGGGGACACTTCTTAAGACAAGGCTAAAATCTACACACGTCTATCAAGAGCAGTATGGAGGTTGTCCATGCTGTTTTCTTGCCAACAGTGTATTTCGCATCACTTCACTGAGCTATGAAAAGTAACTTCACTCTTGACATAGGTTTGCTCCAGTACATTACAAGACAGGGAATGCTAGTACTCTTTTCTCTTGAAGAATTATTTCAGACGCAGTCGCCATAAATTAGCAGAGGTGCTGACCACCCAACTTTGTTAAAACAAAGAGGCTTCCTAGTCATTTGGCACTGATGAGTTAAGCACCCTTCAAAACTCAGGCCAGGCAGTCTTCCTTTGCTCTAGGCAGAGTCTAGACCAAACATCAGATTGGTAGAACTGACTTTCCAATCTTCTAATGGGCCATTGTACCATATTACAAAGAAAACTTGCATTTAAAATTATGTTTCAGGCAGGTGATTACTCCCCTGAAGACATATCATATTTGAAGCCCAAAATATTTTATGAGGTGAGCGTTAAAAATGTTTTGATTGAGAACAGCAAGGCATACCACAAGTTGAACTAGACTTCCCAACCTGGAGAACGATAACCTCTAATACGAAACTGTCATCCAAAAGCATGTCAGCAACATGTCTCAAGGAAAATCAGTGTGAGAAAAACAAGGAACTAGAATTAGTTTCAGTAATGTATCTCTTGTTTTATTCAAGAGAAGTAAAGGGAGAGAAATTCATACACACACCCCCAAAATGAAATAAGCCCTGTGTACAGGATCCACTTGCATACTAGAGAACATTTCTGCTATTAAACTTCCATAACTAAGTGCAGAATTTTTCTGAGAGGCTGAATGGCCATCCGCTTATATTCCTTTCTGAATGAATGCCTATAGTATCTTAATTTATCCAGAACTACCTGTGTTGCTGCTAGGCCTCCCCTCTCTTAGCCAAACAAGGAGGTCACATATGTGGCTTAATGGTCAAGTTTTCGACCTCTCTACAAATGTTTAGAGGTGGCCTTTTTCTTTATTTCTGGTGGGAGCAAAAGCAGGGCACTGCTGAGCAAGTTTGAATATATTAACTGTAAAGCATAGGACCAGCTTTGAAAAGTGACTGAAAAGAGACTGGGGATTTCATATACCTCACAGTAGGCCCCTATCTGATGTGATCAGCAAAACTTTTTTTTAGGATAAAATTAAAAAAAAATTCAAATACCAATCTTGAAACCAAAACTGGACTCCAAAGTTCTTGCTGGGTTTCCTCCTTGAGACCCTACCTTGGAAAAAAACTTGGCCCCCATCATAACTTTTACCAGAACACAAGAAATAAACCCATACAAAGATTCACGCACACACACACCCCCCCAGTTGTTTCACCAAAAGCAAGATATTTCATGGACTAACAGGGTGTTTCATGGACAGAAATCCTGTAGCTGTTTTAGCTTTGGAATAAGTGAAGGGAAAACTCCCTTTTTTTTTGTGAGAAAGTCCAACTGGTGACAACAGAGAGAGGAAAGGTTTTTTGAACAAGAAGTTACCATTTTAGCAGTCACTCTTCAAAGCTAAGCTGCACTTTGGATGAAATTCTCTTCTTTCAAGATAGTCAGCTCAAGCCTGTGTTTTACTTTAGATGTATTTCATGGCCTTAAGAGGGCTTGAGACTGAGTGGAAACAGAGAAACTGAGGCTTTTGCAGACTTCCTCTTTAGTGGTGATCTTCAGTCTTAGAGAAGAGTGTGTTGTCTGCTGAGTTAGAACCCAGACATGTAATGTTCAATATGGTCAGAATATTTTTAATTAGACCCTAATTTGGTCAAGAATCTAAACATGCATTTAATACATGCCCATATATGCACCTGGAGGCACATGGGTATCACCTAACAATACAAACAACAAAGAAAGCCATCAAAAAATGGTAAAAAGTTATTGATTCACAGGAGCTTATTCTTACGGCAGTTTCACAGGGTAGCAAAGCTGACTTGCTGTTTGCTTTCATTACAAAAAAGCCTGATTTACAATGTTAAAATGTTTCATGCAACATTCAGGCTATCTGGGTGTATTTTTTCTGCAAACAGGGTTAAGTTACCGTTTGTCTATCTGATCATTTTCAAATTTGAATAATTTTCCCAATTCTTTTTTTTTTTTTTTTTACAGTGTTGCCCACAGATTAATTTAACTATTCTGTTCCTCCTTTATCCCTTTAACACTTTCTTCCAAATATTTCTAGGTCCATTTCTCTCCTCACCACCCACATTTGCTGACGCTTCTTTTGGCAACAGTGGATTTCCAATTTGGGTTATATGCATCTATGTGCATGTGTACGTGCTTGTGTACGTGTGCATGTATTTGTGTTTATTTTGACTACCTTTGCATACTGTTCTCAATAGAAACACGTTTTGAAAAACAATTTCCTACTTAATGTGGATTTTTCAATTATATTGGATTTTATTTTACTGTGAGGTGATCAGGCTTTTTCTACGCTAAATTAATGTGATAAAGAACTAGGGTTTGTGGCCTACTTTCTCCTAAACATACAACAGAGGAAAATTTGATGGTCAAAGAGAAAAGAAATCAGAAGCAGAGAAGCAGACTGTGATAAGCTCTTGCAAAAATCCTCTACCTATCTATGGCATGGAAGTGTTGCCATCAAAGACCAAATATACTAATGGTAACTAACCATCCCATAATCTATGTTCAAGAGAAAAAGTGCCAGCAGAAGCTGAGGAGGAAACCCAGTGCTGTATTGCCACCCTCACAAGCCAGATATCCAAGTGGCAATTAGCAGTTACTGCTGGTTTTATTAATGAACTCAAAGTTCTACAAAGGGAAACTTCAGGATCTCCCTTGGGTTCTCCTCATAGGCCTACACTGCAGAACAGACTGGAATATGGAGACGCTTGAGCTAGAAAAGTCCTGAACCAGTATTTTTTTCCCTCTTTTCTTTCAGGAATTTATACAGATGAGTTTGAACCCATGCAAAATTTTAGGAGGCTGCAGGTGCTGAAAGTTTCCATCAGTTTAACACTACCTCTAATTGAGCCACAAACTGCCTGGGTGCAAAGCAAGGTTAACTTTTTCTATTTTGCTTTATTAGAGAAAAACAGCAGACCATGACAGAGGAGATCAGACAGACCTGGGGCACTTCAGGTCTCAGCCAGCAGGCCTTATCACACTTTTTAAATCCTTTTTCTCCACACCACGGCACACAGCCTTACCAGCAAAACATAAGTATGTTTGTGCTGAGTAGCAGTTTGCAGGCAAAGCCAATCTAAGCATTTTTGCTACCACTAATTTACCAAATCATTTCTGATTTTGCCTGTGCCATGAAAAGCTGGTTACGAGGTACCTTGAGATTTCTCTCTGTTGTGTTGATAGCTAAATAGCCATGAAAATCCCAAGTATACCTAGATCTGCACAAATAAATGTCTATACAGGAGCTTAGTGGCAAATGCTGTGTTTAACTGGAGCACGGACAATGTAGAGATCCGTAAACTTCAATCAATCCTTTAAGTCACACAGACATTTACACAATGGCACTGTGAGAACTGGTGAGTAACGACCAAACCATAGGTTAGTTCAAGTCTCACAGATTTTCAGCCCATTTGGGTCACCACCTTAGCAAACACTGTACCGCAAATCCTCCTTAGAGTGAGAAAATCTCCACTCTGTAGCTCTGTAAAACATACATGCCACTGAAACTTCTTCCGGGCTCTCAGTGCATGTTTGAAATGGATGGCTTGAGGCTGGGCTGACCCTTGATACCCCAGGGAGATTCATCCATGGGGGTGTCATCATTTATGCCCACAGAGCAGATGTCCTCTGCACAGAAATCCCCTCCCAGGTCTGTGGGGCAGATGTTACCATATTACTGGGAACCTCAGGCCAGAGCACTGCATACCTTGCGAGGGGCACCATGAGCCACTGGCCTGTCCCTGAATGGAGAATTTTTATCATTTAACTGGAAAGAAAATCTCCATGGCAACAGATGCAGGGAGAGACCTGAACCATCACACTGCTTCACTGCCACAAAGGGGTGAGTTGGACCCCTCAGTTTTCAATGGCATAGTTCAAATGAAAATCTTCATTCCAGTTTTAAGAACCACTGCTAACCATACAATAAACCAAAGGGACTTCTTTAATCCCAGTCCCTTCCTGATCATTATGGAAACTACACACAGATCCAGGCTTCTCAGAGCAGTGGCTTTCTGCTGAAAAAAAAACATGCATTAAATCTGTGATCACTCTTGCAGTGAACTAACCCTAACACTTGCATGCTACCTAAAATCAACTCACTATTGAAAATACTTTGACCTGTTGGCATAAGATTCCCAGTGCAAACATATTCAGACAAAGTTTTCACAGCTGAGCTTCTAGCATTTGCTTTACTTCCTGTTGAGATGGTATGTACAAACAAGATCAAGGAGCTATCCTCCTTATAAGGATGCTTTTCCCATAGGCAGTGCAGCTTGTTCATTACAATACCAAGGTTACCATCTAAGCAACCTAAAGATGTACAGATTGAAACTTTGGTGCATCTTTCTATAATAAGCAAGGAAGCCTCATTTTGTGAGTCCATTCAGTCCCTTGATGCTAATAAACCTTTTCCAGGCTAAGCTATCTGAATGTATGTCCTGGAGAAAGAGGATGTATTTTGCTCTTGAGAATAGGCAATTCCTTGAACTTCTGTAAAAGGAAGGAATATTCTCTTTATACAGTGCTTTTGCTACAGTCATTAGGTTTCTGCTGTAATTTTCCTTATTAAGATTGCCACATTAATCTTTTTCTGTACTAAAAGACACATAAGAAAGCATACAGCTCAAGCTTCCTCTCTAGGATATTATTCCTGAGCCTGATGTAAAGCTACAATCTCTTTGTGCAAGTTCCCATGCTGTGATGCATGTCTGCGCACAAGTGGAGAACAGCAGACATATTTTCACTTCCTGGTGGAATTTGCTGCTAATTATAGCAAGCAGACATGAAAAAAGAAGCTTGCTTAGGAAGTAGATGGTAATTACATTTCAAAGGCAACCACTGACTGGCAACAGCAGTGATAAAAAAGAAGATTTCAAGTATTGCAAGCCAAGGTTTTTACTGATGCAAAAATTACAGGTAAAGAACAACATGAAAAATAATGTATTCAATTACATTATATCATCTTTGTTTTAGGATACAAAACAATTACCTAGCCTTACAAAGAATTAATCAGGATCTGGAGGATAAACTTTACAGAATGGTAAGTTGTCATAAGTGAACTTTCTTTTTTAATTAAATGTGGTTTTATGGTTCTTAAATCATAGGACAAATGAATATGTAGCTGTGATGAAAAATAAACACCCTAATGCTCCAAACGTAGTATGCTTTAAAAACATATCTGACTTTATCAGTATCAGCTTTTAGAGCTAAAGCTGTGTGTGATGGCATAAGTCTATCCATTTAAACAGAGATTTCACTGGCTGGTGATCTGGATGAGAAAATTGTACCTTCAAAATAATTCTAGTTAATTTAGTTAATAACTTCATGGGTTTTAAATATTTATGTTTTCATTAATGACAAATTTAGATAAGGTAATGCAAGGTTTTCTCATGCTTCTTAGATGCTTTATTAAGAGATTTAATAGAGCTTGAATGGTCTGACTTTTATATGCTGTCATAACTCTCAATCTCAGTGTATTAATTTCCAATCTGCATGTGTCTGCAACCGCAATGTTGTGTCACAGGCCAATTTATGACTCAGTGAGGAAATCACTGCGTCATTTATGGGCTTCACATCTAGGACTAATATTGAAAGACACAGCTCCACTCATTCAAAATAGTTTGGAGACGTTGAAAAGAAACAGGACCCTGGCTCATTGTTGATGCTGCTAGGACATCAGACTTGCTGTTAGGAGAAAATCTACAGAGAAATGTGAATGTAAGTTTAAAGAGGAAATTTTTAAACTTCCAAAGATCCTCAGGTTATAATTGTAGACTGACCCACTTCCTCCTTTCCTGGCTCAGTACGAACAGTTGTCTTCTGTTCCACTTCCACCCAGCCCCGGACCTGGTGTAGCCCTAGAAAGCATAATGCACACATGTAAGCACACGGTTTATAGGTCCAGAGTCCTGATGTACAGCTACAAGGATGCTAGAATAAGCCTGCATTTTATACAAGTATCATATGTAACATTTGCATAGTTGAGCAGCTTGGAATGAGTAGGACAGATTATTGTGCTTTCACAGTAAATAGGGACTGCGGCAGCATACTACAGAGATACCAGCCTTTACTAAGAAATGTGAAACAAATCTTTGAAAATATCATCATTCTTATCTCAGCAGTCTGTTGAAATAACTGACAATGAATAGAGCACTGATGCCTTTGTAGCTGGCTAACAACAGGGCAAAGTTACAGCTGGGTTATAGCGATGTTTGTTCATAAATATACATAAACACTGCGCAAGTATAAATAATTTTTTTCTCATGTTTTTTTCTTCCCTCTTCTTTTGTTTATTCTTTTTCCTTTGGGATTTTTTCTTGATCTGCGGCCCAAAATTTATTAGATATGCATTACAAAAGATAAATAAAGTAGAGGCATTTTGACCAGTAAATAAAATAAAAATATTACAAACATAGAAAGAAGGACTCCAGAAAATCCATGCTTTTTTATCAGGTATTTCAGATCAAAGCAAAGAATTTTTAACCTGCTGTTTAAGCATCCACTTAAAACCCTGAGAAATTATTTCAGAGCACAGTACAGAAAGAAAGAAGGCTGTTTGCATGGAACACTCTACCTTCCTATATCCCACTAATACGACAGTCACTGAAGGCAGCTTTAAAGGCTTGAAGATCAACCAGGGTCTGTACAGCACTTAACTCCAGACTGCTTTGCTGTCCGAAAAATTGAAACTGAAGACACAAAACCAAACAAATGTCAAACTGAAATCCTATTGAAAGCAAAAGGATGAGGAACATACTACCTCATTTGATTTAGATAAGACAAACCGTTTGATTTTCAGGGCACTTGAAAAACCCTCAATACTTCAGAGAAAGTTGGATTAAATAACAGCTGATCTGGTTAATCAACAGCTTATGGTGGACAGAGCTATTGGATACCTTTCTCTCCTTTTACTGCTTAGGAAGAACAGCCATGTATATTTGTTGTTTAAGTTACTCAGTTTGTCATTCCAGAGTCAAAAGCCTTTGATTTGTCTACCTTTATACATATCCCAATATACAAACTATGTGTTTAATTTCTCCCTCTGTCCTCTACCCCATCTCTTTATATACACACATACATTATGTATATAAACACACTCTCATACACACTCAGATTCGTACACAAGTTTTTTTTTTATCTGTGCAAATGCAACAATTAGGAACAAGAAGATCCCTGCGGCAGTGGTCCCTCACTTCCCCTGTCTGCAGGTGACCTGGGATGCTCCCAGGAAACCATGTTCCCTCTGCCCTTACAACTCCCCCTCTCCCAGTGACTGGCCCCAGCTCATCACAATCAATTTAGGAATCCACCTTGGCCACCCTTTTCTAATTTTTTTGGGATCCTGACTGTTAAAGCCTTTCATTCCTCAGCCTTGCCTCCATCCTTGGAAAAGTGATGGAACAACTTATTCTTGACACCATCTCTAGACATATCAAGGATGAGGGGGTCATTAAGAGTAGCCAACATGGTTTTACCAAGGGGAAGTCATGTTTGACCAACCTTATAGCCTTCTATGAGGAAGTAACTAGGTGGATGGATGATGGTAGAGCGGTAGATGTGGTTTTTCTTGATTTCAGTGAGGCATTTGATACTGTCTCCCACAGCATCCTCATAGATAAGCTAAGGAAGTGTGGGCTTGATGATCAGGTAGTGAGGTGGATCAAGAACCGGCTGAAAGGAAGAAGGCAGAGAGTTGTGGTCAATGAGGCAGAATCTAGCTGGAGGTCTGTGACTAGTGGAGTCCCTCAGGGGTCGGTGCTGGGACCAGTGCTGTTTAATATTTTCATCAATGACCTGGATGAGGGAACTGAGTGTACCCTCAGCAAGTTCGCTGATGACACTAAACTGGGAGGAGTGGCTGACACACCAGAAGGCTGTGTTGCCATTCAGCGAGACCTGGACAGGCTGGAGAGTTGGGTGGGGAGAAACTTGATGAAATTCAACAAGGGAAAGTTTAGAGTCCTGCATCTGGGCAGGAACAACGCCATGTACCAGTACAGGTTAGGGGTTGACCTGCTGGAAAGTAGTGAAGGGGAAAGGGAGCTGGGGCTCCTGGTGGATGGGAGGATGACCATGAGCCAGCACTGTGCCCCTGTGGCCAAGTAGGCCAATGGCATCCTAGGGTGCATTAGGAAGGGTGTGGTTAGTAGGTCAAGAGAGGTTCTCCTCCCCCTCTACTCTGCCTTGGTGAGACCACATCTGGAATATTGTGTCCAGTTCTGGGCCCCTCAGTTCAAGAAGGACAGGGAATTGCTTGAAAGAGTCCAGCGCAGAGCCACAAAGATGATTAAGGGAGTGGAACATCTCCCTTATGAGGAGAGGCTGAGGGAGCTGGGTCTCTTTAGCTTGGAGAAGAGGAGACTGAGGGGTGACCTCATCAATGTTTACAAATATGTAAAGGATGAGTGTCAGGATGATGGAGCTAGGCTTTTCTCAGTGATGTCCAGTGATAGGACAAGGGGAATGGGTGTAAACTGGAGCATAAGAGGTTCCATGTGAACATCAGGAAAAACTTCTTTACTGTGACATTTGACAGAGCACTGGAACAGGTTGCCCAGGGGGGTTGTGGAGTCTCCTATGTTGGAGATATTCAAGGCCCGGCTGGACAAGTTCCTGTGTGATGTACTCTAGGTTACCCTGCTCTTGCAGTGGGGTTGGACTAGATGATCTTTTGAGGTCCCTTCCAACCCTCAGGATTCTGTGATTCTGTGATTCCTGCTCTTGGTATAAGGGATGTAAAAAATAATCATTAATTCATTAGCAGTCACAGAAAAGAAGCTGAGGCAGCTGTTATTTTTCTTCTAGGCTCTGCTTCCTTTTGAGTGCTAATCTATAAAATATTAAAAATGTATTTGAGAGCACACTTCTGATCAGGGCAAATTGTATCTAATTGAAACTTCTGTCACATCGGAACTGGAAATAAAAATATAAAATATAAACCAGTCTGTGTTGGAAGAGTTTGCTGTATTAAACTGGGCAAGACCAAACATATAGCACAGTAGAGGCAGATGTAGCAGAGAACTAAAATTCTGCTGTCACTACTCATAAAACTCTCGCTCTTACCACAGTCTGGGTCTTTAACCGGAGAAGATGTTTCACCTTGTAAGCACTGGTTAAACAGAGGAATATACAGGCTGTCTTCTTAAATAATTGAGCTTTCTAACTCTTTTTTCCATTAAGATGTGGGAAAAGTCTAAACAGATTCCTCAAATTTTGCACTGTGATTACATCACAGGACTGTTCAATTAAAGGACCTTTTATAATATCTAGTTCCAGTTGTCACAAGTAGTCTGCATTTTCCATCACACTTGTCTGATTTTCCCAAGGATGCTCTGCCATGGTCTTGTTGCTCACAAACAGCAATTACAAGTAGATTATGCAAGTCATGCCAACCACATGTTAATAATATATATATGTATATATACTGTATATGTATTATATAATGCATATATAATATATATGTATATATATGTGTGTGTATATATGTATATGATCTCAGTCCAATGGTATTCCCCATATGATCATCAGTGGAATTAAGCAATGTATTTTAAAAAGCTTTTGAAGTTCTAAGACTTCTGGTTGCAGTTAGTTCTGTAATTTTACCCTTAAAGCCAGATTTTTAGTGGTATCTACATTTGAGAAGAGCTGATACCTAATAATAGCTGCTTAATAAACATAATTGCTAATGAAAATCTCACCCATTTCTCCTCTCCCATCTGTATTTTGAATGTTGCTGAAAACTTTGTTATGGAAATCCAGCTGCAAAAAGCCTATGAGACTTTATTCTCCAGAAACAGCTTAAATTTTTGTCTTTTATAATTGGAAAGCAACGGTTTGACAGACAGACAGCTCGATGGTATAAGCTCACTTCTCATGCAAAGTCCTTCAAGAGGCCAGAATGTAAACCCCTGTTCAGTCTAAAATACATGCTATCTGCAACTAATACAAAAATACATAGGCTGCATTAGTGGTGAATATGGAAGGTGACAGCTCTATGGTTAGGAGCAAAGCCTTCTGATGACCCGGGGAAGCAGCAGATAAATCAATGTACCCACTTCATAAACCCTTACTCCCACATACCCCTTGGACTGCCAACTCATCTCCCTCAAGCCTGCTGCCAAACTCTGGTTCTTCAAAGTCCTGCTGGATTTGGTTGCTGTTTTTAAGGCAGGAAATTGCTTTTTTCTCCCTCAGAGCCAGTGCAGGACCTTTCGGTACTATAAGCAATACTGAATGCTGTCAGACATCAGTGACATGGCTGGACTCCTATGCTTTGTTGTGTAGGAGATGCTGGCCACCGGCTCCATCAGCCCTGCAAGGCTCCGCACTGCGGCCCCAGCTTTTGACACTTTGGTTGCCCAGTCTACAAAGCAATCATCAGGCATTATACATTTTATCATCTGCCAAGATGAAAAGTGTTATATCACATTAGTGCCTGATTTTTCATTTACATTAAGCAGGCTAGAGGGTGTAACTCAGCCATAAATTGGAAGTAATTATTTTATAAATCAGCAGTAAAGAGGGATTTGTGTTAAGGATGATCAGGTCTGACACACTTAACTATCTGAGCACTACACTGATTTTTATGCTGTTTCTTACTCTGACTATGAGCTCAAGGAAGAGTGCAAGGTACAGCAAATACTTTATGCTCTCTGCTGATTGATGAGAGTTATTTATCTGATTCTTCAATATCTTTGTCTTTCTGGTCTGCTGGAATCTCTATATGAGGAAATCCAAAGAATAATTATTATGAGTTTAACAATTTTAAGTGGTGCTCTAAGACTTTGCATCAGGGAAATGTTGTTTTAAAGGAAGCAGCTTGCTGGATGTCCAGGCCAGGAAGGTAAATAATATGAACAGTGGTGAGGAATTTGATGAACAATTTCAGTCAAGAATCAAAAGCATCTAACTAGCAGGGTTAACCCATTGCTTTGGCTTTGGAATTTAAACCAGTCACTAGATTGTACCCGAGTCTCCCAAGACAGCTATAAGACAGCTACAAGTCATCCTTCAGTGTGGTTTAAATCATATATATGATGAAGGCAATGAAGAAAAAGCCTATTTATGACACAAAGCTAACAAAAGCAGAAGCTCAGCACATTTATGTTCCAGCCCCATCCCTGGAAGTGTTCGAGGCCAGGTTGGATGGGGCTTTTGGCAGCCTTGTCTAGTGGAAGGTGTCCCTGCCCATAGCAGAGGGTTGGAACCAGATGACCTTTAAGGTCCCTTCCAATCTAAACCATTCTGTGATTCTATGGTGAATTTGACAGTGACTTTGAAAGGAGTGATTTAAAGCACATCTTTTACATTTTCTTTCCTTTATGAAGAATAACTTGCTTCTCCCCCTACTGTATATCCCATGAAAATGAAACAGAGATGACCTAAATATACTTAAAAGGATTTGCATCCCAAAGACAAGAAAAGTTTAGAGTCAGCTCAACCTGACAGGCTCATTTGCTCACATTCAGTGGAAACAGCTGTGAATTTCAAGAGAAATTTATACTGGTTGGTTAGTTAAGACAGAAGCCAGAGAAGGTCCATGCTTTGTGGACTAAAACAACTGCAAAAAACATTTCTAAGGAAGGAAATTACTATAAATGCCACAGAAACAAGTGATTTATAAAAATAGTAGTTGAAAAAAATGCATTTCTAAGAGGACCTTAGGTTTTATCTTTTTATGCTTACAGGCATTTTGTACTAAAGACCTCCATCTCTCTACTGGCTGTTCTCACATTCATTTTTCAAGTTAAAAATTATTGCCAAATGGACAGTAGAATCAGCCTTTTAAACCTACACACATTAAGACCTGTAGCAGCTACATAGGCTCAGACTGAGTAGATCCATTAGTTTTGCAGTCAAATAAATGAATCTTTCTGGGTAAATTTGGAATATGTCTCCTCACACGAGCACACAGGCTTTCAGTCATCCTCAGTTCTTTTTCTGAATAGAGATTCATTTCCCATTGTTATCTCATTGTTATGTGGCTGGCAAAACAATCCTTCCTCAGAGACTCATAAGGCAGTCCATCCTCTTCCTGACTGTTGTAGATGAACATGACATCACAAGAGACTGTTCTGAAAACTAGTTTCCATTTTTTCCAAAGCCATGGGATTATTCTTCTGGTCTGTCTCTCCCTCTCAGTAGGACTTCTTCCACAGGCATGACCACAGCCTAAGAAAGCTGTAAAGTGGTGGTGGGCACTTCTCACTTCCAACATCATCTCTGTTACATGGTGACAGAACTCTTCCCTTCTCAACACGTGTCTTATCTCTTGTCCACCAGTATGCCTTTTTCATACTTGAGGGTTTTGATCGTTTTCTTTTTCTTCGTCCTGATCTCCATGGCTTGGACTCTGTCTCCCAGGAGACCCCCTGGGGCTACCATTTTGACAAGCTGGGAATAGAAACAGCTGTTGTTTACAAAGTAGCTGAAAATAATAGAAATATTTCCAGGATGTGGGTATCTTTGACCTGTGCCTTCATTGTAAGTGTCTTCGGCCTTTGTGAGCGCCTGCCAACTCACCAAAAAGAAAAGGAAATGAAGAAGTAAGAATAAGCCTGAAAAAGCCTTCTGTAGAAGGCTCTTCTCATCTCAAAGTGCTTAATGAAAGCTGGTATCACCTATGAATGTGGAAAATAAGGCACACAAGAGGAAAGTGTCTTAGCTAAGGTCATTGAGAAGCAAGAAGCAAATTTCAAAATAACTTCAAGGCATTCTTTATCCAAATCCACTGCCTACAAATAAGACCAATTTATTTCCTAGATTCTCTTAGATTTAATTTACAATGCCAGTTACTTATCTCCTATCTACAAAATAAACAGAAAATGGCAGACAGGGTTTATCATAGATTGATTAAAAGAAAAAACAAAGAAAAAGGAGGGAAAAAGAAAACCATATACAAGTGGAGTACTCGTACATTTAGTCCAGGTTGCTATAGGGGGGTTGTATCACCTGTTTCTATAATATATTTTATTTCTAAAAAAAGAAAATTACTTTTTGGAAATCATATAGCAGCTACACAACTCAAAACCACGTCATTTTATCTGTACAGAAGGGAATATAGAATTAATTGAAATAAGACAATTATTTTTGTGGAGAGAAAATGTAAAGAGGGATGGAGAAAGACTAATTTGGATAATGTCTTGATTTAATTGCATCCCTTATGCTCAGAGAACAGTGTTAGAGGTGTATAGGATCATCAACATAAGATCTTTGGTCAATTTTGTTACCACAAGTGGCCTGTAGCTCCAGCAGAATCCTTTTTGTTCACCAAGATGTAATATATAATCTTCTACTTCTTTCTTTTTCTTTTTTCCTCTAGAAGCAAACATTTCTTCTTTCAACCTATTGTCACTAACACAGCCTCAGAAGATACTATTACATTGACTTCAGCATCAATCAACACCATCTCTATTCCCTCCAGCTATAATTTATTTAGCATTTTATTATCCAGCAGGGCTCTACCCTGGCAAGGCATGCCACTGATGTGAAATATGGGAGATGATGGGTACATAGAAAGACTATAAGCACATTTTGTCAGCTTCATCTAAATTGCTAGTAGAAAGAGCTCAGGCTGTGAATTTGACTAGCCAGCTTTGAAAGGCTTTTAATAAGTTGATAGGTAAGATATTTTTTCAAGGAGAATTTCAATGCTGCAGGAGACCAAGGGAGGTTATGGCAAGCAAAACCATCCCTCTGGCTTCCAATAAGTTAGTCCTGCTGTCAGTGAGGTTAGGCGATGAACCGATTATGTTCATTTATAAACAGTAGATCCTCAGTGCTGAAGGTTTCCCAAAGAACTGGTCTTAAGCCAGCAAGATAAAACAGTGATAAACTGAAAAGAATATTTTTGCCACAGAAGATATCTAGTGCCTGGAGTAAAGTCCTGAGCACTTGAAAAAGACGAGCAGCCAGCTAATTCATGCTTAGAGGAGCAATTAGGATATGCAGTGGTACCCTGTTCATCCATATTTTATGTCAGAGTCTATCTAAGCAGAACCAAGGCCAGGAATGATTGACAGAACCCTTCCCCATGCTAAGGCCAGGTTTGCAGTCACTGAATTTAGATAAAGTTTCCCTGTTTATAACTTAAATTTGTTGCTCAGATTTCCATTCCAAAAGAGCTGGGTAAGAGGTGACAGGTGTCTTTACACCAAGCTCACGTTAGACACAGGGTACTCATTGAACTGAAAACCTCAGGAATATTTCCAGATGACACTGTGACAAAAGCACCTTTAGCAGGAGGTGCAGATGTAAGAAGCTTTTATTATAATATCCTTTTGCATAGTGTATGCCATGTATGTTGGCCTTATTTCAAACAAGGAGCAAACCCTTACAGCTATCAGTGATAAGTCGTGTGAACTGATGTATGCTGCTCAGAAAGGCAATACTCCTATTGACCTCAGTCAATGTGTGCTTGCCCCATGAGGAAACACTAAAGACAAACACGAGTACTTTTTTGTATTGGAAAGAAAAGTAATTACCTTGTATAAGTTTTACAAATCACTTGCAAGTAAATCATGCCTTTACTTCACAAGCAGCGTTTCAACAGCACTTCACTAACCAGATTTCTTTCTATGATATGTTATTAATTATATACCAGTGTCAATTTTGTTTTTTACTTTACTGCTATGGAATTAAATTTCAAGCTTGTGACACTGTGTAGTCAAAGAAACAAATCTTTATGAGACCTTTGCCTAGTACAAGGTTGAATTTGATATTAAGAGCGAATATTTCTTGAAGTGAAATGCCATAGAGCAGAAGATCAAAATCATCAGACAAGCTCTGTAGCCCCACAATATTATCTTTAATACCATTATACTGTTTGGAAATCAAAAAGAGAAATTGGATTCTGTTGCAGGTAATTTTTAATCAGAAACCAATGTTTATTAAAAAGGATAAATTCTATAATTTAACTCTGGTGGAAAAATTAGATCAGGCCAGTAATTTAGATTTGAGACAACACATCATTTATCAGGAAAAAGATACTGCTTATTTCCATGGCTCTATTTTGCAGAATAAATCTTTTAAATTGTTATGGACATCCATATATCCAGTTCCTCTGATCTATCATGAAAAAAAAAAAAAAAATAAAATAAAATACTAAGCTTGAACATCCTACTATGAACTATATTCCAGTATTTTTCTTACATCAAAAAGTCCACAGTAATCAGAAAAAGGTGTTAAAAAAACAAACCTCTCTAAGCCTAAACTCTATCCTCCTCCCTTGTAACTCTTTTAGTGGAAGGGCAAAGTAGAGTATAAAAACTTCAGCTGACAGATAAATCTCTTGTCTTACAAATACCTTTCTTGCTTTTCCTAGGTATGTCTTCATGAAATCTATCCCCAACTCTAATCGACCTTTCCTCCTTATTCAAGCCAATTTTCTTAATCCTTCATATCTTGGAATACCCTTGGTCCTGGGTCTTGAAACCAACTGTCCAGGTGCACGCAAGCACACCAGTGTCTCAGTCTCCATAAATTCTCATTCTTCTCTTCTGTGATTTCTTAGATATGTCTTGACTTTATTTTCTATTTTCCCTCTGATAGCCTTAATCTCCATAAAGGCATTGTTTGAAGTAGGTTGCTGGTCATGTGGTACGCAGATTTCACTATCTGCTGTATAAATTTGTTGGATTTTCTTCAAATTATTTCCTTCCTAGCCGTATTTTCAGCCTTGCCACCTCTATACAAATCTTCATTATTGCAGAAGATATATGTGGAAAAATAGATCATTTTATTTTGGAAATGATGAATATCCCAAACATTCACAATGTGACTGTGGATTTTTTCAATGAGCTTAAATTAACTAAATTAATACTTTTGACTATTCTTCCCCAATGTACCATAGAATAATCTGGCATGAGAAGGATTAGAGAAGACTTGATTTAATTATATGCTCTGTCTGAGCAAATACAATTCAATTAAGGAAGATGTGATTATTTATTCTAAAATGCATTAGCATGCATCAATCAGCTGTATGAGCTTTAAATTAATACATAGTTCTTTTACACTTATCCAACTACTAGACAGAAAATCAAAATTAAAACCTCTAATAAAATTAGCCCAAGTCTCTCAATGCAGTTTTTAAAGCATAGTTTACTGAATGGATCTTTATGCATCATCTTTAGTAAGCTCATTGAAGTTTGTTCCAGTGTTGGGTGGTGTCAAAGTATTAGAAGATTCTGTTTTGTCACACAACAGTTTTCTGTATTGCAGGTTTAATTGAAGAGAGCACAGTACAATATATTGGGACTTTTTTGTCTCAAATTCCCTTATAGTTCAAGGGTTTTTTTCAAAACTTCTATACTTTCCTGTTTAAATATTTTAGCAATTTTTCTCTCAAATTTCTGGTGTTGATGCAGAGAGATATCAAAGAATGCAATGCATACATAAGCAAAGGATAAATAAAGTAAAACTTTAATTTATGTACAAGATGCCAGGAAAGAAGATTAAAGTCTATCAGAAATCTATCTTATCAAGATAGATTTTATTCTCTCTAATAGGACGCAACCATTCAATATCCAACTCCAGATGCTAATGTGAGAATGTAGGGAGTGAAAAATATGGCCATGTAACCTGATGTGTTAAGATTTCCAGTATGTAAAGCTATCTATCTGACTTTATCGACCTGACATGAGAAGCATCTGAGCAACCAAAACCCTCTCCTGGAGCTACACCAAGCCTACCCCACAAGCAGGAGAAATCCCTATGCTCATACTGCCAGCAGAAAGCTGAAAGCCGAGCTTTTTAACCTCAGGCTGAATGTCTTCACTTGATCACTTTTTTTTAAGCCGGTTACGTATTTCTTCCTAGAGTGCACTGGGGAAGGAAATAGTCAGAAGGCAGGAGAGATGTCGACAGCCCTGTGAGACACTTTTGCACCAAGGAAAGCAGCTCTCTCCTTTTTCCGTCCCACTCTCTCCTTTTTCCGTCCCGTGGTGACTGGAGAATTACCTCCCCGTTAGATGCCTCCTCAGTACCTGCTCGGCTCCTCCTACTGTTATATTAATGTATCTACATTTCAGGGTTCCCAGTTACAGTGACACATCAGCTCAGTAAATGTAACATCACAGGGGTAAACTTCACTTGAACAAGGCTTATTTTACTCCATGGTGACACGTGTAATTGGTTTCATTCTCTGCAATAAGATTTTGATAAACCTTCACTACATGGTCTTGCCCAGCTTTCATTGCTCAACTTCCAGGAATTTTTCTTCTGGGTAAATAGCCAGAGGTGAAAAATAAAGAGTGAGAATATATTGCATGAGGAAGAAGAAATACAGGCCAGAAGTCCTTTTGGAAGAGACTGCTAAAGGCGCATGGGTCTGCTTCTTCCAACATATTAACTACAGATACTCGTTCCTGAGGCAATTTAACACAATTTTAAAGACTCAGAGATTAGAATGAGGAATTTTAATGGTAATTTCCCCACAGGGGCTAATGCCAGAAAGATTTATTGTCTCAAAAAGAGAGTTCTCAGTAGACTGCTGAAAGATGGAAACAGTCCTTATAATTCCAGGTCACAGAGCCTTCCTATCCCGCAAAGAAAATAGAATAGAAAGCAGGAGGCCCAGGAAGAGAGTTCCTAACTGGGCATGTGGCTTTAGGTGGCACATTTGGGCTCTGTGGAATCCTGATCTGTTTGCCATGAGGAAAGAAGCTGGTTTGGCTGTACTCTGCTTCAGCAAATAGGAAAGTACCGTCTGTGGAACTTGTGAGCCAGACATCAACCAAAATAACAAAAAGGGAGTTGAAAGGAAAAAATCAAGCATTCTTGTTTGCCATAATATCAAGATGTTAATGATAAAAACAGTCCAGTCACCAAAGGGTATAAGAAGAGCAGCCTATTATGCCGGCATTAAGAATCTAGTCATAAACTAGAAGAATTGGAAGCAATGCATGTGCATTGGTGCCAGAGTATGACTGAAGCTCATGGAAAAGACTTGTGCAACTAAAAAGATTGAATTAGCTTGTTTGCTATAGATCAAGCTGATTTCAGAGCTTGGGAAGAGTATTTTGTATTGTCCCTGGCAACTCGAAAATAGTAGTCTTGAATATTCCTCAACTATTAATAAAAGGCAGAGGCAGATCGTATGCTGGCCTGCGCCTGCTACAGACCATAACATTGCCACAAGTTGTGCAATATAAACAGCTATTTGTAGCACACAGAAGAAAAAAAAAAAGCTATTATCTTCACCTCCAATGACCTATGATCATGGTCACTTACAGGTAATACTGAGCTCTTTAGAAGTGCTAAAAAAAATATAACAATTTTCTGATTATGGAAATGCTGCATTAAACATGAAGGAATTTTCTCTTTGCCTTCATTATAAGAACAGGGACTCATCTTTGAACTAAAATGAGTTGTGTTTTAAGAGGTAAGAGACCATGAATTTATTACATTTGATATCTGTATACAGAATAAAACCCAAACCATTAATATATTTATTTAATGCAAAAGAGTAAATCTTGCGAAAGTGATCATTATTTTGAGCTATACCATCTGGAAGAAAAGATTTTAAACCCTTATCAATCACCATTCACATTGTTTTGCTACACGCAGAGCCCACATTTAAAAATAAAACAGAAGAAAGCTATGATTAAAAAACCTTAAAAGAAGAAGCAAAACATGCTATATAAAATGGAAATTGTGCAAGTAGCAAGTGGAAAGAGGAACTAATAGCAGTCAATACACCAATTACAAGCCCAGAAATAGAAACAATTGATGAAGGAAGCAAAAAGATACAGGAAAAAAATTGGTAAGATATCAGGTATAATGCAGCTGAAGTTCATATAACTAGAATAAAATTAAACAATGACTTTGGTATTTTACCTACTAGGCATGGTGGATTGTGCATTGGATACTGTAATGGAGAAGTCAATGAGGTTTTTGTATTTGGGAAAATAAAATGATTTTATATCATGAGATGACAAAATATTTTGTATTTTCATAGTAACTGAGGATGATAGGAAACACAGATAACTAAAAATGGATGATTTTAACTTAGCAAATCTTATAAATACAGATTCAGGGTTTGAAATGACCATATAAAACAGGCATTTGAGGTTTTAATATGCATTTTAGAACCATGGAGAATTTCCAGATGATTGAAAGAAAACTAAATGCTATTGTATAAAAAAAGGGAAATGCAACGAGCCCTGAAATAGAAATCTTATCCTTTTTATTTTTTCCTAAGATCTTCACTCTTGTCCACCTACTAGATTTTCAACAAAATTAATAAAAGAAAGCACTAGTCAGAACTTAAGACAAAATGAGTGTTTTCATGTCACCTACTTCAAACTTAGTTCAGCATAAGGGTTCAGCTACTCCCTGGGCTCCTCTCTTGTTGAGTAAGAGATGGAAACAGCTCTACACCATGACTGTCATCTTAAAACAAGTGTCTAAGCACATGGGCATAAACACCTTTTGGACACTCCTCTTCCATTGCCTAGAGACTAGACAAACAGCTTTATCCAGTGCCTTACTTGCAGATGGTAATGTAAGGTTATGAGAGATGAATAGCGGGCTCCTGTGACAGTGATAATACTGTGTCATTTAAAGCTATGAATCCCTTCTGTTCACCCTGGATATCTGTATTTCTTATTTTGTGTCCTAAAAGAGAAAAACGCTTAAAATTATCCTTCTTAAGAAGAAAAAAGACTGAAGATTAAAAAATTTTAAAAAAAAAAAAAAACCAAACAAGTCCAATCCATGAAAAGTTGGTGCCATGAAATTTTATTTTCTTGAAAACAATGTATCAAACTGGGAAAAGAGCAAAACAACCATTAAAAACAAGTCAAGAATTATTACTCAAGTATGCAGAGCTTTCCTCAAGGGCCTGAAGCATACCTCCTTTTCTAAATACAGTTTTCATATTTACTGTGCTCTATTAAGCCAAAAGCACTGAAGAACTAGCAGATAACTACCCAGTGCTAGGATATCCATGATGAGAGCTTCGTATGATTTTCTTTTTCAATACATTATCTAAACATTAAACTCATATTCCAGGCATGGTTCTCTAAGTTCAGTGTAAATAACTGCTTGGTAGTAAGCTGGGGTGAGAGAATATGGTCTTGTACAAATGACTATACAAGTAACGTCTCTAAGTATCATTCTGTGTTTAGCAGGTTACAAAATTTCATTCCAGAAAAGGGATATGTTCTTGTTGTTCCAGCAGTGCTTTTTAAAACAAAACAGTAACTTTACCAAGGCCTGAGGGTTATAAAAGCCTTGATTTATTATAAATGGGAAATCAGATTTAACCTGAAGTGAACAAATGCTTTATATAATGTGAAGGGGATCCCTGTGACTTAAAGCCTGGGGCTTCTTAAATCAAAATCTGATGAGCTCTAACGGCTTTGATATAGCCTCCTAATGTCTCAACTGTTGGAAAAAGCCTCAGAGAAAGGTCAATTCTACAAAGATCCTCTTACAATTTTTCTGAGCCTCTCCACCTGCTCTCATCCTCCTTCTCCTAAAGACACTAAAGCCACTCAGCTTTGTAGCAGCTTTGGGTTTTCATGACAGTTGCTGTAGTCTTATGCTGTGAGTTTGCAGTGTGTCCAGATATCTTTTTACATCCTACTGAGACTCTGTTCCCTCCTCCTGCATCAGCAACAGGTGCCCTAAGTAATTCTGAGGAGATTTCCAGTACTGCAGGATGGTAAGTTCTTGGTCATGATGTCAAAATTTGCTAACACAATTAAGAGAGACCAAGATTCCTGAATCTGTCTTTCAGATGATCGACTTTTGCTTGGAACTTTCTATTTGTGCTATTACACTACCAAGTGAGTTTTAAGGAAGTATTTGACTAAAGAGGAAGAATGACAAGGTCAGGGTTAATAGTGTCAATGTAGGTTTCATAGTGTAAATGCAGTAGTTATTTTTAAGCATAACCCTGCATCCATAGAATTGAATAGCAAATGCCTGGGGAATGGATATAGGTACCAAAGTCAACTGTTAGCTGCAACTTTTTCATGTCGAAAATGACTTAGTAATTGGATGAATACTTCCTTTGATGAGATCCATGATTTTCTATTCAAAACACAAAGCTCTACCCCACACCTCTCCTTCTGGGATAAGAAATGCTTTTATTGGCAAATAGCTGCTGCAGGAAATGGTAGGGGGACTCTCAGCAGGGGATTGCTGCTTTTTGGTCTTTTTTTTTGACAATACAGTTTTTATAGGCTCAGAAGTCTGTAAATCCTTACAAAGTTACGCCACTTCTTATGTAGTATGAAACACTGCCTTTTCATACTTCCTCCAGATTAGACATGTTTGCTGTGTATTTGTCCTGCTGACACATAGTCACCTGTGTATAAGAAAGCTGAAGCTAGAGCATGTGGTGCATAAGAAAGTGGCCTCAGTAGGTGCCTAGTTACAGAATAGGACCAGATGTTGTCCTACAGAGGACATTGTGGTTACACAAGTAAAGGAATCATGCTTACAGTGGCTGAGGATAGAGTAGAATATTGCTGATGGGGAAGAATGTTTTGAGTCCAGGCAGGGCAGTTGAATCCAAAAGTCTTCAGATGATTGACAGCCTTAATGGGAGCAGTCTGGTGGTTGGAAAATGGTGGCTAGAGAGAAAAGCACGATGGTTTCTCTGTGATCACAATTTGTTAGTAGGGGGTCTCATACAGGAACAGTGCAATAGATGGAAAAGTTGAAAGAAGTAACAAGAATTGAAAGCAGAAATGAGGAAGGAGCAGAATGGTGATATAAACTGCTGTCTTTACAGTAAAATGGGATCCTGGAGAATAACCTGTTTTCATAGATTTTCTACTAGAACTCCCGAAATACAGTCAAACACCT
Organism: Psittacula echo; assembly: GCF_963264785.1. Taxonomy (NCBI): domain Eukaryota; kingdom Metazoa; phylum Chordata; class Aves; order Psittaciformes; family Psittacidae; genus Psittacula; species Psittacula echo. The sequence goes on along the minus strand of NC_137739.1, from coordinate 65,476,908 downwards.
GCAAAAATGAAAGGTGCCAGGAGGAAGCGAAAATGCTTTTTGTTGCTATCTTCTACTTTCATGTGCTTGATAACTTTGTAGCTGACTCCTGCAAAGCTTAGCTCTGGCAGCCAGGGCTTTTTAATACCATAATAGACAAGTTAACTGACAATTTTACAAAAAACATTAACATTGCAAATATAGAGATTAGCAAGTTTGGCAACTGTGATAGAGGTTGTACTGTTGCACTCAAACCTTTCTGCCCTGAATTTCTGAGTACAGTACTAAAATTCAACAGTACAAATATTTAAGCATAAACCAAGTTAAACAGGGGGAGATCTTGAATGAAAACCTTCTCATCAGGACCATGTTGTACCAGGAGAGAATTTTTAAACTCAAAGTAAAAGCTCTTAACCAAAGTGACTTTATACAAGTAATTAAGGATAATCAAAGGGCAACATCAATAGGTATAAAAGTACAGCTTATTACAGCATATACTGCATAAGACATTCCAAATTGTATTAAACTGGGATACTAAGAATTTTAAAAAAACACAAATTGTTTCACAGGGAAAGGATATGAAAAGTAAGTACAAGCAAGGTCTGGAGACGTATCTTAGACATGACATTAAAAGGAACTTTGAAGGCAAAATTTTATACATTGATTGTCATGGTTTAGTCCCAGCTGGCAACTAAGTACCTCACAGCTGGTGTGGGATGGGGAGGAGAATCAGAAAAAAGTAAAATTTGTGGGTTCATATAAGAACAGTTCAATAATTGAAATCAAGTAAAATATAATAATAACAATTATAATAATTTAAAGAGGGGAGAGAAAGGAATAAAACTCAAGAAAAACAAGAGATGCACAATATGATTGATCACCACTCACTCACCCATCCCATCCACCCCAAGCAGCAATTGGTGGCTCCTGGCCAACTCCCCAAGTTTATGTAACAAGTGTGATGGGGGCATGGAGTATCCTTTTAGCTAGTTCAGGTCAGCTGTCCTGTCTGTGCTCCCTCCCTGGTTCCTGTGCTCCTCTTCACTGGAAGAACACTGGAAACTGAAAAGCCTTTGACTTAGGGTAAGTACTACTTAGGAACAAATAAAACACCTGTGTGCTATCAACATTATTCTCATACTAAATCAAAAACAGCACTGTATCAGCTACTAGGAAGAAAATTAACTCCATCCCAGCTGAAACCAGGACAATGATTTAGCTGGGATTTCAACAAATTCTGTAAAGACAAGCATATAATAAGTCTGTGAAGTGATCAGAGTAGGAATAATTTTTTAGCACCCAGTTAAGGCACACAGGGTAGAAAGCCTAGGAACATAGCTGTTAAAATATCACAAGCATCTGTCAATCCTGTCTTGTCTGCTGTGTCCATTGGCCGCTTTTCCTCTCTCTGTTAATGTACCTTACAGCTCTCTCTAATTGTATTTATTGTAGGAAGACAGATGGTCTGACTTTTCAAAGATATCTATTTCCCTTATTATATCACAGTTGGGGAATCTGCTGGTAGAAGGAAGAATTTCTGTGTAAAACAGTCTGAATGAGATTCATTACTAAATAAAATCTCTTCTGACAGTAGTAACACAAAATCAGACCTTACCCTTCTGAGCTAGGAAAAACCTTGAACACACTTTCAAACTTGCTGGAGTCCTCCTTCCCTATTAAGCTTAACATATGCTAAACTCTTCCAGTTAATCAGTAGATACTACCATCCATTCTCATTAGACAAAATCAGTTCCCTGGGAGATATCCCTATAAACTGGTGATCCTAATTAAACTCTTTCCAATTAACTTGCTCTTCATGGTGGTTTTAACATTATCTCACTTAAATCCACTCAGAGACTTTTGCTATCCTGTGTGTGACTTCAGCAGCACTTTCCCTACAAATAGGGGTTGAAGAATGCATTCCAGAAAAGGGATATGTCTTTTGGAGATATGTCCTGGTTTAAACCCTGACAAGATGCTAGTTTGCAAAGCACTTCCTGATATTTCAAAGTGTGAGGTTTGAATGGCAAAATGCTTTACCTGGATGTGAAGAACCATAGCCTCACTCGCCAATTCCCATGTATGGTTGTCTTATTGCCTTCAGGGACTCCAGGCTTATTTCTCCCAGGCATCTTCACCTTTCCCCATGTCATCAGGTTTCCTTCCAGAGCAGACCTCTCCAGCTGCTGTATGCTCATGAAGAAAAATTACAGCTTAGTAATTTTCATCCAGACAGTGTTGTATGTAAGCCTCTGTTAAACGTGTTGTATCCAAAACAACAACTATTAAGAATAGTAGCCATTACTCATAAGGGACTGGCTTTAAGCTTGCAGCCTGAAACTCAAACCTTTTTGCCTGCTTGGCCATAATGAAGCATGAAAAATGTTTTCCAAGACAGAAAAGGACATTTCTGTACATTTGCCAACCCTCCCCCCCAACTCTCACATTTGTTTTTCAACCCCATCTTCCCTCAAAAAAATAGTTGATGGATTTAATTACATATATTGTGTTTTTTTAACAAGTGTAGAAGTCAAATAATTCAAAAAGGTAATCTACAGGATTAATTTCTTCATGATGACTGAAAAATCACCTCACATTTGGCAAAAAAAAAAAAAAAAAAAAAAAAAAAAGAAAGAGGACAATTTAAACATATTTTTACAAAAGCCAAAATAAAGGGCAAGTAAATCTTGTATTTCAGGTGTCAGGTTAACATGAACATGTAACTGGAAAAATACATGAACACACTGAGTACAGACCAACTAACACTCTACCAAAAAGGCATACGATTTAGGCCAGTAATTTTTTATCCTTCATTTCTTGCAGAAGATGCCTTCTGTATTTCATCAAGCAAGTACTGAATTAAGAGGGACAGAGTACTCTTACTAGTGTAAGAATGGACTTGTGGGATGACAGATTTGGAAGAGGACAGATTTGGAATTTGATAGACTTGGAAAGGTAGACACAAAAGCTTTCACCTCCTTCATCTTCCTTATCCTCTGCCAAGTGTACGGGAAGGAAGGAGGGAGACCAAGGCAGTTCTTGTAGGAAATGGTCAGCCACATGGCAGTGGGGGGAGATGAAGCTCCATGCTCCAGAGGAGTAGGGGAAAGAGGGTAGAAGCCCAAGATTCTTGTGTGGATCACCCTTGAAAAACTCCTTGCCTTCTACTCCATCATCTTCAGTTCTTCCGAAATTCCAATATGACCTACCTCAGTGAGATGTTTGGTCAGTTTTGTCACTCAGATATGAGGCTGTCTTCTAATTCCCAAAGAGAAAGAGTGAATAAAAAGATTGGCTTGATGGTGGCTCTTCTCTCTTATTTCTCCAGCTTCCTTTTTAACAATCTGCTATTCTCTCCTCCCAGTAATATCCTGACTGTGAGGAAAAAACTTGTTACCTGGTCAGCCTGGGAGGAGAAGACACCAACGGAAAAACAGATACACAGACACTTTCACTGGAGAATAAAACTCATGAGAGACATGACAGCAAGTTCTATGTCTGAAATCAATTGGGGAGGGGAAGGAAAAAAACCTAACGAAAACAAGAAACAAAGCAAACAGCAAAGAGAAATTCACAAAAGAACCCAAAGATTATTTTGACAGGAGATACTACAAAATTTGCATACATTATAGATGTTCCTCAGCCAACACATATTATTGGTCTTCATGAAAGACTGGAATTCTATTAACTAATTTATAGATGAGGTTATATTATCTGATTTATCATTACCTTTATACTTTTAAGTCTATGACTCAGTCAACTTTAGATACCCTTCTTCCAATAATAGAGTACGCATTGTTCAAATATTTGCTTATACATAAAGCTTTTCATAATAAATGGGCTAAAATTGTTCTTTTGTTGTAGTTTAGCAGAGAACAGATGCATCAGTTCAACAGCCTCGTGGTTTTTCTGCTCTTCAAGGAAGAGTTTGCTGCAGAAAGTATTATTGAATTTCTGTCTGAAATTACCCCCTCAGGCCACCACTAATGTAAACCTAATAGATAAATCCCTCACTTTTTAGGACGCACCACAAAACAAAGAAATAAGCACTTATTGTGAATTTCAGTAGCACGAATAAAGCTTTTTTGGGGAAAACCTTGCAACACAGCTTTAACAGCTCAATCTTAAAGTAGCAGTAGGGCAAGGAAACAGAAGGAGATTCCTTTAGCAGGGAAAAAAAATTACATTAAGTTGCAGAAAAGACAATCCCAGTGCTATATTAATTTCCACAGGGATTTACACTTCATTAGATGTGCAGATAATAACCAAGGTAGTCCAGATGCTTTTCAGAAACCTTTGATTCCCACCGTTTTACTGTCTTTACATTTGCTGCCTTTATTTATTGTTTGTAGAACTACACAGATCAGAATTTATTATTATTATTATTATTATTATTATTATTATTATTATTATTTAAAGTGCTACTAAGCAGTCCTATAAACCTTTGAATGACCTAGGAGACTGTCCAGCTCACCCACTTTTTACTGAAGTGGCTCATTCCATCAAGGACTGAGAAGATAGTCAAAGCTATTTTGGTACCAGATGTATCTCCAGGGCTGAGGATTTCTATAGTGACATAAAAGCACTCAGATACTCTATGTGGGAAATACACAATACAGAAGCCTCATGTGCAACTTAAGCTCTGCAATGATGATTAAAGGGGCTTGAAGGCAAGAGTAAATAGAGCTTTGTGCAGGCTCTTTGCACCTGCATGAACATTAATTGCTTAGGCTTGTTTACTTTTCCTCTCACAGCCAGAACCTAGAGATAAGCTTCCACTGCAAATCAGCTTGAATAAAGCAGCCTGTGCCAACAGCAGAAGGAAGTGAGCCCATGAATGTGTTCATTTTACTTTGCAGGCATGAACAGTTCATTATTACAGCCAATTATTCCACTTCTTCTCCAACCAAACACTAAGCAAAGCATGAAAATTAGAGCTTCAAAGTTGGCAGTGCGCATCCTTAAACAGAATGGGATACCAAGCAGATGACTGGTGAATCCAGGAGAAATGTCATAGCGTTAGCTTTCCAAGATGTCTTCAACAGCTAAAGACAAATTTTCTCCAAAAATAAAAAAAGAATGGGCTAGGGGGGATGGGATAACATAGACACAACACATGAATGGACACGATGCAATCAAATATCTAAACAAACTGGTTAACCCTGGATATATATCTTCATACTCATTATGTCTAATTATCTGCACTGGAAATGTGTGATGTGGAAGTCAACGGTATGCACCTAGGAGTGCTTACTGGCAACCAGAATAAAGACAATAAAGTTGTTATTGTATTTCTGAGCTGTGACTGACAGCATGTCAGAAACCCAGCTCTAACCTCACACATGCCCTGAGATCATAGAATCATAAAATAGTTTGGGTTGGAAGGGAGCTTTAAAGGTCATCTAGTCCAAACCCCCCAGCAGTAATCAGGGACATCTTCAACTACATCAAGCTGCTCAGAGTTCAGTCTGACCTGACCTCGAATGTTTCCAGGGATGTGGTGTCTACCACCTCTCTGGGCAACATGTTCCAGTCTTTCACCACCTGCTGGCCAGCATATTTTGATGCAGTGAGGGATACAGTTGGCTTTCTGGGCTGCGAGCTGACTTTGTTGGCTCATGACTAGCTTTTCATCCACCAGTATCCCCAAAAAGAGCAGCATAGGAACATTATTATGCTATTGCAAAAGTTAATGGTGCATCCATAAGCTGAATATTGTGTATGCAGCTTAGGTTTCTCCATCTCAAAAAAGATATAGGAGAAATAATAAAATAGAACTCAGAGCAACAGGATTAAACAACTGTGGAGAGTGTTCCATGCAAACTGCAAATACACAAACGGGACTCTCCAGCTTGTGGAAGAAATGGCAGTGAGACAAAGATGTCAGGAAAGACATCTGAAAAGTCATGGGAAAGCAAGGAACAAGCAAACAGGAATGATTTCTCATTCCAGCCAGTAAAAGAACCAGAGGACATTAAATGACAGGAGCAAGTGACAGATTCAAAACAAAAAAGGGGAGATACTTATGCACACAGCACCTAGTTAAAAATCTTCTTGCCACAGGATATTACAGATGCTAAAATCACATCTGGATTAAGAAAGTGAGAAGAAGACACTACTTAGATGTAGTATCCACCTATAAGTAAGGAAGTCCTTAAATTGCAAATTACTAGAGGCTGAGAGGATATTCTGTGAAATTACAACTCCATGCATGCTCTGTTCTTGTACACTACTCTGGGCACCTCTTGAACAGGTAGTAGGCTAGATGCACTTCTGGCCTGACTAGTAAAATTCTTCTGTTGTTTAGACCTTTTATTGGTTTCAATAAAATATTCAGTTTGGAAAATGTAAGCTGATGTAACCTAGAAGCCAGAAGGGTAAACTATGAAAACAAAATAAATCTGATAGAGGAACAGCTTATATTTCATTCCTTATTGGTTAGGTACATTATAGGATATTTTTATATCCACCTCCCACAGTTTTTCCTGCTCCACCCTTTTCCACATAGCCCATTAGCAAACTGCTACTCCATTTATACTGTGGGACTCAGCAGTCAGTTGGAAGCTATGTCCAGCTATTTGCAAGGGGGAAACCCATGGGTAAATGTATCAGTAAAGATTAATCAGAGTTTGGATATGATTCAGAAACATCCAAGACAGACAGATACCCACATTGTGCTCTGCAGGAGTGGATAACTTTAACTGAGTAGAAACAGAGAATAAAGATAGAAGATCTTCTATAAGACTAGTAGAAAAGTTCTGTTTAAACTGTTTTTCAGTGGAAAATTAGCAAGTCTGATGCTTGATCTCCAATAGGATGATGGATTTTTTTTCACAGAAAGTGTCAGATTTTTAATGGCAAACTTCAGCTTTTCATTTAGAAAGTAATTAAAAGGTATTTAGTTTGTAACTGCAAACTCAACTGAACAGTCTGTGTCAGAAATGGCACCAAAGTATCTCAGGAATTTGTCATTTGCGTCCTTGTCTCGCTGACATGTCTGCATCATCTGCCCTGAATGAACAACAGTTCCCATGAGGTAGAGCAGTGATTCAAAGCAAAATAGACTACAGAATACGTCAACAGCCCAGGGATCCCACTTCACAAAGCAGAAGCGTGCAGGAGCTATCTACACTATAGGTCTCTGGAGGAAACTCTTCTGAAAAGACATTCTGGGCAAAACCAGGGAGTTCACCTCTCTTCCTCATCCTTCATTTTTGCAGCATAACTCCTGAATCTGTGCAAGCCTATATGATTTGCCAGTGATAATAAATAAGCTTTTGCTTAAAACTTTGGGTGCAGAGGTTGAGTGAAAAGCAGTGGCAGACTTAGGAAGAGTTAGGAGTGTATCTAGCAAGATTTCTCCGCAGTGATTGAGAGTCACAACAACTAAGCCTTTTAGAGCAAAAGCTGTGCTTTGATGAAGCTTTAATCCTATTACACCTTGCTATTTTAATGTAATATGAAGTCATAAATGTCAACAGATTTGAATCTGGAAACACCTAACATTTCAATATGCTGAGACAAATGTTTTTGGTTTAGGTATTATTCTTCCCTACCATCAAGTTCTAAATATTACAATTGCTTTTTCCAAACATTGCCCTTCCACTTTGCTTTACTAGTTGGCATTTAGGTGCTAAATAGTAAGTAGAATTCAGTCCACTGAGTCTTGTCACATTCTGCAGTTTGAACAGAAGTAGCTGAAGCATCGTTCTTTAATAGTGGCATAAGCCCTTGTATGAGCAATAAAACCTGCCACTATATGAGTAAGCTAAATGCTATTAAAATGAGGAATGAGCTATTCCTTTTTATTTGTTCAGCCTTTCCCGGTGCTATTCCCACAACCCAATTTAAATCACCAGCTTGTATTCTACTTAAGTATCTATGTGCTTGAAATACACAGATGTCTGCATAAAAGCCCTTCAGAATGGGCTGAAGGGCCATTTGCCTCTAAGCAAACTGTTAAAGAATTGAAATGGAGCTGAAATACAGAACCAGGATTAATCCCCATGTTCTGAAACAGCTCTTAAGAGAATTTGCTAGGTAGTTTAAGAGATCATCCTGTTTTCAGCCCCATGCTTCTGCTTATCCATGAGAAGTTGAATCCAAGACTGACCAGTCCCCCTAGACTGTAATTCAGAACAATAATGTTCAGATCAAAAGCATCTTGATTAGATAATCTAATTAAAAGGTACATGGAACTGGTGGTGTAGCAGATTTTTTTCCTCCTATGAGGATGAAAAAATCTCCGAATTTACCTTCTTTCCAAAATTAAAGGCAAACATTTACTTCCATTGACATGTTTATGTCCTATTAATTCGTAACTACAAGGATAGCTGAAATCCCAGCCCTGCTCTGACACGGTTCAAGGAGCTAAAATTACTTTCAGCCAAATGTCCCAGGATATAAACTGTGAAAGAAGTCAAATATATCTCACTGGAGTTTGACTGGGTGATCAAATATGGATCTCCAAGGTCTTAGCTTTAATATCAGTGGAAAAGAGGAGGAGAAGAAGGGAGAAGAAAGAGAGAAAGAGCACATAAGCGAGCACAGCAGAACAACTAAATAATCAAAGAATAAGATGTCAACCAAAGTCTGTAACTCATAGCTAATTTCAAATGAGCACATCCATGTGCTGTATGTCATCAGGAAACAGAAGGTTGCTCCAGGCCTTACCTGTACAGGAAGATTTTTTAGCTCAAGTCTTGAGTTTTAAAGGTCCTCTGCTCAGTCTCTGATTTATTAGGGCATATGCTAAGGAATGGGCCTAATTGGGTAAGAAATGGCAAGAAAAAATAGAGCTAGGATAGTAATTTTCTGTGGATAGCAATGTAAATCTAACAAGTTGCCCTGGGTTGAGCTGTAGCAGTTATTTTTCTCCTTCTTAGTAGCTGTGTTTTCAACTTTAGTCTGAGAACAATGCTGATAACACACCGATGGTTTTAGTTGTTGCTAAGTAACGTTTTCTCTGATCAAGGACTTTTCAATCTCATGCTCTGTCAGAGAGTGGGGGAAGCTGGGAGGAGGCAGAGACAGGACACCTGACCCAAACTAACCAAAGGGGTATTCCATACCACAGCACGTCATGCCCAGTATAGAAACCGGGGGGAGTTATCTGGAAGGCCCACATTGCTGCTCAGGTGGGGCTGGGTATCAGTCAGCAGGTGGTGAGCAATTGTATTGTGCATCATTTGTATTTATTGTTTTCTTTTCCTTTTCCTCTTTTAGTTTTATATTCTCTCCCCTTGTTATTTCCCTTGTCATTATTATTATTGGTGGTAGCAGTAGTGGTTTTGTGTTATACCTTAGTTACTGAATTCTTATCTCAACCAGCAGGATTTACATTCTTTAGATTCTCCTTCACATCCCTCTGGGAGCTGGGGGGGGGGGGGGGTGGAATGTGCGAGTGTGAGTGAGCAGCTGCGTGTTTCTGAGTCACTGGCTGGGCTTAAACCATGACACAAGTGAATTCTTAAATTTTCTAAGTTTCTTTTGCTGCTACGCACCCCATCATTTCAATGCAACCAGCTTAATCTACTTGAAAGTCACCCAGTGAGATGAGATCTGCATAAAAAATATCCGTTTTTTCATTCCCTCCCCACAAAACCAAGAGATATAACTCTGAGCTGTATTTAAAACTCAGAGGAAGAGCTGAGAAATTGTTTATTTCATAGTGATGTGAAGCCTGGAATAACATTTCCCATGATATAAGTATTTTCTTCCACAATTCTTCCAATACAATAGAAAAGGTAACTAAAATCCAGTAAATGGAAATGTGGAATACTGCTTAGGTTGAAACTAATTCACTGTCTGGGTTGAGAACAGCTACATACAACCACAGTTAGAAGTGTAACAGAACACAAGTTTATTTCTTTTCTTCCTTACTTGTTACTAATTTTTATCAAAGTATCTATTGAAGAGGCTTTCTACACAGAGCAGGGAGTGCAATTAAAGGAGATTGCTTAGTCACTACAATGTCACCTTGAGATAAGCGCACAGAAAAATCCACACAGTTGTAAATGGGATATGACCCGCATCATTGACAAAAAAGCTCAACTAGTACTAACTTGCAGAAGCACTCAAATGGTTATCATTAAAGAGTAAAATTAATATTTAGAAATACACTTTTTTGAGAGATACCTTAGAGGCAGAGTAATATCAGATTTGTACATGCAAATCTGACTTTGGTTTTTGCAGCAGAATTCAGGGATATTGAAATTATTCTGGATGGACAGAATTCAGGGGAAGTAAGATAACTGTTTAACTGAACTAAATTCTAGAACCTGGAACGTGAAAAAGGCCTGAAAGATCTCAAAATCAAAGATACAAGATTGTGCACAATGAATTAGAGGGGAAAAAAAATGTATAGAGGAGTTCTGAGATTAAATGAGGAACTGCTTCCCAGGTAACATTTTGTATAAACAGCGCTTCTGAAAGGATTGGAAGGAGAAACCTGTATTTCATAAAGCACAGAAATAAAGTAAAAGCTGCCAAAACTCAGGATGAGCTTGACTTCACCAGGGAAAGTAAAACATTCAGCAAAAGGAACTTTTTCTGTGTAAATATTAGGACAAGAAAAAAATAAGTTGTTTAAAAGGACAGTGGAGAAATTGGTGGTCAGAATAGCCCAAAAAGAAGTTCACATTGAACAAAGTGAAAATAATGACTTGTACAAATGAAGATATGAAATAGAAAATTACTACGTGGAAGCAGGATACAATCATGCTAACAGAAAAGGCAACTGAACCACTGACATTCTAGGGAACCAAGAATGCAGTTTTATGGTCAGAGAAAGCAATTTAAGGCCTTTTTTGCAATCAGTGATCACTTGTCCTGCATCAGTTGCAGCAAATATGCTCCCATGGTGGGAACTGGAAAGCATATGGGAGAATGGATGCCCCTGGGTCATAGAAGCAAGAGGAAATTTTGCAGCACGCACTGCAAGTCTGGCAAAGGGCCAGACTCATCCCGCCTAGCCAAGTAACCCAATTTAGGAACATGAAATTCTCATGTTCCTTCTGTAGTCAACAGGGAAGGACAGACACTCCCAGCATCAGTTTAACCATTAATCGGTTTCTTAGAATGACTGGCTGTGTTACTCCAGCAACTACATGAGCAGCAAGGCCCCGGTGCTTCAAAAGTTTACTCGAGTATGTGGCCACCCATAGTCAGGACAAAGCTATGGTCTCGAACTAATGAAAAAAATCTGTTACAAATAAGTGATCACCCATTGGAGTTGCCAGAAAAGAAGAAAATTCTGGCTTGATTATTCAATCATAGCTGGAAAAGTAATTTGGTTTCAGATGTCCCTTGTGAGGCATTTTTAGAGAACAAGACCATGATGAGGCCATCTGGAATACAATATGCAGTCCTGGGCACCCAGATGCAAGGAAGATTAGTTCAGTCTGTAACAGGACTACAATGATCGAGGAAATGAAGAATCCGTCTTCTGAAATGAGATTAAAAGATGCTGTCTTGTTTACCCTAAGAGAATAAAGGTTGTGAGGATTCTGATTGCTTTCTATAAGTTCATCACTCTAAGTTTCTATAAACTTAGCAGAAGCTAAGAGCTGTTTAAACTAAAGACACTGCTGCTACAACAACAAATGGATAGACACTAACCATTAATAAATTTATCCTGAATATTAGACAAAGGCTGCAGATCCCCGGAGGGCTAGAACAACTTTTATTAGGGGCAGCTAAACTGCTTAGCTACATTGATGCTAATTAGTTTACATTTAGGATTTACAGCACAGCTGCCAGCACTAGCAAGGATTGTGACTCTAGCTCACAGAGTCATTTCTAGCACAATGCACCGTTAGCCTCAAGCATTTCTCTTTGTGAATTGAGCATTTTCTCTGCATTGCTCTGTATTCAATGCATTTATACATGTAGTGCCAGATTTTCAAAGACCTTTGTGCCTCACAGAGACAAATTTTCAGAAGTGGTCTGCATTTGCAGGGCTACTCTCCTTGGATATATGTACTTGAGTGTGTTGACCATTCAGCAGATAATAACTTTTCTTTCTTATCATATACTCTTTCAGGCATCATGTTCTGTGCCAGAAACTGAGAGCTTACAACTAAAATAATCTAAGCCAAAGAAAAAGGGTCCTTGTTTCCTTGATATTTAGTAGAAGTCAGGGAGTCAGCTGAAATCTGACAGGCTGCAGGCTGAGTCTGGCTAAAGCAAAAGTGACAGGGGCTGGCTGTTTGCAAAGAGGAGTTGGTGTGAGAGAAAGCAAAGCAATGATGAAGGCTAAGAGTAGATACTGTGAGTTACCAGCACAGAATTTGATAAAGGCTTTTATCCAAAGACATAGAAACAGGGCCTAAAATAGAACATAAAAGGTAATTTCTCCTCTTCTGAATACTACCATTTAATCACATTTTTAGGTAAGCATCAACATCTCCATGACAGCATCTCCTGTGCAAGGCAGCAGCCTCCACCCATCACTCTTTGAGCATTGTTCACACAAAATGTGTACATGTTAGCTGATGTATTAGAAACATTGCAGATTTTCCACCATGTGAAGAGGTCTGAGAATTGTGTGTCTTTGGCAAGAGTCATCTTTTAAGGATGAATCCAAAGGAATAATGCAGATATAATAGCTCGAATCCTAAAAGGTTTTCTTAACAAGAACATAGGATTTAGCTGAAGTATGTTTAGGCGGTTGAGGCTTACAGTGATCCCCACTGACACTGGGATCTCTTAATTTTTTTTCTCTGCATGGCATTTTGCTCTCAACTGTCATCGTGGTCTATGAATAAGGCTCCCAGGCACTACTGCAATATTGGGGAATATAATAACATCCCAGCAGCAAATTTCTATTCACTTCAGTGTGTGATTGTCTTTGCAGTGCTTGTATATGTCATAACACCATATGGAACCTGGACTTTTTCTTCCAGTATTACTGTCATAATTGACTTTAATTATTTTTAATTCTTCCTAAAGGGCAAAATACATTTTATTTGTCCTGATCTCAAAAGGCATTTGAGAAGGCAGGAGTATTAGTTAGAAACTCATCACTCTCAGGCCATTCATTTTCCAGATTTAACCACTAAATTTCCTTTGTGCTCAACCTGAGGGAGCAGGAGCATATTCAGTACTTGTTAACCCTTGGTTTTTCATAGTTAGAAATACCAGAACAGTGGGGCATTCAGGGTCCTGCACAGATTGAGATACAGAGTAACTTCGAGTAACTTTGAGAATGGGACCTGATAGTAGCAATCATTGAGAACTACTGTTGCATATAATTGAGGAGATGAAAAATGAATATTCTGACTGGATTTTCAGTTCTGACTCTTATCCAGCAGTTTCCAGTAGTCAGGAGGTGGCAGCCTCTGCAATCACTACAGAAACAGCCAATCATTTTTTTTCCCCCGTTTCAGAAGAATGGAAAAGTGCCTTTAAAAATTAGATTTGGGAGAGGAGAGGAGAGGAGAGGAGAGGAGAGGAGAGAGGAGAGGAATTAACATCACTGTTATGAAAAGGTTCAAGTTGGAGGGATTTTACTCACACACACACTCTGCTTTTTAATTTGGAAATTCCTGTTCATCCTCACAAGTTGCATGATAAAATGGTTCTCTCATCAAATCTGCTTTGACATAATATTTCCCAATGAGATTATTGGATTCTCATCCTCTTTTAAAAGAAACGTTGTGTGTCTCATTCATGTTATGAGCACAGAGTAATGTTTTTCAGTTTTAAGCCTGGAAAGAAAATTCTATCTTAAAGCTCTGTTTTTTCCATTGCATTTTGAAATGCAGAAGAGTTTTCATGCTGACAATTTGAAAAATAATCTTTTAGAAACACATGAGTAGTGGAAAACTGACCTTAGAGGGAATCCTTTAATATATCTAAATGTTCAGGCCACTTTATTTATACAACACTAGAACAACAATGACAGAAATAAACATCTTCTAGAAATGTAGACATTCTTGAAGTGGTAAGAGATTATGTGAGTTTTGGTCTGTGATTTTCTGACTGAAGCTTAAAAGAAGCCATAACTCAAGCCTTTCTTCTGCATCTACATCACATTAACATAAAAAATACCAAACAATCAGAGTCAGGATGTACGGATCTGCCATGGCATATAGTTTAAACTCTTTTAAAGTTTTGCTTCCACCTCTTCCTTCCTATTCACAGAGCTCTTGAGCATCTTAACTTCCTGTTCTCATGGTGCTCCACATCTTCCAGACAATCTTCTAGCGTAGAGCTTAGATGTTCTTGAAATGTCTTTTCTGAGACTAAAAATGCAAATATGATTCAGCTTTCATTCTCCAAAATTAGGAGTCACCATCAGTTCTGCTTGATATTTAAAATATTGCTAGAGACAGCCACAAAGCTAGATGAAGATGAACGCATACTGTAGAAGTCCATTAGTAGGACTGTTTCCAACGATTGCAATTAGAATTAGGAATTTGTAAAAACACACCAGTGGAAAAGAGTGGTATAGATTGCAGTTACACAGCAGCAGACTGATATCACAGGACTCTATGTAATGCATAGAGAAGCTGAGTCACCTGTGGTAGGAACATTTTAGGCTGGTGCATAATTCAGGAGATTTTGTTCCTATAAAGAATACATTAAGGTTCTCAATTCTGACAGTGATAAATAGTGACAATTAAAATAGAATCATAGAACGGTTTGAGTTCTAAGGGACCTTAAAGATCATCTAATTTCAAGCCTCCTGTCACGAGCAGGGACACCTTCCACTAGAACAGGTTGCTCAAATCCCTATCCAGCCTGGCCCTGAACACTTCCAGGCATGGGGCACCCACAGCTTCCTTGGGCAACCTCTGCCAGTCTCACCACCTCCACAGTAAAGAATTTGAGTGGTGTGAATGCAGCACTTACTTGCTGGTGATGATAGAGGCAAAAAAGTCATTGAGTACCGCAACCTTCTCCATGTCCTGGATAATCAGGTCTCCTTTTTCCTTCTGGTAAGAGCTCACATTTACCCTAGTCTTCCTTGAATATTATCCAGCTTTCCTGGGCCCCTCTTTCCTCCAGGGCTTTATCCCATGGCACTCTATCATGCAAAGCCCTGAAAAGGCCATTCTCTGCTCTCCTGAAGTCCAGAATGCCAAGCTTGTTGTGTGCCCTCCTTGCAGCCATAATACTCCACCACTTCATGATCACTGCAGCCAAGGCTGCCCTTGAGCTTCATGTTTCCTGTCCCTTCCAGTAGATGAGAACAAAGTCTAGCATAGCACCTCTCCTCATTGGCTCCTTTGTCACTTGGAGAAGGAAGTTATCATCAATCATTCCAGGAACCTCCTGGTTTGCTTATGCCCTCCTGTGTTGACCCTCCAAGAGATATTGGGGTGGCTGAAGTCCCCCATGAGGAACAGAGCTGTGAACATGAAGCTGTTCCTATTTATCTACAGGGGACTCATCTGCTCAGTCTTCCTGGTCAGGTGGCCTGCAGCAGACCCCCAGTATAATGTCACCTGACTCTGTACTCCCTTTAATCCTGCCCCATAAACTCTCAGTCAGCTCCTCATCCATTCCTGGGTGGAGCTCCATACACACCAGCTGGTCACTGACACAGAGGACAAAACCCCCTCCTAATCTCCCCTTGCCTGTCTTTCCTGAAGAACCTGTACCGTATCATTCCATTCCATTCCATCACCCCAGTTACAGGAACCACTCCACCATGTCTTCATGATGCCAATAAGATCACAGCCCTGGAGGCTTGTGCACGTCTCTAAATCTTCTTGTTTATTCCCCATGCTATGTGCATTTGCATAGAGGCACTTATGTTGGGTCACCAATGAAGCTGACTTATTGGCTGGAGTGGCTGAAGTCCTTTGCACTGCACTTTAGGTGCTCTCCTGCTGACCTGAAATCCCTCTCCAGGCTCTAGGCATCTGTTGTTGCTGCTGGCATTAAAGTGGTAGGAGTGGGATGGATTTATCTTCCCCTCCTCTAGCAGCTTTAGTTTAAAGCCGTCTTCACTAGTTTGGAAAACGTATGATCAAAGACACTCTTCCTCTTCTCTGACAGATGAACCTCATCAGCCCCCAGCAGACCATGTTTCTCAAAGCAAGTTCCATCGTCTAAGTAGCTGAACCCCTGGTTGTGGCACCAGTCCTGTAACCATTGTATTGATTACCCAGATTTAACTGGCCCTTTCAAACCCTTTCCTTTGAACATGAAGACTGATGAAAAAAACTACCTGCACTCCAAAGTCCCTTACCACCTCTCCCAGGGCTCTATAATTATTTTTGGTATTCCTCAGACTCCTGGCTGTGAAACAACAGCAGCAGATATCAGCCAGTGGACTGTACAAGGCTTTGTGGTCTCTTTGTGACACCCCTGATATGAGGTACGCAGCACACCTCTCTAGAGAGCATGTCAGGTTGGCACATGGGTGCCTCCAACTCCTCAGGAGAGAGTTGCCTACTAGTATCACACATCACTGGCTTTTCTTAGTTGCACTGGTTGTTAAACAGGGAGCAGATCAGGCTGTCTTACTCAGTTCCAGTGTCTTTCCTGACGTGACAGGTCTTTCCAGTCTGCAAAGCAATGAAGCAGTTCTGCAAGGGCACTTTATGCTTTGGGGGAAGTCTCTGTACATGTTGTAGTTTAAAGATCTCACTGTTGGACTTCTATTTTTTATTTTCATTTCTCCTACAGTCCTCATGCTCCCATTCACCTTTATGTCAATGATATGACTCTAGGCCCAAAACAATGGCAGCCTTTCATCTTACTGAGGCTGATGTGGGGTGACCCCTACCAAGGCTTTCCCAGGGAACACTGGACAGACTCATATGGCCATTCAGAGCAGCCCACTACAGCTTAAAGCTTTCACAAAACGCTAAACCCAAGGAGTAGACATGCTGCTCCGGTAATCACCTTCTGCTACATGGACCAGTGAGACACCTCTAGGGGTTTCTTGCTACACTGGGTCACGCAGGGGACATGTACAGACTCAGCCTTCTTCAACTAGGTAACAAGCATCTCACAAACTGTTAGCCAGCTTTCTGCAGGATCTTTCTATCAGTTACAAATTGAAAAAAAAAAATGCATTCTTCAAACACAGTAATTTTTGATTGAAATGTAAAAGGCATGAATGAGATGGGTCAGATGAGTTGATGACAGTGGTCTTCTTGCTCATAGAAAACCCATTAAAAAACATGGTTTTTTTACTGGGTTAGCTACATTATTTATGAATGGCTGGATTTTCACACGAGACAGATTTAGAGAACCAGTAACCTGACACAGCACTTCCTGCCAATTCTTAAGTTTCATTTTTGTTAGCTATCAAATAGCAATTAGGACATTGCTTTCAGTCAACCTTCTGTGTCTAATCTGCTGGAAAATATGGACTTTGAAATCATGCCAGAGTGGTAGGAAGTGTTTCTGTACCTCCCAAGAGTGCCTAGTTTTATTACCACAACAGTTAGAACAGGCTGTGATGAGGTTTAAACAGCATAGATCTTCCATTGCCTGGAATGAAAGGTTTGCTTTTTTCCCCTCTTACCTACCTGTATTAAATTATACTGTAACACATTAAAAAATATCTATATTAGCTTGTGGGGTTTTTTTCCTACAGCTATAACAGGTACATTGAGAGGGAACCAAGCTGTAGTTTTGCTATTTTAAGCCATTAACTGGAGCTAGATTCTGGACCACACATACGGTAGGGACCTTTCCCTACCAGAGCAGGTTACAGAAAGGGATTTTTTAAAGTTTTGATTCACAATATATTTGACCTCCTCACCTTTATGCATCACTTCTACGACTTCTGATGAAACTTGAGAGCAGTGAAAAGGCTTTTTAGCTGTCAGGTTGCCTGAAGTTTAGCCTCTTAGTAGCCTTAAATATACTCACACATAGAGAAATAATTCTCTTATTTTGGAATGGCAGAACAGAGAGAATGCTTGTTAAGATTCAAGGCCAAAGCTAAAAATTAGGGTAAAAGAACCCTCTATACAATCAGAGATTTTGTCTAAAGCCTTGACTCAATTTTTTTATTACTAATGAAAATTAAGACAGCTCTTCAGTGTCCTTCTACATTAGCACATTTCTCTAAAGAAGAAGACCTCAGTTACTGAATAGGAGATTATATTTCTATTCTTAAAGCATAAAATGTTGTGACAGGAACATGTAGAAAACAGCCAGCATGTTAGATGTCAGTGCTGAAGGCAACTAGGACATGCAATATACTATGTTGTGTGGAGGATATGTTCAAACAGAACAATGTGGAAATACAAGGAAAACAGAATCCAATAAAGCAAGTCATAAACTAAAATTTGAGGACAAAGTCAGACTAATTAGATCAAAATTTTCCCTGATTTTAAATCATATTCCTAGAAATACTTTTGATCAACAGCAAGATGGAGGGTGGAAGAAATCAGAAGGCAAGCAACAGGAGGATTTTCTAGAGCAATGCTTTTGGGTCTGGCCTCCATCCTTTAATTTTGTGGTGGTATTCTCTGACAAATATTTCCCATTCCTTCCCAAACTTTATGATTATAAAGAGTACCCCGAAAGTTCTTTTCTGAGGTCTAAGCCATAAGCATCAAACAGCACTGTTTTCAAGCACAAGTCTATTCTTTTTCCTTCCTTTTCTGACAGGTTCGGGGCCTAACTTCCTGCACAAAATTTTTGTTTCCCATAGGCTAATAAAGTCTTACTCTTCAGAGTGAAAAAGTATTATTGGTTATGCCATCTAAATCTCATTTTCTAAATGCCAGAGAACAGTTTACCTTCCAGATCCACAGGCCTGTTCATATTTCCTTGGCAGGAAGGAATAGCTGCCAAATGATTTTGGCATCCATGATTGAATGACCATCCCTTAGAGAAAGGAAAAAAATCCAGATTAACAAAAGAGCAAATTAAAAATAATTAACTTCTTTAACATTGTGTGTTTACCAGGAAGTTCTGTGGTTTAGTTTGCTTCTGGGTCTTGGTTTTTTTTTCCTAGAAAGCTGTGTCTGAAAGTAGATTAAGCAGTAATTGACTTTCAGAGCAACGTCACTTGACAAACAGCACAGTAAAAAAGAAATCAAGTGTGTAAAGATTAGACTGAAAAACACATTACAGAGTTTCCACCTCTGATGCTACTCAGTGTAGCACCCAGATATATACTAAATGCTTCTGCTGTTCTACCTCAAAACTCAGGGTCAATAATACTGGGGAGATTTTCATCTTGCTTCTGTAGGCCTGTGTTTTCCAAATGTGAAGCAGCTCCCTCCTGATTATATTGTAATTGTCATGTTCTTACACCATGCAAAGCCACTATTGTAAGCAGTGCTCGAAAATACCTCCTTCTGACCTAACTGGGGTGATTCATGCCACTTCCCTTGCCACGTGGGACAGAAACCAGTTGATCATCGTTCCTCTTCATTTAGGTGCTCTTAGCAGAAGGTGGAGATCTTGTGACACACTTTGCTTTAAGCTAGAACATTCTTTTACTACCAATTGCAATCCAAATTCAATGAAAACTACAGAAAATGTTGAGCAATATGTCTTAGGGAACACTTGCAAAAAATACATTGTTTTAGAAAAGAGCAGCCTACATAAGCTTCCACCTAAGAGTCTTAAAAGAACTGGCTGAGCAGATTCCCACCTTCCTACTCCATGCTAAATTAAAAATACTTATTAATGTGTCAAGCTGATGTTTATTTTAAATAAGTCTCCGAATGCTGGGATTATTCTAAGAGGTGGAAAATTGCTTGTCTGCACCGGCATCCAAGAGATCAAGCATAGAATGGGGTAAATAGAGGTAGTACAAAACGCAAACTGATTGTTTATGACATTTAGCTACTAGAAAAGTAAATCACAGGAATATAAATAATGGAAGTCAACAGATTTTTATGAAAAATTGTTAAACAAACCACAAATTCTTTAGCAAAGCCAAACAGGTAGATATACGCAGATAGTAAGACATGACAAGTACCATATCATAGGATTGTGATTATAAACCTCTTGTGATACACCATCAAAATCAGTTAGTAATGGGTTGCAGAATTACTAAAAAGACACATTAAAAAAGTAGCAGGCACTGGGATATTTCCATTATGAAAGAGTACTTTCAGAGGACTGGATCAGGACAGCCCAGTGATTGGTACAGTTCTTAGTCTTAATCAGTGTTTCCAACAGTTTCTTTAAAGCAAACATGAAATTACTGCTGATAATAACAGATAAAAAGGATTAGCAACATTCTTAATTGTTAGAAAAAATCATTCAGGATGACCAGTCCCTTTCAATACACTGTGACCATTCAATCAAAACATGCTTTCCCACAAACACCTAGAAGCATAAAATGAAAGGTGCTTTGCAGACGATATAAAAAAAATGGAAAGAGTGAAGTGCAGGAAGGAGGGGGTCATACACTGGAAAGCAGAAATTCAGGAAAGGTCAGTGACTCTGAAAGTCAGACTGGCTGACAAAATCAACATGAGCTCCCAGCAGCATGCCACGACAAGAACAACAAAAATAGTATTTGTATAACCATGAAAAAAGTGAGTATATTAGAATAATAATTTAGCCACAGTTGCAGACAAGAGAAAATCCGGTTTGAAGACAGTGGATGAAGTTCTGATATTTACATTTTTTTAAAGGGTGTGGAAAATCACTCAGGCTGCCTGACAACTGAAAAGTGAGACTGACAATTAAAGAAGCTGCCTCAGCAAGAGACTGAAGGAACTCAGTCAGTGTAGTGAAGAAAGATGACTGACTTGTATAAGTGTCTTCACAGGGAAAAAATGCTAAATATCAGACAGCTTTATAATCAGACAAAGCAAGAATGATGACTACACTCAGGATCCAGACCTGTTCAAACGGGGGAAAGTGTTTGCAAACGCAGAGACATAGAGCTTCTGTTACCCAGGGAAATAGCATATTCTCTATTTCTTGAGGTTTTCTCATTAAAGCTGGTAACAAGTTAGAATCATAGAATCATTGAATAGTTAGGGTTGGAAAGGACCTTAAGACCATCTAGTTCCAACCCTCCTGCCATGGACAGGGACACCTCACACTAAACCAGGTCACCCAAGGCTTCGTCCCACCTGGCCTTGAACACCGCCAGGGATGGAGCATTCACAGCTTCCCTGGGCAACCCATTCCAGTGCCTCACCACCCTCTCAGTAAATAATTTCTTCCTTATATCCAATCTGAACTTCCCCTGTTTAAGTTTGAACCTGTTACCCCTTGTCGTGTCACTACATTCCCTGAGGAATAGTCCATCCCCAGCATCCTTGTAGGCCGCCTTCAGATACTGGAAGGCTGCTATGAGGTCTCCACGCAGCCTTCTCTTCTCCAGGCTGAACAGACCCAACTTTCTCAGCCTGTCTCCATACGGGAGGTGCTCCAGTCCCCTGATCATCCTCGTGGCCCTCCTCCAGTGTTCTTCCAACAGTTCCATGTCCTTTTTATGTTGAGGACACCAGAACTGTACACAATACTCCAAGTGAGGTCTCACGAGAGCAGAGTAGAGGGGCAGAGTCACCTCCTTCAACCTGCTGGTCACACTCCTCTTGATGCAGCCCAGGATACAGTTGGCTTTCTGGGCTGTGAGCACACATTGAAGCCGGCTCATATTCAGTTTCTCATCCACCAACACCCCCAAGGCCTTCTCCGCAGGGCTGCTCTGAATCTCTTCTCTGCCCAACCTGTAGCTGTGCCTGGGATTGCTCCAACACAGGTGTAGGACCTTGCACTTGGCATGGTTAAACTTCATAAGGTTGGCATCAGCCCACCTCACAAGCGTGTCGAGGTCTCTCTGGATGGCATTCCTTCCCTCCCAGCATATCAACAGAACCACAGAGCTTGGTGTCATTGGCAAACTTGCTGAGGGCGCACTCAATCCCACTGTCCATGTCACTGACAAAGATGTTGAACAAGACCGGTTCCAACACTGATCCCTGAGGGACACCAGTCATTACTGATCTCCAGCAGGACATTGAGCCATTGACCACAACTCTTTGTGTGCGGCCATCCAGCCAGTTCTTTATCCACCGAGTGGTCCACCCATCAAATTGATGTCTCTCCAATTTAGAGACAGAGATGTCATCTGGGACAGTGTCAAACGCTTTGCACAAATCCAGGTAGATGACGTCAACTGCTCTGCCCCTGTCCATCAGTTTTGTAGCCACGTCATACAAGGCCACCAAATTGGTCAGGCAGGATTTCCCCTTAGTGAAGCCATGCTGGCTGTCACCAACCACCTCCTTGTTTTTCATGTGCCTTAGCATGCCTTCCAGGAGAATGTGCTCCAAGATTTTGCCAGGCACGAAGGTGAGACTGACTTGTCTGTAATTCCCCGGGTCATCCATTTTCCCCATTTTTCCAATCAACTTACTGAACAACATCCATTTTTCCAATCAAATTACTGAACGTCTATCTCAGCTAGATTCACATTAGTTGCAAAATCCCTTCACGCTGCTCTTCCCTGGGAACAGTTACAGACCGAGAAAAACAAGCCTCCCATGAATTACCAGATTTACGTCTTGGGAGATATGGAGATAGAGATTCAGTCATTTCCTCTGCCAAACATGATTTGTATGCCATTGAGCTAGCTACTTAAAGTAAGCTTCATTTTACCTGATTTTAGGTATCTAAAAGCTAGTTCTCTATTTAGCATGTAAATGTCTGAAGCATTGTTATCCTCAACATCTCTGTCAATCAATGGAGAGAAACAGGCATTATTGGAAAGCTGTTCCTCTGACAATTCTCAAAATTTAAAAAAAAAAAAAAAATTAAAAAAAGATCACTATAAAATGAGGAATTTAATGTTTTGAAAAAATTTTTATGCTGACTGAAACAAGGAAGGAAGGTGACTGGCTTAGACTTAATGACACTCCAGACATATAAATAAAGGGAAGACCTGCCTTAGCCTCTGCTGAAGAGGATATTAATATTCATAAGCTGCTATGAAAATAAGACTTTAAACAATATAACTATGATAAATGATATCACAGAAATCACAGTGTTCAAATTTTTGCAAAGCTCTAGGGTGAAATAAAACTGAATTCTGAGATAGTATGGGACAGTATTCAGACTGTGAGCCAGATCTCTGAATGCCATGAAGGAATACTGAGGGTGTTGAATCCTTGTACGCTTTCCCTAATGGCAAATACAGCTGAAAAGATCTCTTTCTAAAACAAAGGGGTTTTTTTTCATTTTAAAGGGTTATTTTTCATCAGCCTGGCTTTCAAGATGACAAGAAAGTTGTGCCAGCACATCTGATGGGGCCATGAAATGCAGTGTGGCAGCAAAGGCCTTTTAAAACAAAATCATGACTGAAAAAGAAGGACTGTGGAGTTACAGTATAATGCAGAATTGTTAAGGACACAAATGAAATTCCAGTGTAGCTCTGAAATGGCACAGAGGAGGGTAGAGCTGATTCAAACAAGACAGTTGAAGAAAGGTTATGACATTTCTCTTGACCAAAAAGAAGAGTTTCATCTACACAAACTCTGCAGGCAGCAGTTCAAATGACCACCGTGAATGGCAACATAGGGAACATACAGCAGTGAGTTTCCTATCTGCTTGTAGGAGCAAATAATTTCCTAAAAATATATGTTTTATTTTCATTGGATTTGATCCCAGCAGTCAGATGGGAAAGAAGTGTTGCACTTCCTTTATAGTAAATCTCAGTCAGTACATTGTGAAAGCCATTCTGCAGCCTTTCCTTATACCAGAAGAGTTTACTCCTCAAATAGCAGTTAGCAGAAACAGTGGCCTTAATATGAGCATCAAATGTGACTTACCTGACAAAGCTTTATGTGACCACAACCCTGCAGAAAACTTCACCTCAGCTTTCTAGCATACTCCTGCCTACCTCTCCACCCAGGGTATCTCAGCAATCCCAAAGAGGCACAGTTAAACCCATTTAAACAAAGCCCTACAAAACCAACCACTAAAACAGCTCTGCAGAGAGCTGCATTAGGAGGCAGAGAAGATTTGAGTAATATTTTAGCAGGACTGGAAGCAAAATTCTCTCTTTGTTCAAGCAATTTACTTAATGACTCTTTCCCTTTTTTTTTTTTTTTTTTTTTTTTGAGGGGGGTTCTTTTTTCACACTAGTTACTTAATACAGTCATTATACTTGGTTATGGCAGTCTGAATTGTTATGCTTCCAAAAGACGCTATTTAGCAGGATCTGAGGGCCTGGATATTTGAACAGAGCATTTTACTTTAATGAACTTTCCCTGATCTGCCTTGAAAAGAGCTTATAGGGATTTTCTTAGACTGTTCTCAAGGATCTGGGGTTGACTTGGGAGAAAAAACCCCACCAAACCTTAAATAGCTTTACACATCATGAGATTTCACAAAATAAATAGCAGAGATGTTTTTTTAATAAAAAAGGAGAGACCAATTCACACAGAAAATAAAAGAAGCGCATGAGGTTTATTCCCTCTACTGACTTGCAGTTTTTCAGCCAGCTTACCAAATCTGTCCAATCAATATCCCAGTGTATATTAAATAG
Source organism: Psittacula echo (assembly GCF_963264785.1). Taxonomy (NCBI): domain Eukaryota; kingdom Metazoa; phylum Chordata; class Aves; order Psittaciformes; family Psittacidae; genus Psittacula; species Psittacula echo. The sequence continues at coordinate 65,452,487 of NC_137739.1, read as the reverse complement.
ATTTTAGAGATGAGCAGAATATAAAGGTGCAGACACACTGGATGTGGACATGTTTATAAGAGCTGAAATGAACAAGAGGAAGAGCCCTAGATGTGACCTGGGGTAGTCAGCAGACAGAAGCCTGCAGGATACCAATAATAAAACAATCAGACTAATACCAGGATCACTATCATGACAAGCGCTGCAAGCACTGCAGACCTGCTGGGACTAGCTCTGAGCTGGTCAGGCATCACCAAGCAGGGCTTGGAAACAAATCTTGCTCAGCACAAGTCCTCACTGCAGAAATGGGTCTTGTGCACTCAAGTGCAAGTATAAACATAGAAAGGAAAAGTCAGTCTTGCCACAGGAGTGTGATAAATCAGAGCAAACTTTTCTGAGAGAGAAGTATCTTAACTCCCAAGAGAGAGCATTTAGCTGAACAGTTATTTTAAGACAGCAATTACAAGGGGAAAGGGAGGGGAGTTTATTTTTTCTTCTACCCAACTAATTATTAAGAAAAAAATGTCAAAAGATGACAGGAAATGTGAATTTAAAGATTCCTAGAGCTGAACAAAATATTAAAGAGCAAAGTACTGTAAATAGTCTAGCTTTAGTTTTGGTTGGGAAATTGCCCTTGCTTAGGTACTCAACTCTAATTAGAATTCACTTGAATATTAAAATGATCTTCAATTAATATGAATTATATAAGATTCCAAAGTTCAGAATCCTATCTTCTTCTTCCTAGGCCATTTTATTTCTTTACTCAGAGTAATTAACGCAGCTTTCTCGTCACAGTCCATTTAAGTAGAGTCTAAGCAATAACCTTTCTCCAGTAATTTCTCCATTTCCATGGCTAGTAAGTTTGAGCATCAAAAAACAGTCATTAGAGTGACATCTTCAAGCTGCAAGCTTGATGAGCCTACTTTGTGTGGCCTGCAGTAATGATAGTTTTCTTTTTCTGCCCATTCACATAACTTTTCTTTTTACAAAACATTTTGCTCTTTACCAGTAGCTCAGTTGAAGCCTCTATTCCTTTCATTTCACTATGACCATATAATTATTTTTAATTATTTTGATGAGCTCCTAGGTAAAATCACAAAATTAAAAAAACTTAATCTATGGCAAGGGCAGACAATCGAGTCTTTTCCTGAGCCAACCAAAGGCTCATACAGCTCTCACTTCCTTTTATCCCATATATTCACCATAAGAAAGACCTGTCACTTTGGAATAATGTTCCTGCCACTCTTTTTCACATGTAAGAGCTCCAACACAACATAGATTTTTGCAGTAGGTAAGTCCTTAGGCACAAGACATATCAACAGCATATTCTCTGACCCTCCCTGAAAAAAAAGCATTTTAAAAACCTAATGTCATACATTTGTCTCTGAAGAGTGCAGCCTTGCCTGCACCCTTGGCAACTTGGAAACAGAAAATCACTTTAAATAAATATGTAATATAGCATAGAATAAATATAATGATTTAGTCACTCCTTACTGTAATGTAACAGCATTCCTGAAAGCCAGCCTCTATTAACATTAAGAAGAGGTGTTGAGACAAGGATGGGTGTTCTGGGGATTACTGCAGTGGGAAGCAAAATGAGACAGTGATACATCATGAAACGCAGTCAGGATGCTCCTACAGCCTCTGCATATGTCCCTACATATTCCTGCAGGAGTTTTTTTGTAACTTGACAAAGAATTACCTCATAAATTAGCTAAATATTTGTCTCTTTTTCTCTAGTTGCTTGTAAAGATGGACATTCTTAAACAGACTAGTGAGTTCAGTGAGTCTGTAAGTAAACAGCTCCTTTCGATAATCAGTTTACTCTTAAACCAAAATCAGACCATTATGCAAAGAACTAAAACCAAAAATGCAATAAGTAGTAAATGGTGCTCTCCACCAATGATCAGCAGCGAATCCTGCACCTCAAGGATTATGTTATGAACTGGTGTCAGTTGATGTAGTTTCATTATTTATTCAAATGTCTTTTCATTATTCTTACCTGTTCTCAACTTGTCAGGTTGCTGTTTTTATCACAGTTTCTGCCCATGGGTGCAAGTGAGTTTTAGTAGGGGATATCCATTGCTAGGCTCTTAACTGGCAGATAGACTCATGTAGCTCCAAAACATCCATAAACATGCACACGCATAAACACATAATCTGTCACGTTAACATGAAGATCTGCAGAGCTGAAACTAACATGCAGTAATGCTAAAAGTCAAGAACAACTGCAGAGAACACCCAGTAATATCTACAAATCTAAACCATATTTTGCTTTTTTTATGAGCCAATTGATAAAACATGCTATGCATATGGTCTATGGGGAAGTACTGTAAATAATGCAAGCTGTTAACAGTAAGTTACTATAGATAAGAGTTTGTATTTCCACCACAAGTTTTCTAATCTTTGTTTTCCTTACATTATTGGATATACTCCTGGCCAAGTCATCTCTCTCCAGTACCCTGTTTTCTATTTAAGACCCTGCCAGCAAGCTAAGAGGCCTCTTGGTTCAAGGACTGTATCTGAAAATTGTGCCTTGCTCAGCAGAGACCATGACACAGCTGGATGGAAAGAAGAGGGTACATAAGCTTGAACAAAGCTACATTCTTACCTCTCCAACAAAGAAATTTTTCACACCTGGTGGGAGAGACTATTACATACTCTCCCAACTTTCAGTTCCACAGGGGACAACTACTTTATTTATTTCTCAGCAGGATCTGAGATATGCACTGACAGATGCTATAAAACAAATTCATCCTTACTCATCATTGAAGTATTGTCACTGAACAGTCACTGAGCATGCATGGAGCATCTGAGTGCCCTTTCTTTGTGATAGATAACACACTCTCATACTCCATTATTAGTGTAACTATCTGAAATAATTAGATGCTGCTTCACTGACTCGAGAAGATATGAATTCACGTGCACCATGTCTAACCTGAGGTCTGTTTGAAGTCTTGATGGAATACCAGGGAAAAATATAAATGAACTTGTGCCATATTCAATGCATACTTGTTCCCTATTTTATTACAACCTGGTGATGTATTAATTGTATATTCAATCTTGCATAACAACAGGAACATTTACCTCTATGGCAGATTTAATTATTTGCTAATAACAGGATTTTAAAATACCATGCATTGTAACAACCCCAGATGCTGAATACTAGTTATCACAGCAGTCAAGTGAAATATGGTAGCAATAATTTGTTACAGAACTCACAGAATCACAGCATGGTTGAGGGTTGAAGGGGTCATCTTGTCCAATCCTTCTGCTCAAACACCTAGAGAAGATTGCCCATGACCACATCCAGATAGCTTTTGACTATTTCTTAAGATGGAAACTCCACAACATCTCTGGGCAACCTTTCCCAGTGCTCAGTCACATTTACAATAAAAGTATTTCCTGGTGTTCAGGGGAAACCTCCTGCATTGTAGTTATGTCTGTTGCTTCTTATCCTATCACTAGGCAGCGCTTCAAAGAGCCTGGCTCTGCCTTCTACCCTCTCTTCAGGATTTATACACATTTATGAGATCCCCCTGAGCCTTGTCTTCTACAGGCTGAACAGTCCCAGCCGTCTTAGCCTTTCCTCATAACAGAGATGCTCCAATCCTTTAATCACTTTCCTGGCTATTTGTTGGTTCCTCTCTCCAATATGTCCGTGTCTCTCTTGTACTGAGGACCCCAGCTAGATACAGTGCTCCACATGTGGCCATGCCAGTGTTGAGTAAAAGGGAAGGGTCATCTCCCTCAGCTTGCTGGCAATATTTCTAATGAAGCTCTGGTTACCTTTTGCGTTATCCACAGCAAGAGCACAGTGCTGGTTCATGTTCAACTTGATGTCCACCTGGTCCAGGTCCTTTTCTGCAAAGCTGCTTTCCAGCTGGGTGGGTTCCAGCATACATCAGCGCATGGCTTTGTTCCTCCAAATGCAGAACTCTTCACTTCTTGTTGAACTTCATGAGGGTCCTGTCAGCCCATTTCTCCGACCTGTTGAGGTCCCTCTGGATGGAAGCACAATCCTCTGGTGTATCAGCTGCTCCTCACGGTTTTCTGTCATCTGCAACTGCACTGTTTTGTCCTTCATAAGATGATTTCAATGAGATTATAACGTGCCTCCTTAAAATATGCAGACCTTATATAAAGAATACCCTGTAAGAACTTGTTTGCTGACTGTGATCCACACAATGCTAAACATATTGCAGTTGCTTAGCAGACACATTACAGCACCAATTAATATTTACAAAGAAAACATCATGAGTAGTCCTCTGTGAAAAGTAATAAGGTAACAGTGTTACACTGGTCTAAAAAGGTGGGGAATTTCTCCTCCGGAAGTGCTATCTTCCTCCTGGACAAACACAGTAGTGAAGAAAAAAGTTCTGCCTGTATTCCACATCCAGAAACAGCTGAGTAAACCTCTGTCCAGGCATTCAGGATGGGATACCTTTGCCACCTGGATGGTATTCGTTACTGAACAAGTCTCTCTTTCTGTCTATCATTCAGGCATTACTTATGAAGGGCTATTTCTGAAGGAATGCTGCTGATCACTAATACCTTGATGGTCACTACTACCACTGGATTATTCTCACAGTATCATTGAAATGTTATACATTGAAATGTTCCTTACAGGAACATCAAGAGCAGATTGTCATGGTTTAAACCCAGACACGCAGCTCGTTCACTCACTCTCCCCCTTCCTCCCCCCACTCCCGGAGGGATGGAAAGGAGAATTAAAAGAATGTAACTCCCAGGGGTTGAGATAAGAACAGTCCAGTAACTAAGGTATAACACAAACCACTACTGCTACCACCAATAATGATAACGATAAAGGAAATAACAAGGGAAGGGAATACAACACCTCATGACCCGTCGGCCAATATCTCGCCCCCACCCAGCAGTGAACTAGCCCTTCTGGGTAACTCTCAGTTACCTCCTGGGCATGACATGCTATGGTATGGAATACCTCTTTGGTCAGTTTGGGTCAGGTGTCCTGCCTCTGCTTCCTCCCGGCTTCCCCTCCTCCCTGGCAGAGCATGAGACTCACAAAGTCCTTGGTCAGGGTAAACATTTGAGCAGTAACTAAAAACATCGGTGTTATCAGTGCTGTTCCCAGGCCAAAAGTCAAAACCACAGAGCTGCACCAGCTACTAAGAAGGAGAAAAAATGACTGCTACTGCTGAACCCAGGACACAGATTTTCTTTGCCATGTTTGAAAAGGCTGACATTTCCACAGACCTGCATTGTTCATTTGCAAAAATTGAGAGTGATTTCAAAAAGTCTCTACACATCTCAAAGCTCCCACAGGAGAGCAGAGATGACAGTAAGCAGCCTAGCCTAGACTAATAGGCTGACACTGCTTTACGGCAGGACATATTGCAGACGCTGGAAAGCCTTGAAGGGAGACTGAAACATTACCAGAGAGACAGACAGCTTTTAGGCTGCTCCATTTCTGCTGAACGACTAGAGTAGGAACCTTTGCAGATCAACTAATATGAAAGAAAAGAAGATCTTTTTATCCAGCTTTTCCCCTTTTCCAAAATACACTTCTCTATTAATTATTTCATGCTGAATCAACCTACCAAGACTCTTTTCACCACATTTATGCCACAGATAACAGATGCAGTGATTAGATTATGCCAAACACTTTTGAAAGTGACACCTTATATTTTTATGGATCTGTAAATATATGAGGGATGTTGTCACTATGATAAATACAAATTATAATACAAACAAGGTTTCACACAGAGATCATATCTTTTATTATATTTTATTTTATTTTTTTAATTCTTTCATCAGATCTGAGAAGGAGGCAGTGAGGCTTATCCAGGCTAGGAACAAGGTCTCTGAGCGCTTGGATCTCCCAACATTATTATGAGGGCTTTGCACTGCTGGAGTCACCCAGGAGTACACATTTGTTCTGACTCAGACATGGGCACATGGTTGCAGTTCTCTCGTGTTAATCAAACACTATGGAGCTGTATTCTTCTATGCTGGCTCTGTGCCAGGGAAGGAGGCAGGGGCAAGATGCACTGAGCTGACTCAACAAAGATTTCTGAACAAAGATCAGTCAGAAGCTGAGCCCTTTCCAGCCTGTAGCTATGGCATTTTGGAGTGGACCCCAGAAACCCTCAACCCAGCTGCAAGCTATTGGCATATCAATAACACCATTAACTTAATCTGTTACTGAGTTTTGAGAGAGAGGTTGTTAGCACCTCCAGAGCAGGAAACAGTGACAAAAGGAGAGAAGAGACATCACCGTCCTTACAGAAGAGCAGGAGGACCAAGCATCTAAAAGCTACCAGAAATAGAGGGAGCTGCCAAAAGTGTTTATAAGTGAAATAAGCATTTCTATTTGTAACTCACAATCACAGCATTGATATTATGATTCCCATCTGCCTTTCATCCCTCTCTGACATCTATACCTGATGCTGAAAAATATTGCCTGACTGGAACTGGAGAGCTCAGATTTGCAGTCCCCAGTAACCAGCAATCCTTCTAATGCAGTGATCCAGCACTACCATTTACTCCAGCTGCACTGTTTTTCCAAGGTGGTGTCAGGGTTAAGTCTCTGTTCTCTTGTTGCCACCTCTGGACCACAGTAACATCCATCTGAAACCCTGAACTTTCAAAGATGGACACACAGTATGTGGTCCGCATGCAAAAGCCCTTCAGGGGTCCTATCCATCCTTAGGCCAGTTCATTTTGCTACAATGAGACAGACTCTTTGCTTTATGTCAACAACACTGATCTCAAAAGCAACATGCACATGCAAACATATACTGGTGAAGAAGACTGGGAATGGCCTCTTTCTCGCTCTGCCTCCTCCACAGCACTGCTGGGATGTTCATTATTTCAGTGTTTATCTGCTGACCTGTAGAGTATAAATTTAGAATGAGGCAAATTTTACAGTTCAATAAATACAGAATATTTTATAAAGTCACACTTGGTCAGAGAGAAAGCCTGAAAGTTATCATAACTGAAATAAAAGGAATCCATAATTCAGTCAGATTCAGAATTACTCAAAGCAATGGAAAGTACTGCATCCAAAACTTGATTCTTCTGTCTGTCTACGAGTTTCTTTCTGCTGAAGGCTATAAATCATTAATCAGATGATCTTTCATGACCTGTAAAATATATGTCAATATATAGTTCAATTTAGTTAGGCAAAAGCAACACATACTGAAATCAGAGAGACCTAGAGCAAAAGGCAATCCTACAAGTCAGCTGCCCTGGCACTGACAACTTTTCATGCAAGGATTGATAAAATCTATATTTGGAAGGTTAAGTCTATACTTGGTAGACCTGGATCCTTCAAAAGCATGAAATCACTTGGAAAATAGAGGGGATATGTTTTTCCCAGGTACTTAGGTAGTCACTCGTCTACCTCATTACACAGCTAAATACCTTTGAAAATATAATCTTCAGTCTTACTCTCAAAACAGTCAGATTTCCAGAGGTGTACAGATGTCCAGGAGGTCTACAAAGTGCCCGGTTGCTTAGTTCACAACAAAATCAATTAGAGTTGAGGGCTTCATATAAAACTATGTAGATCTGCCTAAGAAAAATACTAGCTCCTAAGATCATGTGTCTTGTTAAAATCAGTTGAGGTTGGAGCTCTTGCAAGCTCTGAAACCCATGCTTTGGCTTTCCATGATATAGCTCTCCAGGCAGCTAGCAGATGCACTTGATCCATGGGAACGAGGATGGGAGAGGTGTCAAGCCTGAACCAGCCTCAAGGCACAGCTGGGCTGTGAGGACAGAGGTCTTGCAACAGCAGGGAACAGATAAAAAAAATGCTGACATAGACACAGGCTAATCCAGACCTTCACAAAGATATTTAAATCATATCTGTGCTGTTCAAAGCAAGCAGTGGGCATGCTTAGACCATTTAAGAAGATGTTTTTCTTTAAATAGCAACTTAGCACGAGAGTTGCAACTTCCAATATAATCACCTTTGTTTAATATAGCATGGTGCTTTGCAGCTGGATAATTAACCTTGATATTCATTCACACTTCAAAACATAGAATTCCCATTGCTGTCAATTAGCTGACAATGTCGTGTGTGCGTTAATGGAAGATTTTTGTGTGACTCTAGAAATATCACATTTGGGAAATTTCAGGAGCTAATACAGTAATCCCACTGGAGAAAGTCCTTCACAAATTACTTTAACAATTAGAATGGGAAGTGAGATTGTGAATTAGTCACTGTATTGAGTTCACCAAATGAAGCAGGTGTACATTAAAGTTTACCCTCCTTTCTGTTCTTATTGCAATGCTCCAGATAACTGGCAAACCTTCTTGTTATCATGGTCTTGTACAACTCTGAGCACAAAAGAAGATGCCTTGATCTCAGCTGGAGCATTCAGAAGCTACCATACTTCTCAATATTTACATATGCCTGGAGGCAGGATTATAAATGACTGTTTCAAAATAATTTTTGATATATGAAGCAGTGCAATAAACACTGCAACATGAAAATGGAACACAGTACAGAATGGACCACTGGCACTTTTCCTGCTGATTTCTTTGCATTTATAATAAAGAATTCCAGTCTACTCGTAACAAGATTAAATTAGTGGGAAGGTAGAGGTTTTCCTGTTATCCCACAGGGGGTTGCATTCTGCTAATGAGTGTTAACCCTGCAATCAGGCAAACATTCACCTTGAGAAATGAACAGCCTCACTCAGGGTTTTTAAAGCAGCCAGAACAGTCAACAGCTGAAAAGGAAATTGGCTCCAACACAGCTACTTTCCTTTTTCAATATTGTTATATCTCTCCAATAAGAATGGGGGCTAATGGCACAACTGAAACATTCTTGTAGCAAAAGCCAAGATCAGTCCAAGTCCCTTCCAAGTTAGAAACCCTATCTTGTGATGAAGAAGGAGTAGCTGATGCTCAATCAAATGCTTTTGCACAGGCTAGCTATGGCCTTTTGTGAAGGTTTCTAATGTGAGTTCAGTTTGACCTGCATATTGTCAATGTACTTTGCCTCATTTGCTGAGGGAAAATACAAAAAAACAGGGAGGAGGGGGGAAGTCTGTTGTGCTTTTCCCTGGATTTGAGAGTTACATCAACCTTTGGGCCTTTTTCTGAAATATTCTGACAGTAGAAAAAATACTCACTACTCCATTTTCTACACAGGGTCAACATTATGAAGAGGAAAAACGGGCTTTGAGCCATGAAATAATTGCACTCAATAATCACTTAATAGAGGCCAAGGTGACAATAGATAAGTTGTCAGAAGATAATGTAAGTATCTAATTATGGATACATCTTGATACTATGTTCAGAAATAAAGCCATGCACTGCCCATGAATTTAAAGATTAATTTCCTACTGTTTACACAAAATGTAACTTGTCACCTCAATAGTTATAATTCACGTTTATTGTTCCATTATTTTGTAAATTCTGTTCTCCTTGTGCTATAGTATTGGGCTTAGAAAACTGATGAAAAAATGTTCTGAGAAATGGCAATATTCCTGTATTGATTTTGCCATCAGTTTCAATCTTGTACAGCAAACTGGTAGAAGCACATGCTCAGAGCTGTTGTGTGGACACATGTGTGGAGTGAGAACTGACCATAAGAATTTAAGTACAGACCCCTACATTTCCTGCAGTTCCTCTGATCTTTCAGTCTTTGCTCACTGAAATGAGATGCCCAGAACAAGTGAGCTCTACTAGCAAAAGGTAGGATTGACCCAACCTGGTTGCTCGATTATTGGAAGGAGAGGGAGTTAGGTTTTCCCCTGCTGTGGCTCATGTGTGACATTTTACTTGTCTCTGTGGGGAATGAAAAAGGGAACCTCTCTTGCAATTGTCACCCTGCATCTCTTTAAACTCTGCTGAAAACTGGCATGCACACTGCAGCTGGCAAGATGATAAAATCCTTCTGGGGCAAGAAAGGCAGCAAAGAAAGGAAGATTGCAGGCATTTAGTTCATTATTATGCCATTCCTTAGACACTTAATAAAAAATTCATCTGCAGAAGACATGTTTCTGTTAGCACTTATTTTTCAGCATCTTACATTCAAACTTCCCATATTTCATATGAATTCTTAATCATATCAGGGAGCATTTGATCCCATTAATATGCCTCTTGATGTGAATTGTGCCTGTGCAATTAATAGCTTTCCAATGGAAACAAAGAGTTCACAATCTGATTCTTTTCTTTGATAGAAATTGTGTTGAAACAACAGTTACTTTATAAATCTAATAGTTGTAGCTAATGGAATGTGGTAAACGCAATGGGCTACGTTTAGATTTTATAAGCACAGATATACATCAAGAGTAACTCTGCTGAAACCAGTGGAGTTATTTGAGATTTAAAATAGAGGGGGAAAAAAATTGTAAAACTCTCCCAGTAAGTATGCATGCATTTACACTACTTCATGGGGTCAGGTTTGGGCCCAATTTGAAGAAGAGTTTTCAATATTCATAGCTTTTAAAAGGCAGCTTACACTGATTCAAAAGCCTCAAAAAACAGTACCATTTCTTTATACTTGAGGTTGATTCACGGACAAAATTCTGCCCTTAGTTATGTAGCATCACAAATGAAAATAAAGGATAAATTCCAAATTTTAAAATAATGAACTAGGAAACAAACTATTAAGATTATACCTAATAAGTAAAGTTGGTGTTAAACTGAAGAATCCTACATGAGGAGAACATCTTTTTGTCTTGCCAGTATTTCTTCCTTCAGTTATGTTACCCCTTAATCTTCTGACAGATATGTAAAATTATCCTTTTGATGCAAATACATGTTTTAGATCATGGGAAACATTTTTGGCATTAATTGCCAATTACTGTTCTAGCTGCCACATATGTGGCTTGTTACCATTCAGGTAAACTATAAAGGACAGAGTCACTCCAGTCTCATGTACCAGCATATGGAGAACAAAGTACACGTGGCACTTTCAACTCACATGTCATTCTTCTGTAGTAATTTTTAAAGCTGCTAAAAATAAAGCGTCAGGAATGCTTTTTGTACTCTCCATGACAACCACTTCACAGAAACAAAGGCACACAGCTTTTGAAGAAAGGATTTGATTTTGGAGTGATTTCATTTTTGTGTGCCTACTAATGCCATAGGGGACCTGGAGTACTTGTCTGTGTTATACATTGCACAGCATTATGCTTTTAATGTGCATGTAACATGTCAGGATCACGTGTGCACACAACATATTTTGCTTCTAAATTGGATTCTTGGATTCCTACTGTTTGCTGCTTCACAGGAATAAAACCAGGAATAAACCCAGGAATTTTTCAGGAATAAAAACAGTGTCTGCTAATACAAAATTTAAGACCTACATAAATGAATGCATCTCCCCAGCACATTTAAGGCAGAAGTGTTGTGTATGTAGGCTTACACAGACACAAAAAAAACCCTAATACAAACCAAGAGTATCTACAGACCGTTGAATATGAAGATATAATGAACTAATGGTTATAGGAAAACTACATTTACAAACCCCATGCCTCACAGACTCCCAGGAACATCTTGTTGCACCTGATATTACAGAATACCTTAAAATGGCATTTCAAAGCAGAGAGAATTCCTGCATTTCCTTTTCATATAAAACTTCTGCATATGATAAAATTATAGCATTAATTCCATAGAAAAATTAAATATTTAAATTGTTTCAATATTCAACACTTTTTTTTCTGTAAACATTTTCTGATTTTCACAGATTAACACAGCCTAGTGTCCATACTACCTTTATGCTTTCTCCATCTATGTTCACCTGTGAAGTCAACTTCTGAAGCCAACATTTTTGTAATGGCACCTAGATCAGGGAAAGCAACATACAACTCTTACCTCCAGGAACCCGAAGATACTGTTGAAGGATACAGTTACACAGCCATTAAATTTAGATGAAGAACAAATCTATGTACTGAACTTTCCCATTAAATAGGCTGTGGGAGCCATTTAATACAAAACCAATATAAGCAGCTTGCTTAAATTTCCTTTTTCCCTGTGTGGAATTCTCATGGTAATTTTTTAGCCAGTAAAAATATCCTGTTCTGCAGCATCAAATATTTGCAGTGAGATTTAATATAATTGTATGGTTCTGTTCTGCAAGATATGGAAGGAGTCAGGAACCAGCAAGGACGTTTCATAAAGAGACAAAGGCCTTCTTTTTAAAAAACAATATAATGTATATTTCTGCAATGAATTTCTCCCACAGTCTCATAAGATTATCTAAGCATTTTCTAAAGTAGCATCTTAGCACTGATCTGGATAATACTCAGTAAAAATTGTCTGTTCTTAAATTTTCTTTTCACTTAAAAGATCATGTTTATTTTAACCTTCATAGCACCATGCATACTAACAGTATAAAGTCCAGTTCCTAATGGTAAGTATCCATCTTTTGAAATGCAGATTACTGTTCTGTAGTAATAGTTCTCAAAATTTTCTGCTTAGTAATTTTGTCAGCTCTCAGGAGCAAAGGAGCAAATGTCTCAGGACCATGCAAGAAACAAGGAATCTTAATGCATGTAAAAGTTGAAATATGCTCCAAATTTCCCCCAAGTCAATTTTTAAAAGATTCTGCAGGCATGGAAGAAAAGCTGAAAGCCACAAGCCATTTGCAAACTTTAAAAAACAGGCTATTTTTTGTTTTTCTAGGAGCTCTATAGGAAGGACTGCAATTTAGCTGCTCAGTTGCTCCAGTGCAGCAAGAATTACGACAGGGCACATAAGCTTTCAGAGGTAATGTGACCGACCTTGGTGAATATTCAAAGAAATAAATATTTTATGGAAAACTGGTTATTTTATATGTGTCAATTCCAGAACTTTTTTGCCCTTAAGGCTTTGTTTTCCACACCCCCCACCCTCTTTAACCAACAGGAGGGCTTGTGCACCTCCTGGTATTCTGTGCAGCTGAGGGAGGTGCTGATGAAATCACAGCCAGTGATGGAACTTGGAGGTACTCTTTTCCCCAAAACCTCTGGTGTACAATAGAAAGGGCCTGCACTAATCACATGAAAAACAAAGACTTTAGCAAAACCAAAGTGCTGAGAAATCTGGAATGCAAAATGCTGTGGGGAAACTGGGCAGTGAGAGCAGGGAAATGACATGCTACAAGCATCAGAGATTCTGATACTATCAGTTTTCCTCCTGAAGCTATTTTCCAGTCCAGCTAATTTCTAAACCCGAATTTCAAAATGGACTGACAGAACAAATAACTTTTTCTAAAGCAAGCACAGCATTGAATGATTGATTTTCAAGGTGTAAACTTTAATTAGTTACTTCCAAGGAAACTAGCCTTGAGAAACGGACTCTTTAAAGGGGAGGTAAATATTGTCTTGGTGATCAAGGCTACCTTTAGGGATGCAGGCCCTACACAAAGCAATAGCACCTCCCTCATGTACATTGCTTTGGTGAAGGTCACAAGGAAAGCCTTCCTTTCATCAGTCCCATCAGCTTAATGTCTCTTCAAATGGTCTCTCTTGTGCAGTTCTGCAATGGAATGATGCAAAATTGAATGTGGAATGTATAAACCATTTCTAAGGCAGTAGATGGCTTCGGAGCACTAAACAACCCTGGTAAATAAAGATATAGCAAGACTCTTCCATCAAATGGGCAGTGATTTTCTAGAATGGAGACAGAACTTCCAAATTAACCATTATCTTGATTCTGTTATTTTTTCCCAGTTATTGACTTCTCTTAGCAATTCATATCCAGAAATTATCATTACTCATATTGAAAGTACCCTACTGGTTAGCAATAATTAGGACCTGAAAAGTACTTAGTGATTCACTTGCAGAAAACTATCACAAATGTGAGACCTCTCAACAATTTTCCAGACTGTCATACACTTGATTAAATAGGCAGTCTTCACTCTTAATTCCATGTATTTATTAATTTAGTAAGTGTGAATATGCCATCACAGACAATAAATTCCTTACAAATGTGAATATTGCCTGACAAAGTATTGTATATTATCCAGAAGCCTAAACTACACTACAATATAGTAATGTGACAGCAATGTCATTTTAGTAATTCCAGTTTCCAGTGCAATGCCCAGAAAATAATGTTTGTTTTCTTAATGAATTTCATAGTCTAAATAGCATATATAAAATAGATCAAACAGTGGTATTACAGGATACTAAAATGCTAACTGCCCCAGAGAGCAGTTTTATGTTAAATGAACTGTATTTCTTTGCCTCATTTCTGTGGCAATTTAGAGTAGCCCTATTTTACAACCTGTTTATTCAATCTTTGTTGCATTTGTTCTTGCCATAACTAATATTGCTGTCTGCCAGCAGATTGGCAATATCTTACTCTTTATTTCCAATGGAAGACATATAAGCCAATTAAAAACCTAATGATTAATTGAAAATCCTGGAAGGCCTGTTGATTGAAAGAACAGTCATCCTCCTTCACATTAACAAGAATGCCATTTCACAACATGCCATATTTTGAATACATTGACTTTTGGGGATTAAACCAACTTCAAAAACTTTCCAGTGAAGCTAAAAGAGGAGCTCTATATCTTGTATATCTATAACATGTAAGATGGTTACAAGGAACAGGCACCTTAAATTTCTCTTGCCTAAAGTATAGGGGAGGGGGATGACTTCAGCATTTGTAGGGTTTACTCCCCTAGAGAAACAAAGTAAAAGAAAGAGTGAGATCCTTAGGGCTAGAAGGATAACCACTGGTTACTTGGTAGAGGAACTTGATTTCTACTTAAAATAATAAAGTGCTGAGTCAATAAAAATTTAGTCAAGCATCCAAGGACGAAATTCCTAAGTGGTGCAAATCAACATGGATTTCAAGGGAGCTATCACAGTCACAAATTCAAAACTTAGTCTAAACAGGAGTTCTGATTTCCAGCAGGAAATACTGAGTGACAAACATCATGCAGCTGTCTCTTATATCCCTGTCTGATCATTGATAGACATCTGAAATGAATAAGGCAGATAAAAAATGACTGGTGATACCTGCATAGACATTACCTACCAGACTTTCAAGCCACACCAAGGAATATGGTCTCTCAGTCTCTTCTGGTCTATATGACAAAATGGCAGGTGGAATTGCTGTCCACAGAGCTGATCCTGACTTTCTGCAAAAACTATATAATTTCTGATGCATAGCAGACATTGATTAATTCTGACTACTCTGCCACAGGAACCATAATGTGAATTCAAGCCTCAGCTCTTCTTTTTGTCAGGGTAGTAAAGAAATCAGAAAAGCAGTCAGCTAGCATCTGCTGGAAGAGGGGTACATGTTGAGGCTTATGTGGTTTGTTGATCTGACAAGCCCATATCCAACTGCTGGGGCAAGGAAACTGGTCTGATTTTTTTCTTCCCAGCTGCTGTCATAGCAGCAAGTACCACTGTTTTAAGTGTCAGAGAAACCAACTTTCCTACCTCTTCAAACAGCATTGTTTATCAAATGTAATGCCGGAGGGCAGCAGCCAATTTGGCACTGGGTTGGAGGCAAGATGAGCTCAAAGAAAGGCAAAAGAAAAACAGAATAGACCTGATCTCTTCCTTGTCTTTCCTCTTCCCAGCAGAGACCTCTGTACCCCCTCATTCCAAATGCAAATCGCACCCATGCACACTCTTCGGGAAGTGTTGCTGTAAGCTACAGTTCCCTACCTGCCTTTTTAAGACTGTTTTCTACCTTCTTTATATCATTTCTATCCAACCTGAATCAATTTGGAAGGAAACCTTTCAGTTTCAAAATGCTTTCAATGAAGGGAAGCAGCTGAACATTTCCAAATGTTAAGTAAATAAATGAAAATCATTTGATCATGTTTGTTTTCAGAAATGCACAAAGATCGTGGCCATCACATTAGTCAAAGAACCATATATTGTGAGCTATGTAATCTTATAAAGACCACTCATCTATCCATGTTGTATTAGCCCAAGCAGACACCAGTACTGACGTGTACCCTATTCTCCTTTCCCCTTTGACATCTTTTTATGTTACAGTTGCCATCTGACTTTCAGGAAAGAGTCAGCATCCATCTGGAAAAACATGGGTGTAGCCTTTCTGTCCCCTTGTGTCACACATCTTATGCTGATTCCATACCCACTTGTGTCATTGCCAAAGTACTGGAAAAACCAGATCCAAACCGCTTGTCTTCACACTTATCAAGCCCATCTACAAGGGATCTCAATTTTCAGGACTCTGAAGGAAAACTTGGACAAAGACCCCAGTACAAGTCAGACATTTATTGCAGTGACACTGCCCTTTACTGCCCTGAGGAGCGGAGGAGGGAGAGGAGGCAGAGTGTGGACACACAAGTGAAAGACACGGGGTTCCTGCGGTCCCAGAACTCCACAGACAGCACCGTTGAGGAAGACGGTTTCCATTCCAGCTTCTCTCATGAAGCCTTCCCAGAGTACATCACCTCTCTGCCGACCTCCAGCTCCTATTCTAGCTTCAGCATCACATCCGAGGAGAAGGAGAATGCCCAAGCCAACACACTGACAGCCTCTCAGCAAGCAATCTACATGAGCAACCGAGACGAACTATTTGAAAGAAAGTCACCTGCAGGTTACGAGCATCAGGGAAGTCCTAGGTTTGCCAAGTCCAAACCTGCACAGCACATGGAGCTTACTGCTGACGACAATGAGAACTCACCCACTTTTACTAGGACTCTGCCTCCATATGCAAATGAACCTTTTCATTTCTCAGCCATAACACCACAGCAGGCTTTAGCAAATCAGAAAATGAGGAATGAGTGCAGGAACACCCACCTTTCAGAAGAAGATTTGCCTGGGCGATGGAGGCAGTTGAGTGTGGAAGACATTGGTGCATACTCTTACAGGAACACAGACAGGCTGTCACCCTGTAGTTTTTCCGAGCATTACTACAGCAGCCCTATTAAGAAAGGAGACAGTCGAACAAGCCCCATCTATGCTAGTTATAAAGCAGATAGCTGCTCAGAGGGAGACGATATCTGCCAAAGCAGACTTGTGGATTCTTGCTTCCTGAGAGCAGAGAGTGGCCTGAATATTGACATCAGTACCAGCTGTAAACAGGACAAATTGCCCACTTACAAAACAAAAGAATCAAGAGACCAAAAAAATGAAAGGATCACTGTCCAGTTATGCAGTAGCAAAAACATTGAAAATAGCCCAGTACTGAAAAGAGAATATGTGGATGTGAGCCCCAACAGCTCAGCAGAATCCCTCAATCAGAGTTCAGTGGAGGCTTCAGAAATCCACCAGTCTTCCATGGAGCAAGGGAGCCATTCGGGTATTCACAGCAAGCAGCAGCAGTTTCAACGAACTGGGAGTACTGGTTTGACTCGGAAGGACAGCCTTACAAAAGCACAATTATACGGAACCCTTCTGAACTAAGTGTCTTCCAAATCGGCAATAAGACAACAAGCAAAAGGAAGCAAGGAGCATTTGATACTTCTAATGAACAATAAGGTTCTAAGAAACAGGATTATTATAAAATATATATTCATAATGGTACTATATGTTTAAAACAAAATCTCTTAAAAAATGTTATACAGCACTTTTCACTTAACATCCTTTCCACATGGGAGACAGTCCCCTTCCCTCTTTTATAAACCTGAAATATTTTTATAAATGAAATGGTATTTATTAGACTATCCTAAGCTATTTGAGCAGAATTCTTTTCCCTTCAAGCAGGTTTCTTATTTATTTTTGTGCATGAGGCCACCCGTGCCTAAACTTTTGGAGGAAATGGGTAAAATCATGACAGCGGTGATAAAAATAAATCCACTTGATAAAATACCACAAAATGTCATGTGAAAACAAAGCAAACAAAGATGGTGAATTTGAAGAAGTATATTTTTTAACAAGAATGGAATTGTATCTTAAGTTATTTCATACAAATGTATTATGAGTGACTAATGTATGTACAAAGTGATACTAATATTTTGTTCTTTCAATCCACTGTGTTTCTGCTTTCCTATTTTTCTTGTATACTACCTCAAAAGTAATTGAGGGTTTCTTTGTCACATTTTCTGTAGGCTTGCATTTATATTGTCTAAAATGCATGCAGTGTCATAATTAATACTGTATTTTGCATTACTTAATAAAAGACACCAGTGGAGATATTTTGGGGTGTATTTTCCCTTCCTTAAAACATATCCTGGACAATAGAACATGGGATTGCTCTGGTTGGCAGCAGTCCAGCAAAACTTAATGAATGAGGCTCCTGGTTTAGATTGCCCTTTCTCTGTAAGTTGCAGAGAACTAGTTCTTAGTCTGCAACGCCTGGGTGTGGAAGGACGGCTTCTCGTCAGCCTGTGAAAAGTAAACAAGGAAAACTGTTTATCAACAGGCTTGTCCACTAAGCAAGGCGCTGCACACTGAAAAGAAAATTGAAAACTACTTGAAAACTTTTGACTTCAGTACCTCCTCCATTACACACATACTTGACTCAATCTTTTATGTCTGTTAACTTCCAAAGCTGCTCTTTTTCCTATATAGCTTGGTATTTTAAACAAAAGGATTTTTCTAAATCTTAAGGAAAGTCTGACCTTCTGCAGCATATGGGGATTTCACCCCTAGCTCTGAGAAGCCATAGCTTTACCTGTACATTTGCCTTTCCTCCATCAAGTTTTTTGTTTCTCACCAGTTCACTGTTAAGGAGTGTACAACTTGGACAGCAGCAGGACAGAAAGAGCAAAAGGAGAAGAGGAGAAAAACAAAAAAGAGAAAAAGGGAAATCCTGTGGATTTCCTTCCTGGCTTTAGCATTGCTGTTTGGTAAGAGGCAAACTACAGCCATAAATATTTAACAATTCTTTTGTATTCATGGAACACATATCCTGTACTTGAAATACTGACTCCCACCAGCTCATGTATGAGGAAAGACCTTACTTAGTGCAATCTGTGGTAGTAATCAGTGATATCACTGTGGAAGTCTAAACTAGTTCCTTATAAAGCAAAATTAATGGCCTACCATTCAATACCTATTAATAAAATATATGTTTTCTGTGGATTCTCTGAAAGCAGTTACCTGGCAAATAACTATGAACCAGGACTATAGCAATACTAGTTTCCTACATAAGTATATTAAATTACAAGGCCACAGAGTCAATGCATCTGGCATCATTAATTCCCATTGCTCTCTGTAGTCTTCATGGATAATATAAAAAATTGACTATTATTGATGTGTGCAAGTACTTGCTATGCTGTTTGGAAGACCTGGCATCAAGTCTGTAGAGTTCCTTCGAGATCTGTAGCAACATTGTGAAGAGCAATGGTAGATAACAGTATCACCCACGTAAGGCACATCATAACTCTAAAGCAAGGCTTATTTCAAGACAAAAGCTGTAACACACCTTGTGCTTTTATGTTTCCATACTTGCTCACAGTGAGTATAAGTGGCAAGTCATGCCACAGGTTAATTCCACTAAATCCATAAAAAACCCACATAGAATAAAGCTTCCAAAGGCCAGCTGCTTCTCATGGCAGAATCTGACCGGCAGTAAATAGACTTGGAGATGCAGAAAAGCTGTTATTTCACCTTTGGAATGCTAAGATAGAAAACTTATAAAAAACCTTCACTGTTGACTCATTCAGGTATATAAAACTTAGACATGTCTAAGGCAAGACATTAATTTCTGTGGTCAATGAATAGAAGGATTTTTATGTAAGAGGTGAAAATTAACTGTTATCTCACCTAAGAAAATATGTAAGCTATGGAAGGGTAAATAGCGATATTTATGAACTGGAATGCAGTATCAGACTAATCCTTTTATAATACCATTCATATTTGAGACTAAACTGTTATTTTGGCAATTACACAAATTTAAGTTTCTGCTAGATATTATGTCTATTTAATACCCTGTTCTATTATATTCTTCTATGCTGCTGCACTTTCAAAGTCTGCTTCTATGCTTCACTTGATGCTTTTTCCCAGTATATGTGCACTAATATGTTGATTGAAATCAGTCATTTCAGCCAATTAGTACTGGGTTTTCCTTGTAAAATAGTCTATAAACTTGTAACATTTTTGTATAATGAATTCTGTTAGAGAACAGTATGTAACCCTGCAATGAATTTCATCTGAATCAATCAAAATGGCTAGAAAAGCTCTTCAGCTTTAATGTGTTAATTTTAATTTCTCCTTATTTAGAAAAACTTACAGAAAGTTTGCAAATTTTCTATGAATGTGAGAAAAAAGTTTAAATAAATCATCTAAATTTTCTCAGGTTTATGGGTTTAACTATGGCTTGGTTTAATTTTCCCAAACAGAAAGAGCTTGGAAAGATTATAATAAAGGATTTTCTATTTATTTTTTTGGTGCATTCAGTTTAGATTTCTTGAGATAACCACAGAGAAAGACCTGAGGCATGAGGCTAGAAAGGCACTAGATGTTTGCACAGCAGTTTTACATTTTCTTTGTGGTGGTGTCTTAATTTTGTGCTTACCTTCAGTTTTCATACTGGGAGAAAATCATCCCAAAAATCCTGCCATGGGGAAGATTTTTGGTATGTAATTGGAGATACTTAAAACCAACTACCCACTTGCCTTCACTTGGTCTCTCAAAACTCACCGTTGTGCACTGTAACTTTTGGAGGGCTCTGTAGTGCCATCAGAGAACCTGCTGGGGCCAAGTACAGATTAAATTGTCACTGGGGTTTTGGGACATTGAACATCCTCAAAAATAAACAAAGTAGCAGATGAGAGAGTAAATCAATGACATCTTGTTTAGAGGGTGAAGATACACTTTGACCCAGATGAAAGGGATGGTAGACCTCTCTGCTGCAGTGTTCCTCAGAGCACTGTCCTTCTGTAGGACATTTCTGATGGAGGGGAGCACTCAAAACATGGTCCTTAGAACAGCTTACTTCAATTTTTTATTCAAGCAGGTGTGGTTTGATGAACTTGACCCTACTCTTATGTTTGTTTAATGACAAATGACTCCAGAAACACAAAACACAGACCTTCAACCAAAGAAAAGTGCTGTAAGCCTCTCCCCTCTAGTTTCTGACAATTTACCTCGAAATAGATTTTCCCAAGGACATAAATGTCCAATTTTCTCTTAAGAATTATAAAAAAGCCAAGATAGTTCTATGTTGCCACAAAACTTCAATTTTCCAAGTAAAGTCTGAAGTAGTCATATTCTGTATGGAGGGTCTATAGCTACCTATAGCAGAATTTCTGCTTTGATTAATTATTTCACTTTCCATGAGTAAGAATAGAAAGGGTGAGGAAAAGAGACAAGTCCTCGACAGTGCGGTGAAGCAGAAGATGAGAAATGTCATTTTAATGAATGAAAACTGAAGGCTAAATGTACATGACACAGAACACTGATTAGGGAAACACAAAAAGGGCTGAAAGAGATCAGAGTGAAACACATAAAATCACATAATAAAATAGATAAGAATACAAAAAAGATACCAGCAAAATAAGATACAATTCACTAGGAACATAGGTGCATAAGTATTACGAAATCATGAAAATTAAATATGGGTTTTGAGATGTGAAAATATTTTTTATCACTCCAAATTGAGACTAAAAAAAATAAAAAAGCAAAAAATCTCAATAATTTTAAATAACACATATGACTTTCTTTTAAACTTTTTAGAAGTCTAGGAATAGCTATATTTCTGGGTTTAAATCATGACAAGCCACAAAATAGGTAGTTTCCAATTCAACAGTTCCTAACTTCTTCTCACAAACTAGAACATTTATCAAATTAATCTTTTCCCCCTCCAGCACTTTTAATTAAAAAGAATTTCCACTCCAACATCTATCAAAGAACATGATTATATAGTTACTTAGATTAATTTTCCCCTGTTTAATTTTAAAATACTAATTGACATCCTTTGGACTTTCTCAGAGAATTCTTATTCACCATTCATGTTTACAACCTTGTAATCCTTACAGACTATTATCTAGCCTTAAATAGTGCTTAAATTGTGCAGATGTAGTCCTATCAGTTTTTCCTTGAAAGATACTCCCTTAAGTCTCTAGCTCTTTCTAATTCTTTTCAAGGAACACACTCCTCACCTTTCTGTTGCTGAAAACCAGCATATTTTCATATGAACACTGAGTTATTCAAACCCACTGTACAAAAAGCAGCAATTGTGTGAGTGATGCTCCCAGCACTTAAATTCTCAATAAATGTAGGTAGTTGGTCAGAGACATCCTTAAAAAAAGCCTTACTCAAACAAAATGCATTTTCATATAACCAAATCTAAAGATTTGCATTTTGATACAAAGAATGCCAGACGATGTTTCTAGAATGGGAGCTTTTCTCCTGGAAATCAGTGTGTTTGAAAAGCAATTATTTTTATATACTTCCCTTCAGTGTTGCCTAGAATTTCTTCATTGCTTACACAGTAGCATCTGGATGTCCTCAAAGAGCTTTGGGTTTGCTCATGATGGACTTGAGCCCTATAGGGTTGTTTTGCATTCTTCTTCCGTCACTGGTAAGTTTGAGGATTTGTTGTCAGCTATGCTGTTTTCAAGTCCTGCACAGAATTTCAGTTGCGGGTTTGTTAGGCTCTAGTGTCCCCCCAAATCAATAGATTGGAGGCTCCTTTGTAGCAGGTTTTCTGAGCTTGTAACCACCATACAGCAGTTCCAGCCTTAGAGATCCATGTGACCTTTTAGAAAAGAGCAGGAGATTTTCATTGTTTTTGCCATCTTTCTTCTATGTCTTTTTTAAATCCTCATTGTTATAAAACAACATAACAATTCAGTCATTCTTTAACAGCCTGTCATTCACTCCAGCTTCTCTCTCAAGTTGTTTTCTCTTAGGTGTTTTATTTTGACTGTGTCAGCAAAGCTCTTAGTCATTGAGAGGTATTGTTTAGCTGAAGCTAAAAAGAATAACTTGAATTCTTATGCAATAAACTGTTTTGCTGCTTGTGCAGTGAATGGACTTCCACTGACATTCAGTCTTGCCCTTTTCAATTGCTGGTTTTACACTTTTATTCTGTGGAAAAATATGTCCTTTTTTCTCCTTTTGCTTAAGAAAGTTTCTATTCGACTATTCTCCAATTTCAGTGAACCATCTTTTATAACACTTGGATCCAAGGGCTGTCTCCCTTAAAAAGCCACTATTATCACTTCTCAGTCTATTTTAATTCCTCTATATGCACATTCTATATGAAGTAATAAAGGCTTGAGGAGAAACGTGACCTGAGGATTGTGTACTGAAGTGCTCAGCTGAGAGAAGTCCTATGTGATGTGGTTGTATCATTACCTGTAGATGTACCATCATCTGTAGATCCAAGTGCCATGAGAATTTGCCTGAATATAAGCAATTTATCCTAATCCTTTACAGCAGCAAAGTGTAGATATACTCTGTCTCTAACTAATAGCTACTGACCATTTTCATGCCAAGCTACACTGTTGGGCTTTTACCTACAAAAGCCCATAACTTCTTAATTGCCTCAAAAGAGTTAAAATGACATTTCTGCACAGTAAAGCAATTTTAACAAACAGGTCTTAAATTTAGGTTTCAAAGTGCAAACAGATTTATTAAGACTTAACCTTGTAAATTCCTTCTTTCTAAAATAACTTTTCTTATATATCTTCAAATGCCCACAAAGCCAAATCCCCACAAACTTCTGAAGAGTAGGACAGAACAGATAAGAATTCCACCCTTTCTGGGAATAACAAAGGAAACAGGATTCCAACATCATCTTTACTGCCATGTAACACTGTCACAGTTTCCTAAAGCCTTGAAAAGTATAACTGAAGTTGCAGCTTGCTATATGTCAGAGTCCCAGAGAGATACAGGGGTAAAGCGTCCATCTGCAGCAGAGGTGGGCAAAAGGCTCAGATGGTGAGCAACAGTGATCCCTAGAGAGCTTTTTATCCCACAATATCTTCTTAGACACTAGTTGGTTGTCTAAGGCCACCGTGTCTTCCTGATGACCTCCTCGCAGGTTTTGGAAGGCTGCAATTCAGAGCCCCATGAGCTTTCTCTTCTACAGGCTTCTGCAGTATAGATGCTGCAGAGAAGTGCACTCTGCTTTCTGCTAGATGGGAGCTACTCAAGGCTGCTGACAGCCCCACATCCTACACCTATGGGATGTGACAAGGTCTCTCCCACCCCTGCTCCTCGTTTCTGAGGCAAGGGTCATCCTTGCAGGCAATTACTACATCCCAGAATAAGGAGAATGTCTTTATCTGCAAGGGACAAAACTGTGACTTTTAGAAGATGCAGTCATTGGAAAACATCCCTGATAAGAGAGAAATGCCTGCTCAGCAGCACAACTACCACTAACATATATATATATTAATACTCTATGATTATTCAGACAAATTCTCATTTTTTAAGTCATTAATGAATTCGTATTTAAATCTATTCACCCATCTAGATTTGTTCCTTGTAATTTATGAATCAGAGCAGACATCCATACAAGCTGCAGAGCCACAGCAGTATTTAGTATACCTGGCTGAGCAATGACAGCTCTATGATTTAGAAGAGAAACAGCAGCAAGTCCCAAAGTAATTACATTTGTAATGTGTCACTCAGCATCCTTCCCCATTCCAGTTCTTCACATGTGACATCCTAAAACAGATCACAAGGAATAAATAGTGTTCTCAGCACATAAGGGCTATGAATTTCAGCAGGCTCCCATTCAAACCCTCATTTAGCTTTTCTCCTATGGTAGAAAGCCTCTTAGTCTGGACACCAATTGTGTAGGGTGGTATGAGGACGAAGCTCTACACTTAATGTCTGGACAGCATGCAACCTTTCACCTGAAGGAAGTTAGTGCATCACTGACCTGAGCAGGTGGAGACAACAGTAGCAGCACTTCTAACTGAGGAATTACAAGCGTTGACTCTGGTGGGATTATTTTTGGCAGGGAGATAAATCAGGGTTTATTATTTACTTGACCGTAATTTCACAGTTTATTTCAATGGACCTTCAGAACCTCACAGTCTTTATCTTCCACAAGTGAGGGAAATGCTCTTATCCCCAAAGCCTAGAGAGTTACACTAAGATGCCTAATCCCAGTGAGACAATAAGGAGCTAGTTATTTTAGTTTTAACAGATCTTGAGGATTTTGGCCTTGTGTTCACATCTTGAGAAATAGATAAAGAATGAAGCTGAAGTTCTCAAGCTCAGTCTTAGCATGGGAGCTGAATCATCATTTACTGATTTACTATTCATCCTCAATCACCCGTGCTTTCAGAGTCCACAATAGCCTGAAGGTGAGGAAGGCAACAACTGAAACTGGAAGAAAGAAAATTCAAAAATTACCTGGTGCATCTAAACTATTAAAATGTCAAAACATTTCTAAGACATTGGTGCTCATGTACAATAAAACAGATTTTTTTTCAAATTTTGCCCAGAGAATACACACAACGGAGCTGCCCAGAGGAAATGTGTAACTGAGCTGAGAACTTGAACCTTGCTGGTTTGGACCAGCTTAAATTTTCCTGACAAGCTGTAGGATAGATAAGGGAATGGAGGCTGAGCAAGGATGATGGCTGTGTCAGCACAAAATGCAGTAAAACATTCTGGTCACAACATTTACTGTGTTCTCTTGATCTTTTAGGTACATTATGAACAAGTCCCAGAGAAAAGCTTTTAGCAACAGAGACTATTTTCTTCATTCTCATTCTGGCTTCCTCCCCCCTAAACCCCTTTTCAAAGAGGAGAAAATAAAATACCTTTTGCAAGCTACAGTGATACAGCATTTTTTGCTAGAGCTGTCAGTCTTGCCTACAATGACCTGACTTGTGTCAGTAGGGAAAAACCCTGAGACTTAATCAGTTTAATAGAAGAACATTTGTCACTCAAGGAGAAATGGTCTAATTGAAAAGAATGCCAGTAAACAGCTCATGGCTGGGATCTCAGAACCCAGAAAGCCACAGTGTGGAAACAAAATTAATCCAGTGAAGTCACACTTCGCAAAAACCCTGAACAAGTATTTTATTTAAAATAGGTTTAGACTGTCTTTCAGCTTTCTTTCATTCTCTATTGCTGATGAAGTTTAAATGCACCTTTTCGCACTCTAGACGGCACCAATTAAACTTGATTTCTTGCTTAAGCTCCTCATAACTCCACTTGACTCTCACTTTTAAGACTGTTTTGGTTAGAGCTATAAATTTCTGCTTTGTTTAGAGAGAAAATGTAGCTTCCACTCAAACAACCTACCTTGCAGCTCATGAAAATACACATATAATTCCCAAGCCCTGCCAAATAGTTAGTTTGTCCAACATCTGTATTTTATCCTTAAGAAAAGTTAGTATAATTCTTTTTATCCTGTAAGTGTATGAAGGATGGATTATCTCTTATTACTTGATTATACAGTGCTTGACACAATAGTCTCTTGATTGTAATTGCATAGGCCATGCATATTGCATTACCTGCCTAGCTTTAGCAAATATTATGCTTCCTTATCCTTAGCTTTTTTTCCCTTTGGATATGAAATCTAGAATTTCTTATTCATAGGCCAGACCCTGGTCTAGAATACCTCACTGCACAGCTAAGCATACCTCACACATTGGACGAACTCCAAGTTGTCCCTTTCCTTTCTCTAAGATCAAGAGCAAATATGGTATACTTTGAACTTTCCAAGGCTGAAAACATAGTTAAACAGCTAAATGCATGCTCACCCTCTTGCAGACCCACCTCAGCTAGAACGATTTCTTTTGACATGCATGTGGCTGCCTGCGCTTCTGTACAGTGTCACCAAGAAACTCCCCCTGCTTCTTGAGAGTCTTTGTGGAAACCACTCCAGCCTCTGTGATTCCAACCGTAGTCCTTTCAGTCCCCTAGACTTAGCAGGAGATGAAAGCCAGAGCTCCTCAGTGCCAAGGAATCTGGTATTCACTTTTGGGTGCCCTCCAGTGTCTGCAGATAGTTTGTTACTGTAGGCCCTCCCTTTCTCTTGCTAGTCTTTCTCCTTACAAAGCCTCCTTAAACTGAAACAGAGCAATGTCTCAGTGTATAGTATTCAGAAATTACTACAAAGCCGCTGGGCTCCACCTCACGTTTCTACAAGCACTGACATCACAGGTATCACATCTTAAACACTCTTCAGTTTGTATTTATACTCGCTTGCAAGCCAATGCTATTTATCAATTCACACAAAAGATCTATTTGAAAAAGGCACCATCCTTGCCACAAACAACCTTGACACATCTGCACCGATAATCCAGTAGAGCCACCCACGCTAGCTACACATTGATACTCACAGATGGCTTTGAGTCTTTTCACATTCTCTTGCTGTGTGGATAATGCTTCACACAACTGCTGAAAGAAACAGCTCTTCCTGGAAAAAAAAAGAGGAAGGCTTCAAAGAGGCAGGACTGCTCTGAGAGTTCATTGCACTGGTACAGCTATTAACAAGGCAACAAGGAAGTACTTCCCAGAGACACCCACTTCATTGCAGAGCCCACTCACTCTCTTCAGCAGGTGGCTAACTTGCAAGAGCCTACAAGAAGCCTCATGAATGCAATATTGCTGACAGATGGCAACAAGCAAAGTCTTTTTTTCAGTAGGACTTTCAGAGGCTGGTGACAGTCAGATTTTAATCACGTTTACACCAGTACAATCTAGGATGATTCCTTTAAGGCTCTCGGTTGCTATACAGATGCTGTAACATTAGTTGTACTCCACACGGGAACGTTTCCTCATTGCATCAGTGATAAAGGTACTGTGGGCTGTCTGGGCAGGTTTTGACATTTATGGCATGCATAATGCAGGGGACTGCATAGCTGTGAATACTGAGGGTGGAAAAGGAGGTTAAAAAATAAACAGAAGCACAAGAGAGAAAGAGGCATGTCTACAGTGTATACAGGGTATACAAACCTGGCTGAGGATTGTACAGCAACAAACAACAAACAGAATGAAGTGGGACACATCACAGAACAAGGGAGAAAACAGCAACTAAACCTGAGGACATCCCAGAGCCTCGTGCTTCTGTTAGGTTTACCATTATTATTGCTGAACCTATTGCCTGTTGTCCAGGCAATAGATCATGGGAACCAGCAGAGCATCAGTTCTGAGTTTTCCCACAGAATGACAGGGAGATCTTCATGAGAAAATCATCTTGCTGTAGCCCCACATCTGCGGAGTAGGCACTAGGGCAGCAGCTCCTCAGAAATGTAGAAAAAAAGATAAAAATAACATATTATACAGGTCAACTTGCCTCTGAAATTTTTTCCTAATTAATGGTGGTGTCAAAGTCAGGCTTCTCCCTCATTGTTGTAGCTGAAATAATCAATTTTTCTCTGCAAGCCCTATGTGTATCAGGCAGGAGTTATCCACTGCATTCAAAAGTTATCATTTTGACATTCATCAGCATTTTTACTCCTCTCCGGGATATAGTGAAAGTTTTCATGCCATGGTTTATTTACAGTACATTCGATTCATGCCTCTAGCCATCCTAGGACATCCCACACACCAAATCTTATAAAAGCTTTAGGGCTGATTTTAAACTTACTGATGATACACAGACTGTGCTATCTGGTGGTGGAACATCACATTTAATTGCCTTACACATCTGAATCACATTAAAATTGTTCAGGAATTTAGACAAATACAAACTGCAGATAAACTACCCATCTTGATCCTTGTCAGTATAACCTCCCCAGCAGCTACCACAACCTGCTCTGAATTCTATTTAACAAACTAATTTCCATTTGACTGCTGTATTGTATTGCTTGCCTAGGAAAATGGCAGAGATTTTTCCTGCACCACTCATCTATCTTTGCATGTATACCCACACCCTGATTAGGAGGAAGATATTTTCTACCAAAGATTTTTTCTAAGCCTGAAAACTTGCATGTATTATTCCCAATACTTAAATCATTACAATTTCCTTACCATTAAAAAAATTGTATTAATAATTTTGATGAGTTTCAGCCCTTCAGCAAGAACATTTGGTATGAAACCTGAGAAGTAAATTGGCTGCATTATAAAAGCTGGATGTACATTTTTTACTCCAGCCACATTAAATGCAGGCTGCCAACACACAAATAAAAGCTTAATTTAAAGAAAGAAAACTATCAGTATGGAGAACTGTACAATGACATTAGAGTGAGGAACAAATAAGTCAGTTAAGAAATGTAATTCCTTGAAAGATGAAGGGTTCGTTCCCCTGAAACGCTCTCTTGGCACAAGGTGCTCCTACCTGAGATGGTTGTCAGTTAGAAACTGGTTCTTGTGCAGCCCACAGGAGAATTCATTATTTCAGGCTGACATCCAATGTGTTCAGCCTCCTGGAGTATGGGATCTACTGATTATTTCCCTCTTCATAATAAAGGTGCAGGGCAACCTATTAGCTCTATTTCTTTTATTTATTACACTAAAGTGTTCAAAACACTTCCTGAAAATGATAATACAATATAAAAGCTCATAGGAGTCTGCTTTTCTTCCCCGAATACTAGGTTTCCCCTTCTGCAAAGAGACAGTTTTATCACAGGAGAGCTGGAGCTCTCCTAGGAAGTTACAGAGTGAAGTGGCAAGTGCATTATGTATTTCTCACCCCAATGTCTTCTCCTGTGAAGTGGTCCTCTGCAAACAAGGCTTTGTGACCTTCTGTTCAATAACTAATATAAGAAAAATAACTTATGTTTTTTACCTTTACAGTGTGTTACAGGAAGAAAGCAGAAGAGGTTCAAGCCTATCACCTATGTCCTAAACACATACAGGTGAAAGCAGTATTAAAGAGAAACCAAGTTTTACCATCTCTCTGGTTGCACGTGCCATAACACTGTAAAATGTTTCTAAACAGTTGCCTAGATGACAGGCTGTTCTGAAGGCTAGCTTCTGGAAAACTAGCCAGCAGACCTAGATGAACAAGAAAGAATTTGTCTCATGTATTCACAAATGATCCTATTACTTGGTTGATGGAAGATGGCTTTCAAAATAGAGAGATCAATGATGCCACTATTTTGCTGATACGTACTTAATAACTTCCCAGTCATAGCTACTATCACCAGACTTTGGCACCCTCTCTACAGGTTTCTCTGTGGTTATGCTCCTAATGAGAAAGGTGCATTACAGGAATTCAACAATGCAGTGGTCCTTGTCTTGAAGAGCCACTAAGGACCGACAAGCAGAAACAGACACAGAGGGGGAAATAACAAGAAAATAGGGGGCAGTTTAAAACAATGCTTGAGATATATGGCAGAAGTTACTTTTAAAGGCAGAAAGAAGAGATTTGTACAAGAGCTGGTGAGGGTTAGACCTGTGCAGTGACATTGTGTGAAAACCTGTATTCGGAATTCCTGTTGAGTCGTCAGTGTCTGACAGAGACTTCAGCATGGATGGGACTGCGCTCTGCATGAGTGTAAAAATAAATCTCCCAGATAAAGTAATAACACTTCAAATATACTTAATTGTCATGATTTTTTCTCACAGAGATCTAGAGTAGTACTTGCTCAAAAGAGAATGATTGTAGAATGTGAAATGTAAGCATTCAGAGAGAAAATTAATGTCTAATTATGAATGCTAAAAATAAAAACAGAGCTATTAATTTCAGATGCAAATGATGAGCCCTTATGCTATGAAGAAAAATAACATCCCTCTAGAAAATGTCTGAAGAATCCATTGATATTTTTGTCATAATTAACTCAAATTACTGCCAAAATTCTCCTCTGACAAGTTATCTTATGAAACTATTTTGTATTCCCTCAGAGTTGCCACCTTCCAAGAAGATCTCAGGTTAAACAGTAATTCATGCAAAACTAATGGGAGTTTAATAAACTAGAGGAGTTTGGTGGAAAGTTAAGTACAGATGGACTTCCTACCTTGAATAAAAATGCTATCATCAGATTTCAGTGTAGATTGTGATTTCTCTTAAAGGTCTCCCTTGACAGACACCGAAGTAAAAGACAGTTTAAAACTCACTGAGAAACTCAATATCCTTTGGTTTAGGTTTTTTTTTTAAGGACTGCAGTCCCCAAGGGAATGTTTCAGCATCATTTAAAATCCATGGAAAATGGAAGGGTAGAGAAAAAAGTGAGGAAAGGAGCCTCAAGTCTACCTGTTATTTGTTCTTGCAGCAACATAACGTGAACAGAACAGCAATTCCTCCACTGCCAAGGCCCAGACCATCAAACAGTCAAACAGCAACAGGGAAGTAGGAGCTTTCATTTGGTGGAATACCAATTCCAAAGGCCACTTTGTATGTCAAGTATTTGTGTGAGCATGTTCGAGTTTGGACACAGGATTTTTGCTTTAAAGACCTGTAAGTACTGGCCAAAATGCAGGCATTTAAGCCAAGGGCTGTGTTTTGCCCAGGTACTAGTAACATTTTCCTCTTATAAAAAAGGACACATTTGTCTGTTATCCCAGTGGCATTTTGTTCATTTGCACCAAAGAGAGCGTTCAATTAAGCAATTGCAAAAGTAAGAGGAGAAATTGCCAATTACATCAGAGAAACTTCGTCAGACTTTGCATTTGCAAACCTCGCTCCCTCTGAAGGGCATTCAGAATGCATCGAATAGCAAAAATCCCTGAAGGCGCATAATTAATGCAGTAGTTCAGATAGTGTGTTGAAAAACAAGGAAAACATTCTATACATCATTAATAAAAAGATGATTAAAAATTGCACTTCTGAAGTAGAGACCAGAGGTCCAAATGTAAATTATGTCAGACACCAGAATCCCCAAAGCATTGTCTTTATTTTATTAATGATACAATGTCTTCACTGCCTTCCCTGTAAAGCTCTCAAAATGCCAATTACCCAAGGAAGTACACATCTTCTCCGGTGAATTTTGCAATTCACCTGACGTTGAAGCAGCCATGACCAGACTGCTATAGTTTACATCAGAGTTTACTAATTGAAAACTAAAGTGCTGCAGGGCTGTGCTGCAAGTACAGCCACAGACCTGTGGCAAATTTACGTTGCCTTTTATAGATAGGTGCAGTATGGGCCAAAGAAACGCTCTCAGCTCTGGCTAGCATGGCAATCCAGCCTGAGGCAAGCTAGAGGCAGATTTATTAGCTAGAGACTGTCACCAGTCTACTGCAGCTCCACATCTTTAGAAAGGTCACAGGATGAGTGAGGTTTGTCCGTTTGAAACAGACCATGGAGTAACCCCTAGCTGTAGTAGCTTGAGACTTTAATGAGAACAGAGGCTCTGCTCAGGTCCGTCTTAGCTCCAGCCAGCCTGCTGCCCAGAGGCTGTGCTCACTTAGCAGATATTTTCCCAGCTTCAACGATTTCAGCTTGCTGAAGCATGAGAAGCCCCAGCCTGCTCATGCTTCCCAAAGCCACCCTTTTGACCAAGGGCACAACAAGCCCTTCACTAGCAGACAAGGCTTGTGAAATTTACTAGACCCTCACATTTCTTTTATTTGTGTCTCATATTTGCCTTCACTTTTCACAGCCAGGCCCGCTCATTTTCCTGATACAACAGTCCTGTGTACACGTCTGTGAAGAGTGCTAAGCATTTCACATCTCCTTCTCTTGTTTGATGATTAGCCACATCCATTCTTCTCCATCTTCATCTTGCCTTTCTCATCTTCTCTTCTGCTACTTTTTCACCTGACGTTGCTGCTTATCCTCCAAGCACATACTCTCTCTTTTCCTTCTAATCTACTACTCTCCAAAACTTTCACAGATTGTGCTTCTTGCTGCGTGCTGCCACCTTCCCTCCTACTCCAGGTATACATCCACTAAAGTCAGTGCTACATAAAAGTATTGTAGAATTGAATCTTGCAATACAGGTTTTGGGGGCTTGGTATAGGTCTTTGGTTTATATGGTGATTTAGCACCAACACCAAGAATATCTGTATATATTCTGATCTGTACATACCACACATCCTATAGAGAGCATGCAATGACTCAGGTATCTTTTTACGTGAGGGGGCAATTCACCTGAGTATTCACCAACAGCCATTAATTCTGAAGCACTAAAAATCAGGAAAAAACCCAAACTGAAGAGAGTTTGAGATCAGCACCAGTGAACTGACAGAGGTGTTATTTCCTTTGTACTTGCAGAGGGAACCCTGTGTCTCTTTCTCCCTCACCAGTATTACAGTCTCTCAGGATTTTTGTTTTTTAAATCTCTCATGTTTGATGTTTGAGAAAAGTACACATGATTAAGATTTCACTTCATTGCTTTTGCCCAGATTCAGAGGACACGTAATGGGTCAAAACATTCTCTGTTTGAGGTTACAACAAATAAAAATTAGTCCATGTCATGTCTACAGTTCACAGATTGCATGTTTCATGTTAATGGCATAATAAGCATTTTCATTTTTGTACTAAAGCAGTGCATAATTTGAAACGGTTTCTGCATTTCAAGTAGTTTTATCTATTAAAACAAATAGCAAAGATATGAAATTAACCATCCAGACTGGCTGTGGCTAATGGATCTTTTATCTTGACATATAAGAAACAAAAAAAGCTTGCCTTAGCAAGGCAACTCATTTGCTTTACAAGGTATGACATTCTTTACCTAGTACTCAAATAATTTCCTATGCACTATGAGGTAGAAGGGCTCTAGAATTTCTTTGTATTATTTATTGAGGATGTAACAAAGGAGGCAGTTATACAGTAACATTATGCAGTAAAATAAAAAATAATTCATGGGTGATGTATTTAATGATATTCTGAGGCACTTCTTTTCTACTTCCTTATAAGAAATTGGTAACAATCTGAACACAGGAAAATTGCTTTCTTAAGCTAACCACGTCTGTACCAGGGATGGTATGCTTACGCACAAGTTGTACATAAATAGCTCTTCTGAGGACACACTTCAAACAATTTGTCAGTATAAACTTTATTCAGAACTAAGAAGGATACCTCAGTTTTATGGCTCTGTTAATATAAATTGGAGACAAATGGAACAGCTGAGGCTGTCTGGACTGTAACTTTGGTGAATTTCAACCTTCTCCAAAATGTTCCTGCAAGAGTTTTTAGATTAATTTTAAGAGGCACTAATCCAAAATGGTGAAGATATAGGGAGAACTATATCTGGATAAAGCTTTATCATTTCTGTGCAGTATATAGGTACTTTATGGTAGGCTTCTAAATAAGCTTGCGTAGAAGGATATCCAGGGACTGGGAAAGAGAGGTGTATAAGCTTAATTCCTTTAAACCTCCATCTGAAACCAGCAAAGGGAGCCCTACTTCCATCTAAAAATCCACCATTCTCATTATAGACTAGGCTGCACTGTCTCAACTTAGAGTCATTCCGCACATGTGGCAGAATTCACCAAACTCTGGGCCGGGGCCAGTTTGTCATACTGCCACTGAAGATCAAGTGCTTCTAAAATTACTTTATCTTCCCTTCATAGATTAATTTTCTGTATTTCCACTTTCTGAAGTGTGAAAACACAGATGCATGACACCCTGCACAGAGTGGTGAGTCATGAAGAGACAGGTGAGAGATTTATCAATGGGAAAGTGCCCAAGGCTCTTTGAAACTCCTGAAGCTACGTTTACGCTAGCAAGTAGTAAGGCTTAACAAGAGTAAATTTGTAAAGTCTGAATCACTTCCAAAAATACAGCATCTAACCTACCTGCATTTGGTAGGGGTAGGGATAGTCTGAACTATCTCCAGTCTAATCCCACCTGCCGGGACATGTTAAGTATGGTCTTCGAGCACATGTCCTCATTTAGGTTCATTTGAAAGAAGTATAGTTTATGTGCTATGTGAACCAAAGCATTATAAAAGTGGCAATAACTGGGAGACTTTTTGTTCTTGTCATTATCTATTCCCCAAAAGTACACTCCTGACAAACTAAGACATTGATGTAGGTACACCTTGTAGGAGCAGTCATAATACAAAGGCTCTGTAAAGGTCCTGTAATGGAAGGCAGAAAGAAAAGCAAACAAAAGAGAGATTAAGAAAGAGGGGAGAACCTCCAAAAGTAATCATTAAAACTGTAAAACAGAAAGACAAGAATGGAGTGCAAAGTGCTCTAGCATTTCTGGCTACCTTTCTAATGAGAGCTGGAAGGAAAGCCTGAAAGCCACAAGACAGAGCACAGCAAAACTAAATTTACTGAAGGGAAGATGAACGTAGAGTGAGCATATAGCGTATTATATATTTAAATGCAGAAGACAAAGTGATGAAACAAGGACAGAAAAACTGGAAAGTAAATGGTGAGGATGACATAGTCTTCATTTTTACATTTGCCTGTGCCCTACAGAAACAGTCATCCCATTGTAATGCCATACCTTATTTCCATTATTAGGCCTATAGCTGAAATATAGAGTGACTTTTCAGCTGAGTGAGCACAATGATTTTAATAACTGTCTGCTAATTAACAGGTTTTTTGAGATAAAGACAGTTGAATAGCTTTCATCCTCTGACACCCCAAATTAATAACGCTTCAGTAGCAAATAATTAAGTGGTAAAGATTGGAATTATTACTGTTTTGATACAGTAGAAAATAGATTAAAATGAATCTGACTTGTTTATCTATGCAACCTACGCCATTTCAACATGCTAAAGATCTCAGCTCTAATATATGATGCCCTAGAGAGCTCTACATAAAGCTAGAAGAACTTCTCCTAAAGCAAGATTCAAAAATGTCTAGATTATAACTTTATGAATAAAATTAATTAACCAACAATTCATTACATTCTAAAAGCATTTTTGAAACATAATAATCCTTGTTTGCAGCCCAAACAGTATTTGGTAATTACGGAATCATGGAGCAATGTGGATATTTTTTTATTACAGTTATTACATAAGATTACAAGGAAGAATTTGTCTTTGAATCATAATGAAAACTTAATTGACAGCACTATTCTAAAATATTTCCAAGGACTAAGTTTCAGTCTGTGTCTTAATCAGTTTTATATTAGAAAGATATTTTAACAAGATAATGCTGTGAACATCATTTCACTGCATTATAAAACCTTTGGCTGAATTTCATAAGTAATTAAGACTCCAGCAATCTTGGAGATCTGACACAAATGCAGTCCTAATTTTAATATTCTTCAAGAGTATACAGTTTCAATCTTCTTTCATTTTTATTTACTACCTTTAATCAAACTTAAGCTTTTCCCTCGCCCACCTACAAATAGTCTAAGGAAGAATAAATGCTAAACATCAGAATCATGCCTTCAGACATAAGTAAAAACACAGCCAATATTACAAAATGCAGTCACTTTTCTACGCAATATGTGCAATGATTCCCAAAGACTGCTCTTTTAGATCTTTTACTCTATCCATACGTGCTCTGAAATGGGGCTGAATGTGCTAAGAGCTCATTCAGTTACAGAATAGTCTTCACCTACGCTGGCGCTTCACCCAATAAAGCATTACTATCATGAGCTCACATTTATTTCAGAGGCCTTTCTCAACACTATGTAATAAAATAACAAGTAGATAATGTCCCGTGGAGATAACAGGACTACAATGCTGCCCATACAGACAAAACCGGTTGCCAGAAGTTTTAAAGAGCAATAGCACATTTTGAACTAAAATGCCTGGAGGGAAGGACATCTTATAAAATGTTGTGCGATCATTCATCCTGCACAGTGATAGGCAACTATCACTTCACTGTCAGCTGAACTCCTGACATCTATGAAGATCTCGCAGCTTGAATTAGGAGTAACTCGTCAAATCACTGAACCAGTTGTCATTTAAAGGGTCCAGCTGGCTTGTATGCTAGAGGCACAGCCATGAGAAGTGCAAAATTCGGGCTCCCGTCGAACAGATAATTGCAAAATAAGGAAGCAAGAAATTAAGAACAGTCTGAAAGTAACAAACAAAAGTTATTTGTGCTACATTGCATGGTTCATTAAAATGTAATGTCTGGTGTTAAAACTCATCATAACTGTTGATATTATGATTAAAACCATGCAGCTACAATATCTTGGTCCACATATCAAACAATATAATTGTAGACCCTCAGTCTTGGTACAGGCCTATTGTGGAACACATTTTGCTCATTAATTAATAAAAATCTGACATTTGCAAGAGTGTTCTGAAAAATTTTCTCCAAGAAATCTGTTTTAACTGAGTATGTGGAAAATGGATAAAACCTCCTTTTATTTGTGCCAATAAGAAAAGATCCGAAGAATAAAAAGATGCTACAAAGGAAAAATTGCTATTATATATGACTACTGAATTCCATGACAGAGACAATTTACTAAACACAATTATCCAGTATATGTTAAAATATGTTTAAAGACTAATCAGACCAAAACCAAAACAAACTTATACCACTCACTGCAAGGTAACACATATCTATATGGAGTCAAGGTTGGGTATATGGCTTATGTGATGCATAGACATAATTTTTTCAGTGAGATATATATATATGTATACATACAGCAATCAATACAAGTGAAGGGTATGCAAATTTCAAAGACATTTACAAGCAATCTATACACATGTAAACACACAGTTACGGCCTAATGAATTTTCTATTTGCTGTAGAATAGCCCAGCTCCCATCCAAATGTGAAAAAGAACATCTGCACTAAATAGCATTATGACAATTTTCTGTGTCTACATGACATCAAGAAGTATGGAGAAATGCATGTGTGGTCACAATAAATTAGGGTACCATATTAAAAGTTTCCCCCCCAGTTAGCAATTCCATAATAGCCTTGGGTACTGACTTTTCAAGAACAACAGGAGTAAAATAGTCAAACACAAAAACCATGTATAAAAAAAAGCCATTTATTTTTTCTCTAAAAGTGTTTACATATAGTTTCACTTTGTTTATGTACAGTTGTAAATGTAAGTTTAAAACTCAACTTTAAACACCCAGATTTCAAGAACACAAATTTACTGACTTCAAAATTATCTTCAAATTATCTGGCACACCTTTTCCTGGAACTCACAGAAGGCATTTTACAATAAATTGAGCTGGGAACAGCCACCCATTTCCAAAAGAAACATTCCCAGCTGCCCTGTGATCTTCTCCCTTTTTGTGCAGAGAAGGTGTTTTACCTTGAACTACACTAGTGCCCGTCAACCCTTCAGTGACCAGGTCAGGGAGCAAACCTAGTGAAAATTAGTTCAAATCAGTGAAAAGAAATCCCAGGAAGATCAAATAGGTATTAATTGATCTGAATGTCATCCTCTGTTAAATAGTATGTCCTCACCAACTTTTGGTAAGGATGAGAGGAAATTTCCTCAAGTTGCATCAGGAGAGGTTTAGACTGGGTATCAGGAAAAACTCCTTCACCAAAAGAGTTGTCAAGCATTGGACCAGGATGCCCAGGGAAGTGGCTGAGTCACTATCCCTGGAGGTATTTAAAAGATGTGTAGATGTGGCACTCAGGGACATAAGGTGGACTTGGCAGTGCTGGGTTAATGACTGGACTTGACGATCTTAGAGGTCTTTTCCAATTTAAATAATTCTATGATACAACCTGGTTTAAGAAAGCTGCATTGAAAAGCTCCATAAAAAGAGCAATAATTTTATTAAGTTTAGCTACTCAAACCAGGGTGGGGCCAGATGAGTAGCAGAAGACACAAAAAAAAATTGTCACAGGCAGAAATTTGTCACCAGGGCTGAGGGAGAGAGTAAAACCACT
Organism: Psittacula echo; assembly: GCF_963264785.1. Lineage (NCBI taxonomy): Eukaryota > Metazoa > Chordata > Aves > Psittaciformes > Psittacidae > Psittacula > Psittacula echo. Next base: position 65,414,124 of record NC_137739.1, on the reverse strand, counting down.
TGCTAAGCGGCTAATGACAAGACCATCTTAACTGCATTATGAAAGCATACACTTAGAGGTCATAGAAGAAAAGACAACAGCTTCTTCTGCTTACCACATCACAACAAAATTTCGCATTGCATACCATGGTTTATTTCCTATGCCGTTCACAAACAGGAGACAGCCTGAAAAGTAACTCTGCTTGTTATTGCCAGATCTTGACTTCTCCAGCCCAATCACATGTTGCAAGGAGTGATGGCAAGACTGGGTGAAATATTGCGCTCACACAAGCTTCTTTATGCGCAGACAAAGTGCGAATAATCCTAGCAGTATGATAGTTATAGAAAAACACTTTGCCATCTGAACTTCCTGTCACCAAAAGCGTTCCATCTGGAGAAAATTCACAGCCCACAGCAAAACCTTCCACCTGTGAAAATCAATAACACTGTAACTGCTGATGCTGATGAGGAAAGTTTATTGTGACATACTGAAAAAGAATACAGTACCAAAAAAAAAAAAATTGTATCTTTAAATAAACTTACACTAAGGACTTCTCCAGGTGTTTAATAAGACACAGCTATAACACATACTTAAACAAGCTATTAAGTATTCATAGTATCTTCTAGTAACTATTTTCTTCATAATGCATATGATTCAAAATAGACTGGCACATGGGAAAGCAAATGAAGCCAATTAATATCTATCACTGATTTATAATCAAACACTATTAGCAGACATACTAAAAAGCACAGGTATTTTGCTAACTATCTTCTTTCTAGATTTGGATACTAAGTTCCCAGTAAAGAAGGATACCTTGTGTCCTTCATATCTTTTCTTCTTGTTGATTCGGTAAGGTCGCTGCGCAGAAAACAAAGCCATGTAGTTCCCATTCGTTTGAGCAACAAACACAGACTCTTTTGGGTGCAGAGTCAAACTTGGGCAAGTGTAACGCTCCTGAAAATAATGTTAAAGAAAGTTTTGCATGAAACAAAAGATTTGTTGAAATGATTCAGTTATCTTCTCACATTTTGGAAGACCACAAAAGGTAAAGTATACGTAAGCCATCACCACAGTATACATTATAGAAAACATATTTAACTCATTACAATCCATTGATAGTCTTACACCAAGACAAATCTTAAATGAAATATCTCCTCTGATTTCGTAGATGCTGACCAAAATCTCCCTCTGAACCATAATTATACTGCAGAACAGCTGCAGAAAGGTAACTCCAACTTGATGGTACTCAATAGCCTACTAAGTCAGAAGTTCTTTATGACAGTGATTTGCTATGTAGGCTATTGCTGGCTGTAAATTCATAAATATCTGCAAAAAAAACCTAATAACACTTGGCTTTAGTCTAGTGTTCCTATTTAAGACTGAATTAAGATTACTTTTGAAATACTGCATGGTGACTGCACTAGAAATCAACTGCTCTCACAAAGCTTTCACCAGGTCCAAACCTCTGCTAGTTTCAGCCTAACTTAAAGGCACAGTGCTGAATTTCGATGCCATGAATACAAACTAAAAGAGCATTGGCTGTAGGATGTATCTGCATGTGATGTCACCAGGCTGACAGTAACCACTGGAAATCACAGGCTATGTGGTAGAACAGGAAGAACATCAGCCTAGTTTTATTGTGTGGTTTGGAAGTGATGAACTGGGAAGGAAGTGATGAACTGGGAAGGAAGTTCTGGGTACTGTAAGGTACTGTAAACAGAAACCAAAACTGGATTAGGCAGTGTGCCTGGTTGGGAGCATGCTCCATGGCACAGCACTGCATGCTTATTGGGGGGAAACCGAGTCTAACAGTAAGGGATCAGAAAGCACAATGTATCTGCAGGAGCACTGGGCTGTTATGCTGGTGTTCTGGAGCTTGCCCCTGTTCCAGTGCAGTCTGGATCAGTCCATGGCAGATGGTAGGGCTGTGTTTCCACCCCTGGGGCAGTCGGTTCCAAGTGAACTGGACACCCCTCCAAGTAAAAGCAAACTGTGGCCTGCACTCTGCTGCCAAAGGAATTGAGAAAAATGCATTGGCAATATCAGTCATGGCACACCACTTGGCTGCCTTTGACTCCAGTTCATAACGAAGTTCTAGCATGTCCGGTACAGCAGCACTCAGTGGTGGTGTGACCTTGTTCAGGCCAAGATAGTCAGTAGACTATCTACTATAGTAGACTATCTAGACTATAGTCAGTTAGTCTCCACTCTCTGTTAGACTTTCGCAGTGGCCATATGGGGATATTAAAGGGTGAGCGGGTCCTGCTGATCACTCCCTGACTCTCCAGTCTACGGATCAGCTTATGGATGGGAATCAGAGAGTCTCGGTGCGATATTGCCGCTGGTGCACTGTTGTGGTCACGATTGGCACTTTTCTTCAACCTTCAGCAACCCCACAACAGAAGGATCCTCTGAGAGACCAGGCAAGGTGGACAGCTGCTCAATTTCCTCTGTCTCCAAAGCAGCAATACCAAAAGCCCATCGGTACCCTTTTGGTTCTTTGGAGTACCCTCTCCTGAGGTAGTCTATGCCGAGGATGCATGGAGCCTCTGGACCAGTCACAATGGGGTGCTTTTGCCATTTCCTCCCAGTCAGGCTGATCTCAGCCTCCAGTACAGTCAACTCTTGGGATCCTCCTGTCACTCCAGAAATATACATGGGTTCCACCCCTTGACAGCTTGATGGCATCAGGGTACACTGTGCACCAGTATCTACTAGAGCCTTATACTTCTGCGGGACTGATGTGCCAGGACATCTGATCCACATAGTCCAGTAAATCTGATTGTCCCCTACATCCACCTGGCTGGAGGCAGGGCCCCTCTAACAGCCATCACAACGTTGGACACTTAAGTCATGTTGAAAGGGATTATTCTTCGTTATCACAGGAGATGGAGTAAAATCAGCTCTTCCGCTCCATCTGGAAACCTGCTCACCAGAGACTGAAGCCGCAGCTTTCACATGATGATCATCCTTGACCTTTGTTCTCCTCTTCAATTCACGCACCCGTTCCTCCAGAGTTGAGGTAGGTTTTCCATCCCACTTCATCATGTCTTCTCTGTGATCCTGCAGGTAAAACCATAGGGTGGCCCGTGGCATATACCTTCTATATCTTCTCTCTTGAGCAGTAGGACACCTTTTGTTAATAGCTGAGACGTGTGTTGGTACACATGAGGAGCTGGATAGATCAGATAGATCGTCTCTCAATTGTCTGAACTCCTGGGACAGTTTTTCCACAGCTGAAATGATGGAAAGCGTGAGATTGTCTTCAAACTCTCAGAGTTTATGAAACATTTCATCCACTGTTAGTGGTACTGTCATTCCAGGTTACTGTTGCCAATGAATGTGCATATGATGATGGTGCATTCCGTGTAAATTTCTGCCACATAGGTCATGTACATTCAACTTCACCTGGATCTATGGATGCATCCCCAGCATCCGGCTTGTGATAGATCATCTCTACGATGGCTGATTCCCTCAGAGATTGGATGCCTTTCTCTAGAGTAGTCCACTTGGGCGAACAACTCATAACATCGTCTTTGTATGGAAACCTTTATTTCACAGCTGCCAAGAGCCGCCTACAAAGGCTGAGGGACTGTTTCTCTCTTGCAATTGCTTTGTCAATTCCCCCTTCTCTAGCAAGTGATCCCAGCTGCTTGGCTTCCCTACCTTCTAGTTCGTGACTTTCAGCTCCATTGTCCCAGCATTGGAGCAAGCAGGTGATGATGTGCTCCCCGTAGCTCGGTTGAGGTCCGGGATCGAGAAGTCACCTCTTCTTCCTCCGATTCATGTGATGATGACTCCTGATCAGATGCTGTCCCAGGTAGTAAGTGCATTGCCATTGCTTCTTCATCTTTCTTGTGTCTTTTTTGTTTTTCCCCTTGCGTACAGGGGCAACCGATATTGGCACGAATTGGTCCTCTGTTTTAGCTGCAGTGATTATCACTGTGGTTGGAGTGGCTGCAGTATCTGTTGTCAGGGTTTGGGTAGCTGCTATACTTGTCACTGGGGTTGGTGTAGCTGCTGTGCTTGGAACTGGAGTAGCTGTATTATTTGTTGCGATCAGAGTTTGAGTAGCTACTTGTCGTGGTTTAAGCCCCGGCTGTAAATTAGAACCAAGCAGTCTACTTCCCCCCCACCCCCCCAGAGGGATGGGGAGGAGAATCGAAAGAATGTAACTCCCATGGGTTGAGATAAAAACAGTCCAGTAACTAAGGTATAACACAAATCACTACTGCTGCCACCAATAATAATAATGATAAGAGAAATAACAAGGGAAGAGAATACGATACCGCCTGCCGGAAAAGAGAGCCCGACAGAAAAGCAGACATGCCCTTCTGGGTAGCTCCCAGTTACCTCCCTGGGCATGAAGTGCTGTGGTATGGAATACCTCTTTGGCTAGTTTGGGTCAGGCGTCCTGTCCCCGCTTCCTCCTGGCTTCCCCTCCTCCCTGGCAGAGCATGAGACTCATAAAGTCCTTGGTCGGTCTAAACATCAGTGTTATCAGCTCCGTTCCCAGGCCGAAAGTCAAAAACACAGTGTTGCAACAGCTACTAAGAAGGAGAAAAACTGACTGCTGCTGCTGAACCCAGGACACTACTGTACTTGTCACTGGGGTTGGTGTAGCTGCTGTACTTGGAGCTGGAGTAGCTGTGCTATCTGTTGCTGTCATAGTTTGAGTAGCTGCTGTGCTTGTCACTGGGGTTGGTGTAGTTGCTGTATTTGGAGTTGGTGTAGCTGCTGTATTTGGAGTTAGAGTAGCTGTGTTGTCAGTTGCTTTGCCATCAGATCCAGAGACATTTTGTTTCCCTTTGAAGGTGCTGGATGGTGTTGAACAGGGCTCTGTAAGCATAGGCCAAGCCCCAGCATGTTGCCGTAATTTGTCCCTCTCTGGTATGACCAGGATGACAACACACCTCATTTAAATGTTTCATTAACTTTTCTGGATTTTGCACTTGTTCAGTGGTGAAATTCCAAAGCACTGGAGGGGCCCACGGACCTAGATACTTGCTCATACTATCCCACACACCCTGCCACTCGTGACTGTCCAGCCTCGGGGAAAATCTCTTGGTCCTCCTATATCATCGCCTAACCCTAGACAAGATCCAAACCTGACTCTGCTTAACTTTCGAGATCAGACGAAATGGTCGTGGGTAAAACACACTCTGTATGTGTGCCAACATGGTGATCCCCATCACAATCAGCAGACACGTCTTAAGGGTACCCAAAGGCCATTCAAAACCTTCAGAACTCTCAAATGATGCTGTAAACGGTCTGGTAGGGGGGCTGGGAAGGTAAAGGAATATCTCCTTCACGAGTTGACCACCCGAGAAGGGGAAAAAATATGTGTAATTGCTAAACACTTCTATTATATACCTCCCAAAGTATAGAGGTGGCAACCACACTGGAACGCAAGCCAGATCAGTTTCATGAACAATGAGTCTATTGAATTACAAGTCATTACCATAAAGTACATGAAACAAGAACTTAGCCCAAGGCCCCCAGCTGATGAACACTAAAACAGCAAATACCCACTGCAAGTAAGGTACAACATGCTGAAACTGTGAGATCAAGAGCAACAACTTTGGCAGTCAATAAATCAGCATTGTGACGAGTGACTATTAATCCAAAACAATAAATGCTTATCACAAATACAATTAGACACACTCTGGTCAGATCTGTCATTATCTCAACCCTGCATGCCCCACGTTGGGCGTCACAAAGAACTGTCGAGGTTTAAGCCCAGCCGGCAGCCCAGAACCACGCAACCGCCAGCTCACTGCCCTCCCCCCCCTTCCTTCCGCTCTCCCAGAGGGGTGGGGAGGAGAATGGAAAGAATGTAACTCCCACGGGTTGAGATAAGAACAATTTAGTAACTAAGGTATAACACAAACCACTACTGCTACCACCAATAATAACGATAAGGGAAATAACAAGGGAAGAGAATAGAACCGCTTACCACCTGCCGACTGATACCCAGCCTGACCTGAGCAGTGACCTAGCCCTTCCGGGTAACTGTCCCCAGTTTATATACCAGGCATGACGTGCTGTGGTATGGAATACCTCTTTGGCTAGTTTGGGTCAGGTGTCCTGTCTCTGCTTCCTCTCGGCTTCCCCTCCTTCCTGGCAGAGCATGAGACTCACAAAGTCCTTGGTCAGAGTAAACATTGCTTGAGAAGCAACTAAAAACATTGGTGTTATCAGTGCTGTTTCCAGGCTGAAAGTCAAAACCACAGCACTGCACCAGCTACTAAGAAGGAGAAAAATGACTGCTACTGCTGAACCCAGGACATGTGTATACTATAGTAATGGGCTATTTTAGAGCTCTTAACTACTCATTTGTTAAGGCAGATAAGCAATAGATCAAGTTCTTTTGGGATTTAATCTGCCTGACGAGCTCAGGGGTTCTCTCCCACATTGAAAGGTTCAAAGGTGAAATTCAGAAAAGTGAAGAGGAGTTTCCAAAATCACCTTGTTTATTCACAGTGCAGAAAAGGGGAGAAAAATTTCAGAGCTGCTGTAGTAATGAGAAGGTAGGCTATGGGGGGTTGTTAGTTGGTTTGTTTGACAGGGGATAAAGAGAATAAAATTATTTGGTTGGTTTTACTTCTTGATACTGAACCTGACTGATCTGTAATTCATATGTTCACAGCTTTTTTGCTTTTCCCTTATTGTCTACCCAAGATGTTGATAGATCCAATATTGGACGAAGATACAACTGCAGAAATTAAACACGAAACAATCCCACTAGATCATCAACTACATGCTCTTGTCAGCACGTAACTGTTAATTTCAGCCAAAAGCATCTATATATAATCCAATCATATTACACAGAATATTAGACATGGGTTTTCAAAAAAGACCCAGCAAGTTAGAATTATCTGTTAGCTTCCTTAGTAATCTCCTTTGAAGCTGTCAGGCTTTTCAGAAAATTTAGTCCATTATCTTGCCTGGATAGATTACTGAGAGAAATACTGCACCTGCACTGTTAAAGGTAAATTTTGCCTCTGTGATTATGCTGTACTAGGTATAGGTATATGCACGTATCAGGTTGCTATTACTATGTGAATATTAAATTAAATTTGTCAATAGCCCTCATTGCAGCTGATGAAAAATGTATGAAAAAGTGTGGGAAAAGAAAGCAACTACTGCCATGCATCACTGGCAAGCTAGACACTGCAGTGTTCTTGCCTAATTATAGCGGAGTTGTCACTGAATGAGCACTGAAATGCAAATATTTTTAACACAAAGAGACCTAACAGTGTTCAAGGTCATTTTTTAAGAATAAGTGTTTTTAATATACACTATATATGTACAGAACTAAAGAAAGCCCTCAACTTACAGTAAGAGCATTTTATACATCACATAATCTTTCAGAAAATCAGAAGGTTTTTTTACACTGACAAGCATGAAATACTAAATCCCAAACAATACTAGTTGTTAATCTTACATGGAAAATCTGATTGGAGATTTTTGCAGCACTTTGGAAGTCCCATGCAATAATGGTACGATCAGCTGAGTCCCGGCTTACTGCATCTGTGCTTGTAAGAAATTCTTTTCCTTCTGGGAGAAAGAGCATGTCCAATGTCTGTTGCACTGCAGCTTTGTACACTCTTAACACCTAGTAGATAAAAAAGTTTGTTATTTTTTGACAGATTAGAAGAATACGATAACCTAAGTTTTCTCTTTGTATTAATAAGCACCTCCAACAAATGTAAAATGTGAAAAAGCACCTAATTTTTAAATGGTAGAAGAAAAAATACCAAATTGGCTTAACTGTTTGTTAAGTTTGCTCAAAACCAAAAGAGAAGAGTACCAGAGATGGAAAAGTGGAACCATTGAGAACTACAAGAGCATTGCTCATGTGTGCAGAGATGCAGTTAGAAAAGCAAAAGCTCAGCTTGAACTGAAATTAGGTACATAATTAAAATTGGGTAAATAATTAAAATACTTTCCCACTCTTGAAGAGGAGAGGTGAATTAGTTACTAGCAATGCTGAAAAGGCAGAGGTTCTCAACGCTTTCTTCACCTCTGTCTTTACTAGCAGGCGGGCCACAGGCCTTCGGAACAAAAATCCAGGTTGATGAAAGCACAGACCCACTGTCAGCAAAAAAAAAGATTTGGTATGTCAACTATTACAGGAGCTTGACCCCTACAAGTCAGTGGGCCCTGACGTTATCCACCGAAGGGTAAGAGCTGGCTGACATCATTGTAAGGATGCTCTCCATAATCTTTGAGAAGTCATCGAGATCAGGGGACATTCTAGAAAACTGGAAGAAGGCAAATGTCAGTTCATACCAAAGTGGGTTGGATCCATACAGAAATGGGTTCTCAGCCACCAGATCCTGAATCTTTTAACAGCCTGTGAATTGGATCTTAAAATGTAACAGAGATTTTGAAATATTCTAAAGGATATATGAACTATGTGAATTTCCTTTCTTTCCACCTTTCTTCATGAAATTCTGCATCTGTGCTGTCTACTTTGAATTTTGCAAATCAGTATTTCTGCTTTCTTTTTCTCTTATTTGCCTCCAGTGGAGAGCAACTTCAAGGCAAATGGCCAGATCAAAAGAAGCCATCTCTCTGAATATGGTGATCCTTGAAACTAGGACACTGGAAGACTCTTACTTATTAATATCTAAATATATATCTCTCTCTCCAAGACAGCTAAAAAGTAGCTGCCTGCACTTCCAACAGAGTGTTCAGAGGTTAGTCCTTCTAATGTCACTAGAAAAAACAACAGAACAGAGAGAGCGCTTGAAGTATTATACTGAAACAGTCCCCAGCTTTGTGAGGCATTTCAGTGCCTACTTTATATCCCTAGCAACATAGGACTACGGATTCCAGGGCCCAGAACTTTTACAGATACTGTAAGCACATACATTCTTTTATAAAAATAATTTTCAGGTGTCATAGTGAAATATCATGGATTATACCTCTGCTTTATACTTTAACCAGTAAAAGAAAAATAGTTTCAAATATCAAACACAACATGAGAATTTCCTGATTTCCTCCCTCCAGTTCAAAAGTCTATGACTGCTTGGAAATGTTCAGATCTAGCAGATCCTGCTTTAGGGTAGCAATATACTAGATCATCTCCTGAGGTCCCTTGTAACTCTGCTTCCTGCGATCTTGGCATGTAGAAGGATAGCAGCAACAGCTACTCCGATTGCTTTTCATAGGCTATGTGAAATGTACACTTTAGAAACACAGTGTTTGCATTCACTGAAGAACCTCACTCATGCAAGCACACTATACACCCTGTAAGTTCATCAACAACATCTGAACCTGCAGACTCAAAAACCTGGCATGCTTTTCAGCAATCTGCCTGTATTTTTAAAATAATGAATATATAAATGTGTTACTTGCTCTCGTCAGATTTTTCAGCCCAGGAATCCGCATGATATACAAAACAATTAAACTTTGCAAAGCAAAAAATTATATTTGCGTATTTATAGCCTCTACTTTTCCTTATGGAGAAACCACCATGCACCGCTATTTCTTCAAAGACTTATAAAAGGAAGTCCATAGTTCATTAGTAAAGTAGAATACGAAGGTATTCTGTAGGAGCAAAAATAAAGATAATATTAAAAAATAAATAAACAAATCCGCAAAATACAATAGCTGCCTGGAATGAGAAATGAAAAATCATACAGGAACTGCAGGTGACCTGAAATAAAGTTAAATTGGGAGGAGAGGGGCACAAAAGGCTCTATCACCCAACAGACTGAAGAGAGAGCTACTTGGCAGCCGGCACTTTCACAGATGTGACAAGTGCCAGCTGGAGAGTTGGCAAGATCAGAGTGCAGAGTAGCACAAACATGTAGAAACAGGGACATGAAGGCAGAAACAAAGGCCAATTGGTGCTGGGAAATGAAGAAGAACCATATAGAGCAATAAATGATAATAAAGTCCCAAATGGTGCTTCATGGTAGTAATTGGATAAAATTCTTTTACTTTAAAGGTAAAAAACTCAAACGTGCTGTTTAGGTCTTCATCTTCCAAAAACATCCTTGTGAAATGTATGTATACACATATGCATACATACACTGTGTTCAGCACTGTTAAGGGGTTGTTTTTAGGCTTGGGACTTAAAATTTTCTGTTTGCAGCAACAGCAATCTCTCAGTAAGGAAAAAGTAGATTATGCAGTAAGTAACATGCACATGCTTTTAATGTTTTGCTGAAATCCTCTTGGGCTCTTACATAAACTGCCACTAATAATCTAAACATTTTCACTGCTAATCATTACATATATATGGTTGTCTGTTAATAGGACATCTAACCAAATTACCCATGTATGCTAGCTTTGCAACAGGAAGCTCCGTAAAAATAAGTACAAAACCCCATTTTTTTCTATATGTACCTCAGAAAAACTATGCTATTTAATCTTCAAACCACACAGTAAGAGCTGACTCAGAGAACAATAACACTTTGAATAGCAGCTGGGAACTTGATATACATAGTATTTAAATTCTTCCATAAAGATAGCTTTCAAATTTTGTGACACTCCTGCTCAGAAAAGTACTCATAATTAAACCTGATTTGTTCTACCTTAGACAATTAATTCCTGACATGCCTGAGGAACTTGCCTGGGGAAAGCACCAGTTTCCTTACCCTGCTGGCTTTAGTTTGTTAATAATAGCGTTTACCCTTTTTCTATTTGCAGATTTATCACCAATAAGCATTGGAAATCCACAGTCCACTTCTTCAATCTAAGCATTTCCTGGACATAAAAGAAATAATTTCAAAAGAAGTCCTAATACTTTCTGGTGTCATCATAATCCAACATACTAATAAAGCTTCTTCACTAAGGAAAGAGTTCATGGCTGCAGGCATTCAACAAGAAAGGTAATTTAAGCAAATTAAGACAGTTTCAAAGAGATTCTTAGGGTTCTGATGATTTGAAAACCACGCTGTGATACTGAATTCAAGATATATGTTTCAGATGGGTGTTATATAATACTTTGCTGCATAAAGTACATGCAATGCCTGGTATTTTGTCTGTCAAGAAAGCCCAAAGCCTCAACACAAGCAGTTCAGAAACTGCTGCTCACCCAGGCTCTGTGCTGGTCACCTGTAACCTATATGCACCGCACTTTTCTAAAAAATCCCTCAAGCTTTAAGCAAGTGGTGAGAAAGAAACGTGCTTTTATAGTCACTGTCCTGAGCATCAGGAGATGAGATTTCAAAACAAATCTAACAGGACTACATGTAATCTGGATGGTCATGGAAAAAACCCTTAATCAGCCAGTGCCATGTCTTCCAACCTATAAAAATGGCCGTATACTTATTTCCACCTCTTGTCCTCCCTTTTTAGATTGAGTGCTTTGGCATGAAACTGTCTTCCTGTAGGCATGTTGGGTAATTAAAGCAATCGTGGACTGATTTAAGTTTCCTCTGTGAAACAGTAATAGAGCATTGCTAGTAATATAAAGTGCACCTTAAGAAAAAGTTAATTTTGCACAAAATAGAAGCTTTTTTATTTACTGCAGTGCAAGCCATTTGTGTTGATCTCTTCTAAAGAGTAAGGTGTGAAGACAGATTACTACTATATGAACAATGTACTCTTTTTTTAAGTCACTTCAGATTGCTTGAGAAAGCACAGTATTCTTGTGATGGAAAGTGTCAACCATTTATGAGAAAAAAAATATTTTCCCATCAGAATTTTATTTAAAATTATCTCCTCATCTCAAATAGGATAAGTGAAATCTGTATACAGGAAACAGACGAGGAACATCCAAGATGCAGAACGGCTTTTTCATGAGAAGCAATAACCAAGGACTTTACAGTACAGAAATGGACAATCATGGGGAATTTGAAAGAATCAGAAATAAAGTCTGAGTGGCATGGAGAAGGTGACTGATTTCTTCCATGATAAGAATTCAGACTCCAAACTAGCAGAAGGCAGCTTCAAAACAAGATGCTTCTTCCCACAATACATATTTAAGTTGAATTTTTTGCTACAGGATGTTGTAGACATAAAAAAAAAAAAAAAAAAAAAAAAAAAGAAAGAAAGAGAAAATCAAGAACAACCAATTCTACAGTTGAAAACTTAAACAGATCATGACAGACAAAGACAGTATCTGTGGTGCAAAAAGTCCCCACACTCTACATTAGAAAGGTCTGGGTAACCATTGCTGGGAACTGAAATGAATGTGCTTTCATATTCTTGCTTTTTTAAAAGCATGCTGGTAGCTGCTGGGGGTTTAAAATTTGTCTAGAAATGGGCTGAAACCAGAATGGCTATTCCCCAACAGCTTCTCATCCGAATACTCACACTCCGCAAAGAGGCATGCTTTGTCTCTGGCCCATTTCAGTCTCCTCAGGAGCAGTTGCTATCATTGTCTGTCACAGATGGACAGGTCTATGATTCTCATCTGCGATACCACCATACGAGGTTTCCAAACAAACACAGCAGGACTGCTAACGTATATGATACACCCACATACAATGTGTCATCACACTCAGAAAGGACTCTTGGATGTTCACATTTAAAACCAAATACCATTACACAAGTACAAATGTATCCCCCACCAGATTTCTTCAAACTTTTTGTCCATAGATTCTGTCAGGCTTTCTCAGACTGTGAGAAGAATATCTTTAGTTTTCTAAAGAACTGAATAAATCATCTTATTTTAATTACATTGTTCTTCCTAATACCATCAGTACATGACAATGTATTGGTTGTTTCTATAGAAACCAGAAGTGCAAGTAACCACCAATTTCTACAACCTTTTTTCATATTTATATGCTATCCAGAGACAAATTCATTAGGGTCGTAGTTAAAGTTTCCTAAATGCTACATGCTACTGAAAATGACTGCATCTCATCTGAAAGAAATTGCAACAGAATGTTTCCAAGGAAATAAATGCACTGCACTTGCACTCTGAATTCATTAATTTTTAAACTGTGTTTTAATGACTTTGGCTTCTTTCTTTATAAACTCAAGTACAGACAAATAGCTCAACAAAAAGATTTTTTTTTTTTTTAAAGCATAAAACTATATATGATAGTTGAAATTTTGTAGCTAAACAATATTCAATCCAGAGCAATAAAGCAAGATGGGGAGATGGGGGAGAAGCCCCTGTTTATACTCTGTGTTGGCCTCTGATAATAATAAAAATTCTGCAGTGCATTTCTAGACTAATTTTAAAAGCTCAAACTAACTGCTTCCACCATTTTTCTAGGAAACATATTCTATAGCTTATAAGACGTGAATTTCAAAAATCGGAATTCTGTGTAAATATTCAAATCTAAATTTTCCTCAAATTTGCCTATGACTCCAACAGATTGACTTTGTATTCAACTTTTTTGAAACCCTGCTTATGTCCTGACAAAATTTTGTTATTAATCCCGAAAGGCTGGATCTTTGCATTCATTTGTACTCTTCCTATTACTAGTAAGTCACAGGCGTTTTCTCTGCCTGGTAGTCTATTCCTTTTTTATTATTATTTATTGTGCTAGCACAATACTTTCTGTAACAACTATTTTTTCAAAATTAAAATAATAAATGTTGACTCCATTTGGAGCCATCCCTGAAGCACACCACCAAATACCTCCCAGTTTCCTTTCTTGAGTTCTCCCCTTTAGCTTTTCTCATTTTACAGTACCTACATTAGTCTCTGCTTCTTCAGCTTCTCTAATTGTTCAAAAAAAAAAAGTCCAAAATTGTAAAGTAACATCAAGTAAACTTCACACAATCAACCTTTGCTGAACTCCCATAATTAACTTTTTTTTAATAATTTCATTTGTTCCTACATTTATAACCAATCTTTCCCTCCAAGTCTGTTCTGTGGCCATGTCAGGTCATACTGCTTGGTTTCCACTGGTGGATGCCCTTCCTCTCTTTTCCCTCCTTGTTCAACGTAAGGAGTGTATTTGCATTTATGGAGGTCTAAGACCTTCTAATGTTGTTTAAAGATCAGAGCCACAGCCCTGTCACTTTCCACTTATTCCCTCCTTGGATTACTGCATGGTGCTTCCTCAGGACTTGCTGTTCTGACAGCTACAGCAGATAGCTCTTGCCAAAGCTCCAATAGGCCTCAGTGGTTTATGAGACAGAACACATGAACTGAATACATCTAACAGCTGAATAAATTATTCCTCTATTTTTAACAGAGTCCAAAAAAATGTGAGTGATCTCCCTACGTTTAGAGTTCCTTGCATTTCTGTATGCACATGATAAAGAATCAGTTCCTGAATGCTTACAAAATGCTTCATCAATCAAAGCAAAATGTAAATAAAAGGTAAAATAGGCAAAACTTAAAAATAATTATATGGATAATTTAGAAAATGTAAATTAATACATTTAGATGCAAGTTCTTGAGTGCTCTTTGTCCTTTCAACAGAAATAATACTATCCCTGCTTTACACTATGCAAACCTTGCTGGCATGTGTAAATAAATCTTCAACTCAGTTTGACAACTTACACTCCTGGTGTAAGGAATGTTAGCTCCTTTGGCTAACTTTAAATTATCAGTAGAGTTGTAGCATTGTTCTGATATTACATCTGTGTAAGCTTAGCTAAAGGATACAGGTCTCAACCCTTTGTTCTCTTTGGTGCTTCATATCAAAATTTCAGGTAGAATAAGTGTTTGGAATATATATTGTCTCCTTTCTGAAAAGCTAATACAGATCAGCCAAAATGGAGAGTAAGTGTATAATTCAACTGGTTTGTGCTGAACATCTTAAGAAGTTCTTCCACAGCTCACAGAAAGGAAATACTTCCAAAATACATAAGTACTGTAAGGTCTCAGGGTTATTGCACAGTTCTTTTTACAGGGCATTTTACAAGGTTTTTCTAGGTTCAGCTCCGAGGTCCAAAGATCCCACAGGGGCTGTTCAATATAATTCTCTTTCTGTGGTAAACACTGCAGAGACGGTTTTGGTTTTTTTAACATAGCAGCTCACTTCCAAGCTTTCTGGTCTTTTCATTAAGTCTCTATAAACATTCTCCAAGTGTTTCATAAATGTAATGAATCTGTTATACAGCAATATAAGATCTGCAGAATAATCCCTTCACCAGAGACAAAACTGGGTTTAACACAAAGGAATACCACTATAATAAATCTCTACATGCTATTCAATTGTCTTTTCTATTCTTTCATTTTTTTCCCCCCTCAGGCCTTGATTACTTGTCTAAGTTTGAGATGCCTGTATATCTTACATTTCACTGAGCAGTTAACAAGGTATGCCATCCATTCATTGCTCTGAAGTATGTTGCTCAGCTTTATCTTGAAGATTTTAACTCCCTTCATTCTTTATCTAGCTCAATACCCAATGCTACATTTGAAATAATTTTGCTTATTTGCTCAACAAAACAGGGATAGCAATAAATGTCTTTCAATATTCCTTCTTTTTTTTCTTTTTATATCTGTGTTTCTGATTAATAGCCCATGTACACTTCCCAATGGTATTTATACCACATTCAATACATGAATAAATATTAGTAACTTGTTCTACAAACTTATGCTCTATAAAATCAAAGTGAGATTTCAGAAGTACTAATTTGGAAAAATACCACTGTCAGCTATTCTACGTCATTTCCCACCAGCAGCCAATGTGGCACACTGGCACAGAGCTGCCCATTTCAACCACTGCATGTATGTGTAATTGGATAATAGTTTTATTATCAGTCATTCTCTCTATGTCCGTGATGCCTAATGCTTTGGTCTGAATTTCCAACCAAAAAATTCCTTGTTTCCTGATATGCAATTATTTTGCCTCACATAGTTAAATTTAAAATGTGCAAGTGGATAGCTTATTAAAACACAAGCATATCCTAAAGAATGACCTCTGAAATAGGATTAGCAGTGAATGCTGAAATTGAGTTTTCAATGGGCAATGACTAACAAGATTCAAGCTCTTGATTTAGGGTGCTCATTCTATTGACAAAATATGCTGCAAAGCCTGAAAACACTATCAGGAGTATGATGATGGGAACAAAAAGAATCATTAGTTCACTCACACATCATTCCAAGCTGAATGACAGGTAAACATACTTGAAGGAACCAGCAAAACAGGAAAATCTTGTAATGAATTAGGATAAAAGCACTTTAAAGATATTAAAGTTGTTTGCACCAAAACTGAAACAAAGTGGTAAGAGGCCTCAGACATCTATTTCAGTTAAGACCAAATGCCATTTGTTAGAACAGGATTGGCCAGGACACTTCATTCAATCAATATGGCCATAACTGTGTAAGATGGAAAACACATGAGGTGTGCTGGTTTTATCTTGTGAATAAAGATAACAATATAAGCTGAAAGTAGGAATTCCTGAACAATCCATTGAAATCCTCCAAACTAGCAAGAAGCAGAGATGAAATACTGATGATATTGATGATTCACGCCTAACCAACATACTGTTCCACGACTGAGAGTTTGAAATGTAATATTATTTTGCAGTAATAATGTATATGTGATACTTGCCATTCTGCAAGAAGAAGCCATAAGCAAACAAATCAGAATTTTATATTTTCCCCCACTCAGTTATGACCTTCCACATTCACTCAGTACACACACAGCTCTAATTTTAAAATCAATACAAATACAGGTGTCTACCAAACTACATTTATCACTCAGCAACAGCTACCTCGTATCAGGGAAAAAATATCAAAGGATAATAGAAGCTCTCTCCTGATACGCGGATAGACTCCACAACTCGTTAAAGTTGTAAAGTAGGTATGCTTTATTCAGCACTGAGGTGCATGGGGGATCGCTCCTCCAAACACATGCACACCCCACCATTGTTCTTCTCTATATTTATCCTCTAAACTATTACATATGCATTAGATTACGCAAAACACTTACACATATTCATGACCTATCACCGCTTCGTATTATAATGAGGTAAGAGGTCCTTGTTTGCATAGTGTCTCCTGGTGGTCGTGGGCGAGGGTCTCAAGACGAAGTAAACAAGTCTTTTTTGAACTTTTCACCTCTAGTCATTGCGCATGTTCCCTGTGATTTAGTCACTGTCCAAACTGCAAAGCTGATTTCAGCCGGTTTAGGGGTCCAGAGAACAGGAACCGAGTTACTGTTCCTTCCTCTTATCAATAGCCTTGGTCCTCCCACCCTGTTCCAGCAAGCACGGTAAGTGTTGAGCACGCATTTGATGAGTAAGCATGAGTAAGCAGTAACATTGTTAAGCAAGCGGATTAACCTTAACCCCCCTGTACATCGGTTAACCCTTCACATCACTCCCCCTTTTAGAAAGATTTCAGAGTAAGACAGTAAACCACATTGCTGCTTTAGACAATCACAGTACATTCAAAATTTACAGTTTTCAAATGAGTAAACTTATCAAACAAACAAAAGAAAAAAGGATCAGTATCTGTTACCAGGCTAAAGCCAAGCTTTCCACTTTCCAAGGTGATTAGAGACTGCTTGTTGTTAAAATTAATATTCCTTGTGCACTACTTAATTGGCTAGCTTTCCAACTGGTGAAATTCTACATGAATATAACTATTTTCTAATGAAGAAAGCAGACAACAGCTTCTAGAAACTTCTAGAGAGAACCCAGTAAAGGCTCTGTACAAAAGAAAGAGGCTGGGTTTTTTGTTTTACCAAGCCTAAAAGGTTTCCTATTTTACCTGTTAGAATACACATTCATTCACTTATTACTCTCTCAGAAAGAATTATTTTCCTGTAATATGGTGGGATATTTCCCTTATCTCTTCATTAGCATCAGTTTACACACACACACAAATGGAGTTACAGACAATCTTTTTAAGCACTGGAGTATCCTGCAGGTACAGAGACCACCACTGTGCGCATACCTTAGAGATTAACAGCTCTTTAAGGCAAGTTCCAGCACTGGAGCTTGAGCATTGCAAAATGAGTTTATGGTTAGTCACAGAGATAAAAATGCATTATTCTGTTAGTCTCATTTTAGCTGTATACAGCACTCTGGCCACAGAGATGTACTGGTTTTTGAGAAATTACATCGCAAGATGGGATCAAAGAGTGTCACAACAGCAATACTCACAATGAAAAAGAAAAAAAATCATAATGAACAATCCTGAGCATCATGTACTTTGGCAACAGTATTAGAAGTGGGCATGGAATGCCTATGGAAAGACAAATATACTATTGTACCCATTCGAAAAAAGCAGCATGCCCAGATAAGTAAACAAGGAGTCAAAAAAAAAAAAAAAAAAAACCAACAAAAAAAACCACAAGATTTGGGCAGTAAAGCATAAAGATACCATCAAATTCTGTTTTAATCTCATAAAGACAGTATATTCCCTAATTAGTAGAAAACATGAGGGCTGGTTTAGACTGCATGTACCTTCAAATGAATAAAATGTTAAGTATTCATGTTCCTATTCTACACAGATATAAATAGGTTCTCATGGTGTCTGTTTGTCCTCTGGAAATGAATCACAAGGTGTCGCCACCTAAAGCATTCACTACTGGCTCTGTCTGCATACACACACAGAGCTTATATGTCATCCCCTGCAACCTACACAAAGGCGATTCCAAGCATAACTATTGTTTCTTATAACTGAGCAGTGGTAAAGTACTGAAAACTGCAGTTTTTCTCTGCAATTTTGCTAGACATGTAGTTTACACAAAAGTTACTATATCAGAACATCAGCTCAAGCCAAGCTTCTGGTAGTCAGAATTACAGAATATATGAATGGGTGAGCTAGTCTACAGTTTATCAGTATGGTTTTGCTCTTTTGCCTTCTGACAAGGCCTTTTACAAAGACCAATACCTCACAAATTGCACATTGCCCCTTATCTTTCCATTGTCTACTGTAAGCTTCATTTCAACACACTTGTCTGCTACTCACTGCAATAACCACTCATGCAAACTATGTTCTACAACTCTCTACACTTGCCTTCTCCTTGTTCCAGCAAACACCTTTTATTGGTGAAGGACACATTTCCTCTCTACTGTTACTTTTCAGGAATAGTTTCATGGAGAAGACTTTCCAAGACAGTGAAACCATCCTTTATCAATCAGAAAACTCCAGTCTTGTAGCATGGACATGCATATATTTCTCTAAGAGGCATCTTCTGTGGAACAGCAAGTTAAGATGGTTGGCAATATTTGGCAATCACAGCTTGGGATGCACAGGCTGCTTTGCAGCTTCTGTCCAGGTTAAGAAGAATACGCTGTCTGAGACCTGCTCCTGTCCACAAGGAACTGGTCTATGAATATATATTTACATAGATCTGAACTACAATCAGGTCTGCCAGACATATCAGCTGAGCTGAGGCACCACCAGCATTTAAAACCTAAGAGAAAGGAGCTGCTTTAAAAGATGAACATGTTTATTGACTTCATTGCTTTGAATAAAGCATTGCTTGATACCTCATCTTGTATCAAGGGAAAGCACTACTGAAACTCTGACATTTCATAAATGGGGAAAATGACCAAGAACAGCATTTTTCAAGCCATTTTTCTTGGTGACACCATCTGACACACTATCTGTTCCAAGATAAAACCAAAATACCACTGATTGGCAGAGATACTGACAATAGGAGAGAATCAGACTCAGGAGATGACTCAAAACTAACATCTCCACAAGCATTAACGTGCTATTTAGCCCCCTAACTCTGTCTGAGTCAATGCCAATTTTGCATAGTCCTCAGGTATGTCATCACAATCTCTGGTATCAGAATTGCTGGGGTGAGGGGGGTTGGGAATAATGTTTTCTGAAGCGTAACCTTGAACTGCAAGTATCACCTGTGACTGATAACCTGTGAGGGAAGCCTATAGTATAGATCCTATGCAGTTAAATCCTTTTCTCAAATAGTGACAAATCTAAAGGAACAACTGCAGCACAGGAACTAGATTCTTAATTGTACAAGAATACTGTGTCTTCTCAGTAGTGCAACTCCCATAATGATGTCAGAGCTGTCCTGTTAGAGCCCTCATACATGAAATGCGTCTCCCTACATCTCTCACCTATTATTCTTAGTACATCAAAGGCAAAGTTTGGATAAACAATCTTATTTTTTCAGATCCCTTCTGCCACCCTCAAGAGCAAACAGATGGCTAACTAACATGAGTAGGAACTACCCACATAGAAATTCAAAGGAAAACAACTCACTTTACAGTCACTGCTGCTCTTTGAGCTGTTCTGTCGGCTTGCCTTACGCTTCCACTGGCAGAGTACAGCACTGGTCTTACCTGAGCTCTGAATGGCAGCCGGAAGCACACTGGTTTTGGTGGTTCACGATGAAGGCACAGGCTATACAGGCCTCTCTGTGACCCTTCATAAATGTAAATATTACTCCAAGCTTCTATACAAAAGATGCAGGTAAACACATCCTGACCCACATGTAGCAGCTTGAACAGCAAGTTAGCTGTACTGCATCCTAGTACACACCTGCTTTTCACAATCCTCAAAATGAGCCTCAAAAAGGCTTCCTTTAATTCAACTGTATGCTACTCATATTTACATAAACAAACAAACAAAAATATTTTTGTGTACAATGTTCCTCTTCATGCTTCAAAAACTTTACAAATGTTCATATTAATAAATGGCAACACAATCAATGACAAATGCAAAATATTTCAGAGTAAGATTTCATTGAAAGACCAGTACATCTATCAGATTAGTAATGCATAGCACATCCAAGATAGGAAACATTTTAAAAGAGAAACAGAAAAAAAGATTTCCATTACCTTAGACATCCTTATATCCCAAGATTTAACTTCTGGGCTGAACCCTCCACAAATGAAAATATTTGAGTCTGTAGGGAGGAACTTCAGTGCACTGATCCTAAATTCATTTTTGCTGCTAAATATCTGCTTCCCTAGAATAAAGTAAGAAGCGGAAATTAACATTTGAGCAAAACCAAAAATGAAATAAGTTATTAATTTCAACCTAGTTTTAAAAATAGCAATGTTACCAAAAGTGAATATGTTTATGTGAACACATTTCAAGTATCTAGGATTACTCTTGATTTACTGGAAATACAAGACTGAACTCACTAACTTCTACCCATGTGAAAATGCTCCTGCTCATGGGCTTCTGCACCACTGACTGCTTCCTACTGAAAGGAGAGAACAAGCAGTTCCCCATACTGAGGAGCTCCACCGAGGTCCTAGTTCAGTTGAGATGCGGGACTAAATCTACAAATCCAATGATTGAACGTTTCCCTAGAGAAGCCATAGTCTTTCTTTCAGTGGGAAAAAAAATACCTAGAACAAAATACTGTTTTACAGAAATACCATGCCCCAAACTGCACTACAACTCGTGATGTTTACTTATCTTTCTGTGAAGGCAGGAGTGAAACTTCATCTTGAAAGTAGGAAATAATTTGCATACCATCGTATGAAGGCAATAGCTGTTCCCATGGATACACTGTTCCCAACGTTTAATTGCATACACTAATCTCTGCAGGATCCTGTGGTTAGCATCAACTGGAGTGTCGACACTTTCAAAAGCAACAGCATTCAGCTAGGTTAATTTATAGGACTTTTCCACAGTCAACTGCTTCTTTTCATCCTAACAAATTCATGATACTAATGCTGAAATACATTTTTTAGAACAGCAGTATGCACCATGAAAAGTACATTTACTCAGTTTGCAATTTCAACTGTGCTTTATTTTCTACATATCACATATAAAGATCTACAGTAAATAAAGTTACTGCTTTAAGCCACAGTGAAGAAGGTACTGCAGATGTAAAAAATTATGGCAAAAACTCCCTAGAATATTCATTAATCTACATTTTCAGCAAGTGAGGGTTGTCTTAAGACAGGCTTTCTTAACTGAAAATACTTTGAGCTAAAGATGTTGGTGATGGATATATTTACTTACTACTAGATGAATGTTCATTCATATAGAATTTTTTTATGCTTAAGTTGGAGCCAATTTATTTGATTTCATCATCAGTTCCATCTGCTGAACTCAACTTTCAGTCAAGAGGCTAAGACTTGTCAATTTATTTATTTATTCATTTTAAAGACGAGAGATTTTACTTCATCACGCATGCTCTTCAAGCTAGCAAGGTCAGGGAGAATAGATTGCAGGGAGCACGAGAGAGGGGTGAGTGTTGTTCCATGTGAACACTGGTTTTTGGTAGGGTTTTTTTTGTTCTTTTTATAAAGATTCTCTACGAACTACCCATGCACAATCTAAAGGGCCTCTCTGTCACTACTGAGTGAAAAACTTAATTTAGTCCTTAAGTACCTTCCCGCAAAAGAGAAAAAAGTCTTAAGAGCAGCAGAGTTTCTCTCTACAAGAAATACGCAACCATGGTGACCATCTCTCACCATGGGAGCTTTCAGTACCCCAAAAGCTACAGAATCCGGGGAAAAAAAAAAAAAAAAAAAATAGGGGGAAGAAAAACAAAGAAACAAAACCCCCCCAAAACAACAAAATTCCACAGGGAAGGACGGAAATATTAAAATCATTAGCTATAGGAGCAGCAAGATATTGCTCTCAAATACACCACTACGAGGCATCATTTGCAGCCTTTAGAAAAGTCATATACACATGCATCTTACTCTCATCCTCAGCACTTGAGAAAATACTGGATTTCCCTGTGGAGACACACTAGTCAGTTTAATAGCTCTTTGCTCCTAAAGGAATTTGGTTCCTAGTAGTATCTAGTTTAATAAACAATCTGGAAGTATAGTCACCAAGTTTTCAATGGTACTGCAGCCAAAAATTAACAAAACTACAGCTTACCTGTACTAATCCTGTCAATCTGCTTCATAAAGCCTGCATCAAGCAGTCAATATCCTCCATAAAGTACGTCATCCACACAGCATTAGACAAATCAGTGAGCCAGCAGAACTCACCATCTAACCTTACAACAAACATTGTTTAACTGCCTTTACTAAAATAGGTTTTTACCTCCACAAACTTATGAAAACTGCTTTTTCTATAATACGTACATTTTTCTTGCCACTATACTTTTTAGCCTAAGATATGAGAAAGTCAGGTAAGACAAAATCAAAAAAAGATGTGTACTAAATTCAAGATGCATTTCATCTAATAACTACAAGATCTGTTACCTTTTCCAGAGAAAGACTGATTTAACATCATTTGTTTGCTATTAATTAATCCATCTTTCAATCTCTTCCACAGCTACTTCCAATTATTTGCTCAATATTTCTTCCAGAAACTAAAATTCTCTATTTCCTTCCTCTCTCTCCCCTACTTTCAAAGAGAAGTGGGTACTGGTTTTGCCCTTGTCTTCTAGAGGCTATTATTTATCCAAAAGCTCGCACTGACAGTACACTGTAATGATCTCAGCACTATGAGTTCTATTTTATAGTCTAATAATAAATAAAATTCATGCAAACAACCATGCAAACAAGAGTATTTTATTCACCTCTATATGCTCTAACCTCCTACTTTTTCCTATTTAAGCTGTTACCTTACTGTTTAATGCAGATATTATCCATGCTAGCTTTCTAACTGGTCTGAGGAGCAATCACAATACATTAATCTTAAAAGCTCAGGCTCTCCAATTAGTACGTTGAAGTAAAACTTTCTTTCTCATTCTCTCACCCTCCAAAGTGAAATTCAATTGAGCATCTCTTTTTGGAAACTCATTATACTGTGTTCTGAAGAGTTGGTGGTATTAGATGTATATATGAATTTCATTCTACTGCCACATCACAGAAAATGAGAAAAAGTCTGGAATGTGGAAGAGTAAAGTAATAGCAGCAGATAACATACTCAAAAGGGGAGGATCACAACAGTACAGAAAGGAAACTCTCCTATTGACAGAACATAAATTTATGCATAAGAATCTAAGTCAGACTGCTTGTCATGCAAACATGCCTGAGCTCAGCTAAATGAACTTTACTAACATTTATATGAATACATCCCTTGAACCTTTCCATTTTACGTATTAGGACTGCAGAGCTGAAGTGCTTAGGCACATTCTCTACACAGTTATGAAATCTCTGGCACTGTATATCTTTCTGAACTTCAGAAATTTAGGAAAAATATCCATCTGAGAGAGGGAACAGATCACTGCAGAACATGATATGGGGCAAAATAGCTCATGCAATCCAGTATTTTAAAACAACAAATTCAACTTTTAGTTCTCTTTTGTGCAAACTTTACTTGGCATGTTTTACTAGTATGAGCAGAACTTCCTGCTTTCCAGGCTGCAACCATGCTATGATGGATCTAAGCCACATGGGTTGGGAAATCCAACACCAGTGTTTGTTGGAGACCTTGCTTCACCTTCCTGGAAGTCGGTATTTACAGTTAGGTATATTTTCCTCTAAAACTATACAGCTTATTAACATTAAACATTCAACTTTTGGGGGCCTTATTTTATATGTTGCGAAAGATGTTCTTTGAGCAGAAGACTCCCTTATCCACAAAAGAATACAACAGGTATAATTCAGCAAGCTTGTATATACCTTTATTGTGCATATATTTATTGCATTTTATTTCATAAAGGCAGCATAACAAAGATTCAACCAACTCATAGACTGTAGAAAATTATATCTTCTGAAAATCTATTTGGCTAATAGAGGGAAAATCTATACCCCATATCATTTTCCTGTATAAGAGGCTGTTATTCCAAAAGCAGAAAGCAAATATTTCTCTCAATCTTTAATTTCACAATTTCAGTAACAAGATCTACCACATCTTTACAGTGTTTTTTATTCTTAAAGTACTTTAATTCAATTCTTCATTTATTAAAGGCTCACCAGTAACATACACAATATGAAAAAGAAAAAAATCTTTCAAAAGATCTTGAACATATGTTTCTGGCAGCCTACTGTGAAACTGCTCAACTACGAAATCAGATATTTTAAAGGCTATTTAACATGGTGAATTTTTCAGAGAATATGAGCACAGTTACTGAGTGCAGGATGCTTCTGTAACTCTGTTTAGTGGTTCTCAGGTTCACACTCTTACCTGCATAGTCCAAAATCATTCACTTCTTTATGCTATACTATAAGAAAAAGGAAGCCAAATTACAAGGACATGAGAGTAATCTCACTTAGCAGAACTCAGCAGAATTTCCCTGCCTGTATGCATTACAAAAAAACCCAAACAAAACCACGTCAACTGGGCTTTTGTTCTGAGGTGTTGTAGAAAACTTTTATGCATATTAAAACAACATACTATCTACTTATTACTGGGAGAGAAGAGGAGGAATAGAATGAAGTCACAGCTCTCCTGAGGTGATGCTTATGTATGAGCACTTGTCCTGGCGAACCAGAATCTCCTATGTGAACAAACACAATTATATTTATTAACAATAATGTTATATCTATAGAACTACCAAATTAGAATATGAAAGAAAATACAGAAAAATAAACTTGCACCATCCTTTTGGAGGGTACAAAATGTTCCATTAAGAAACTCTCAAAATAATGCAAAAAGTTTGTTTTGTTTTAAAAAATGCTGACAGATTTAAGTGACCACATTATATATAATCTGAACTTTCCTTCAAAACCAACAGTCTAATTTCAGTATCCTGGCTATGGTAATGTGAAAACTTTCAAAACAATGGGAAATTAAATTTCCAATTATAAAACTCTGAGGAAGTTATATTTGAAATCAAGCTCAGTCCACAAACTAAAAATAACTGCAGCATTTGGCTACATAGGAAATGTGCCAAAATGTCTTGGAACATTCCCTCTGTCATAATATTAAAGAATTGAGAAGTATCTGTAATATGCAAATAGTACCAATCCAGCCAGCGTTCTGCCTATGCTACTGTACCAATTATTTGTGTCTAATAAAAAAAAAAACAAACACTGATGAATAAAACATATATTCCAAAATAAATAAGCTATAAATAAATTTTAAAATTAAAATTCCCTTCCTAAAGTTGGTAAAGCATCTCCATTACCTCTGGACATAACAAAAGCTAAATGTCAAATGTACTTGACCTGGAATTGTTTTAAAAGCTTTTTTTTTCAGTGTTCTGTGAATATAGCACTACCTACTAATCTGTAAATAACAAAGTGTCTGAACTATCACTAATAGAAACTGACTGCAAGTGTGGTGTTAGTAGAGATGAACCGGGGAGTCTAGCTGGTTCAGACTGCTGCATTATTATCACATTTGTGAAAAAATTCAGAAAGTTTTATTTTTATAAAAAATATTTTATATAAAACAGGGCAATAAAAAAATATTAACAAGTAATCTTTACAAGCAGCTCGGCTGCAGTTTTTGGATCTACTAATATTTATAAAATTCCACATTGCAGTACTGAACATGTCTCACGCAAACTGCAGCCAAAGAACCACTCATGCGAATGACACGTGAATAACCTTGAGTTCTTTAAGCATTTTATGCATACTTCAGATCAGACTTACGCACTGAATATGTACATCAGTTTTCAAGAAAACTGAATTTTTCTTGTGAAAAAATGGACCACTTGCAGAAAAGTGGAGTGTCTTAGCTTGACTATCCTGAGGTTAGAACTACGGATGACCATTTAAGATAATAAATGATGATCTATAAAAAAACAAATTTAGAAAAAGAAGACTCGTACAACAGCATCTACTTCATCAAACCAGGACAAGTGAATTTGTTGTACTACAATAATTTGAACTCTTCTCTTTCCCTGTTCTTCCATCATAGCATCAACAAATCACATAGGTTGAACCTCCAGGGGGTATCTAGTCCAAACCCCTACTCACAAGTAGGTCCAGCTGCAGCAGATTACTTAGCGGTTACTGAAGTACCTGAGTATCTCCAAGTATAGAGACCATAAAGTCTCTCTGGACAGCCTGTTTTAGTGTTTGATGACCCTTGAGTTGAGCCAAAAAGTTTCCTGTGTTCTTACATTTGTCCTTTGCCTCTCATCCTTTCACTGCACATCTCTGAAAAGAGCCTGGCATAATCTTCTCTATGTACTCAGTAAACACAAATCTGGCCTGAGAAGAAGGTAACCTTTGCTGCAAGAAAGCAATCCTGATTCATCTTCAGCCCCCAGGTTTTTTTCTGTGAAGCAGCTTTATAGACAGTTTAGCAACAGCCTGTTCTGTTGCACAGGATCATTCCATTCCAGATGCAGGACTTTGCATTTGTCCTTGTTGAATCTTACGAGGTTCCTCTTAGCCCATTTTCCCTGCTTGCAGTATCTTAGACCCCCCTATATATAAGAACTTTCATTAAGGACACTTGACAAGTGGAAGCAGTTTGATGGGTGTAAAACTACAGGATAAGATTTCGCGCATGTGTCTTCTACCCTTGCACGACAATTTCTATGCCAACAACAAAAAAATCTGATTTGTGATTAATGAGATTTCAGTGTCTGCTTCTATCCCAAAGTTCAGATCACAAAGACTTAAAAAAACATACAAAAAAAAAAAAACCACTCCAGAACATACAACCTCCTAGGACAAGGGATACCCAAACTGAAGTCTAAGCTTAGAATCAAGATTTCCAGGGAAATTCATTCTATCACTGCTTGTTACAACATGCTGGCACATTTCTTGAAGAATCTTGCAACTAGCTGTCATCAGACCCAGAACAAACAATTAGCTAGACTACAATTTTGATTTAATAGGGCAGAAACTATGTTCCTAAGAGAAAAACAACACAAAATGAAAAAAAACCCCACAAACCTCCAACTAAGCAGCTCAGTACCATGCGTGTTCTATGCTCCATTTGCAACCTTTCCTAAACTTTTTAAAGTAATTCTTTTCAGACTGTTAGGTTTATTTTGGTGAAGGACGTGTAAAAATTTTTATAGCACAGATGCAAAATACAGAATCCATACTGAAAAAGACAAGAAAGATTAGACTTTGGCAAACATGACTAGAAAAATGCTGAACCAGAACAACCTACAGAAGAGATAGAGCACAGAGCCTTAAAGACAGCATTATTATTTATAAAATCTCATCAGCATGCATTTACTGGATTTAAACACACTGGTAGTTAGCTCAGTCTAGCAACAGACAGTAATTAAGATCGAAGTCCAAAAATGTATCTAAAGTTCTCTGTGAAGGAACAGTTCTAACAACTATCTGAAGTTAATCAAAGAAGAAATCATCTCAGCACTGATGAAGAGTGAGGAGGAATGAATGATTCAGTGAACTAATGTAAATCAAAACCTTATAGCCATCTTAGTGTTTTTCAAATGGAAATGAGTCTTTTTATATCAAATTGATTTGGATTCCAGAGGCAAACTGCTTGCCCTGTTTCTCTGAAAAGAATTGACAAGAGAGAAGGAAATCAGAAACTGATCTGCATGTGTAGAAAATGACAAAGAAATTCTGATCACTTGTGTGATTTTTGCAAATGAGGTGTGTGGCACTAAGTCAGGTCTAAACATCAATATTACAACTGCAGTTCGCATGAGTTACAAGGAATCCCGTGTCCTTGAAATAAGGGAATAATGAATATCTGGTAACTGCAAGGATTATAAGCATTCATTTTACCTTTACACATAGTTTATTTAAGTAGTTAGAAATACTACATAACTCACAAGTTGGTTTCAAATTTATTGTTATCATTGCCCAAAACACTGAAGTACCTTCATCCAAATGAACCACTACCAACAACATAATCCAGACTACTATCCCACTATTGGACAGTTGAGTCAAAAAGACGTTAGAAATTAAAGTATATAATTAAATTATATAATTATATCTTTGGAATCTGTTCTATTGTTTTATAAAATGAGATTTTCCCCACAGTAATCCCTTCAAATGACTCAGGCACATCATATTTATTCTATTGCTATAAATCCCATTAAGAATGTAGCCATTTTGTTTAAAATTTGTAAGCACAACTTGAATTAGTAAGATTCAGTTATATAAGAGGCTAGAAATTAGAAGGTTGCTGCAATGAGACTGAAAATAAAAAGATGACAATAAGTCTAACAAATTAATGACTTGGTATATTAACCTCACGTAATATTACTACATCAGGTATACAAAGCTCTTTTCCCCATTACAAAACATGAATATTCTCAAAACATCAATACTGGTGACTGTGTCACAGGTTTTACATTCCCAAACTACAGCAGCTCCCTTCCAGTCATCATTGAATTTGAATACTTCTGGTATGACAAGTGTTGAGAAAAAAAAATCTTAGAGCATGGAAAAGAATCTTCTTTTCATGTGAACAATATTCACAAATTTCCTTGGCCACTTTCCCAGTTCATCTGAATAGGACTACTGCTCTCCAGATATTCGCATACAATGTACTTTTTTTACATAACAGAGAACCCTCCTAGATAAGAACTGCTTGTAATTTCTGTAAGTATTTCTTTTGTAGTCTTACCAAAAAAAAAAAAAAATATTGTGCCTTCGCGGGAGTTAAACATTTAAAAGTAAATTAAGTGGAAAAAAAAAAATTGTATCTCTTCAGTGGACAAGTTACTATTTTAGGTCTAATCATTTATACACACGCAGAGGTGTCCTATTATGTACAACCCCAATGAATGCTGCTGTTTGAATGCTGCTAACATGCATAAAGGAGAAAAGAAATATAGCTAATAGAACCACTTTAGTTTGTGAAGGCAACACAAGGAGAGACAGCATCCTGGAAATTAGCTGCTAAGGTCACAACATTCCAATCCCAAATCAAATTCACAATGGCATCGAAACAACACAGGTTCAGTCTCAAGGTTTCATAACAGAATTTAAGTTTCTATTTAAAAAAATAAAAAAATAATTAATTTTAAGCACAAACTTAAAACCAATCCAACTGAGAATGAGATACAAGCCTATGTTTAAATTAACCATATGTATATATGTTACTGAAGTCAGCTTTAAGAAGCTCTTCAAACACTTTAATGAATGATCATGACACAGCATACAAGAAACACACATTCTGTATCTGATGATAGAAATTACATATGTTCATGAAGTTAAAGATACTTGAATTTTCTTAAGTACCTCCAACTACCCTTAACTGCCGAGACTTTTTAATGAGGACATGTTTCAAGAATGCTAACTTGGAACTATAGATTTCATCTCTATTTTTAAAAGAAAGAATAAGGCTAGTGAGATACAAAGTTATCTGTACTCGGTAAAGACAGGGCTATAATGCACCCTTACCTGTTTCTACATCTGTTAAATGCAGCATGGAATCAAAGCCCCCACTGAGGATCCTTCTTCCACAAGACGACCACTGGGCAGCTCGAACAGCACAAGAGTGACAGGAGTATGTTTTCAAACAGCAGCCTGTATCTACAGCATCCCATACCTTAAAAAAAAAAGATAACAAAAACCTCATGAAGAATAATGGTATTTTTTTCAATGCATTGATAAGTAGCCACAGCAAATCACTGTGGCTGAGAAAGCTTTGAATTCTGAATTCAAATACTGATAAGCTGTAGAATTCTGTTTGAAATAATAGCACGGTTGATAAGAATTAGCACTTTTTATTAACAAGGCACAAATCACTACTACATTTCTACAGAAACATAGAATGGTTTGGGCTGGAAGGAATCTTAAGCCCCCCTGCCATGTTCTAGTGCCCTTCCACTAGACCCGGTTGCTCAAAGCCCCATCCAACCTGGCCTTCAATGCTGCCAAGGTTTATGACTTTATGAGTTGCATCATTTCTTGAAATGTCCACATAGGTGTCAATGGCTATTCATGTAGTACCTTCCCATTCATAATGCTGTCCTACCTCTGTGCAGGAACATATCCAAGTACATTTGCCCCTCAAATAACTTTTCTTCCAAATTATTGTCTCTATCATGCCTTTGCTTTCTATCGAGTAAAAGGAATGCTAGCAGATTACAGGTTTCACATCTGCCTATAGATAGGCTACTATAGTATTTCTCACTCAGTTTGTAATTCACTGAGGAGGCAGATAGGAATATCATCATGCAACTACATGGAGACTTGTAAGGAGTAGCCTAAGTAATTTTTCAGTTTCTTCTGGACAGAATTAGGTTGACGCTGAGCATTTCTAAAAATCATGTTCTACTAGTTATCCAATTTTTATTTAAGTATATAACAACTAATATTTTTAGAACAAAGACAGACCTGCTCATATGTTAAAAAGAATCTTTAAAGAGAAATGCAACTGTTTCCAAATAACATATTTTACAGAATAGAACTAGTCTGAATTACAATTTCAGTTACCACATATAGTACGCAATAATCAAAAGCACATCCTTTCCATGGTGCTCTTTTTGTCAGTTTTAAGATAAAATTAAAAGTTTAGCAACAAATGACCCATAAAAAGATTCAGTATGCTCACCTCTGAAAGAAGGATAAATATCAAAACTGTTTTTCCTATCAACATTCTGTTTCAGTAAAAGATTATAAAATATTTTGAATGTACAATGCAATATAATACCTGTTGAGTTGTCTAATAAAATAGATAACAAATGCTATAGCCATACCAGTAAATCCTACATTTTATTACTTGCAATATTAGTAGTGCAAAGAAATCAATGCTTTGACAGTGCTTCATGACAGTTTTATTGCAGTTTCAGTAAACCCAAGGAAGTTTATTGCTTTAAAATCATCGTTTTACTTCATGGTACTTCACGATGTGTCACTTTCTCCCTGCAAAAACTTGCAGAATGAAAACAACATTGCCTAGGAGCTTCAAAGTTTGTTCTGAATTTTGTCTATTCCAATCAATTTCTCAATTCTAAGATCATTTCTATAATGCTAGGAACAGATTAAGCAATTAACAGAACACACACAAAAAAAAAAGAAAGACCTTTTTTTTAAGAAGTGAGATCCAATTCAACCTTCCTGTATTTCAGCACAAGAGCACTGAAGTTAGCACTAAAATAAAATTGACTGCATATCTGTGCATTTGAAAGGACATTAAAAACAAAAACAACTTGGTAAATCAGAAAACATAAGTAGACGTTTACTTTGCTGTGGCAACAGCACAATTCACAATACAAGAGAATGTAAAGGGGGATAAAAAAAGCAAGACTCTTGGTAATGTATTTTTATCTTCAATCATATTTTCTTCTCACTGAACAAAAAGGACTCTAAGACAATATCATTCTTATATAGTCCAAACTCAGCAGATAGCATTCCACTATAGAAAATTATTTCAAAGAATCTTCTAGCATGGAGCACAATTCTGCAATGAAAAGCAACCAATATTAATTACTTTAACAGTCAGGTGAGGCTGGAACTGTGATGGCCATACCCTAAGTATTCTACCCTATCCACAGGAAAAGAAATCAGGAAAATCTTAATATTAAACTGCTTTTGAAAGTAAGTTTCTCTTCTTTAAGGAGTTTTAATGATTATTTCAAGACTCACAGTATTTAAAAAAGGGTTAATTGTGTCTTGAAGGGCTTTGAGGAAGCTAATGAATGAATCAAGATGAAAGGAAAAAAAAGATGGTACATGCTTCAAATATTTTTCTGTCATGTTTTAATGATTAAGTATGAAAACTCAATTTTCACAAGAAGTATGAAGCAAAGCAAGTTTAACAGCACTTCCGAGATGCTGCTTGATTAAAAAAAAGTGTATAAATGGGAAAAGCACACCCCTAAAACTGCACATTTCCTTTCATTACGTGAAATGCAACAAGCAACCGACTCCTGTGAATGAGACCACTGACTACGCGCAAGGTACAAGTTACTGAGTACTGCATTTCTCCCCACTGTTCAGCTTTTCATCGGGTCTTTTAGCTCACGTAATGGTGATATTGCAATGCCTTCTGGAATTAGAGCCACGTGGGCAAGGTAGTCTTGACTGAGGAAATTCATGTTATTGTGAATTACCATAAACTTTTAATAACAGATTCAGGTGTTGAGGAAAAAAGACCAAGGGTTAAACAAGCACTTAGGGGAATACCTTCCTTTCTCAGGCCCCACTTCAGTCCAGCGCTTCTCCCCCCCTACTCCTACCCCAACTTCACTCGTTTTCACTGGGTGGTACGCTCATCCCCTTCCATGTCCCCAGTAGACAATGGCCATCGCAGGAGGCTGCGGTCAGGACCCAAAGGTTTCTTGTTGCCTCTCATTGCACTTCACTCTTTTCATTCCCTGCTCTTTGCTTCTTACTGCTCCTATGCTCCCTTGGTCCAAATGCACATCTCTTTCCTTATCTCTTCCCATTGCCTTGTGTGTGTCCTCACATGCATCCTTCTGTTTCCTCACGTGTCCTTGTGGCTGTGCCCTTTCTTCAATATGTGTGACAGGGCAACTCACAACCACCTCCCATACAGGTCACCTCTGCAGTTTTGGCTACCAAACCCCACAGTTAATGCCTAATACAATCCATCAGTTTGACAGAAGAGTTAGGACAGACCTCCATGCAATTCACTGGAGCCCACTAATGTGCTTTTAGATAATGGTGAGAGGTTCCACTTCTACTGTGTCTTTACAGCCTAATGGGAAGAGAAGTTAAACAAGGCAATAGAAGATGGCAGACCCTGTCCTGCTGTGCAGTGGCAATGCTCTGCAAGCTTTACCCAGTCCTAGGTACGGCTCCATACGACCCACCTGGGATTTTCCTTAAAGTTACATCTGGTGAATTTAGCTCAGTGTAACTTTGACACATTAGTGTGTGTCCTGCTGCAACAGTGATACAGTGCAGTGCATCCCCTGAAGAACAACTTCAGAGCTTTACGTTTCAATATTCATCTTCCATAGGAAAAGAGAAGCTTTACTTCCTATTTGCAAGTGGTATTTGATATCTACAGTTAACTTTTCAGCAATCACTTGAGAAATGCAGCCATGCCCACAGAAAGTCATTTAAAGGTGTGCAAACAAAAATGGGTGTGCAAAAGTGAAATCAAGACAATTAAAGGACAAGCAATGTGCTTTCTGTACAAATAAACTACAAAAGGGTGGGAGATGAGAATGCTCAACTGTAACAGAATGTGTCTGTCACAAGTTACAAACACCACTCCATGCCTAGAAGTGACAGAGATGTGAGGCATGTTACACCAACAAATGGAGAATCTACTGTATTTCATTACCAAGGAAAGATGCTTCAACTCTCATCAGAGGATCATTGAATAGCCACCATCAAGCCTGCATTTTCCTAGTCTCTTATGTAGTTCCTTATTCCTGTGTATTTCTACTGCTTAATCATAATTAGGGGAAAATGTGGCTAGAGGGAGAGTTCCAACATAGCCTATCCAAAGCTTAAGACTAACGTTTACTCAGCAGTTGGTGCTCACTCCAAACAGGCAGCCACTGTCACTTAAAAAATTACATGAGTCCTTCCCATGTGAATTTGCCTCTGTCAAACACTCAGATGTCAGATTAACAGATACTCCAGGATGGCAGGCATTTCAGAAGTTTTCTTGCAACTGAGACAGTCAAGTGCTTCAAGAATAATGTGTGTGGAAATTCATTTTTTCCTAGTAGTCTTTCTTCACTTTTTCCATATGCTGGATATGCTGGCTCAAACTAGGATAGAACAATAAGCCTAAAAGACTGCATGGTAGTTACCAGCAGAGTTGATGAACTGACCAAAGAGCATCCACCATGATGCCTAAACCCAGAAGCATGTTCTCTAAATTACCAGGGTAAATGATAAACAAACAGTTACTAACCAGTAGGTTAAACTGTGGCAATTCTGCTAGGAATATAGAACTGGGTTACAATACAGCCACCAGACTTCAGTCTCAAAAGAAAAATTTTTCAGGGCCTGGTACAAAACAGCAGATGAGATCTCTCTAGGAATTAGGGCCACTAAAAACTTCCTGTTTCAAATGAGTGAAGATGCTGATCATGCTTTGTCTGCCAAAGAGGAACATGAATCACAGACTCTTTCCCAGAAAAGGATCCAAAACCCATTCTTCCATGTGGCATCAGAAAAAGGATTTGTACCCAAGAGCAGTCTACGGCTGAAGGCAAAGGCTGCAACAGTATAAAGTCATGGTTGTAACAACCACAGCTTTATTTTCAAAGTGTTTTTAAGAAATTAGATGTCTTCAAACCATTCAGAAAGTCATATTTTAAATACCAAAGGCTGCTGCACTTTAAGCATATCTAATAACAAATGCTTTCAAAAAAGTTTTATAAAATCAACTCGTAAGGTTTACCTGGAATAAAGGCTTACATATTTAGTACACAATAAATTACTTGGGCAGGGGGAACAGTTCATTAAAAAATACACAGGCTGAGACATATATATATATTTCCTTCATAGGCATTTAAAAGTTTATCAAGCATTATAGGACTAGACGCTATCATGCATCCGTCAAATGAAGACAGATTTATAATCAACTATTTTTACCAAGAGATCAACTGCTTTAAGTGCTTGACTTCAAAACTCAGCTCTTACAGAAACTCAGTATTATTTCTAGATGAAATATTAAATTCTCATTAAACCTGGTGTTGCTCTTTTATCTTGTGATGTCAGATGTGAGTTTAATTGCTGAGCTAAGAAGTTAAAAGCACACATTTCAGTCTGCTACTCTGAAAATACTGCTTATTGCCATAGATTCAAGTGATGTTTTACATTATAAATAGTAACCAGTCCATCCTTTTCTCTTATAAAGAACCCCTAAAGCAATCAAATATGCAACTGTTATTAGGAAAAAGACACATATTTCTGTATTACCTCCCCTAAACCTACAATTATAAACTAATGAATTCTGCAATATTTTAAAGAAATGAATAGTCAAGACTCAAAGCTTTGAAATTACGTAGTTATTTTCAAAGATTACATTTAATGCCTTTCTGGCATTAAGATATCATGAATATTTTAATTACATTTTTTCTAGTTTTATTAAAATTGGCTTTAAGGTGTCAGCTCATTCATATTTCACTACTAGTTCTTACCCTTATGTACTTCACTATTTATAACATTGCCTATTTCTTTTCCATCAATAGCTTTCATTTAATTTCCTCTCATATTATAGAAAGCATGATGATTACATCATTATCTGCTAGGATTAATATATTGTGCCAGAATGGCAGATACAAACATTCAAGTGACAAGATTATACTAGAGATTCTTTTACAAAACCAATTTTCTTTTTACTTTCTCCAAGGCATGTTGTAATTCAATTGCTCTTTCACATTCTTCATAATATTTGGAAATAAAGGCTCTAGAAGTTGCTTGCTTTCCCACACAGCTTATTAATATTGTATAAAAACTGTAACCTTCTCACCCTCAAGATCAAAAGTTCACAAATCACATAAGCAACCAAGCAATACAGCAGATAAGATTTATTACAGATGATATGTTTCCAGATCCTATTTTCTGACTGAAAGCTTTCAGGAAAACAACCCCTAAAAATACAGTACTTTGGGTTGAAGATAATAAAAAATCTCTTGGTAAATCACTAAGAAAAAAAAAAGGGGGGGGGGGAGGATAAGTGATTGATACATCAATGAACAGCAGCCACAGAAGAACGTTCAGGAGTCTGCTATGCTATTAACCAGCTCAAAGGACACAAAATAAAGGCTTTTATCTTACCATCCAAACTAGGCATTCATTCCTAGAAAAAAAAGCCACAGCAACATAAGCAGAGTAACAAAAGTAATGTGCGAGCTCATCAAGCATATGGAGACTGCTAAATTAGGAACTGCGCATGTCTCTTCCATTGTCATTCTATGATTATCTATAATATGCTTGCTTCCAAGCAAATCTGGTTGCAGTAAAGAAACTACTTTTAGAAAGGTGCATCTATTCAAACAGACAGTCACTATAATTGCACAGTGAACCCCAGAACAATGATTAAATTGTGATAAATTGTCACAAATTAGAGGTTGGGAGCAAGTATCAGGAATTAAGTTGTATGCATTTTGAATTTGGATGCGTAAAGGAACTGCAGCAGAGCAAATCAAGAATATTAAACAAGAAATTACTTTCTGGAGCATGTATAGCAAAATTTAAAACTTTTTAATGGATAAATTCAAGTTAATTTCAACATAACATCCATACTAAAATAACAGAACTCTTGCCTGTCAATTTAAGCAAGTTGTGTTAGTCTTCTGTAATAACCAACTTCCTCTGTCAACGGCTCCTACTACACAGACAGCAAGAAATCATTTCAACTTCTCAATCTAAATACAAAGATGGCATTTAAGAAAGAGTCCTGTTCTAGGATGATGTAGGATAGTAATGAGTTACAGAAAGAATGAAGAATTACTATGCTTTGACTAGAATATATGCTGCTCCCATCCAAAGCACGCTCAGGTTGCTCCACAGACTTGTGAAGCTGAAGAGACACGACCCTCTGCTTTTCCATTTTTCAAATACCATTGCTCCCTGGTGTGTCTCAAGGAGGAAAAAAAGATATAACTGCTAACTTGCACAGATTTAAGAGAATGGTACTCCGTGGACCATACTGCTTTTCTGCCCTCATCAATATCTAAATACTGGAATTTCTAACAAATACAGTAAAGGAAGCCCCACACTGTCTCCAAAAAATCATGTCTTTTCTAGTCTGCAAAGTAGGCTCAGAACTGTAGTTCAAAAGATTCTTTGAAAATCAATGGGCCAGAGGGCAGAAGTAGTCCCACAGTAAAATTACAAAAATACATTTGCTGCTGCTGTTGCTTCTTCAGATTCCACACTTGGATGAGGTGCAGCTTTGGGCAGGATTGCAACAGTTAAGTGTCCCTTAAGTATCTCTAACCAATAGCAGTAAGGATAAGAAGTCACTCACAAACAGGTACATTCTTTTGTTTAGAGAATTGAGGCAAGCGAAAGCTAGGAAAAAGAAAAGGAACAAACAGCAGAAAGGTCATAAATAGCCAAGCACGCACTAGGACTGGTAGGTGTACCTAAGCCTCTCCAGCCACGACTGAAAAAAATTCTGATCTCGAATGACATGTAATGCAATATGTATAAATTCCTAGAGTAACTACAGGAAGATTTAGACTTTCGTTGCTGTTTCAATTTGTTTCTTCTTAAAATAGTGACCTAAATATTCTAGTTTAAGTAGAAGGTAAAATTTGTTGAAAGGAGAATTAGAAAATGGGTCACTGTCTTTGCACTCTTTTGTCTAAACATGTAGTTAAACCGTATGAAAACCAGACCTAAGGTCTAGGAAAAACTATGAGCTAAGGTCCAACTTAGAATCTAACCTCTAAGTGTTAATAAACTTATTTTTGTACAATCATGAAGGGTGTAAATAGATGTTCAGATAGGCTATGATTGATGACATTTTGGGCATACCAGCTTAATTTTTAAGTCAAGTGTCCCAAAAAAAAACAAAAAAAAAAAGAATTTCTCATCAGGATTCTGTAAAGCAAGATAAAGCTAACGCATTTTCACATTTTCAGATGTGTTGAACACTTGCTCCAGGAATTTTTAAAAGTGTGCTAGGGAACATATTTTAAATGACATCCATCTTCCTAATCTAGACATGGTGTAAGAAGCATATATAGATGCTGTCATTTGAGAAAGCACTTACATATTTCCACTAGCTTTCTTGTTATAGCAGTCATAACTCAAAACACAATTATCTTACTAACCCAAAGCACAGGACTAGAGACCGACAAAAAAGAGCCAACCTTATTATTGCTTCAATATCTGTGTAAGAGTTCGAAATTGGATAGTTTATTACTAGACTACCCTTACTACTGTAGAAACAAGGAGAATGGAAAGTAGCAAAATATAACAAATTTAATTAGCTGAGAGAGCCAGCATAAGATCTTACCTCATTTTCTTCCCACCAAGAATTTTAATATTAAAATGTTTCAAGTACATTTATCAAAGCAATAAAGTGGAAAATCTACTTTAAAAAAAAAAATACCAAAAAAACCCCCCACAAACAACAGAACACAAAACTCAAAACTTAAGATAGCTCTTTTTTTGTAGGGGGCTTTACCCAGGCAGAGGCAATTTCAGTTATAATACGAGTAGCATACTGCTAACCAAGGAAGCAAGCACTGCTAGAAACTAGTCGGTAGCATGAAAACTGGTTTAAAAAACATGTTAGCAAGCTTTAATTCTGGTGAATGCAGCAAAGGCTGAGTTAAGTACAAGCACTACATTTAGCTTCAGGAGGCAGCACTAAAATACTAAGCACGCCTATGAAATACATTTCCAATTATTTGGTGTGTTTTATTTTAATCTTCCCTCCCACAGAAACTCAGCAGCCCTTTCCCAAGGAAGGCTCCATAAATGTTAATTGCAAAGCTTCATTCAGGTGGTTTTGCCATTAACAGGAAAATAAAAAACTAATCAAAAGTGTACTTTTAGCTGCCATTATCCTATTAAATGATTTCAAGAAAACACTAATAGACTAAGCGAAAACACTGACATTTTCAGCTGGCAAAGGGGGAGACAAAAGAAATAATATAGAATTCTGTTAAAAAACTAAAAACAACCACACACCACTATCACAAGAGGAATCCATCTGACTATATACAATAACAGAATGTTCTTCATAAAGCTTTAATAACAAGAGCTACTGCACTTAACCTAAGCTTGTTTATTTGCCATCTACTCTTGGAAATACACCTAGTGATTCCATACTTCAAAAGCCGGCTTGTAGCACATGGAAGATCTAATCAGCCAATTGATACTGAAAACATACAAGACTTAAAAGTATACAAATTGGCCAGAGTTTTTTCCAATATAAACGATTAATGTAGCCTCCATGGAAGCCTTTGAAGTTAAAACTGGCAAACAGAACTCTTAAGAAACATGTAAATTACTTTTAAAAAGAGTAATGGTAAGAGACTGAACAAGACTGATATAAACATTTCACAGACATTTCTGCTAGAGAATTTGTAAGTTATATATTGCCATTGTATCAAAAGCTAAAGTTTTACCCCATGTCCTAAATTGTTCTCAGAACATACTAATCTGACACACAAATAACTTTTTCCATCCCCTTGATTTAAAAATGGAAAAAATAAAAAAACCTTGGACAATAGTGAATTCCTATTTCTTAGATGTTATTCACGACTAGAATTACAGGAAGACAGACCAGATGGATAGCTGGGACAAGACACTATTTCCATTTGGTGGTTTTCAATATTTTTCCCCTGTTAATTATATGCAATTTCTAGACAAACAAGCTCAATCCTCCAGCATTCACCACCTCTCAGAGGGAGGCCTTCACTTTCAATTGCTTGGATGGCACATACACACACATTTCCTTGTCCAGATGACGTTGCTGAACACTGACAAGCAACGCATGTATGGACCTTGTTACATGAAATATCAGAATGCTAATAACATTTAAACACTTGCTTAAAGTTATGCTAGAGTATTACGTAATTACCCAGAAATAGGCCCTGATACCTTTATAAACTGAAGCTACAGATTAGAATTAGTTTGTTTATAGAGGATGTTCACCCAAAATTAACATCTCTGTGATGAGAACTGAAATAAACTGTCAAAGCGTGAAAAAACACAGGATGAAATCTTGGCCTGTCAGGCCATGCACATGGAAACACAGTAAAAGTTTCAAATTTGTTCAATAGCAGCTATTTCAGAGTGCTTTCATGACACAGCAACTCATTGTAAAATTCGCTTTTTATTAGGGTATAGCTATAGCTGTGCCTGTTGCACTAAAGTCATGCCAGATTTATAGTGAACTATTTTCATTTAACACCTAAGCTTCACAAAGATAACAAAGCTAAACAGGCACCTTCTTTCAGGCTACTTGCACAGAATAACATAAACACTGGATATGTAATAAACTACTTTTTCATGACACCTAGCTTCTGAGTCACACATACACATGAAATAAAGACTGCATCATGACAAATTCTCCTAAATTCAATACACATAGTTGTTAAGCAATGCAGACAAAATTTTACAAAACTCAGTTACTACCTTATTATTGCCAAGACAGACAAAAATCATTGAATCATAGAATAGTTAGGGTTGGAAAGGACCTTAAGATCACCAAGTTCCAAACCCCTTGCCATGGGCAGGGACACCTTACACTAAACCATGCCACCCAAGGCTTCGTCCCACCTGGCCTTGAACACTGCCACGGATGAAGCATTCACAGCTTCCTTGGGCAACCCATTCCAGTGCCTCAGCAACCTCACAGTAAACAACTTCCTCCTTATATCCAACTTCAACTTTCTTTGCTTTTGAATACTGGAACAGGCTGCCCAGGGAGGTTGTGGAGTCTCCTTCTCTGGAGACATTCAAAACCCGCCTGGACACATTCCTGTGTAACCTTATCTAGGTGTTCCTGCTCTGGCAGGGGGATTGGACTAGATGATCTTTT
This sequence comes from Psittacula echo, assembly GCF_963264785.1. Classification (NCBI taxonomy): domain Eukaryota; kingdom Metazoa; phylum Chordata; class Aves; order Psittaciformes; family Psittacidae; genus Psittacula; species Psittacula echo. The sequence goes on along the minus strand of NC_137739.1, from coordinate 65,373,134 downwards.
GAGGTCCCTTCCAATCTCTAACATACTGTGATACTGTGATACTGTGATATCCTGTCACTACAGTCCCTAATGGAAAGTCCATCCCCAGTATCCTTATAGGCCCCCTTCAGATACTGGAAGGCTGCTATGAGGTCTCCACGCAGCCTTCTCTTCTCCAGGCTGAACAGACCCAACTTTCTCAGCCTGTCTTCATACGGGAGGTGCTCCAGTCCCCTGATCATCCTCGTGGCCCTCCTCTGGACTTGTTCCAACAGTTCCATGTCCTTTTTATGTTGAGGACACCAGAACTGCACACAATACTCCAAGTGAGGTCTCCCGAGAGCAGAGTAGAGAGGCAGGATCATCTCCTTCAACCTGCTGGTCACGCTCCTTTTGATGCAGCCCAGGATACGGTTGGCTTTCTGGGCTGCGAGCGCACACTGCAGCCGGCTCATGTTCATTTTCTCATCAATCAACACCCCAAAGTCCTTCTCTGCAGGGCTGCTCTGAATCTCTTCTCTGCCCAACCTGTAGCTGTGCCTCAAATTGCTCCGACCCAGGTGTAGGACCTTGCACTTGGCTTGGTTGAACTTCATGAGTGTGGCACTGGTCACCTCGTAAGTGTGTAAAGGTCCCTCTGGATGGCATCCCGTCCCTCCAGCATATCAACTGAACCACACAGCTTAGTGTTGTCAGCAAACTTGCTGAGGGCACACTCAATCCCACTGTCCATGTCACCGACAAAAATGTTTCAGTGTGGAACATAAGCCTAATACAACAATAAATAAATAAATAAATAAATAAATAAATACCAAAGGGGAAAAAACAACAAAATAATACTTCCTTTATTTCACAGAATGGTAACTTAGAGGGTTTGTTATATTGAAAAAACCAATGAAAAAATTAAGGAGACCTTAAATCATGCTGCTACAGTCCATTATGAAGCACAATTATAAGAAGGTAAAATTATTTCAGTGCAAATCCTCAGAGAGGCCATTAAGGTGTCATTAAAAGACCATTATAATATTTAACTTCAACACTAAATCTACGTCATTACAAGTTATACTATCATTTTAAAGAGCGAAAAGCAATTCTCACCAAAAGAGGTATTCTAATTCACAATCATTCTGCTTTCCTCTCTTTTATTTGCAATTTTAAAGTTTGTTAACCTTCTGCTTGCTCATCTAAGAATTAAGATCCAAGTGGTCCAATTTCCAGATGTGCTGGCACTTACAGAGTCATTAATGCCAATGGAAGTTGATGGTGGGGAGTTAATAAACTTTAAGATTCGGATTTAGTTTTAAATTCGGATTTTAATCTCTCAATATTATAGCTTCTACTACAATTTACCCTCCTGAGGGAATATAAACACCACTATTAACTTTTGATTAAGCAATTAGTGGTTTCATACATATAAAGCGTAAGTGTGCAGTTAAGAACAATTAGACAATATATTTATGACCACTTGATAAACATTTGTGTCTGGAAGAATACTAAAAAATTACTTTTACATTCATTAAATACATAGTGACTCTTCCCCTTCAGGCACCAAAGATAGCTTCCCTTTTCAGTGAAGAGATTCTCTAACCTTAGCTTCACTTTCCATTAGAAAGATCATTTCCCTCAAAGGTGAAATAAGTCATTCCTTGAAAAGCTTGGGTTATTTCAGATGCATTTACAAACCTAATCTAGCAGTTATTCCAACATGGCTCTGCCACATTGAAGTGATTGAGCAATAGTTTCACAGGAGACAGGTCAGAAAGAGCTGTCTGGGCCTCAGCATCTTGTGACACCACAGCACACACAATGCTTACAGAGCAGCATCGTGTTACACCAGCACAGCCACAACACAACACAAGTGACTTGCTGCTGAGTGAGGACCAGATGTGTCTTCCTATGGATAAGCAGAGATGATACAGGCACCACTTGGGAGAGGGGCTCAGGGAAACAATTTTGGTCCCAAATATGTTTTTAAAAGGGTTAAAGAGTGTGTTATAAATGGCAATAATCAACAGCAACTCAAAAAAAACAAAAACAAAAACAAAACAAAACAAAAAAAAAAAAAAAAAAAAAAAAAAAAAAAACACAACAGCAATACTAAAATGAGTTTCAATCTGTTTCAGTTTCCAGAACAGAAAAAAAGCTCCAGCGGGGACACAGACTACGGCAGCTACCTTAAACCCTTAAGCAGACTGTCAAGTAATGCACTTTTCTTTTTATGGATCCCTTAGAAGTAAACTCTGTTCCTGAGGATCCAGTAATCACAGAATTAAGACATTACTACTACGTATTAAATGATATTTTTAGAGTATCATTACATTATTGAAGTATGATCGCTACTGTGTGAGCTTTGGCCTATCATTAGTTATAAAGGTACTTCAGCTTCGAACCTCTTATCCAAAATAAATGAAAATTGATTCTCTTCAAAAGTAGCTGATTTTTCAGCTCTGATAATTACAAGCTGAAAGCATGAAGGGTGGAAAGAATCGGAACCAGTGCCTCCTCCTTGGGTAATAAATTATTCCACACCATTTAGAAGTGAAAAATTTTTCCCCAGCCAACTCGAAATACATTTCGGAGTCAAAGTAGTAATCATTTACATATACATACTGTTTAAGGAATATCTAGAACAACTAGAACCTTAAGAACAACTTATGCAGTTAAAAATCAATCATGAGTTTGAATAGTGACAATAGTATTATGAAACAGCATAGACAGATCTAGGTTCTACAAATGAAAGAATATCCCATAATGTGTTGCACATCTGATATTAAATACCACATTAAAGGACAAGATAAAACAGCATCCTAGGTTTTTAAGTATCATACTTTAAGGATCAATATCTGCTTTGATTCTTAAAAGCTTTGAACACTATTTAAACAAACAGCTTTTAAACTTGAGGTTGTCTTTTTTTCTAAAATGACATGTTTTTAAATTAAAGAGCATTTTTAAATGCTGAAGTAGTCCCATATTCACTTAATAAAACCAATCTGCAGTTCATTGTTTGAGAGGCTTTGGTTTGTTTGGTTTTGGGGGGGGGGGGTTGTGGGTTTCTTTAATAGGTTTCATAATGCAGTCATGCACCATCTGACTTCAGTTCACTGTTTTTGTAGTAGCGAACATCTAGTTAAGGTTTGGCCCCAAGCTTCAAATTTTACGGGCACAAAGTTTACTCATGTACAGTGTGTGTGGCACAGAAGTTTGTTTCTTTTAAACAGGGCAGAGAGTTACAAGTTTCAAATATGCATTTATTTTTAATATCACATTAGAATACAAGGCACATTTAAAAAGTAATAAAATCAGTTTCAAGAAATTAAATACAGTAGGAGCTGCATGTCTTACTTGTTTAATGACCAGCATGAGTAGCACAGGTTCAACCCCCTTTAAAAGATATTAAAACAAGATCAGTAAGATAATCTTGCTATTTAAAAATACTTCCAAGGAAGTGGGCAACGAAAAGCAGCACTAACACAATTCAGCGTTTCTTAGACATCATCTGAATTTCTCTCCAGGATTGACTGCTGAGCAGCGAGCTAACAAATTTTATCATCTCTTTAAACTATAACCAAGGTGAGCAAGTACACAGAGTGATGTGCAAAAGTAGCTTAATTTCTGGTAGTACATATTAAAGGTTTAATTCATATGTTGGTTAGAACCTATGGTATAAAGCTGTTCAAAACACAATCACTCTGTAGTTGCTAGTGCTTTTTATTAGTTACATTTCTTTACAGCATTAAATTTGAGAGAAAACCAACATGCTTATTTTTGTTACTTTTATGTATTTTTTCTACATCACCAAGTGAAATCTTCACAGTTCTAGTTTCCTTCCCTGAAACCAAAACATCATTGTTAACAAAAATTTCCTGAAACCATTTTATGTTGCCTGCTCATTTAAAAACTTCAGGGAAATTATACCAATAGACTTTCAAAACACACTGATTTCTTTTGCAAAAGCACATATTTTTATGTTAGAATGCTTTCTATCCTATGTATCATTTTAAAAGACACTAGAAAATTGCAGCCATTTGCAGCATAAATTCTTCATGTAGTGAGATCAAGATCTCCAAACACACCGATCCTTCTTTTGACTTTCATTTTGGCAGACAACTAGAGTTTTACCAGTTGTTTTTTGTTCTTTAGGAGAGGTTCCAAAAGAATGGAGGTGCAAGAGAGGTAAGAGCATCGTTTTTTCCCCTTTCCCCTATTCAAAGACTTGTGAAAATGTTTTGCTTTTCACTGATACCAGACCACTCTAAATATAGCCTTGATGACTAGGAGCCCTTTAAAGGCCAGCAAGACACCTGCAGGGCAGCAAATACCCTTGGACAGAGATACCAGCTCCTCAGACCAGTTCAGCATCCTTCTCACTATATAGCTCCCTCTACTGAAGTACCAAGACCACAAATGAAGGCAAGTGAATCAGTTAAATTACACACAGCACTTAGCTGTCTCTCTAAAAGGCAGGGAAACTGCAACATCTGAAAACTATACTAACCTAGACACACCGGGAACTGCAAAAAGCTGAATATATATTAAGGTGTAGAATCCATGTTACCATGGATTTGAAGATACTTGATTTTGGCTACATATTTTAATATCTAAATGAATAATTAATTCAGGACTGCTCACCATAGTAGAATCCAGAACGGAGTCTGTGAAAAATACTGTTAAATACTGGAAGCTAAAGAGCATCACAGAATGAATAAAATGGTGAGATACAAGTGGTTATTACATTATGGATGTTTGTATTTCCTAGTAATTCACAAGGAGTATAAGACAGATATGGGGAAGTGCAAGGGGCAGATGCTCCAAAGACTTCGGGATTTCTCAAAGATTCATGTTTCACTTCCAGGATATTCAGTGCCTCATGTAAGAATCTGCTGACTCAAAGAAAAGACTTTGCACCACAAATGGGGATGGCAGTCTTCCACAGAGCCTAGGTTTTCTTTAATGTGTGCAGCAGCACACACAAAAGGTATTCCCTCAGCATATTCCTGACATTTAAATGTAGTAGAGACAATCCTGCTCTGCAGTGGCTATCAAGGAAACAAACCAGTTATAAAACATCTTGCCATTTTTTTAAACTTTGTCTTGTAGTTTCCCTCTAAACGCACACCAGAACTCAGTTTTCTTCGTTCAGTGCTGCCATCACTGCAACTATTCTTTGGCACACTCATGGGCCACAGATCTAGGGCTGTTAAGCATGCCAACAAGCTTACTGGGACTGAAAGAAGTCTCACCTTCCCTTCCAGATTCCTCCGTGCTAAAGACAAAACTATTTTGCTTCCACACTTATCTCCACCATGCTGGGTCATTGCACTGTTTCCTGCTCTTCACATCCATGTGTGCCTACCCTAAAGAGAGGGGCACAGTGTTCACCTGTTTCCCCAGTTGGTAAAGCCCCCACCAGCATTACTCCAACTGTCTCAGGTTAACTGAGACTTGATTGATTCACAGTAATTTTAGTGCAGATGTACATCGGCTGTCTCATCCTGTTTTCTTTTTAAATATATTCACTTTTCAAGTGAAGTGATTACAGCAGCTCCTCTTCTCCAAGCAATTTACACAACATCAACATGCATCATTAGAATGCTCAGATTTTTCTTTTTTTTTTATGAGGGAACTCAAGTATCTACATATTAACAGCTTTACATAACACAAAACTGATTAGCTTTTGTTATTTCTCTTTTGCATATCTATGCAATCCATTAGACAGAAAGGGACCTGGCATTCATATGACATATAACAGAAGACTGCAAATATGTTCAATATTCTTCTTTGCACAATAGTTCCTATAACATCATTTAGATTGCCCTACAGTTTCTGTACTCCATACTTTATAACATTTAAACCCTCTCCTGAAAAATCTCAAAGAACAACCTATTACATAAGTCAACCCAAAAAATAAGTGCTTGATAATGATTTCATTAAGGCCTTTATCCCAGAGAGCATTGGTAGGTAACTTGCGAACCTAGGAACATCTAGCCAGCAAAGGGTAAAAGGTAAAAGGTATCTACTATATACCTCCATAGTAATAGTTTAGATATTAAGTAACAAACTTGCACACCTGTGGTTGTGTCATATTAAAGAGACAGTATTACTTTCATTTTACAGATGCTATAAGAGCATACCTTTGAAGCTGGAAATGAAAACAGTTAAGACTTCAAGCTAAAAATCTAGAGCCAAGTTAAAAGCTAGCTTTTTCCTATTTGGATGTTGACATAAAACTATGAGTTAATGACAGAGTTATCAAGGAGCAAATATGAACATACTGACATTTACAAACATTGTCTGCCATTTACAATGAACCCATTTAAGTTGTTTTTAACTATGTAAGTAAATGTAATATTTAGATACCTGTAAAATTACTACCACATTATTACCCTCCTAAAAACTTACTTTCTAAAGCCCGATGAACACTTTATTTTAGAAAGTGAGAATGCACAATTATTCTATTCTATCAGTAAGGGCTGCCTCTGCTTACATTCACATATGCAAACCTACTCGATCATCACATCAGCACAGTGGTAGCATGAGACATCCCACGGTTAAACTCATCCCAGATGAATACCTCTCTGTCTCAAGAGGGCATCACACTAACCCAGCTCTGCAGCTCCTAGTGCCCAAGCTGGCTGATTGCTCTACGCAGTGCAGCACTGAAACATACAAATGAACTCAAAACTTGTACCACAGGTCCCAAAGTGCTCAACTCTTTGGCACTACTGCAACATAAATGTTTAAGCCATACAACCACTCATCAGGTAGAATTTGGTTCAGCATTTCTCACAGCAGTACGACAAGTCTAGAGGAAGTGTTACTTCACTAATAGAAGTATTTAGTTGCATTTACTTCACTATCACTGTAAAACTACAGAATAAATAATTTAAAAAATATAAATTAATGTAAATATTTTGGGTTCAGCTTACTTGAATTTTTAGCAAAATTACAGGCTTCTGCATATTAGCAAAACTTTAAGATTAGTGGCCAATTTTGAAAATATTTTTCAGTATCTAAGTCCTATTTAAGCACATATAAATGAACAATTTATAAAATAAACAATCATCATGTCAGCAGCTGCATATCAAGTTTTTTGGTAAGCCAGGCTGTGTACAGAAATACCCAAAAACAGATTTCTCATCAGTCCTTCTGAAGAAAAGAGTCCTTCATGTATAATGGTGGGAAAAAAATTCAGCAGCGCTGTGTGTTTCAACCCATTTGACATAGCAGACATGGGTGAAAGCTTTTTGACACTCAGAACATTACCATTCAGTTAGGATGGGTCTATGATGTCCTCCAAATACAGTCAAAACCAGTTACTTGTGAGAAGCTTGTTTTCGCCAAGTCATTCTACAAATTATTGGAAAATTATTATTGGTAAGTTTCTCCGACAAAGTCCTTACCACTTCCAACACTATTTTCACATAATACATTGAAGATCCTTCACAAACAAATTCATGTCATTATTTCAGCTTTCTATCACTCAGCTTCTTCATCTGCATTGCCATCACTAGATTACTTTCACCACTCTAAACAATACTGATCACTCCCTTGGTTATGCCTTCACCTACCTGCAGTTATCTCCACTCCCACTGCACAAAGCACAGATAATTAGTTTAATTAATCTTCATGACTATTTCTAAAATTCAGTAGCTTTTCTTGCTGTTCTCTGAATAGCTTTGAATGGATGTCTGAGAATTCAAGCATTTGTTTAGCATGCAGCAGATGCTGTCACAAGTTAAAAACTTTATTGTAAGGCGCTTAATATATTTCACAATAAAATTTTTCTGTAGTTATACATTACCAGGATTTCAATGGACACCCCATTCACACAGTTGAATGAAGTGTGCAGACAAAGTGAATATCCAGTTTGTATATACAAGCAACTGACAAGTGGTTTTCAGCTCATTTAAATCTCTTTATATCTAAGTGTATATAATTTAATACAGATGTACACACAGGCACACAATCACATGTAAAGTGCACATCTGAAACAACGAAACAAGGAAGAAAGATTTATTTTTTTAAAGGAAAAAGCTTGATGAGAATCCCTTGACATCTAAATTAAGTTTCTGCATGAAAGGCAGAGAAGATAGAAGAGGGAAGCTGGAAACTAGAACAGAGAAGATTTTCTAGGATCTATGAAGGTTTGGCTTTTGGTTTGTCGGGATTTTTGGGGTGTTTTGTTTTTTTTTTTTTGCTGTTGTTGCAATGTAAGCTATCTTGGCTTGTATAATGCTCTTTGCCAGGAAAAAGAATCCTTACAGAGAGAAAGACATATGGAACATAGGTGCTATGGCTGAAAAAACCCTTCTAGGATTACCATAAGACATATTTCTTTAGCTAAATATATCAACACACCTTTGTAATGCCTCATGATGGGTCTAGACTGCCAGTCTAATCTGCTACTGCTTCTCTCTTCTTGCTCTGCTAAGAAAAATAAAGAAAAAAAAAAAGTGATTGCTTTTTTCAAAAAGCAAAAAAATATATACAGCCTGATTTGCATGTTAAAAACACTGGCCAGATGTAGCAGAGCAAATGTAATGCGACAACTGATTCTCCTTGCAGTGCCAGAGGTAAACATACCAAAGATCTAAGCAATAGTAATGCTTTAAGAATAAGTAAAACCTTGTTTTTATACTGCTAAACCTTTAGTAGCAAACGTTTTTCACAGTGGGTAAGAAATTCCAGAAACGTAAGTGCTACCTTGAGTAATTATTGTTAATTAACTAGCAATGAGGTACTATTTCCAAATGTGACATTTAAAGCACATAATGTGATTGTGAATATTCACAAAGATAATTAAGTTCATCTGCTTCAAGCCCTTGATTTTAGCATATCTGAAAACACCTCTTAAACTATCATCAGACCTGTAATCAAGTATTTTGTTGCTCTGGAAAATTGGATACCTTTGCTTACTTGCTAATATAGAGATATGTGTTCAAATGCAAGTATGTGGCTTTTGTTAAGAAACTCTCCTTCAGGCAAAAAGCTGAAGAAAAAAAACCCAACCGCTAATTCTGATTGTCTTCTCAGAAGAGACAGTTAAAAATACATTCCTTACACCATCAGATGGAAATGAAACAAAAAATGACTGAGCTTCCTTAATTGAACTCAAGAGCACAAGACTAACATGAAGAATCCTTGTTTGAAAGTATTCATCATCAAGCCAAGGATACCACTACTTTGCACACTGTATACCACATTGCACGCTCTACCCACATTGTATACTTTCTTCGATCTTGTTTGCAGCTAAGTCAAATGCATTACCAAAAGAAAAATTCAATCAAATTCAGGGATGAAATACAATGTATAATGTAAAAATGTGAAAAATCAGAAAAATCATTGACATGATTCTGTTGGGGGGAAAAAGTTATAACCATTACTGTCTTCAGAGAAGGAAGAAGGTTTGATCAGGACACTGATCTTGGTCCTGATCAAGACTTCTTGGAGAAATAAACCCTGAAAATAGGAAAAAAATTGACCCCAAAATCATAGTGTCAGAACAGTCATGCCTTGTTATTTTATCCTTTATTCTTTTAAGAGTAAAAAAAGATTCTTTCTGCTAGAAAAAAGATGAATGAATAATGTGCTCCAAGACAGAAAAGAAACATTTAGACAGCATTCTGAAGTACAACAGATTAAATTTACTCTATTATTCTCCAGCTATTTAACATGGAGGATTTTTAATTAGTCAAAATACCAGTGTGAATAATAATATGCTGTAAGGATGTCCTACTGGTCTGTATCTCTCAACCCAGTTTGACTAGCAGTTTTATTCTATACCTGAAAAGTCTCTCCTGGTGGAAGTTTTGTCAATGTTTATGTTTGGAGAGAAAAATAAGCTGAAATCTATCTAGGTAAAAAAAATAAATAAATAAATAAAATCCAATGTTCTGAAAGTGCATAGTGCCAATAAACTCCTGATCCTGTCTAAAAGACAGTTCCTGCTACTGCCCAGCTTTAGTGACCTGCTTCAAAGGAGCATTACAAGCACTGGCAATGCCAACTGCCCAGAGAACAGAGCAGGGTACACAACACTCAATGCAGGTCATTAATCCCCAAGTCTGTACCCTGGTTATAACAGTAGACATTGCTCAGGAGGATGCCATCCTCCAAGAAGGCATTGGTCTTTTTCTCATCAGCAAAAGGACATTACCTGACCTTAAATAGCACATACATCTCAGACTCCTAATTCCAGGTGTGGGGAGAACTTCAAGAGATCTACATGTTACCCATCTTCCCCAATATCTGTTTTCTTAAACTGTAAATGGACTAAGAAATCAAGAAAAGAATGTTTATAAAATCTCTGGAGATGAATAACACTGAGCATTAAGACCATGTAGCTGTACTCCTACTAAAGACAAGTTCAGATAAAAGTGATCTTCAGTTAAACCAGTCAATAAAATCACAACTGTAGGTCTCCAACAACTGCTCAAGGCACATCTCAGAGAAAAAAAATAAAGGAACCTACTTAGGCTGATCCAAAAAAAGAAATACAATGGAGGAGTAAAACTTAATATAGATATTTCTTGTCCCTCTATTTTGTGTAGGAACACCATAAATACTGTTGAAACGCTTTCTTACAAATTCAGTAACAGTCACTTTTGGAAAATTTAATGAGACCTACTTCTGATTCCAAATAAGTGGTCAGCTGAATAAAATGGGCAGTGGGAAGTTACATTACACTAACATAACTAAATTTAAAAGGTTTGGTTAACCCTAAAGCAAGCCACATACCCAAACAGACGTTAGTTGAAGGCCAACTGCTATGGCACATGTCCTCAAAGCTACTGCAGATTTTAATACCCACAGAGCAGCTGAGCACTCTCCAAGGGGTACTGCTTTTTCAGAATAACAAAATCACATAATAGAAGGAATAAATAAGAAGAAATTTTTCACTGCTGAAACTATATGGGAAAAGAATAACATGACATACATTTGGCAGTTTGACTTTAGACTGCAACAGTAGTATGTTAAGAATGATATAAATGCATTCAGGACACCTAAAAAGTACAGTCACAGTCGTGGCTATTAGTAGTTAGTATTCATGCCTAGAAAACACTTAAGCAATCAATATCTTACCAGCACACAAAGGAGAACAACTTCAAATGTATTACAACTCCCCAGGAGATAATTAGCTAAATAACTATAGCCATTTATTAAATAATCTGATTTTCCCTTCACCCTTATGTATCATATTCATTAGCATCAATCACTTCCTCAAGTCGCACACATTTATGCTTTATTAAAAAAAGGGACTGTTTAAGTGTTAAACACCTCAATTTCAGCCTTGCAGCACTTTGGAGGCAAACTGTCTAAAGTGTCCTGAATTCCCACAGGTAACTCAGGACTGGATAGATATGTTCACAAAAACATAGCCCATAGATTCTTGCATCCCACAGATTTTGATCACCCACTGCTGGAATAAGAAACACTGTTCTAGACAGAACATAAGCACAGTCTTAGCAATTGTACTCCCCAGCTTCTGAAACATCTATTTGCTGTTGACCTATGACTTACTGCTTGAAAGCAGGAGACAGAAAACCAACACTGACCAACTCTGAAGTTGTTTGTTTCTTGGTTTTGGTTTTTTTTCCTTAAGCTTGGGTTAAACAGTGGCTATCAAAATTCAGAACTTATCTATTTGTACTTCACTTCAATATCATATTTTTTTTTAATATAAAACTGTGAATCAACTAAGGCCACTCATGCTTTACAATTTTATATTGATATATTCACATATATGAAAATCAGATAACCATCTCTTCTATTCATACAGTCAATAAAACAAATAAGCACAAACACAACAAATAAAAAGGAGCAATTTAAGCTGTCTCATTCTTGAACATTATCTACCAGGAGAACCTGACACAGCAGGGACAACAGCTATGCAGGAGCTCCCCTGACCAAAGGTGAGAAGTGGCAACTGCGTGACATCACAACAACACTGGATACATTGTAAGCAGGGCCACAACTGGAAGTATTTGTGCAATAGCACAAAGTAACACATTGCTACATCAGTTCTAAAAATATTGGTAACCAGTTGTACTTAAGGACAAATTTCTACCTTTAAGAAATAATCTAATCCACATTTACAGGCAAGTACTGTCCCATCCCTAACATTCACCAGGTAGCTTTCTTATTTTAAGAAGTAGTTATTGCAGCCTTATTGCCCATACTTGGATTAAGTAGTATCTATGAGGGGCAGTATACAGTTAGTGACTTAGAACAGCTATCTGAAAACCAGAGTTTTAATGAATCTTGCATTCTTTTATCAGTGAGCCTGGGCAAGTAACGTATTCTTTACAACTCTTCATTCTTTCAACTGAAAAATAAATTGTTTCTTATTCCCAAAGCTATGTTAATAACTGGAAAAAAAATTAAAAAAAATAAATAAATCCTAGGCTATGGTAAAATAGATGCAGTCTGAAACCCACTGATGTCACTGACATAACCCAGTCTCAAACACGAGCACAACTAGGTATCTAATTATGAAAATAAACTACTAATTATGTCAAGCAGCCATGTGTTTTGCTGGCAGTGAGGACATTCATAACTAGTACTATTTCAATACTAGCAAGAGATTGAACCACCTAATTAATTTTAATTTCTTCTACATTGTTAACATAGTGTTAGCTTTAACATATCCACCAAGCCTTAACATGTTTATATGACTATGTCATCCCTAACCACCTGCATCCTTAACTGCCACCCTTTCCATAGGGAACCAGCTGTGCCCTTCTTCATTGTGTAACAATATAGAATCGCAACCACTAGTCCCAGTATTCAGAATGAGAATTTTTTTTTTAATGAGGAAATCACAATCTGGATAAAGACAAGAAGGTTAGAGAACAGGACAAAACCTGACTTTAGAAAGCAACATCTTACACAGTTGGCACATACATAATATACAAGCAGAGGCAGTCTTTACTATCTATCATGCCCAGTATCTTTAATCTATTAACCAACTGATGTTCGTATAATTACATTTTTAGATGTGTCCCAGAGGAAAATCAGCAGTTTTATTTAAATAAATAAATAGATAGATAGATAAATAAATAAATAAATTAAAAGCCTCCACAAGCACACTGAAGGTGAAGTTCAGTCACAGTATCCGAATCAGCCAGTCAGCCAGCACAAAGGTACTGCAAGACAAGTCAAATGCAGTTCCAGACTGGCCACAAAATGCTTACTTTGCAGAGGGATGATTAATGAAATGAAACAAGTTATGCATAATAAAGGACAGTAAGTCATTAGTTCCACAGTAGTGAAGCAACTTTTCTAAAGAACAACGGAGTTTTTAATATTTCTTTCCCCTTTAATCTAAAGAGAATCTACAACTAACAGTTGTCTTTATAGAGAGAAAGCAAAATGGCATTCAAGTTCTTTCTATCAGGCTTCATCTAAAGAACAAGTGTTAACAACCTTTGGTACATTCACTAATATTATGACCTTACAGATGCAGCTATTCCACACATGCCAAAAATAAAATCTGCTTTAAAAAAAACCAAGGACATGAACGTAGTAAAAAGAATAGAAACTTCAGGTAAATTTTTTTTTCTATTCCTGATGCTAGATAAATCCTACACAGGTATTCTCTCTATAGAACCTGTAAAAGTAAAGCAAAGCTTCTCAAGAATGTTCCCTTGACAACATCAACAGACCAAGAGAGCTAAGGAATTGAAGTCATAAGGTGCCTTGTAGATCTGTTAGCAGATTATTAAAAAAAAATTAGCAGTGTCAAAGATGCATCTATAAAGCTAGACTGCCAGAAAAGAAGCAAAGTCAGACTGATATTATTTATAATTTTAAACAGCAAAAAAAAGTCACAATTTCTCAACTGTTAAAAAAAAAAAAAAAAAAAAGATACTTCCATAATGTATTACAGTCACTTAAGAACTTAAAACTATCCTAGTTCAACATTTTCCAAGCACTAAAATCTTAACATTTTCACCAGCAATCCCACTGAAGCATCCAGAAGGGGGATAACACTACCGTACATTTCTCCCATCTCAGGTGACATTGTGATGTTAGACTGCACAATAGCTGCCCACACAGATCCTACACATAATTGGAAGACTTATTTTATGACATTATCAGTTAAGCTTCATTAGAGACACTACTTCATAGACATCTCTATGACTGTTTCTACCTTGGTAGGGTGGCTATGCTGGAGGGGAGGACAAGATTGCTTATTTCTCTTCTATAGGCTATTCCAGATACACTTAGTACACAGCTGGAAGAGTTCTCAGAAGAAAGGAAGTGCAGAACTCAGCCATTCAGGACACATGGGTTTCTAAGAAAAAAAGTCAAAAACTTAATATTCTTGATATTTCTGTAAGTAGTGACACAAGTAACCAAAACTCTTTTTAGGTAACATGAAAAAACAGAATCTTTCCTTCCACATCACTGTTAAGAATACACAAAAGTCACTTTCCATCCTTTTGAATTTCCAGAGAAAGAGAGGTTTTTGAAATAACATTGTCAAAAAAGCCATGCCCCCAATGCATGTCACCTGTGGCCACTTGGCACCTATTGGTCAATGTCAACCAAATTTCACAGAGGCTTCAGTATTTTTCCCCTCAAGACTTGATCAAACTAAGCAGCTGAATAAAAGGGAAAAACACAGCCGAAGCTTCAAAGGAGAGAGAAATTGAGACTACAGCCAGCCTCAAGATACAGCCAGGCTCCATTAGCTCCACAATTCTTAGAAGAGCTAATTTGAATTTTTCTCTAAGTAATTCCCAATTCTAGGGGGAAACACAGGCATACTAGCTGTGCCATGAAATACCCATCTTCTCCGGCTCTTCTCCCCCATAGCCACATCCTCCAATATGACCTTAAAGCAGTCACAAATGCTTTGTAAGACCACTTGAGGTACTATTTTTGTATTCTTTAACTAGATAGTAATTCAGGAGACATTTGCAAGTGTAAAGAAAAACTAATGCCCTTACAGAACTGAAACCCTAACGCAGAAGCTGAAAGGTTCACTGCATTTTTGCCCTGTTTTTGGGGGGCTGGTTTTGGGTTTTAGTTGGTTTTGGTTTGGGGTTTTCATTTTGTGGTTTTTTAGCACCAGTTTTCACACAAGTGTTAAGATAAATTCTGATTCAAAGCAGGACTGATTTTAGTTCTTGTTACTGCAGAAGAAAAAAAACCACAATGGACTATCAAACAGCACAGAGATCAGGATGGTGTTATTTATACAGAAAGTGTACTCCTTTGAAAAAAATCCTTTGAGGCACAAGATTGTGTCAACTACTAAAAACATAAAATAAACTACACAAGTCATCTCCAGCTGTGGATTCTGAGAAAGTGAACAAAGGCATTACAAGGATCTCTGTTTCCTTGACAACAGCATTGCTGGAAACAAAATAATTAAAAAATACATCTCTATGTACCAGTGATTTCTAACTGTATCTAGGTATTAACATGCCAAATGTGGAACAACCTTTACCTACATGTACCTTTGGGATGAAGAGACCAAAATCCACCACCTTCAAGAACTGTTCTTTGCTGACTTTTGTTAATGGCTTTTGCAGAACAGTTGTGTGACAGCTAGCTATTACATCTTCACCTGCATTATCATCTAGCCATAAGCACAGTCAGAAGCTTTAACTTATTGTCAAGCACATTCCTTCCATCAACAAGCTTAAAGTGCTTCAAAAAAATATACTTAGTTCTAAATGGACAAGGGAAGAAGGCCAGAACAAGGCATCATAAAGAAACGTCAGCTTCACTATTTCAGAATAGCTTATTTAGTGGCCTCTTCAACAAGAAAGCAAAGCTTTTCTCACACATCTTAGGTAAGCAGCACACAAGCTCTGGAATATAGGTGTTTGTCACTTCCAAGATAAAGGGGAGAACTGGTTATTTTTAAAATACAGGATTAGAAGCGTACCAGCATCAGAGATACCTTTTTTAAGTTCCAGTTAAAGTGGAACATATGTATTAAACAGTATGACTGTCCCAAATTCTCATCTTATGCATCAGCTACAGTCAAAGGAGCATTGCCACAGTTAGATTTTAAAAATTAATCTAAGAATTGCAATACTTAGGGCACCAGCAGCATGATAGCTAATAATACTTAGCGAAGACTTTGAATCTAGCTTAGCAGTGACAGGGCTATGGCCGTTTGACAGCTATGCAAGAGTGTATAGGAGATACGCTGGCAGTTTAAATTTATTCCTCATTAAAAACACATGCATCTGACATAACAATGAAAGAAACACTGCCTATTTCAAGTTAATTGTGTGCAGAATGGTTGAAAACTGCAATGTTAGTTTGTTACCTCGAGGCAGAGTAACAGCAATAACTAGGAAATCTGCATTGCTACCATCAGTGCTACACATATTATATGTATGAATGGAGGTTACCATGTTCCCTTACTTTCAGTCCAATACAACAGACCAAGAATAAGAAATTCCTGGAATATATTACTATGCTACCTTTCTCCTAATGAACACACAACTGCAAAATAATAAAAGGTTTTGAAAGTATGAATAAAAATGGTATTTATCATAGTACTTGATATATTCCTGGAATCAAAATCATTAAATATCACCATTATGGGTAATATACCACTCTAGACCTAATGATCACCGAGTCTCATAAAATTGCAGAAGTATCTGAAAGAAAACTCTTCGATATCAAGCTACAAAGGTTAATGACTTTGGAGCTCAGAACTCCCCTGATTTGAAAATAAGCAGAGACCAAAAGAGGACTTATAAAGGCACTATAAACCTTTGATTTGCTCTTTTTCTCTAGGCATCAACTTATGGACCCTACTAGAGACTGACCATTTGGCTTAGACAGAGCCTTGGTCTGTCTGAACCAGTACAGCTGTTCTTGTGTTCTTAGTCATGAGAAGTAGGCAACACCTCTGTTCAACAGGCTGACATTATTAACTAATTTTAAAGACTTTTACTTTCCTTGTATAGATTTAGCTACAGATTTACAGATTAAAAGGAAACACAGTTCAACTAGTCAAGTAGGGAAAAAATACATTAGAAAAACTTCCAAAAATGTGTACAAATCATCCCATTAAAGGGCTATTAATACACATTCTGTGTACTGAAGAATCACATTACTTTCTTTCCTTGGTCCTGTTCATGAGTGGAGGATTAAAGTGCTGAAAATTAAAAAAAAATACTTTGCAACATATAGAACACCTGCTGTAAAGCTCTAAACAGAAAATCAGGAATACACAAATAAAAGTTTAAAGATTATATAAAGATGTTACCGTAATTTTAAGACAAAAGAGGAAATACGGAATAATGGTATGGGAGGCCTGAAGTTATGAACAACTGCTAAAAAGCCAAGTCCAGTATCAGTAACTAGTGAAAATGTTTACATCTTTGTGGCTACGTAATTACAAGGTCTTCCAAATAAAAAGCACTAACAATATAAATGCAAGATTCTGCAATTGGTAAACATGTCTTGCAAGAGACTACCTAAGGCAAATAGCTGTATTCAACAGTAACCTGTGATTTTGAATTCTATATTTGGGGTTCTAAACCAAAAACATGTTGAATATCCACACTATGGAAATATAGTAGTAACAGTGTTGCGTCTCAAAATTTATGCAAAAAATACTAGACGAGATACTAAAATCACAAACACTATTTTGGAGTTTTAGGTAGGCAAAACCAAAAACAAGAGTAGTACCCTCTTTTTCATTTACGGCAGCTATTCAAACAGAAGGTAGATAAGAAGTGTTATCCAAAGAAAACAAATTTAACCAATTGTGTTTCACAATCCTTAAAATATATACTTAAAGTAAAAACATAAGCCACTGACAATACAGTTAAAATGTAATAGTGAAGAGCGCTGCCACAGCAAAGCAAGAGCTCTCAACAGTACTTTCACTAACCTGAATCAGGTTTCTTGCCCCTTTCTCCAGCTACCTAGACTGGAAGTACTATCTCCTTCGCCTTCCAAGGGCAATTCTAAGAAAATAGAGGGTAAAAGACTTGTCAAAGCCTAAATCTAAGCTTCCCTCCCCCATTCCTTACAAATTTAAGATTTAGCATGGAATATTCTTGTATTAGTGCTCCGGATTTGAAGAGCTGTGGGCAATTAATCTGCAATATGTATCACTTCCCATATGAAGCTGTACCTTAATTCCAGGTTTCTACAAAATCTTCTTATACTTTTTGCAATACAAGCATAAACTTTCAATTTTGGTCTTTCAACGCACAACGTGGAGGCAAACATTAAATTGTCCCAGTCTTTATAGGCACAGTTTAGTCATCGTTCCTTTTTAAAATGCTGAGGAGCCCCATCTGCTGGTAGAAGTATTACTCTAGAGAATTACAGCCCTGAGCTGGTGATTTTTTTCAATTGTACCACTTGATAACTGGGGTATTTAAACGCAGCCATACACAAAAAATAAAGAGCAAATACTTTAAATGAAAAATGTAAAATTCACTGAAATAGTACATGAAAGTTTTAAGAGGAAAATAAGCACGTAAGAATGTATAAAAGATGAAAAACTGCAAAACTGGCTAAATACCACAAAAATTGCATTCAACTAAAGATATTTTTATTTAAGCACAACTTAAACTACCATACTCCGTCAAATATGCTTAGACAGAACTTTCGGTTCTGAGAAATCTCCACTAATATTGGACTATTCAAAAGATATATGCCTTGATGTATAGGTTGAATGTAAGGATTAAACTCAAGATATTTTCACATTAAAATATTCAGTCACATCTATTCACATGACTAACTGGAAGTACAGAGTTTTGCGGCCATGGATTAACTACTCTCTCTGATCATACAGGGATTTTAGGCTTCTAACTCTGTTTTGAGTTTTATCTGAATCACATGTTGAAAATAAATAGTGCAAACATCCTGAGCATCTGTAAATTCCCATTAAAGAGAAAGAGGACCAGCTTCCACTGCCCAGATTTAGACTAACAATTCTAAGCAAAAAAGGTAAGCTGTGGAAGGTACAGGATCAGAAAAATAAAAAAGTGTATCTGTATCTTCGACCGGTTGCTTTATGCTTATATCAGAAAATGCACAACTTCAGGCAGCAGCAGCAGGCAGCCAAAACATTCTCAGAAGATAAACTACTGCTGTCATAGTCATTATAGATTTATGGACTTGTGACCCTAGAAAGTTAAAGAAATTAGTTTGGTAACATCAAGTCAATACTTTAGCTAAACGTGCCCTCTACTGGCCTGAAAGGTACTTGTGTAAAGGTGCAAACTGAAGATCCTACTGCTCATACCATTACAGTCTTCAATTTCATTAAGAAATAACAGTAGGAAGCATTCACGGGTATTTCTCTACAGGTAACCTTCCAAAATGCAGAACTGTGCTTTCATATACTTTGTAACAGTCATATTATTACTTTATTAACGTTTTATTCACATGCTCTGAAGTGTTGCCACTTTTTATATTAAATTACCATGGTTTGGGGCACCTAGAGCAATTACATTTCTTCAAAAAACAAATCTAATGTTAAGGAATGCTTCCAAACAGTAATCTTTCTTTCTGCTTAGAATACAAGACAGGCTATTACTTCCATTTTTTAATAATTTTACATTGCAATAACAACTTTGATTTTAGATTGTTTTACCAAATTTAATACATTCATAATTCCTCTTATCAGTAAAATGAGCCTCTGGGGTAGTAAACAAATATTAAGCATATTGTGTTACAGTTTAAAACAAAAAGTCAAATTCAGACATATTGAAGTTAGAGGCACATAAAGTTTCATACAGTCCTAATTTAAATTGCTGTTTACAAAAAACATTCATCAGTACTTTTGCATATCTTAGTGTCTTCCTTCTAAGTTCTTCAAGTAACACCCAAGATTTAACTTATTCAATATGTCAAAGAATACCTGCAAAGAAAAACAAAAGTACTTTTTTTCCTCCATTTAATCTTTAAGAGAAAGACGTAAAAAAATCTTGGGAAAGAATATGAAGGAGGAATTACCCACAGCTCAAAGTATTCAGGCTTTGGTGTGATGGTGTGATATGTTATGCTGACTACAGAAACAGTGACATTTCAGTATTATAACTGAAAAGAAGATAAGCAACTGAGAGGAGTAAATTTGATTCATGCTATAAATCTGGACTTTTCTGCGAGCATCAGTGATTTAATAGACACTAGGAGAAAAAAAGCAAAAACTCTGTTCAACATTCAAGAACATCAACTGCTTCAAAGATGCAAAGTGAGCACACATAGGGTCCCATGGCAAAACTGGGGAAAAAGGAAAAAAAAAATTCTAAGAGAAGTCATACAAAAGCCAAACTAAATGAAACTCCAATTCTCCACTACAAGTTAAACAGCAAAATAGTTTAAAAGAAACAATCTCAATTTTAAGAAGAAAATTTAACAGTATCTTTTCCTACATGAAATCAGAATTTAAAATCAGGTTTTAAAGTTCGAAAACCTCTCCTGAGGTTTTAGAAGCATGCTGATACAATGGGTGTTCTTCTTGCTTCTTTACTTACTAAGGTTTATTTTAAAGGGTCAAATTTAAAAATAATTGTACCTGCTATGTTAAATACAACAAAGCATGCCTTCCACCAAGAAGGACACTTTCTGGATGCTCTTATCAAAACCATGTGCCTGTGTAAACCCACTTCAGACTACCATTTGAACCCAGAGGTGGCATTAGCACTGTATCTGGGAAAACGGAGACATAAAATACTTTTATAATAGACAATGTTAAAATAAGACTCATTGGACTAAATTAATACACAAAAAAACTGAAGCCAGATTCACTAAAGCCAGAAGGAAATTTCACTTTAAGTATTGAACAATTAACCCTTGAAACAACATTAAAGTGGGAAGACACCTTAGATCATGACAGGACAGCTTTCTGGGATGCAAAACATCAGTTCAGATGAAAGACTGAACTGTCAGACCTTAGGCCTGACAGAAAGGTAAAGTTCCTCAAAATATTATTCCAGTATTGGCAGTCAATTGTTTAATGACTGAAGGCAAAATCTGTAGTCAGACCATAGTGCCTATGGCCACTGTGAAACTAAAATAGGAAAAAATGAAAACATTAATACACATCACAAGAAATGACCTAGCAGAAATATAACTTAAGATCTAAAACACTGACATGCCCAATAAAAAAAAAAAAAAAATTGTAGGTATACTGAAGGATCAGGCTGCAAGTTCATAACTTGCAAATGTACTTAAAAGCAACTCCTTAAATTCTGAATACATTGGAACTGTTAAACACACACAAGCAACAATGTTATTCCCAGATCATTATTTAATGGCATACTTTAAAGTTTGATGATTGATCCGCAAAGCATCTTGTTCTACATTACCTTGACTGTTTTGTCCATAGAAGCAGAGAGAAGCATGTGACTTTGTTCCCATACAGGACACCACTGGATTTCATTGACAGGGCCACTGTGTTTAGACATGCAAAATATTAAGCTTTTGGGGACTTCAGTTAATTTATATTTGGATCCCAAATATGGCTTAATGAATTCAGAGATCTTTCTCAAATTCTGCTCTCCTGATATGCCTAGCTTAACATCACAATCTGAGTTTTCTCTCTGATCACATTCTTTTTTCTCAGGCATACTGGAATTTTCTTGACGCAATCTTTTAGGGATATACGGTCTAATCCCTTTTACAGCAGTAGAACTGTCTTTATGTATTCTCTTGTGGGAAACGCCATTTCCAGAGTTTGTTGAAGAGCTTGATGCTTGTTCATAGTTTTTGTAGGACATACATAATGCAGTATGGCCAGAGTACGCTCTCTTACAATAAGGAGATGTCAAATCAGCGTTGTTATTCTGTACATAATGCTCAGAGGCATCTTCACAAGCAGTGCTTGTGCCAGAACAGTCCGTGTTCTCAGCAGGCTGCATTTCATATGTAGATTTTGTACCCAAACTACCAGGTGCAAAGTACTGAACACAATTCACAGAAGAACTTGGCTGGCCTGTTTGTTTGCTGGAAGTATTGGGGACTTCAGTGTTTTCAGTTTCTGTCTCAGAGTCTGAATCATCATAAGCAACCAGTGACAAACTCATTATGGCTAGACACAGCAGACTCCAGAAATCTCAGTGCTGGAATCCTCCAAAAATATGACCTAAAATAAAGAATCAATTATTCAGAGCAAAATTTATTAGTCTGCAACTTGAGTAACGTAAGGATATAAATATGCTTTTCTTCATATTTACCCCACAACTTTTATTACTCTTTATTAATGGAATTTATTCCTCTATTATAACACATGTGCACATTCAATTATGCACCACCATTTGCCTCCAAGCACTTTACATACATTTTTAATGCACTGCAGAGATGCATTTGCATACCATAAAACAATGAAAATGAGTATGAAAACAAACTTGCAAAGTAAGTACTGCAAATCACTTTCACCTTACTTGCAGCAGCACTTCCCCTCCTACACAGAAAAAAGATGGTAATTAATTATGCAGTGTTTTGGTGTGTACATTTCAAAGAATACAAATACTACAATTATTTTGGAGTCAGTCTAACAATATCTACTTCTTAACAGTAAAAATTACTTGAGAGAAGTATGAAGGGGTTCAACTGTCAACAAAAAAAGTAAACGTGTTTTTGACCCATTCAGCAGTCTTCCAGTGTCAGGATATTTTCCAAATGTATACACACAGCAAGTTCCACCCAGCCTTTATTTTTACAGGACAGAATTATGACAGAAACGACACTGCATTTGCTGTTCGCATTTACTCACAGAAAAATAAGAGCATAGATGCTTGTTTACTGTGGAATAATTTTTTTCAAAGTGTCTGCAAATTAGAAATCTCATGCAGAGACACTGTATGTAACACACTGAATAACTCACCACCATAACAATCCCACCAAGCTTCTGCTAGTAAGTTGGATGAAGCATGTGGACTATAGTGTTAACTACATTCAAACCATTCATGTGTCTGCAGAAATAATTTTTCAACCTCTGCTGTTTATAGTCGGGAAGTACTGCTAACTTTCAGTTGCTAAGACTGAATAAATGGGACATTTCATTTCTGCTTTGCTTCCTTGCCCAGCTGCTAGCACTCATTATGCTAAAGTGATTTAACCCACATCACTGGGTTGAGATCAGCTGCTGAAATTCTTGGTTTAGGTCAACATATAAACTGTCCTTAAAAGCATCTTGATTAAAATGAGAATGTTGTATGAAAGTCAGTATCTGTGTAAGTATCTGCAGAACTGATGCCACAAATGTAGGTCCTCCAAATACTACTCCAGGAGTAGTAATACTCTGGAATTTGTAAAGATTAATCATTGAACTTCAGAATTAGATCTATTTGAATTAAAACAAGAATGCTTCATTTAACCTACAGAAGTGTTACATTACAGGCTATGGTCTAAATTCTGTGATGAAATTCCAAGCACAAATGTGGAAGACAGGTTCCTATGAACCTCATAACAGATCTTTCCAAGATAAGTGATCAAGAGTTTAACTGGAACAAGGTGACCAACATTTTGGCACATAAAAGTATCAAGTATCAAGGTCTCCCTCTAGAGGACATTTTGTTTTTATCTGAAGTTTATGACAGCTGGAAGTGAGAGCAACTAAGAGCAAAGAAAAGTTCTTTTTCTAATAATACAATTTCATTTATTAAACCAGCATCTCACTTAAACAGTGTAAAGGAAAAAAATAAGTAGTGATTCAGGAAAACTTAAATAACGATTCAAAAACAGTAAATTGAAGACTTTAGTAGTAAATTGAAATTTCTCATCAAATCAACAGCAACTTCGAAGGACTCCAATAATTGAAACAAGTAGTTTCTATTTGTATTGCAGTGCTGGAAACAGGACCCAGGCAAAAAGCATCGTGTTTAAGGCATAAATACAGTAAGAAGCTGACCTCTGGCTGAAAGCTATAAATGAAGATACAGAACTGGATTGGGCTGGACTTTCACAGTTACTATAGTTTGTTTTAACAACAAAAAAAAAATCCTAAACTGAGATTCAGAGATGATGTCTTGCAAATGCAAGGTTAAAAATGTTTCCTATGACTTACTGTCCCATTACATTTGGTTAGTAACGAGTCAGATATATCCTTCCCCTCACACACATCACTCATAAACATTAGTATTTTTGTAACAACACAGCTCTGCCATCTTAAGATTTCCCATTCAACCTCTGCTTTTAAAGAAACACCACCCCAAAGGTTGTCATAGTGCCCTAACTAAAGAAAAACATGGAGGAAAAAAATGCAGAATGTACTTCATTGGAAACATACTGTAAGTAGATCGAATTTATTAACAGGAGTTACAACGCACTGAGCTAACAGGCAAGTTTATGAAGTTTTGGTTTTCTTTTTCCCATTTATCCGAACCGATTTATCCGAACGCATTAAACCAAAGAGCGTTAGGCTTGCACGCACAACGTCACACACCATCTAAGAGACCACGAAAGTCACCTAAGAGGCGGGAGCAGCACTGCCAGCCGCTCACGGCGGGATAACTCGCACCCCGGCCGGGCAGCCCCGCGTCCTCTCCAAGTGCTTCCTCGCTCCCGCCGCCCCACAACCCCAAGGGAGGGAGAAAAACCCTCAACCCACCGCCCGAGCCGCCCCGCCCGAGGGAACAGCACGGCGGTCTCCAGAGCACCTCGACCCCGAGGCCGTTTCCTTCCCGTCTCTCCTGGCACCAGAACTGTTGTCGCTCCCTCCACCCATACGCACTGTACACACACCCGCCGAGGCCACCAGTGGGGCCACCTCTACCGCTGTTTCCCCGAAGAGCCCGGCACCAGGCCCGGGACCGGGCTGGGCCACCCCACCCCACGTGTACCTACACCGTACCAGCCGCCACCGGCCGCGTAGCCCAGAACTCACCAACCGGCCTAGAGCGGCTCCGTGTTTAAAAGCTCGCCGGGTGGAAACAAGGCGTTCCGTTCAAACTATTCCATATGTAGGAGTTTTTGAGTAGAGACAGTTTCTTGGGAAGAACAGGGGTCAGATTGTGGCTCTCTGTGCGCATAGGAGCCCTTCTCCCACTGTTGCGGGTGATATAGAGGTTTTTCATTTAGTTGGTGACTCTAGAAAGTAGGAAGACAGTGGGAAGCAATGGTTCCGCGGGCATGCGTTTCCCAGCCGGGACTGGTGAGTGCCGTGCCGGTGGGGTGTGATGCAATGGCAGTGACAGGGAAGAGTTGAGTGGAGCGGAGCCGGGTCTGGTTGGGCTCCGGCGGGAGGTGAGTGCTGGGCTGGGCTTGGGGCTTCGGCGAGACACCCGGGCGGGAGAGGGGCTCTCGTTGCGGTTATTGCGGCCCTGTGGCCGATACGGTGTGCTGGGAGCGGGGGTCTCTGCTGGGCACATTCCTTCTGCTGGGCACATTCCTTCTGCTGGGCACATTCCCCCCTTCTCTCCGCGGCACGACCGAAAGAGCTCGGGGGCTCTTTCCTGCGCTCCCTGCGTGGCCGCAGCCCCCGTGGCTACGTCTCCTGTGCGGCAGTAGAAAAAGTCTTTTCTCCTGGCGAGTGGCGGGGAACGGGCTTTCTGGTCACTGGAAAATGCGGCCCAGCCCAAGCAGGCGAGGACCTTTGCTTTGGCCGGCCGGGCGGGTGGGTGGGTGTGGTAGAAAAGGGTTGGCAGGTTAGAAACATTAGCTTGCTGGTTAATGTCATGCATGACCATCCCTGCACGAGAGCTTAGCTTTTAAAAGTTGTGGGATAGTAGAGATTCATATTGGACTTTCTAAAGATTAGAGTGGTTGAGTGGCCACACTGTCATCTCAGGAAATCATCTTGCACAATTTAGTGTTTTCATACAGAAGTTGATGATTGCCATGGCTGGGAAGGTAAGGCTACTATAAAATGCAGCCTGTTTTGGAGTACTTGAGGTATTTTTCTCACAACATCTGTGTGCATACTACCTGCTTTAATTTCACTTTTCATTTTTTATTTCTAGGAGGCAGAACAGTTTTCAGGAACATAAGTGCTGTCAGACTTAAATTCACACTCTTTCATTCACCATGAAAATCTTTTCAGAACTTCTGTATTGCTGTTCTCTTTCATGAAATGTTTGTCATGAAAAAGCTTTTCTTAACATAATGTGAAGCCCTGTTCTTTGATTCTCTGGTCTCTAACTTACCAAATCAGATAAGAAACAGTGAAAATGATCATAGAACTGTGATTGTCACCCAGCTGGAAAGAGAGGAGGACATAGTTGTTTTCTGATATCTATGCCAAGGATTATTTTTGAGATATTATTTTGTTTCATGATGATCTAATATTCTGAAACAGTCACAAGAGCAGTGCCACTTACAAGTTACTATGCATTGCATAAATATAAAAAGTACACCATTCTTGGCTTTTAAGTTCACACTGTGAAACTGTGCTGAGGCTTTTAAGTTCATTTAAGACTCTGGTCCTGAATATCCTAGTAGTCCATTCTCAGGTTCTCATGTATCATTTTTTCCCTCCAAATCTGTTTGCATAGGGTATCTAAGGTGTCTGCATACAGTATCTAATATGTCTAACACAGCAGTTAGATACTGCGTCTATATGTTAGACACATGTGCCTAAACCAGTAGTATCTAACTGCTGGCTTTTATAATATCAATAAGAGAGCAAGAAAAGAAGTCCTGATAAAGTGCAGAATATCCAAATGTTCGTGTAAGCAGTTCACAATTGCAGTTATGGATATCAAAAGATATAGACCTATTCCATATTACTGAATTCTTGGCTTGAATTCCATCAGCAAGTAATGGCAGTACTGAGGTAAACAGAGATAAGTTTTATGTAGCAGTCAATATCTTTTACATTCTGTAATCATAATATCTCTTATTGCAGTGACTAGATAACTTTTGCTGCTTCTTAATGAAAATGCACCTTCCTTTGCAATACTTTGCTCAACTTAAATCCCTAATATGCCAAAATCTTTAAAGAGTCTTTCTCTTTTACCACTCTCCGCTGTGTGTGCTCAGTTTCAACTCTGCCGTTTCAGCCTTTCTGAGCGGATGCAATCTGTCATTAGGAACGTACGTTCAGGAATTAAGTTAAAACACCAAATCACAATTTGTTCTCCACCAAAAGCTAATTCTTATTTACTTTATTCTATTTCATAAAATTTGAAGCCAGTAAATATAACTGGCATATTCCTATGGAAAGTATGTAATTCTTCATAAACATTTTCTAATACAAATTTACTCTTTTCCAGTTAAATATCTTGTGCTCATGAAAAAGAGGAAAACGCTGGTATCCAAATAAAAGAATGTAAGTAAACTGCAAGAATACGTCAGGGAATTGTTTGATATGCTTCAGATTACCTCTTCAGAATAATGCCGTCGAACTGCTAAGAATCAAGCTTGAAAGGATCGAGATTAGGTTAAAAACCAAGGATTACTTAAGTATTACTGATAATACATTAGTCTTATTTTAGTCAATTATGTCAGCCCAATATGGTATCAGTGTTAATACATTAAGTAAATTAAATTAGCAAGTGGACAGATATGCTTCTTAGCTTTCTTGGGGTATTAAACTGGAGCTGAAATCTGGGAATGTCGCAGCTGTCTGACAAACAAAGCCTTAATGACAGATATGTTTTGGTAGCCAGCAAGTTACCAAATCAACCTGTGTAAGTTTTCTAGGCAGGTGAAGGCTTTTTACAGCCTTTAAATATATACTGTGTAAATATAACCAAGGTTGTGATTAGGCTGATTATTTTTGTACAAGGAAGGCTTTGAAATACTGGTGAACAGCTAATGCAACTACTATATGCTTTTGTTTCTCCTTTTTTAATTCTGGGAAAAGGGAGCCAAATGAATGTGTATTTTTATTAACAGCTTATGTGAGTCACTTATGTATGTATCTTGTAAACTCAGTCTAGTCATGCTCCATGCATAGCAATGGATTCATAATATGCTAGGGAGTGTCTCCAGAGAGACATAATCCTTTACAAGTCAGTAGGACTTTACATGGGCACAGAGTTCTTCCTTCGTAGACATGCACATAGAATCATAGACTCAGCTAGGCTGGAAAAGACCTTTAAGGTCATCAAGTCCAACTTTTACCCCAGGGCTGCCAAGTCCACCACTTAACCATGCCATGACAGCAAATACTCCAACACCTCACTGTTTGCAACTCAGAATGAAATTACCTTTTGTTGCATTTGTCACTGCCATGTCTGAATACAGTGTGGGTAAAATAAGCATGAATTTATGAAGTGACATCACTTTCCTCAAGTAAAAAAGCTATACAGTAGCTTGGGTGATTGCATAAATCAACCACATCAGTTTATGAGGCAGCGCTTCACAACAGTGGACAACTTGACATGATAGTTTTCATGAAAAATTTACTTTTGTCATTAGGATCTGCACTGTTACCTCATTTTAATAGTTTATGAAATTATTTTATAATTCTGTGCTTCTCTATGTACTTTGTTATTATAGTATGTTCATCCCACATGTATTCATTTGAGATAGTTGCAGTTTCATTTACAATGTTGTTTTTCTGACAGATGGTGTCCTCCTTACCCATTTTTAACACTTATTTTCTTCTGTGTAAATATGGCAAGCTCAGTATAACCAGAACCATAATGATTTTAAAATTCTCTTTGTATATCAAGTTAATGCTTGTTTATCCTCAGTTCTGAATATTTAAACAGCATGATGCTTGATTTTTTATGAAAAAAATTATTTAGAGCATCTGTAGTTCTAAAGAACTCATCATTTTGTACAGACAGCTGCTGAGCATGAATAATTTCTGAAAATAAGGATTTTTCTAAGATAAGTAGTTCTTCCTTTGCAGTTGAAATGGATTTTTATTCCTGGCAGGTTACTAACATTCACTGGATTTCTTAGACATAACTAAAACTCTATTTTTAGATCAGAGGTCATCTGAAGGCAGTTTATCAGGTAACCTCAGAAAAATTAGAGGAAGAAATTTCTGGAATACTAGGAACTGCTGTGCCAACCTTTATGGGAGGCATATGTAATAAATTATGAGTTGATTCAATGCAGTACACGTTACAGGAGTTTGTGTCTTGGAAATTACTAAGAGGTCTTCAGTGTATTCATTAAAATTAAGTATAGCAGAGCTTTTTATAACATTTTAGATTACAACTGATCAAGATATTTCTGAGGTAGAGTGCAAATTATTTTAATGCTTTTGACAAGAAAACGTTACACTGTATGTACATTTGTGTTAAGTAAGTTTAAGTATGTTTATGCTTTAAGTATGTTTTATGTCAAGTAAGTATGCTTACTTAACAAAACAGCATTATTTAACTTCCTGTACTTTCTCTGTTAGTGTACTATAAACTATGCAGTTGTAGTTTACCAAAGTTTCAGTCACTGTTAGTTACTAGACTGGTAAGAAACTTTGAGATGGTGTTATTGTTAATATGTACAATGATATTAGCCTGGGAGAGAAGCCCATTTGTGGAATCATGGGCACGCTCTGTGCTAAGAAGCTCCAGTGAACAAGGTGTGTATGTTGGACATGGGAAGGCTGCTGTGTTATTATCCTCAGCTATATCATCATCTTAAGCCACCTCCTATGATTTTTCAAACTCTCTGCTGAGAAACAAAATAGTTCCTTAAGTTTATAGCCTATTGTGTACCCAAAGATTCTTTGGAAAGCAGCATTTCTCACTAATAATCAATGTGTGTTGTAACCTCTAGAGGAAAGCAGTGAAGATGACTAAGCTTTTCTCTTGCATATCTTTCTTTCAGCTGAAGTACTACATTACATATATTAAGACAAAATTCTATATGACAGTCATAAAAATCTCATCATTCAGAATTTGACAGGACATCAGTGCAAAACCATTAACTAATCAGGAATAGGATAACCTCTACCAACTGTTCTGCGATGCTCTGAATCATAATATATTTAATTATTTTTACTTTTGGCAAGAGTTTGACTTTAAAAAGGTGTTCTAGTGTTAAAAACAGCATTAGAATGATCTCTAAATTTATTAGGTACTCTTGGCAGTCTTGGTCCATTTCTGTGTGAAATTGAAGCTTATTGTGTTGATGCCTCCACGTTTATCCATCTGATATGAATAGAATTAGTTCAATATAGTTTTTGTACTCTTATTCTGTTCTTCTAGTTGTCAAGATAAACACAAAAGAAAAAAATACTCTATTTTTTGCCCTACAGTTTTCCTTGTTGTTGCTGCTGTTCAGAATTTACAAGCCAAAGAGTTGGAAGACAATAAATTTACTTGAATTGTAAATAAACAAGTCTTTTGCAGTCTGGCAAAATGGCTGATAGTCCAAACTGTGATTTGAAGTCTCTCAGTCCACTCCAGCTGTTTGAAAGAGTAACTGAACAAGGAGAGAAAGTCAGAGCACTGAAAGCAGGAAAAGCATCAAAGGTATTTCTGTTTCATGTTTTGAACCCATCCTTTTCCAAGTTAGGTCTGTCTTTAAGAATGCTGAAGAATATGATTGTTCTAAGATCTTTTTTGTATTGCATTAAGAAAAAAATCTTTTAAAAAGCATTTATGTCCATTTTGTGAACTGTAGACATACCTGGAGCAAGGTAGTCACTAGCAAGAGCACTTTTTACTCCTGAATTAAGAAAAGAAAGTCATAGGCTTAGAAGTGTGCTTCAGCCACTTGGTATGCTGTGTGACAGGATCCAGGGTATTTGGTTTCCAAGTAAAATTTGTATCACTCACATTTTTCAATGGTTTTAGACGCTTCATTGAAATCTTCTTCTTCAGTTGTATTTGTACACACTAGTAAATATGTCTTTCTGTAACTGTACTGACAGTCCCTGCTTAATCTCATTTAATTAATTTAGTAATTTGCCATTAATTTCAGGTTCCCTGTTCTGTCATTGCTGTGTTGGCAAAGAGAGTTCAGTTTTAATATGGGCTGTCTTAGTGTATTGCCTGTGGGAGTAAGCCTTGAAAATGGGGAGTCAAGTATTTATTTCTGTTACTTGTTGCCTGCATGAAATATTACAATAGCTTTGTATCTAAAAGGTCAAAACTATGAAAGTTGTGACGAACTTTTTGTTCTAGTGTCTTCAAGTTTGTCAGTTAATTTTAATGAACAATTTTAAGGTGAGCCACTAAGGCATTATAAGGTAAATTAGACAAGAAGTTATATTTATGTATCTTAATAATTTGTGCTTAAAATGTTGAGTTTGTTATATCCCTAAAAAGAGGGCAAGCATTTTCTTTTTCCCTCAGGCAGAAATTGAAAAGTGAGACAGTGGTGCTTTTAAATATCTTGGCAGTAGTGATGCTGTAAATTCTGTCAATTAAGAAACAATTACCTGCTACTTGCTTTTCTTTTACCTTTGGTAGTAACACTGCAAACATGTAAATAAAAACTTAGAGTTTACGAATAATGCAGTTAAAGTCAAAGCATGGATGCAGTATTTTAAAAGGTTAGGACATTAATGTAATTGCCTATCTTAAGTATGTCAAGACAAACAGGTTTTTTTCCTTTATTCAGGATGAAATTGATGCAGCAGTGAGGATGCTGTTATCCTTAAAACTGTCATATAAATCAGCAACAGGACAAGATTATCAGGCAGGCTTGCCCCCAAGAGATCTTGTATTAATAAACAATGGAACAACTAAAGAAGAAGGTGAAGATTTTGTCGACCCTTGGACAGTGCAGACTTCAAATGCTAAAGGCGTGGATTATGATAAACTCATAGGTATAACTCTTTTCTTTATTGCTACTAAGGAATTTAAAGCTAAGTGATCCTAATGACCACAAATACAGCAAGGGATCATAAAAAATCCTGATCAAAACCATCATGACTATCATGATGTCACTGTAAATCAGTTCTCTAAGCCATGTTAAAGCCTGACAGCAGTGCCCTTTTTCCCAGTAATTGTTTGTGTACATGTGTATATGTATGAGCTTTTGATCTACTGTAGAATGGTGGGTTAGCCTAAGGGTTTTTACTTACACTGCTAGCAAATTGGGGAATTTGGTTGATGAGACATTTTGCTTGTTCAAGTGATGTGTTGGAAATTTTTCAGAGAATGCTAGCCTAGCAACTTCAGGAGGTGAAACAGTCACTGCTCGTTATTGATAAACTTCCTCTTCTTCCCCATTTTAAAATAATAATAAAAGATATTGGCCAAGAAATAGACATCTGATAGATCTTATGATAAAGGATATTTATGTGCCACCTAAAATCTGTCTATTTACACAGAAAGTTGCCAGTGTGCTTGTGTTTACTCAAACAAAAGTGCTAAAAGCACTATGTAATTGAAAGGGATATTTTTCTCAAATGATTGTCCTAGATGCACTTAAGTGTATGTTTGCACAGCAAAATAGCCTGAAGGTGTTTTGGGAAGAAGGTTTCTGTTAGCTAAGCACTGGACATGAGCATCCATAGAATTTGGTTTTTTTGTTTCAGCATAAGCAGAGGGCAGAGAGGTGAATGAGTGAGCTCTGTGTGCTACATTATCAACCATGCTGGTAATTCAGTGAGCTGAATATTGCAACTGATAGAAACCAGTTAGTTGCTAGGGATTTTTTTGCAGGTTGTCTAGTCAACCCCCAAACTCAAAGCAGAGTCAATTACAGTAGGTTGCTTAGGACCTTGTCCAGTAGGAATTTTATTATCTCCAAGGTTGGGGATCCCATGGTTTTCCTGGGCAGCCTGTTCCGGTATTTGACCATATGCACAATATGAAGTTTTTTCATATGTTTAAATGAATTTTTCTTTATTTCAAATTGTGCCCATGTTGCCTCTTGGCCATCACTAAGAACAGGCTGGTGTTTTCTTCTTCACTCCCCACACCTCCCCTAATCACATATTTATACATATTGATAAGACCCCACCTGAACCTTCTCTTCCCCAAGCTCAGCAATCCCAGCTCTCTCAGCCTCTCCTCATACAACAGAGGAAATTATCCTATTTTTTAACCAGGAAGATGAAGATGGGCAAAGAAATGGGAGTTGTGCAGTCTGTGAATGTTTGTTTAATGAAGATATTTAGGCATTTCCAGTGAAGTGCTTTATGTATCAGAGACTTTTTAATCACTTTCCATGACAATATGCAAATATTTCTGGGTGGCTAGCTCGTTAACCTGGGGCTAGCTCATAAACCTTATGTTTTCTGTTTCTGTGAGATTAGCCTCTTACCAGCTGCTATTGTTCTGCTGAGTCAAACATTTTCATGTTCATTTGTTCTCTTTTTAGCATTCATCCAGATTATAATTAGTTTGCCATTTTATAATGCCTTTTATTTGCTAGAAAGAAATTAATTCAGTAATTAAGGTTTGCTTAGGACAAACAGATGTGATAATGCTTGGAAAACATGAATTAAAGCAGTGGTTGCTGAACTGTGTATGAGGATTTGTCTTTTTTAGTGACATTTATTTTAATGGGTCAGTATGATATACTGCTTGATTCATCTGGAGTGAATGAACAATTCTAAGTAAGAACTCATTTCCCATTGGATAATGGTATAGACACCAAGCTGAGTGGTGTGGTTGGCCTGTCTGAGGGAAGGGATGCCATCCAAAGGAACCTGGACAAGCTCAAGAAGTGGGCCTATGTGAACCTCGCCTACAAGGCCAAGGTCCTGCACCTGAGTTAGGCAACCCGCAGTATCAAGACAGGTTGGGGGATGAAGGAATGGACAACAGCCCTGAAGAGGACTTGGTGGTACTGGTGAATGAAATGCTGTACATGCGCCGGCAATGTGAGCTCACAGCCCAAAAAGCCAACCGTATCCTGGGCTGCATCAAAATTGTGGCCAGCAGGTAGAGGGAGGTGATGCTGCCCCTCCACTATGCTGTCATGAGACCTCCTCCTAGAGTAATTCGTCCAGTTCTGCAGCCCTCAGAACAGGAAAGAAATGGAGCAGGTCCAGAGAAGGGCCACAAAGATGATCAGAAGGCTGGAGCACTTCTATGAAGACAGGCTGAGAGAGTTGGGTTGTTCAGTGTGGAGAAAAGAAGGGCTCCAGGGAGACCTTATTGTGGCTTCTCAGTACTTAAAGGAGGCTTACAGGAAAGATGGGGACAAACCTTTTAGCAAGGTTCGTAGCAATACAACAAGGGGCAATGGTTTTAAACTAAAAGAGGGTAGATTTAGATATAAGGAAGAAAGACTTTACAGTAAGGGTTATAAAAACACTAGGACAGGTTGCCGAGAGAGCAACCTGTAGATGCCAAATCCCTAGAAACATTCAAGGTCGAGCTGGACATGGCTCTGAGCAACCTGATCTCATTGAAAATGTCACTGCGTACTGCAGGGAGGGTTGGACTGATGGCCTGAAAAGGTCCCTTCCAACCCAAGCCATTCTATGATAATATTCCTAGTTTTCCCTCCCATTTAGAAATTAATTCCTACTAACTTCAAATTTAATTGTGTATGCAAAGCATTATATTAATGCGGTGCAAAACCAGTAATTCTATGAGAAAATTAAATGGATATAGAGGGTCTGGAACAGCAGAAGTGCATATCTCCAAGTTGATGTTCAAATTGGATGTATTACCACTCTTCTGTCAAAATTGAGTCTTTCAGTGGGGATTCCTGATTTTTGTTTGTGAAAGGTTGTTCATATAACAAAATTAAAAAACAGTTCCTGTAACAAACTTGCTAAACACACATCCTTATTGTCAGCCAGAGTCTAGAAGAGGAATTCCCTGTACTCAGAGCTTCTCTGCATTGCAGTGCCCCAGGGTACATGTTGGTCTGATTCTTCTGTCCCATCCCTCGCTAATCCCTAAGGAGCACTGCAGTTGCAATGATTAGGATGGTCATGGTTGTAAATAGTCTTTTTTGAGGTGTATGTAAAGTCTTGATGAACTTAAAATAGCCTCCAGGCTGTTCTTAAAGAACCTGTGCTGTAAAGGGATTAAAGATGTCTTTCCTTTTTCTGGGGAAGAAATCACACTAGTCTACTATAATACACAAGGAGTATCTGAATATTTATTTTCAAATTACACCAATGTGCTTAATATTCCTTGCTCCCCCAGTAGGTTAATTTTCTTTATAAAATGATTTCTAGTACACTGGGTAACCAGCACAGGTAGAGAGCTCTGCCTCCAGCTAATAATTATAAATTCAATAATTGTAATTATTTTTGTTAGTTACAATATTCCTGCAGGAAGGCTTTTAATGTCACTGGCTTTTGGCTTGAAAAAAAAAAAAAAATTGAAAACTTAGAAATAGGAATATGCTGGTTTTGACAGAGCAGAGCTAAGTAGTTCTGTAAGCCATAATTTGCTAGCTGCATAATGAATGGTTTAAAATTCATTTCTCTGTTTCCAATTTCTTTAGGAAACTGTCAAGATATTTGAAATTTATCAAGTGTCAGTGATATGTCCCTGTGGAATGATTATTTTCTGTTATAGTCAGGAAGACTTGAAGTGCTTCTCCGATGTGGGTGTGTGTCTTATAACCATGGAATTTGCCAGCACAGTCTCTCTTTAATAAGAGATGGGTTTAGATATTTTGTGCATATAAAACGTTATCTTTACATCCAGAGTCTCCATTTTGTTCTCTTGGATACTTTGGCATTTCCAGTAATTAAAAGTACAAATTGTTCCAATCCTGCATGGAGCACAGTAGTAGCAAAGAGTAGATTGTTGTCTTGATTTTATCAAATGTTTATCAAATCCAAATCACAGAGCAGTGATCTGCTTATTAGAGTCCAAGAAATAGGACTGGAGTATAGGAAACTTTACTGAAGAAATAAAAGGCTTACACAGGTCAATTTGGAATAGGAAAAAATACTGTTATTCCACTCTGTCAAAACCTTTTTTGAATGAAACGACTACATCTGAAAGTATTGTTTAATTAATCAGCTGATTTCCTGAACAACCACCAAGTAACAACTTCTGCTTGGTTGCCACGAAGAGTATTATGCATTACCTTTTTAAGCCTTTTGAGGGGAGCAGTGTCTGTAATCATATGAAAGCAGAATTAAGTTTGCAGAAGAGCTTTTGGGGTTGAAGAGTAAAAAAACATGTGATCTGAGGGTTAGACATCAAGAGAGAGACATTCAGAGCCTCACAGCTACTTTTATCCTATGGCTTAGTTAGGCCAAGTTATTGACCTAAATATGTTTCTTTGTAATATGTTTTGTGCTGAATATCAATACTTCTGCTGTAAGGAGACTGCAATTTTAATCAGTCATGGATAGAGCAGTAATACATGTTGTGGATGGATTTGGTCTCCTAGCGTAGAGTTAGTTCTGGGGATAGACAACTACTGGGACTTCAGGCAAGAATCAGGAAAATCCAGCCTTTTACCTGAGACATGAAGAAGATGTTCGTTTTAATCTAGGCTGCATCGGTGTTCTTGGTGTTCCAAGATCTGGTTGTAAGTATGCTATGCTTTTTTATTTTATTTTATTTTTATTTTTTTTTTACATTTTATTATTATAGTTCGGTTTGGCAGCAGTAAAATTGGCACAGACCTGATCAATCGAATAGAACGAGCTATTGGGCAAAAACCTCACCGTTTTCTACGTAGAGGAATCTTTTTTTCTCACAGGTGAGTTTTTCATGGTTTAGCGTTCAAAGATGTCCTATTAGACTTTCTGTGAGCATTATTGGGAGGAAACCTATGACTAGCAAAAGGCTATGTTCTTCTATAACAAGGGAAACCAACTCTGTCATTTGAAGTTAGCAACTACTGCAGATTTCCACTGTCAACATTTGAAACCCCTGGTTGCATTTGTTTCTGATGTGTCCTCACTAATCCCAGATTGAAGAAATTTGCACAGGATCTTTGCTTTGTACAGGTGTCACTTTGATTCTATTTGGTTAGCAGCCAGACAGCATTGTTCTAGCAGTGAACTTCAGGGCTCATATGGTGTCAATGCTGATTTAAACAAGGGTCGACATGACCTGTGGGACCTATGCATCTGTATTGTTATATAAAAAAGACTTGGGGAATAATCTTAAGCACCAGTCTGCCAGTCATCTACACTGTTTAATTGTTGGCACACATGACAGCTAGCACACTTCAGCTAAGTGCCCGAGCATGATTCAGGGCATAGCCTCCACCAGATACCATTTCAAGCTGGTTGTTTGAACGTACTTGAGAAATGATTCCAGCTCTTTTTAACTAGGCTTTAGAAATTATTATCCAATTGAGTAACTCCAAAAGTTATACATTTTCTATTTAAATTTAAATATTAATTTTTAATTTATTTTTTTTTATTTTCATGAAGTGTGAAGGAGACAACACAGAAATTAAAAAATGAACAAATGAAACAGTTTTGTTTCTAGGATATTTGACATACCATATTTTATATACAA
Source organism: Psittacula echo (assembly GCF_963264785.1). Lineage (NCBI taxonomy): Eukaryota > Metazoa > Chordata > Aves > Psittaciformes > Psittacidae > Psittacula > Psittacula echo. Next base: position 65,335,959 of record NC_137739.1, on the reverse strand, counting down.
GTGTGTTTGGCTTCAGAAGCAGTCAGATTTTGAATAGAAGCTTCTTGCTGTGATGTTTCTTCCTAAAGAGTTGCATCTGTTTTCTCTGGGTTTTCTTTAGAGATATGGACCAAATCCTCGATGCTTATGAAAATAAGAAGTCCTTTTACCTTTATACAGGCAGAGGGCCGTCCTCTCAGGCAATGCATGTTGGTCATCTTATCCCATTTGTGTTCACAAAGTAAGTTATTTCTACTATTTGTGTTAATAAAAACATTTTTTTCTAAGGAAATATTGAACGTGGTTTGTGGAACTCCTTATATGAGCTGAATATTAATGAACTTAAACAATACAATCTTACCTTTTCATTAAAATTATCATTATCCCTGTGTTGCCATGAAGCCACCTTCTTTGCACTCTTAGCCCTGTGGCATCCCTTAGAATTTTTGCTATTCTTAAAAATGAGTTTGTATTGAGACTTGGTAACATTGCTCTATAATGCGGTTTTTGTTCACATCAACAACTGTATATGCATGCAAAGAAGAGAAGCAGGCCTCTTTATATGCTTCTGTTTAAATGTATAAAAATATTTTAGCTGCATGACTTACATTTTCATTTTAACTTACTTTGAGATAAAATCTTTCTGCTCTTATTAGGTGGCTGCAAGAAGTATTTGATGTTCCCTTAGTTATACAGTTAACTGATGATGAGAAATATCTATGGAAGGACATGACAACTGAGAAGGCATATGAGTATGCTAAAGAAAATGCAAAAGACATCATTGCATGTGGTTTTGACATCAATAAAACCTTTATATTTTCTGATTTAGACTATTTGGGGTAAGTATAAATTTCTTTAAGGCACTAATGAAGAAATGCCTTTATTTTCTCTCCAACTTTGACAGCCAGCAATGTTTTGATAAATGTATCTAAATTTGAAAGCTTCAAGACAAGTAGAAACATAATTAAGTTTTTGGCTGTCTAATATTTTGTGTATATAGTATTATCATTCTCCTGTATAACATATGAAAAAATACTTGTGTGTGTGCAATGCTTAAATTTAAATTATGAAAAACATATTAAACCAGCTAAATTGTGAAAATATTTAAACCTCCAAGAAACCTCCAGATTGATTTGTTTAACATTGTATCAAAATCTTTGTGATGTGTTTCCATTTTGAGTGTGTTAACAAAAGGCATTTCAGCAACTGTGGTTAATTAATTTAATAATAGAGCATGCAAGATTATTATTTGGATTTTGAGTAAAATTTAATGAAGATTTAAGAAAAAGAAGTATCTATTGGAACTGCCTTCTCAGAAGGAATAAGTTTTATGGCAAAGTTCAGAACCAGAGTTGTGGGCTTTGTTATGCCATGTGGGGAAATGAGCTTCCCTAAAGACTTGGATGAGAGAATGTATATTTTAGAGATGAACTGTAGAACATACAGCCGCAGAATGTGGAGCCTACAAAGCAGCTTTTCTTCCTTGAATTCCCATGATTTTCTTGGCTTAGAAAAGTGTCATTAACACAGATCTGCCCTAAGGCTGAATAAGGGCAGATCAGAATCACTGTTTCTTTGCTTCAGCTCCTCAGCAGAAATAAAAAAGGAAGAAGCTGCTGAGCTATTTTGGTTTGGAAATACAACCAGGGAACTTAGCCTCTAGAAAACAAGAATCTGGAGGATTTGAGCTACCATTACTTTGACAAACTCCAGTGTCCTGTATGGGATACACACTGAAGGTGCCAAGCAACACAGAAGACATAATCCGTTCAGGTTGCCTTAGTTCACAGAGAAGCATAAGGATAAGTAAACTTCAGGTTCTGTGAGGCATTTTGGCACCATTTCCAAATCAAAGTGTTTCTGGGTTAACTGCTTAGTTAATTGTGACAAAAAATGTTTGCAGTAAATGCTGAGGGGAGGGAAGAATAAATTAAACTTTCAAGGAATAAAGTTCTTGTTTGTAAATAATTCTGTAAGTATTATCTCAGTGGGCCACAGAAAATCTGAAACAGTGAGATTTAATCCTGCGGGTTTTTGACATTCTTAGCTTATGGTTTCTACCTGCACTTTTCTGCTCTTTTCACTTTATTTTTCTACTTTATTTCTCACAGGACAAGTACTGGATTCTACAAAAATGTCGTCAAAGTTCAGAAGCATGTTACATTTAACCAAGTGAAAGGAATCTTTGGCTTTACAGACAGTGATTGTATTGGTAGGAAATAATGGGTTACTGGAAGTGATGATTGCTTTCACTCTCCATGGCACTATTTAAGTAATAATTTAAAGAGATCAGTGTCATGAAATGGATAGAAAAAGCAAGAAGATCCATGTTTCTAGGGTGTTATTGTGGGTTCCCTCAGTACAGAAAACAATTTACAGTGAAATTTCTAGTGTGACTGGTAGCTACTTTATCAGCCATATTAACAGCAAAATACGAAAGACCAATGTTGAATGCCCAAGGTAGAGAACTATTCTTTTTCCTTGTTTGTTTGTTTTGTTTTGTTTTTTAGTAATGGAGTTATAGTTCAAGTGTGCCTCCTAGAAATTTTTATGCCCAATTTATGTAGAAGCTTTTCTCTTTCATATTAATATACACATGCATGCATATGCATATACATATACGAAAAAAGTTAAGGAGTGCTCAAAAGCCCAATTATCAAGGTGCTGAGTAATTCTGTCTTCCATATTTCACTGCAATTGCAGGTTTCCATAACATTGGCCAAGAAATGTGTCAAATATGGCATTAAAACCTTGGTGTCTTGAGCACTAACATCATTCTTTGACCGGTAATTAGGCCAGTGACAGCTTTTAGCCTTCACTGTAACCAGGCAACAGATTCCTGCTTGTTTTAAGCATGCTCTAGTAAAAGTTGGTATTGTGATAATGACTTCATTACGTGTTTGGAAAAATCTGCCCTTTGCTTTCTTTCCAAGAGGATTTTGATCAAGGAAGCATCTTGGGCACCTTGTGATTAAGCACTGTATAAAAAAGAAAACTAGGCGTATCTGAGATGCTTCATAAACATAGCATGCATGTAGCAATGATTCTAAGATCTTAGAGCAGAATTTGCCTAATAAGTAGCTCTAGAGTCATTCTCACAAAGAGTTAAAAGAAGAAAAGAGCAGTTCTGGATGATGATATAGTCAATTGAATTTCTGGGGAGGGTAGACAGCTCAATGATGAAGAGATTATGTGCTGATTAACCTTTTCTGAAACATTTGTGATCACAGCCTGCCCCTTTTCATTAGTTTCTATGTTACTTTGAAGGTTTTTGACATCATAGAAGGTAAAGATTAAAAGATTCCCTCAGGTAAGGCAAGACTGCTTGAAAAAGATAGCTGTTGGTGTTCAACTGAGTATCTGAATGGTTTACTTGTGCATTTGACATATTTTGAAAAGTTCTGGGTATTTATCATTGCTTATATTGGCTGCTTAGCTTTTCCAAATATACTGTTTCCTAGGAAAGATCAGCTTTCCTGCTATTCAAGCCGCTCCATCCTTCAGTTCATCATTTCCACAGATATTCAATGGCAAAGAGAACATTCAGTGTCTTATCCCATGTGCTATCGATCAGGTAAGAAAATCGTATTACTTACTTTGCTTTTCATGGATTGTTGTTATGATGTACTATTCAAGCTTTCATGGTGGTATGTTGGAACATCTGTAAAACATTTCTGCAAGCACGTTTCTGGGGCAGAAGCTGGAAGAGCTAGAAGTGTGTTGTGTGGTGTGCTGACAAATATGAAGGCTTAAGCCAACTGTATTTGTGCATTACTCATTCTTGCCAGTCTTGGATCTTTCTTGATCTCAACCCATTTCACAGTGAGCTGACACCTGTGAAAGCAAAGACACTAAAATCTGTGCAAAAGTATACTGACATGGATCTAGGAAGAATCTTTGGCCACCTCCATGGTAATTAGGACAAGATTTAATGAGCTCAACTTGCAACACAAGGGATTTATATCTAACCATAGGGAAAAACCTTCTATCAGTAAGAATAAAGAGGCATTGAAGTAGTTTGCCGAAAAGGCTGCAGAACCTTAACAATTTAGATCTATATAGAGATTGGAAGAACTTCAGCTACAAATGACAGTGGTAGTGCCATTACTTTAAATAAGTATTGTTTCTAGGAATCAAAGTCTGGACTGTCTGAATAATTAGCTATTTTAGTCACAGGAAGAGTGATGTAATTGTACTCATCAGCCACAATATTATGTACTAATATTACAATTGGTTTACGTCAGATCATCAGCACAGCACTGGCAGCTTGATCACTGATTTATTTCAGATTCTGTGCTGGTTGCTAAAACACTTTGGGAGGAAGCTTGCATCTTAGTCTTCATCCATCTGCTGGTATACTAAGCATAGTTCTCACAACTATTTGAATTCATGTATATCTTTGTAAATATGCCTGTTAGTTGAGGGAATCAATGTGTATAATTAAACTATGGAGATGGAAAAAAGAGATTTTGTTTGTTTGTTCCTCTGGATGAATTGGATTGGAAGTAGATTCTGGAAAATATTGGAGTTTGGGGTTTTTGTTTGTTTTGGGTTTGTTGTGGGTTTTTTTGAGACCACCTGCTAAAGCCTGAAGGAGTCTGCACTAGTCAGCTTTTACATTACGTTTTTCAGCTTTATTCTGTATTTTTATTGATGGTTGTTCTAGGACCCTTATTTTAGAATGACCCGGGATGTAGCACCTAGGATTGGACAACCTAAGCCAGCCTTACTCCATTCAGTCTTCTTCCCAGCCCTGCAAGGAGCACAGACAAAAATGAGTGCTAGTGACCCTAACTCCTCCATCTTCCTCACAGATACACCCAAACAAATCAAGACAAAGGTAAGGACCTACAAAACCTGAGAGTTAAAAGCTTAATAACAAAAATGAATGGTGGTCCTCATGGTTACAAGGACGGTTTTCTAATGTTATTTTCAAACATACTTGAATCCTTTTTCCCATACATTTCATGGCAAATTCTCCTCAGGAATTGACTGAGTTACACAAATTTAACCAGCCTATCAAATATATCCTTTTGCCTTGCCAATTAGTCGAACAGTACAAACATTAGCTAGAATAATGGACAAAACATCATGTTTATTTTTCTGATGTCTGCATAGCAGTGGTGTAAGAATAAGAGCTGTGGAGGTTCCTGCTCTAAAAATAATGTTGCCATAGTTTTGAAATCTGACAAGCCATGATGTAAATCTAATAAACAGCTCTTTCTATTGACTGCCTCTCCATGCTGGGAGCACCAAGTGTTGCACAGTGTGAGTTACAACACAAATTAGGCTTTTCCTGCTGCTTGAGGATCTGCTGCTGCCATGCACTCCAATTGACAAATAAATACTGTGTTGAATTTCACCTAAGATTTAGAAGGGGTATTTTCTCCTATCTGAGTATATTAAGAGTTCTTTTTCAAGCTCAAGGGAAAGTACATCTAGTTTGGCAAAAGTCCACCTGTGTTGTGGTATTTAAAAAACACAAATAAAAATCAGTCTTTGGCAAAGGGTTCATATAGACATGATAACTAGACATTAAGTAACTGAGAGTAAGAAAGATGTGTATGTTGTTTTACTGGGTGGGCTTGAATTAGTTCTGTTATGGCTGATGAACCCATGGTGGCTCAGATTCTTCTACAGCCATAATGTAATGATTCATTATCTTATGAAGAAATTGATTAAACAGAATTGTTTTGAAGAACTGGAATTCTTCATGTGTTTGGATTATAACAACTCCAGTTTATTTGCAGAGTTAAAGAGTTGCCTTTTAAATAAAACTGTAATTTCCGAATAGAGAATACATGGTTAGTGTCAATGTTGGCAATATTCTTCCATTCTTTACCTGGCAAGTAGCTAGTAATCTGCAAAAAGATCAAAAATGCCCTATGTCCAGTTAATAAGTCCTATTTCTGGTATATTTAAACTAGTTGGAAAAATAAAAAATAATTCTAGCTACTTGGAGTGTAAAAGCTATAAAGAAAAAATTCTAAACATAATGTCAAGTATTGAGTAACAGAGGACAAACTGAGATTTATTTCAGCTTCTGAAGCTTGTCAGAAACAAGTCTTTATGGAAATAGAGCTGGAGTGAAAGATCAAATATTGTTATGGCCAATAAGGTAATGATGTTCAAAAACTTAACAGGTAATAGTAGATGAAAACAAACTAGATACTGAGAAAGGCTGAGAAGCTTCTGGGAAATCCAAGGAGATAAATGGCAACATTATAATAAACTATACTTACTGCACCTATCAGCACCAAATTACAGCTCAATTATTTGATTTCCTAGAAAGTGTTATTTAGATTCTGTCTGTACTAATTCAGGGAAAGATCAGTTCATCATTGTGAATAAATCATTGAAACTTTCAGTCAAAGACTAAGTGCTAGAATATGTAAAAAATAAACTTGAGATTCATATAAAGCAACAATGTGTCTTCACCTGGCATATTGTGTTTAATCCCTCTCCCTTTAGTAAGAAGGCAAACTGTAGAGATGAGTGACAGAAAAGATTTCATACCAAGGCTTTCAAAAGTCTAGTAAAGGAGAGAGAGGCAAGTGCAAAATGATATGTAAAAACTTAGTTTTACAGATACTGAGACAGATCTTCAGGTTGTCCTGCAATATAAGAATAGATGTGATGTGGCGGATGGCGGTTCATTTTCTGAAGATACTCATCAGTGCATCATTTTTTTATGGAATTCGTTGCCACAACATCATCTGTAACGTGGTGGTTATAAAGATTCAAAAAAGCACTGGACAGTCATTCAGATAGTAAGAATGTTCAGAAATTGTAAATATATAACAGGTCCTAGATACCAGAACTGAAAAAAAAAAAATCTACTTCAGATGTATGTGTGTCTCTTGGCTGGTTGATGGTGATATCTGAAAAGATACAAGAGTCAAATGAAAACTCCACTTATGGTTGAGAAATACTTTTTTTTTCCTTTTCCTGGCAATTTATTTTCTTTAAATTTGCAGGAAGATTAGCATGCTCTGAGAACTCTATACATGTGTAAAGTTTTAAAATATGCTAGTGGCTTCTGAATTTACTGGGAATGGGATTAGCAAGTAGGTATGTTCACCAGTGCAGTTCATCTGCCCATAGGAAGATATGCTTAGAAAGGGAGGGAAGAGAGGAACAAAGTATTCAATTTTCAGACTGAACAATTGGGCATTTTCTGATTTTAGCCATTCTAGCCAGACTTGTAATCTTTAACTTTATTTTCTCTTATTTTCCTTTTCACTGAAAAAAGGAGGAGCCAAGGTTCTGTCTAAGATTTCTTCAAAATTCTCCATGCCTTCTTCATCTCTTTCAAAATTAATTTCTTGATGAAGTGAATATCTGATTTTTCTTTACATGAAGTACATTTCCTGTAAGCACAAATTCTATTCAAGAGGCAACTGCTTCAGCAAAAGGGACTTAAAACTTTTTTGACTGAATCTTGAGTGGATTATTCTTAATTTTGCGTCATTTTCATTCTGATATGCAGTCTGAGGAATATACATATAGCCATTTTTGTCTTTGGATTCTAATGACCTTTTGCCTCCCTGCATTGGTCCTGAGGCTCTGCGTTAACTTGCACCACCCTTCACCCTTCAGCTTGTCCTTAGTAGAGAATTTTGAGGATCATGATACACCTCTGTTTACAATAGAGTAGTGCAGAATTTAGGAGAAATTATACCATAAAATCTTTATGTTGTTTCAGATTAACAAGCATGCCTTCTCAGGAGGCAGAGATACCATTGAAGAACATAGGAAGTACGGAGGTAACTGTGATGTTGACGTGTCTTTTATGTACCTGACTTTCTTCCTAGAAGATGATGACAGGCTTGAACAACTGAAGCAGGTAGGTAACCAAGTTGAAGATAATATTATTCATTCCTTATTATAAGGACAAAGCTGTAACCAAGTCCTCCTGTGAGCTAGCTGCAGGAAGGTAATTGTGGTGTTACTCTTGCACTCTCCAGCCCTTGCAAGTCTCAATATTAATATCTGTGTTTGTTTGCAGTGTTCTTTATCACAGGCCAATCTATCTCTTCTTAAAAATTAATAAATAAAAAAATAAATAAACTCCTAGTATTTTCATAAAGATCTCCAACATTGTGTAGAACATCTCCCCTACCTTTCAAATGAAGCCACCTTAGGATTAGTGTTGTTTTTATTGTATAATACACTCTGCCTGTTCCTTATGTGCAAGGTACCAATATACTGTGCAAAAGTACAAAAGTTTCACATCTAAACTTGCTAGGGTTTTGGGTGTTTTCTTATCACAAGAAATGCAAAAAATGCTTCATGTAAGTGACATTTTCCTTAAACCTATCTGGCAGACTTCTGTCCCCAGGGGTTGGTAGCAAGACACTACACTTCCTTCAGCTGTATGGTTGTCATCAATACTACGCAGTAAGCATTCTCTAGAAGGCAATATCCACAGTTGAAAGTACCCGTGTCACATTGGTTTCACAGAATCACAGAATGGTTTGAGTTAGAAGAGACCTTAAAGATCATCTAGTTCCAAACTACCTGCCACAGGTAGGGACACCTTTCAGTAGACCAGGTTGCTAAAAGGTTTGTCAGCTTTGGGAACAGCTGTGAGAAAGTCAACAGCTGCAGATTCTTCTCCAGCCCTCTGGTAAATTTATATTATTTTATATAAATTCCACACAAGAGCAGGGTTGGTCCCTATGCAGATCATTGTAAATTCCTTATGGAAATCTGGAGCACATTTGACTTAATGAACTGTTTGCCATCAGTCTCCAGCCACTGCAACATTATCAGCCTAACTGCTACAGAGCACAAAGCCTAGACCACCACTAGCAACTTGCTGCAATATTGCCCCAGAACCAGATTAGAAAACATGAAGTAACTGCTTATACTGGCATTAGTGGAGCTGTTTCAGGTATGGTACCAGAAGAAGAAGCTTCCAGAGAAAGCAATATTGGTGTTTTTATAACAAAAAACAAAACCACACCCCAGAAACCACCACTGAAATTACAGTTCAGCTCATTCTTGTTGTCTATATTTTACTGTTGCTGAGTGAGCGTCAGCAACAATTACAGCTTGAATTGGTATTACAAATGGCTTGATGGCAAGAGAAGGTAAGATTGCCATTTCGTATCATAGCTGAACTGCCCCAGCCAAGGTTGACTAGGGCTGAACCCGTCAGCAGTTAGCCTGTGCTTATAGCTAAGTATATTTACAGTATCACAGTTAACTGAATGAATTCCCAGCTGTGAACATGACTACTAGTGTGAACATAGATTCTGAGTGTCTTTGCTATAAAAAAGATGTTTTAATCACATCTGATCTCATACCTAAATGCAGTGAGGGAAAAAAAAAGAAGTGAGAATTTGTACTTAATTGCAAAAAAAGCTTAAGGTGACTTTTTTTGAACTGGGATTCTGGGGTGAAAAACACACCTTTTCTTCCAAATAATTACAGGATTTCCCAGTTAAATTCTTGTGAATATAGTTTATTTAGTCCATATAACTTGTCGCATATGAAATTGTACAGCTGCCTTAATCTTTTAGAAGGCAGCAAGCAATTTTGCAAGTTACATCTTCAAAGTGAAACCACACAGTCTTCTAAGGCATGTGTTTATTTTTAAGACATCCAAATCTGTATTTGCTAGGGCCAGGCTCTTAAAGCAATACTTGTCATGAGTCTTTTTCCATATGGCACCATATTTAGCAATCAACACTTCCTTGACAGGCATACACAAGTGGGGAATTGCTCACAGGGGAGCTGAAGAAGGTACTCATTGAAACACTGCAGCCCTTGATAGCAGCTCATCAAGAGAGACGGAAGCAGGTCACAGATGAAATGGTGAAGCAGTTCATGACTCCACGGAAGCTAGCTTTTGAATTTTGAAGAAATGTGTATGTAACTTATCACCTGATAAACCAAAACCGAGTAAGTGTTGTCTTCTGTTGTATGTCATCACTCCCTAGTTATGTACAGCCTGCAATCAGTGCTTTATAAATACTGCTGTTAATGTGTTAATTACTGTGTATGTCAGAGTACATGAAAAGTTTAAAATAGGAGCTTGTATCTATTTAAAATCAGAATATACAAGATAGAATTGCCCAATCTTGCAGAAGAGCATGTCTTTCAGCACAACATTGTTATTTTATTGTATTTCATGTTGAAAATATAAAATAAAAGTTCCATTTTGATGATAAAACCTAACTTGTAAATTGTTCTAAATACATTGGTAAGAGGTCATACCTCAACGTAATAACTAGTAACTCCATTTTCTTTTCTACTGTGTACCTTGATATAGTAGACTGCATGTCCTTTTGAGCTACTGGGAACACGCTGCACACAAAAAGATAGTGAGTGTTACAGGGTAGATTACACAGTACTTAGGCCTGGAATTGATGCAGAAAGAATGGAGATCTGGAAGTTGAACATGAGAGAAAGAGCATCAGACTGGTTTTGTTATAGCCTTCCTTTCTGACCCGGGGCAAGTCACCGAAATCTCACTGTACTTCTGTTTCTGCAGCTGTTTAACTGGTCTGACTGCTTCTGGAGGGAGGAGGTTATCATAAGGTTGTAAAGTTTGTTAATGTTCTCAGGTGCAAGCTAGTATAGGCATGCAAATTTTTGTTTCTAGCTATAAAAATATCAAGTGTTAATCATACTGTGAAAATGAAATAACTGCTGGATACTTCTAGTACTGTGTGTTCTATTGCACCAAGTCATTTAAATTAGGGGTACTTACTGTAAGATGTATTCCAGTGAGAAAGTATACTTTGTTAAAATACCTCACATACTATTTAATTATCTTCTTTCTTAAAAAGAACTTCAATGGCTTTGCTATGATTTCTGAACAAAAAATTCAAATTATTGGCTAATTTGGTTTGATATGTACAGTGCTGAATGCAAACTTGGATCTGTCTTGGTTTTATACAGAATAGAAAGTTGCTAGCCCAGATGTAGTCTTATCTACATCAAATAAAAATACCTTTCATAACACAGGTGGGTAATGGTGTGTGGTATTTGCAAATCATTTAAAAATATGAGAAAGGTAGTTTGAGGTGTGCAAGATTTAAGGTTGAACAGGTTGTGTACTGTGGAGCCTAGTGGACATGTATTGACTGTAGCATTCTTAAAGAGACCCAAAAAAGCACTCTTTCATTTCACTGTAAACCTTTGAAGTCAGCTGGTTACATTTGGGTTAAGGGAGCATTTTCAAGGGTGAGTCTTCTCACTGACTTCAGCAGACCTTGGATCGGCCTATTAGTATGTGAGAACATGCTGGGCTGTTCATGCTGCCTGAAGCTGATGCTGCTGCCTTCCCACCAGTTCGCAGCATACACGTCCTCTCTGGCAGTGACCTTGCATTTCTGAGATGGAAGTGCCTGTGGGCCAAACTGTATGTAAATTATGTTTGTGCAAGGGACAGAAAAGACTGAAGCTCAAAGCAAATTTAGTCCTATTGCATGTGTTTCAAACTTGTGCTGAAAATAGCAGTGCTTAGCTTTTGTCTTTTCCTTTACAGTTTACATGTGCTCGCATCACTAATGTCATTGACTTGAATGTATTAAAGTAGATATTTACAAGCAACTGTGTCTTTATAACCCACAGACATAGCATCCAAGTGCTAACACGTATTTAACAATTAGTACAAAAGCTGTTTTTTGTAAAGTGGTGGAGCAATTCTTATGGACAAAAAAAAAATAGCTTCTTATATCCAGCAGTAAATAAACTAATTCTTAGTTACTTTAGACTTTAATTAGGACCTTCCTGTTCTTGCAGTCTTCTCATGACCATCTTTAAGATATACGTGAAAGATTTCTTCTTTAAAATCTTGTATGCAGATTTGTCCTGCAAGATTTCATTAACTATGAATTTATTTAGTTATTTAGGGAAAGGCAATATGCTGTAGGAGAAACAAACAGTGGTGTTCTATTCTAACCATATGGATTGATTTTATAACATAACAATTAAAATCTGTTTTGGACATTCTAGAAAAGAAAGTGATAACAAAATTATTTGGTATTTGTTTACTGATCACGAGCCTTACTCAAGTACTCTGATGAATTCTTACAAACATGCTTCTGAAATAACACAGTTTCTAGTTTCTCAGAGAAGTCTTAGCAGATTCCTAAAGCTCTTGTAATTACAGTTCATGTCCCAGAAGTATTTAAAAGTCAAGAGAAGGCAGTCTTCAAAAGTAGGTGTGAAATACCTAAGAATTCCTCAATTTGCTCGTATTTTGTTCATCTCACTGTAATAAAAATGTAGATAAAATTCTATATTAAACTTTTGATATTACTCTTTTTTTAATCTTTTTTTAATTTATCTTTTATTTTAAAAGGTTTTATTTACACTTACTCTATTTTTGACCTTTCTTCCTACTCTTTTAGGTGTTGATTTAGTCATCTCATGGATCTAGCCCTTGTTTTGATGTCCAGTGCCTTTTAAGTAATGAAATAAGGTGCCTTACAACCCCCTCTATCCAATCCTACCAGGTGGACTTCAGCTTGCTCCCAGAGCAAGCTAGTAAGAGTCAGTTGTCCTGGTTAACTGATTGCAAACAAGACTTGATGCTGAATTTCCCTGTGCACAACAGCCATCTCAGAAATAGGGGAAGGTTGATTTGACCTGTTTACAATGATGCTTCAGTAGGTTTGGCGTAAAGACTAGTACTTAAATGGAAACATGATTCTCCCCAATTGCTGTTGTCTGAAAAGCACAAATTCCAAGTAGCTTGACTTGACTCCTTCACAATCACCAAGAGGCCTGCTGAAACCTACTTGGATATCCATTAACATTGTCAGAGAAAACAGGAACTATCAGCAACATGAAAACATGAGGCAGAATGTGCCATCTAAAAGAAAGAGGCACATTTTCTTCTAAAGAAAATTTTCTTGTTTTTGAGGCAACCAACTTTGTTACTGAAAGAAAACATCTATACAGCAAGCTGCAGTCCCCTACAGCAAAGTAAACCCAACTTCAGCACAACAAAGGTGGTGTCTTAATTCTGTTAGCCAGCCTTCAGCTAGCTAGTTTGTCAGAATAAATTGTTCTATGATTATCAAAGCAGCTGAAGGTCAAGGTAAAATAAAGAAACCAGAAAAGAAAGCAGTCGAATTCTGAAATCCAGAAGCCAAATGCCCAGCTTGGGGGGGTGCTTGTGGTGAAGTACATAGTATGTAACACTGTGTCATGTTGTTAAACAAAAATCGGTTCATGCTTATGTGTCTGTGTTTACAGTACTTTTACAGTCAATTCCTGTGCCTGTTGGTAGTTTGTATCAGCATGAATTAGATGAGTTCTTGCTCTAAGGCAGGTTGTCTCCCATATGCTGTATATCTTTTTCCAGTAAAGGGCTTTGAATGGGATGGATTGCAAAGCGGTTACCTTCCTGAAATACGCTGCCTGGAGATACAACTCACCTCGCGTGTAGCATTTGTTCAGGCCACATGAGAACCTACTTTTGTACATGGTGCTGAATACCCTGAGGCTTACAGTTCTGGCTTCTGCAGTCATTCCCACTCATTTTTACAATTCATCTGTAATTGCTGTTTCTTGAAACCAGCTCTATTTCAGTTACACCCACAGGAAGAGACATTTTTAGTTATCTGAATGCTTGAGCCAGTTAGGAAAGCTGAGCTACTTTACTTTCAAACCTTGGGCTGACCATGGATGGTATCAACACTGCCTAACAGTAAATGCGTGTTTAGTCTGATTTGCAAGCATTTTGTAACTGTCTGTGTTCAAAGGACATGGTGCCTGAGAACAAGGTTGGCTGAGAATAATACAGCTTAAAGGAGTTTGATTCCAGAAAACAACCAGGCAGAGGTTGAACAGAACTCAGTGAAATGCATCCCTTGCAGAAAGAGGTGAGGATAGGAGACCCTGCCTGGTGTTTTAACCCTGCTCTTGGATCAGCTGCAAGATCTGGGTAGACTCAAGTTTAATGACTGGTGGATAACATGTCTGTGACCATGTTTAAAAAGCCAGTTAAAGGCCTAAATTGCAGAAGGACAGTTCTGGAGCTTTTTACTGGTCTGTCTGGAGTTGGAGAGGTTCCCTTTATTCTTTCCTAGTAGACCTGAGATTTTTAAACTTGTTCTAGTACAAGAACCCTTTTTATACATCTAGGGTAGCTGACAAGTCCTGCTTGCTGCAAATTTGCTGTCAGAGTAGTCAGAGCCATGTTAATTGGTAAAAGTGGTCATGGGCCAGAAGGGCATCAACCCTGAATGTGAGAACTCCTTTAAAAATACAGGCTTCCTCTTTCCCTCCAAAAAATGCACTTTCAGCAGAATCTGATAGGGGCTGAATCCAGTTTGCTCCAGATGGCATCATCTAGGGATTAAAGCAGATACAGAAAATACATGCTGTATCCAGAACCAGGATGAGCAAATTAAAGTATTTCTGAGTTTAGGGGTTTTATCTTCTGAAGCAATTGTGTGGATGTGTTGATGAAGCTTTCTACCTTTATGAAAAAGAGCTGCTAGAAAAGTCAGAAATTCTTTCAAAACATACCCATGACAAAAAAAAAAAAAAAAAAAAAAAAACACTTGGCTGCTCCTGACAGTATAGTGTAAAGGGAGAAGACTGCACCTTTTAAAAGTTGTAAATCCTAACTATATTCTGCAACTTTGCAACTTTCCTTTAACTTGTCAGCGCAGAGATTTTATGGCAGCCTTCCTTTGAGAAGCAAAGAGGTTTTGCATCTCTTCCCATCCAGGATCAGAACAGATTGTCTCCAAAGCTGTGCCAAGCTCTGGAGAGCTGTGGTGCCATCAGCCTGTAGGGTTACCGATGCTGTAGGGCTCGGAGTTGTACAAGGAGAAATCACATGGCTTATGGGAAACCATGCCTGGCTTCACTTTCAGTGAGGCCATTAGTATGATTATGTAAACAGGATGTGTCTGCCACTCATTAAATAATGTCAGGAAAAAGCAAGGAGAGTCACGTTTCAGCCACCACCAAAAGGATATAATTGTAGAGTACTTTGGGAGAATTATAGCTGCGAAGGAAAAGTTGCAGCCTGAAGCACAAATATGCAAGTTACTCAGTGAATGTGATACAGGCATTATATGTAAAGAGCACACACTGGGGAGTCTTGAATGTTACACAGACTGCCCCCAACCCTTGCCTTGGTTGTGAGGATCAATTTCTGTGCCAGTAGAAAACAAAATTAATCCTTTACCAAAATCTCTAATCAGACTAGCAGGCTTTTAGAACATCAATATTTGCAAATGTTTCAAGGGCCTAAGCACTGGATACAGTCTAAACACATTAACAAGATGAAAGGGAGGTTGTCTGTAAGTCCAAGGCTCCCTGATGAGTTTGTAATCCTATAAGAATAGGACAAAGCTGCCAGTCATCCAGCTTTGTGCTGAAATGCCCATGCTTCTTATGCTGCCCATCAAAGGAGACAGCATTCAGCAGTTGTTTGTGGATGTCATGTTACAAAAAACAATCTAAATAAAACACGCCTCAGAATAGAGTGGAACAAGCTATTTTTTGTTTAAATAATAATCTGTACATCTCAGTACAGCTTCATACGTTACAAACACCACCATGTTCACAGGAAAGGCACGAATGCAGTTTAAACCCAGTCCTTTGAAGAGCACTTTTGCACCCTCCTTTCTCACACTTTCCTTAACACAGTGGACAAGGCCTTTGTACTTGTGCTGATCCGATTCGTCTGTTTGCATCCGTGATTTGATGACATCCATGGGAGTAGCAAATCCCCAGGCCAGGACTCCAGCAAAACCACCAGAAAGCAGCACAACAAGGAAATCTGCAGGAGAGAGAAGGGAGGAGCAGTTAACTTCCAACCTTGCACTCATATGGTGACAAGCATCTCAGATTTGTCAACTAATGTTAACTTCAGTGGGTTTCAGCAGTTATTTTGTCACACTCTTTCAGTTCCAGTGATCTCACACAAACCATGTGGCCTCTTGATTTCACAGCATTTTTGCTGTGGTTTGCACAGCTTGCTTTTGCCTACATGATGCTTTTGACACCGCACAAATTAGACGTGATGCAGTCTGAGAGCTGATCACACTCTCTTCAGCTGGATCTACTGAGTCTTAAAATTCTTGGGGAGAATTGTCACCTATTTGATATTTTCTCAAAGTGGATAGGGTTTTTTTCAGAGTCAAATCACAACCAGGAAACTGAAGTGCCTTTAATTCTGCACCTGGACTTCTGGACTGATCCTGACCTGTGCTCCGTGAGGACTCCTGGGAGGTTTGACCATGTTTCATTCCTAGTTCTATGTCCTATTTCTTCATTAAGACGATTTCATACCCACATACTAGGCACCAGAGCATGCCATAAATACTCCTCCTGGGCAAGGTCATGCTACCAAAGTGGCCCTGTAGCACCAAGAAGCAAACAGACCACATCTGGGTGAGATTTTATAGACACTGGCTGATTTTTGCTGAGAGCCTGATTTCCCTCTTACTGTGGTACTAAATAAGCCACTTTTGCAGGTAATGCCAGATGCTTTCTGGTACCTACCTGGTTTATTTTTCCCAGCTGGTGTGAGCCAGTCGCACAGAGCAGAATAGGTGAGGAAATATATTGCAGAAGAAAAGCAATCCCTGCAGAGTAATGCAGAACAGCCCTTGTACAGACCCCCAAAACCTTCCTCCTTGGCGATCACCTTCAGACAGTGCAGAGACCCTCGGTACTTTGGTTTGGAAACAGGCCGGGGAGATGCGATGGAAGGATGTGGGTTCCTCTGAGTCTGCATGCGAACTTTGGCCACTTCACTAGGAGCCATAAACAGAACCTGGAACACCAGAGATGGTATTTTAACCCTTCACATTTAAACAGTGGTTTGATCCCTTTCCTGCAAATTGCTTGTCTCCCACCTTTTCAGGCAATAATATTCCCTGAAGCCACAGAGTTCCAGCCTCCTTCCCTCTGCCTGTGCTAAATCCCACCCACCAGCAGCAGGACACACGTCTGAGCTGCACTGTACTGAGTGCAAGGCGGGGCAGAAATCAACAGAAGGTATCATATACCTGTAACAACTTGTTAAACCAGATGGGCATGAAAAGGGGATGTCCTCAGCAATAAGGTAGCATACATCAGGGCTCTTGTATCTACCTATATTTGGAACCAAGGCCGAAAAGACTAAAGAAATCAGCCTGCGTAAAGCCGAGTCACTGCCTGCTAGGAAACACCTAGAAACCCGACCATCTGGACTGCTCTGTAAGAGGATTGCCAGTGACTGGGCATGCATCTCTGCCCAGCACGCCATTGGATCACTGGGGTGAGCTCTGCTGGGTTCACAGCACCTGCAGATGCTCACAGAAATCCATTGACTTACGGGAAACCGTTTCTGGATTCAGCCTCACCTCCCTATCCTGGCATCATGCACGTTTGCCAGGCAGCATCACTTCTCGGTGATGCCCTGCTGAGTTTTGAGTCCTGACAATGCAGAGCTTATGTACCACCCATTTCTACAGCAACACCATGCTGGGCTTGTGCTGTAACACACTGAGTTAAGTCTTGCATACAAACACATCATCAGAGTCACTTTGAAAGTTTGCTGCCCAGACAGACTGTTTTTACTTCCCTGTCTGTGCTGCCAAGGCCCATGTCATTCTTAACAACATGCTCTTAAGTGTTTTGGCACTCTAAACCAAATCCAGCACGAGCTGCACAGCAGGACTCAGCCATGCCGCAAAGCTGACCAGCGAGGGGGCAGAGCATGACCCCCCTGTGAAAGCAAAGCCTCCTGGACAGCAAACATTCACTGCTTTTCCAGCCTCCTGTGTCTGTGAACAAGATCTCTTGTGCTTTCCCTTCCAGCTGTTTACCTACCCTGACAGCACCAGCAGCACCGCCGGCAAGAAAAACATCCATCTTGGATGGCTTCACATCTGCAGCCTCGTATCGCAGCTTGCAGATGCCACAAAGGAAGTTTTTGTACATGCCAAATGAAACAGAAGAGATCACCGATACCGTGAGGACTGATGCAGACATACCTTTGTAAAATCCCCAAACCTAGTTGGAAACAGAGGAAAAAGAACACTTTTAAGAGGGAATGGCATGGGAAAGCATCTACAGGCCACACATAGCTGAGCTAAAGCTTACTCCCATCTTACAGATCATTGGCAAAGCGAAGTTGCATCCTGACTGTTCTCCCAGAAAATGATTGTATGTTACTGCTGCCCATCCTTCCCAAGCTGGCAGAGGCAGCTCTGTTTATCTCAAACAAGGCATCCATAACTGCTATCAGAAATTCTGATGGGAGGTACTTACTTTTTCTGTCCTGTATGTTTCCTGAACGCAGTGCCAAATCCCATTGTAACGCCTCTCAGTCTGAATTCTGACCTAGAAATACAGGGGCAACTTTAAAATGCAGGTATCAGTTTAAAAAAAAAAAATACAACCAACAAATGCCATAGCAGCAAACCAGATAATTAACCATAAAATAGCATCACCAAACAATTGACTTTTTTAATTCTTTAAGAGAAAAGCAGCACAACCAAATAAAGTGAAATGTCGACATAACAAAAATGAAAGCATTGTCAGGGGAATAGTTTTTTTTAATGAGGGGGAAAGCCCAACGGCCTGTTTGTTTTCAATCTGTGGTCAAGAAATAAAG
This sequence comes from Psittacula echo, assembly GCF_963264785.1. Lineage (NCBI taxonomy): Eukaryota > Metazoa > Chordata > Aves > Psittaciformes > Psittacidae > Psittacula > Psittacula echo. The sequence goes on along the minus strand of NC_137739.1, from coordinate 65,317,391 downwards.
CTCTAACAAGTACCTTCACTGTGTCCAGCGGATAACCCACTGCTGTGCTTAGACCACCTGAAACAGAGAGTGTATAGGAGATGGTTAACAGCACATGGCACAACAAACTGTTTTCCCCCGCATTAGGGGAATGACAGAAAAATGCAGCCTCGGAGCCGTGCTGTGCTTGGCACCAGACCTCTTCCGAGCTCCAGCGCTGATGTCTGAGCCAAGAATGACAGAGCAGAATGCGCAGATTTCTCTGCATGACCAAGGCTCAGAGGAGGAATCCAAGCATCATGGGAAACTTATCAGGAGGAATAACACCACAGTGAAAGCTGGGACTGGGAGAAACACTGATAGCACTGCTGAAGGAAGGTTGAAGAGATTACTTGTATATTGGACTGTTTTTTTCCCCCTCTCAGCTTAGGGAGTAACGCATCTTTGGACTATGACCAAGCACCCCCATGTGAGGTGCAGAGCACCCCACTCACACAAGAGGGTCTCTGGAGCAATTTTGGTTCTCCATGGTTAACTTGGAAACGTTAGGGAATAAAAGCAGCTCTCACAAGGAAGTCTATAAAAGAGGGATGATCCTCACACATTACAGGTTCTGACCAATCTGTCTGGAGGCCAAAAGAGGTACTCCTGCTGCCTCCTGCATGCCAGGGACTGGACGTTCCCTGGCTCAAGCTTGCAAAGCACATCTAGAACCTTGGGTGAGGAATTCACTGGGTACTAGGGCTTAGGGCACCATGCTGGACTAAGCCTCTGGAGCATATCTCATCTCTTGCACGCACCAAACACTGCTTCAGAAAGCAGAGCAAGGAGCAAAAGCAAAGGCTGCTGGAGCCCTGGCAGGCTGGTGTGACAACCGGTGGTGCTGGTCTGCGGTGCTCTCTGTCCTCCGCCGCTCAAGGCTCAGCAGGATTAAGGGGCAGTGATGGATTAGTGCTGGGTGTGCACACGGCAGCACGACCTGCACGCCCGCTGACCATGACTCCCCACGACTCCCCACCTGTGGCAGTGATGGCATGTCCAGCATGGAGGGGGAGGGGTGAAGGGGGGGTGTCAATCCTCTATCAACACCTGGTCTTCTTTTGAGGCCTTAAAATAGCCACTGGAGTTGGAAACATGTTCATCCCGTGAGTCAAAGTTACTGCCTTAATGGCAGATAAGGAGAGTAAAAGAGCTCCAATGTGGACTTCTTTTGGTCACAGTAACAAAGAGATCACCCACCATTCCTGCACTTACATCACTGCATTTCCCAGCTCTGGTCTAAATGCATCTCGTATCGTATCTATTGTTGTATTGTATATCAACAGATGATGAAGGGGCTGACCAGCTAACTTCCTCCTAGTACACCAACCACAAAGTCATCTGAGAGGAAATCAGGCTGGGGGATGACAGAGCTACATCCATGTGAGTTACTTAAAGATCAGTTCATAAAAGTGCTGGATAAGCCCTGTGGGGAGCCAGGTAGTCAAAGATACAGTACACATAGGGTGGCTCACAGGTTGGAAACTGCTTCTTATTGAGTCCTTGCTTTAAAACAAAAACATAAAAACCAAGATACCGAAAAGTATTAGTAGCCACGAGCATTTCACAGGGCATGTTCATGTGTGGTTACACAGCAGCCTGAGAGTTCTGGAAGGCTCTACTTTGTTTTGGAAAAAATCAGCAGCTGTGAAATCTCGGTGTGAGTCACCGAGAGACAATCCGCAAGTGCGTTACTCAGGAGAAAACAACCAACAGTATCATGCTTGCAGAAAAATGAGGTTTATTCTTCAAAAATCAAATCTGCCACGAGACAAACAGCAATGAAGACGAAAAATGGGTCCACCTTTTGTATTTCAAAACTAAAATGAGATCAGGCTGGAAGAGAGTTAGTGAGGGGGAATATACCAGCAGAATAATAAGTCAATAATAATAAGAGCAATGCCTCTGGTCTGAGCAAAGAGTGACAACGCACAAAGGCACCCAGGGCCATCTGCACTGCCTGGGATTCCCGGCCATCAGGCAGAGGCAGACTGCAAACATGGACCCTGCCAGCCAGGGAAGAGCAGCATATAAGTCACTGTCAGTGTGACAGCACTGACCTCAGAGATGCAGTGTCCTAGCCCAAGCACCCTGTCCCAGACAGAAGGATTTGGCATCACATCAACTTCAGCTTTCCTCAACCTTAGAGGCAGTGGCCGTGAACTGACCAGACAGTAGCAACACAAGGTCAGTGTGAGCCTTGCACAGCTCAGCCCTGGCTTGTCCCAAAGGCTCAAGAGCCTTGGCTCGTGAACATCAGGAACCAAGGCAGATTGGGTCAGCCTTTGACAAGAAGTTGTGAATGCTCCATCCCTGGCAGTGTTCAAGGCCAGACTGCACAGAGCCTTGGGTGACATGGTTTAGTGTAAGGGTTGGAATGGCAGGGGGGTTGGAACTTGATGATCTTAAGGTCCTTTCCAACCCTAACTATTCTATGATTCTAAGTGTCCTCCCTTCTGGAGAAATTGCCCGGTTCACATATTAAGTTGCAGATACAGCAGCAACATAGACAAAATAAAGCAGGTTTGCCCCAAACCAGCCTGTTTCCCATTGCTTCTCAGTCCTAAGGGCTTCCATGCAGATTGGTTCCAGCAACGATCAAACTCCTGCTGAGAGGAGGCCATAAAGATAAGTTTTTCACTGCTGCCACTGGGAGATGTGAGCCCCCCAAACCTCTAAACAACCACAGCCTGCCATGAACCAAACTCCGTAAGAGCCAAAGCACTCAGCAGTTCAGTTTTCAGAGCTAAGGAGCTCAGCCAAGTCCATCAAAGGCCGAGGAAGGGCTCTGCACAATGTCACACAGTATAAATAGCTCAGGACGAAGATAGCATGACCCACACGTGCCCTGTTTGCACAGCAGAATCAAGTAAGTCCAGCAATGTGTAGCATGCATATTGGGGAGGGTTCCTGTGGGACTCCTGCTGAGTAACGCTGCACAAGCTGTGACAAAAATAACTATCAAGATCAGGTGAATGATCTTTCAGGGGTTTAGTGAGCTAGTTTTTATGCCTACTTTATCTGAGGTGTTCTCAGGCATTGTGCAGAGGTTGCAGCATCCCCTACACACACACACAGAGCACAGGTACAAAACTGGGCTACTCACAGTCTCTTCATGAATCAGGTGGCTTCAACCAAGCAATTCAAATAAGAAGAGAACCTGGCATGGTGACCACCACAATGGCAATCAGCAGAGAGCAAGCAGCAGCCCAGCAGGCTGCCACAGTTCCCAGCTGTTGGCAATCCCCTGGCTGAGAGACCCAGGGGGAAGCAGGGATAATGGTCCATATGCTGGATGGGTAGACAACAACTTCCAAAGTTCTATGAAGAGCTGGGAACATAAGAAGTGCCCCATACCCGAAGCAAGCTGAACTCCATCCAGTAACGAGACCCTGGCAGTGTCCAGCAGGAGCTGCTTTAGTTGCATGGACAAGACAGCAGGCTCCCTCCGTAAGTGGACTACTTTATCTATCCTTGAACTGCATGTGACTGGATATGTAACCCTGCAGCAAGATGTGGAGAAACCTAGGCATGCTACAGACCCTGCTGCTCTAAAACCACTGGGTAAACCTCAGTTTCCACTTCCCAATTTGTTACACCTGGCATAAGGGTCAAGTCACTTCCTAGTCATAAATAACCCTAATCATCAATACCCATCACCTGTCATGGCCCAGGCTGCTGCCACAGCAAGGCTAGAAAATACATGAGATTGAAAGAAAAATTGAGTTGGAAATTATCTCTTAAGGTTTCTAGTCCAATCTCCTGCTCAGCTTTATTTGCCAAGGAGGACATCCTTACAGATTAGCTGCTTTCTGCAGCATGCAGCCCCATTTGGTGGTCATTGAAAGTTTCTACAGTCATTAAGCATGTTTCTTTCATGGGTTTTTTCCATCTGGAGTCACAGAAGGTCACTGTTTCCTGGGCTGAAGATGCTGAGGTTATCCGATGGCCACAGAAGCAATAGCTCTGTGGAGGAGATGCGATATTTGTGCATGTGCCTGAGCCAGGCTGGATAGTTACATGGTATTAAAACAAGCAGCATCTCTGCCATTTATCAGAGGTGCTTAAGCCACACTTTCTCTAAAACACTCCAAAAACAGGTCAAGGTCACAAGAATGTAATTCACTAAACAGAAACTCTGCTATTATCTGTGTTGCCCCTTGAGTTGTTTGATGCACTTCAGCTGGGTTTGTAGCCCTTATAGGAACATGAAAACTGCTTCAGCTCTAACATAAGCCATGAAAGAAGCTCAGCATCAAAAACATCCCAGTTCTTGCAGGAAAGCTGTCCCACCCCAGGAAGCTGTCCCATGGTGGGGTAGGGACCATGGCCCTAACGCCCTGCCCAAGTACCTCACACATGTTTATGTGCAAGCTCCCAGCAGGGATCAGCATGCCAGAAAACACCTCTGTCTGCCAGAGGAAAGTTGCATTATCCCTCTTAGGAAAGCCATGAGCTGGACACAAATGACAGGATACAAAATCTTTCTCTCTGACACCCTGAGATCAGTAAAGTGCCTTAAAACATGCAATGACATTTCTGGTCCTCGCTGGAGCTCCCCAGCCTGCATCCTCCCAGGCTGAACCTGTTTCCAAGGCACCCATGGGAGATGCTTGCTGCATGGCTGGGTGCCAGGATGGGGGGCACCACACAAACCATGGCTTTGCATGGAAGTGGGGACAGAATGCTCAGGTGAGCGGTCACTTTGAAACTGTGTTTTCAGCTTTCCACATTCTCTTGCAAAACAAGATTATCCTTAAGTGACCCAGCTCCAACTGTGCCCACAAAAGCAAAGGAGTCCAGGCAGCAAATGCAGTCGTCACTGCCCCACCATTAACATGAAGTCTCAGAGGAGTTTTGGTGAATCCTTCCAGATGGACATGCAGTTGCCAGCCCCAGCACAGGGCTCCCATCTCCACTGGGTGCTCTAAAGTCAGTAAGGAAAGAGGAGGAGAAAGGAAAACTGTCATGGAGGGGCTGATTGTATTCCCCTCTCCCATGAAAGGTTGTTGCCAAGCAGGGTCCCCTCAGTACCCCAGGAAAGTCAACAGCCCAAGCAACAGGCACCTCCAGTGCTGGATGCTGCTGAGACACCAAACCTTGCCCCACTTGCACATTTTGGGTGATGAGCAGTAAGGGGCTGCAGGGTAAAACTCATCGTGGTGCTTCCCAGGAAATGCACATCTGCACCAGGCCCACAGGCTGTTGTTCCTAGTGAGGGAAACTGCCAAATTCCAGTGGAGTTCAAAGCGAGATCTGACATCCAGGCTTGGACTGGGTGTCTCAGGTTTACCTGGCCTTTCTGGCAGTGATAACCAAGGCTCTTGTGTTGGTATTTGATACTCCACTAGTCTGATAAGATTTCAAAAAGAAATTAAACCAGTGGCTACATTTTGTTGTTTAAAGCAAAGCTGGCTTTGAGCAGCACATGCTCTGAAAACGGCTGCAATTAAATCACACTTTTCTCCTTTTACTTTTTTTATTTACGGCTAACCTACTTTCTTTCAGATCAAAGCCTGCTCCGCAGCATGCCTTCACTGACACTACCATGACAACTGCAAATACATCTTAACTCAAGATAATGCAAAGGTCATGCATTCAGACCTTCTTCACTGCAAGAAAGCCATGCTTCCTCCCCTCCTGTCTCACAACTCCCGTCCTCAGTCCTCCAGAACCACGATCCCAGCAGCCTGCCAGCACCCCCAGGCATGAGACATATGAGCTTTTGCTCTCCAGGCAGTACTAGCCCATCTGTATCTGCACACAACATGTTCCACTTTGTCTCTTCCAAACAGAGTTTTGCCCTGCCCTGCTGCAATTAGACTGGAGGAGACTGTAAGGTGATGACCTCAGCTGACCAAATTGCAGCACTGCTTCTCCAGTGGCTCTGTGAGCCTGCTCAGATGACATTTTCCATTTAGTAAAGAATGCACTTTTAACAAGCAGCCCCCGTTGAAAGACTCTCAGCTCTGCCAATGAGACCTGCCCATTAGCTGGACAAGAAGGAAACACAGCAATCTGCTTTCATCAACAAGCACTACTTATGTATTTACCTCCAATGGCCCCGGCAATGAAATCCATCCAGACTGACTCTGCTGCCTTAATTACCCTGCTTAAGCGTTAGGGAGGTAGAAGAAAGGAGGATACCGGTTCAGTCTTTCCAGAGCCCCGCAGGTCCTTCGGAGGCAGTGATTTGGAATATGAATCACTTTCCTACTGTCTTCTCTTGCCTCTAGGGATTGTGAGCCTTGTGGGTATTTGATGAATTTGTACACTGAAGGCAGAGAGGGGAAGCCTGGAGCTGTTCCAGGAACACTGAATAAGTAATCCCGTGAAGCCCTGCAATGCTGCTCCAGAGCCGCTGTTCCCAGTGCCCTTCTGCTTGGAAAATAACGAGGGGTGGTGCCTTGCAGGATAAAGCTGGATATGAAGGGACCATTCCCGTTGTACTTATTAACCCTAGAAGATATTCTTGCATGCTTGTCTGCCAGAGGTCACTCTTGCCCTGTTTCCTACCAAGGAAAATTCCTCGTGCCCTTCTTAAGGAATTTTCCTTGGGTTTCCTAACCCACAGAGCTGACCCTAAACCTCTACCCAGTTCCTCAATGAATTTATTACCTGCTCATTGTGTATACATGTTGTGAAGCCCAGAAATTAATCCAACCACATACAATGTGCTTGTTTCCCTTTCAGACTGCAGGGCAGTTCCAGTTTTCCCAGCCCATGGAGGAGCTTTGCTTCTTCTTGCTCAGTCTCCCAACCCCCTTTCCAGTGTCAGTTCGTTGCTGAGTTCAGTGGCGGAGCAGGAATCACAATTGCTGCTGCCCATACTCCACTGTTTTACCCCGCAGGGGAGATCGGAGGTGGATTTTGCCAGAAGACTGGTCCAGAACCTGTTTTTTTCTTCCTAATTTACACCCAGCACAGGGCGGTGTTCTCAGCAAGGGAAAGAGAAAAGCACAGAGAGAGACCTCCTAGTCAAGAGCTCAAGATAATGCCATGTTGCCTATTTTTGCACAACAGCCACATACCAGAGGGCTGCCACATCTACATGGGAGAGGTGAAGTTTTACTCCCAGTCAACCTGGAAACCAAAGTCCTAATGCAGAGAGGGGCTTGCCAAGTTGTGACCTGAATTGTACTCCTCTTGAGCAGGTTTCCCTGGGCCAGAGCCAAGGCTCACTGGCAGCAATGGGAAAATAAAATTTCACAGCTAATCCCCCCCAGGTTGGCTGCAGAGAGGAGCTGAGGACTTTGGCTGACAGTGCTCTCCTGTGCATTTCACAAGAGCCTATTTCTCAGTGAGGTACCTGTCCTAGATAGGCTGATGTGTCAATGACTTACAGCACAGCTCATTGCAAGGGCTCAGAGTTTCTGGGAACTGAAAATTAAAGGATTTTAAAAACTTGGTTCGCATAATTTCGTACATGTCCTTCCCCGAACATTTTCTGTGCGTGAGAGAACAGTTTATTCCAGTGTAACATCGTGCAAGGACAGCAAAAACTTCAAACCAGAAGTAAAATATTATCTAGAGAGGTAGCACTCTCTCTGCTAAATCACACTGGGTTACTCAATAGCCCTTCCTTGTTGCACCTGGTGACCCCAGCACAGTTTTTAATGGTTCATCAACAGCACGCACATGCCAAGTGCAGGGAAAGGTGACATTTCCGCTTCTTCTACCATCCATTCCCAGCTGCTGTCCTTGTGAGCCCCTTCCAGCAGCAGGACCGGCTGTGGCACCTGCTGTGTCAGTGACACTTGGGGACAAGAACACAGCTCCCCTGTGGAGGGGCTGCCTGGGAGCCTTCAGCCTCCTGGTTCCTGCAGGGATTGGGGAACCTGCTGAGCTGCGCCAGCCCACACCGCAGCAGCCACTGCTGCCTTTGGATAGCTGTTTAGACACCACTGTTTAATATGGCTTTTCTGGGAGCTGCTTCCAGGCAAAGTGAAGAAATTCATTACATTCCCAACGTGAAAGTGTCACCATGCGTTCCCTCCCATCAAATGGCCAGGGCGTCATGTTGGGGGAGGATTTTTGTATGTACTTAATAGAAAAGATTGCTTTATTGCACTGGTGCAATATCACCAAGAAAATAGAGACCGGCTGGCACATCACACTGTCTGACTGGAGTGTCAGTATTTCCCATGAAATGTCACAAGACCAAGCAAAATGTCTACCTTCTTTAGCTGAGCTGAACAGCTCAAATGGGGTCTTCCTCACGAAACCTTCTGAGATAGTAAAACAATCAACACAGCCCAGAATCTTCTCTTTGCAACAGAAAATTAACCCTTTTTAGTATTTTAACTTTCATTCACACTGCTTCTATCAAAATGCTAGTTTGCTTTATATAGCACAAAGATGATTCCAAATTCAAGCATTTTGATAACCTTCTGATAATGGTTTCAGATACTGAGGTATACCAGGAGAAGTCCCATTTTCCACTTCACTGGAATTGCTCTGTAAATAAAGGCTGCTCACAAGGCAGACATTTGAAAGAAGAATATTTTGGGTCTTGAGATGTTTCACCTTTTCCCATAAAGGTGTCACTGGGGACAGCCAGCTCTGGAGGAATGCACATAACACAGCTACTTCAGGGACATTTGTCTTGACAGGTCTTAGCAGGGTAACACGAGCCCCAGACAAACACAGTGGTCACTGCTGTAGTCTCCAGTCTTTATTCCTGGTGTCTGGCCAGGACTTGGACTTGTGTGACCTCATCTGACTCGACCAGCCTGGCTGCCATGCGATGGTGGTGAGGGCAGAGCCTTCTGGAAAAGGAGCCCCGCGCAAGTGTTGAAGTGTTCACACACAAGCGAGTACAGAGAAGGTGTAATCTGGCATGAGGGAAAAGCTGTCTGAGGAATGAAACCTGTGTTACTGCATTTGCTGTTGCTCGCTGGCATGCCCCAAATAGTACAAATCAACTCCCCGCCAAACAGAGAGATCCTCAAGGCAGCCTTCCTTGACAGGAGTCCTCCTAAAGATGTAGAGTCCTTGAGGTGTTCATGCTTTGCTAAAGGAGCTTCCTCCTTTACCCCCTCTTCTCCAGGTTTCAGAGATATACCAGCTCTCTGATACCAGCCTCATTAGAAACACTTCCCAGAATCAAGCCCCCTAGTGCCACAGGTCAACAGAGACAGCCCAAAAAATCCAGCCCAAGGAAATCCTGAATTATCAGGAATATCTTCAAGATGACTTAAATATGAGTCATTCCTGTCACTCTTTGACACAGTGTCCAAGGACAGAGAGATCACTGCTAGTCCAGCTTGCAAAGAAAAGCTGTCACATCTATGCAGGGTGTCCCTGCCCATGGCAGGGGGGTTGGAACTTGATGATCTTAAGGTCCTTTCCAACTCAAACCGTTCTATGATTCTATGATGAACAGAAGTGACTGGTCCCAACCCAGCTGGTCTTCTCAAAGCGTGCCCTGGAAAATAACACACAAAACACATCCCTCCACAAGGGATAGTACTCCACTAAAAAGACCTCACAAATCCTTTCCTCCTGTATCAAACTGTTTAAGAGTGATTTGTTCAAAATGGATGAATTTCATAGGGGATTTTGAGAAAGCAGTGTGTGGAAGGTGCTATCAGATGAAAGCAATACAAACATATGATATGAAGCAATCTGCGATACAAAGCAGTCTGTGAGAAATTATGAAACTAAGTCATAGAGAAGTGAGGAAGGCCTTAATTTTGCACAGTGCATGATGGATGAAACATTCTGTTTGCTTCACAGAAGGAGGCAGCTGTCTGCCCACCCAGGCAGAGAGAACTGCTCCACAGCTGCAGGAGCAGCAGGTTTAAAGGACCGATAGAAGTATGTGGAGCAAAAGCAAAGGTGAAGAAGGAGACTTTAGGTTTGTAATCATGTTATATAACATCTTTTAGGTGAGACAAAAAACAGGGGCATCCCTTTACCCCTCTCCTTCCACAGCTCACTCCCAGGACATTTCCAATTCCACCCATTCTGCAAAGCAAGAGGGAAGCCTGTCCTCTTCAGACTTTGCAAACACCTGATAGCTTGTCAAGTGAGATTTGCTGCCATAATGTGCTGCATTTTCTATTGCCCCTGTGCTATGCGGTACCACACTCATGTGCATATCCATTAGCTCCCTTCCAGTTTATTTATTATACATAAATCCTTGACTGAAAAGGCTGTTCAAACAGCTTTGCTCTGCTACGTCACGGGGCTGTTTTCACATTGTGGAACAGGAAAGAGTGACACCAGCAGCGCTGAGCTGGCAGAGCCTGGCACTTGGCTTGCATGGTGGTGGGTGGAAAGGGGGTGGAACCGCCTGGCTCCAGCTGCAGTGTGGATTTTCAAATCAAAGCGCCTCACTGTCCTTTACCTCAGGTACTAATGAAAAATCAATAATTCCAAGGACTCAAACATTTGCAGCGGGAATTTCACAGCAAAACAAACAAAACTGGTAAGGAAACCATTCTGTGCATCAGCAGCTGCATCACTTTTAGCCAGGTATAAGTGATCAGTGACTTCACTTCTGGAAAGCTGATAGAAGGTTGTAATGTTTCTATCTGCATTTCCAAGGGAAGGAAAAATGATACATTTCCAAGAGGGCTGAAGATGATTGCAGTAATTTAAGAAATGACACAGATTTTCCGGCTTTGGGCAAGTCACTCAATCTCCCTGTACCTAATCTCCTCAGCACAGTGGTGTGTGTCCATGGCCATGAAGTCACTGCAAGGATTCAGGCACTTCTTAGAAAGCCATAAGTCCCTGTTTGGTAATAAATCATGGGAAAAGTTAGAAGCAGCAAGAGTAGCACCCACCCTACATGAACACCCATGTGAATCTATCTATCTATATGTGTATATATATTAAAAATAGTATTGCTGTCATGGTTCTTTTGAAATGTTATATAAATCTTCCCTCTAAATCCTGATCTTTACAGTAAGAAAGAGGAAATGTGTCACTTCATGCACCACTGCAGTCAGCTCTGGGAAAGGATTTTATGCCAGGCAACATTGCTAGCACTTTGGAATGACTCCTGGCTGTGATAGAGCAAGGGGATTTCAGGACAGCTACTGACTTTCCAATTGCACTTTGAGCCTCTTTTCCAACCTCTTGCGCATTTTCTGCACTTTAATGAACAGAAGACATAGTCAATGACCTTGGAGGGCCAGGAGCAGAGGGACACACTTACCTTCCTGGCCTTCTCCTCCCCACCAAGTAATAATATACTCTTTATTATGGTATTAATGTACAACTCTCAGAATTTTCAGCAGGGGTAGTTCAGGCATTAGGCAGTAAAACATAGCTGTTGTGGTAAGAACAGTGACAAGCCCCAAATCCACTGATGATGCTGTTCAACATCAGTGCTCTCTCCAGAGGCTATGTCTCTGTATCTTTTTCTCAATATTCTCACACTCAGATCTCTGCTATACACTGCTGAAAAATGTATGAGATGTTCCATCACTATGACTAGCTGACAGTCTTTCTTCCCTTTGGAAGTAACTGATTTGATTTAATTTAGTAACCTCAGAGCTACTTGGAAGTTTGGAAGAAAACTCACCTCTAGAACTATAAGGCATTATTTGTTAGGACTTTGATATCGGCTGCTAAAATGACATGGGAAAGATTGTTATAAATATACTTAACTGGCAAACCTGGCACCAATGAGTTCAGAAGAGAGAACTTTTTCTAAATACCAGCATTATTATAAGCTTATGTTAAGAGGGGATATACACAAAAGAATTCAACACTTTTTATCTTGCAGGAGTGGAAAACAAGTGAAATTACACTGAGTTAATTAATGCATTCAAGCAAAACAGAAGCATCTCCCTTAGAAATTCTGCTACAAAGCAAGTTTAATGTCAGAGGAGATCCCCATATTGTTGGGGGGCAAAGAGCTGCTGACACCCATGCTAGCTTGATCATTACTAATTCAGGGATCTCTGCTGTAAATCTTTGTAAGCAGTGTGCACTGTTCTACTGGAAATAAAGACCCATTCCATCAGCAGGAGTTCAATCCTGTGCTTCCAATATTAACCTGGCTTTTTTCATTGGCTCGAGATGGATAAAAATTGAGGTTCCTCTCCTCTTTTCAGGAGCACTCTCATCATTAGCAAAGAATGCCCAGATACCAGTACTAACAGTACCAGTCTCCAAGTAAAATATGAAGCTCACGGCCTCACTTACCACTCTTGTCTTTTCCCTGGCATTAGTTCAGGAGCCGTATGAGCACCTATTTCACAGAGTAGTTGAGATGTTTCTGCAAAGGCACATTAGTCATTCTGCTAAACCTGTTCTTTCAGTTTCTAAGAAGTGGGTGCCTTCTCTGTGTGACTAATGCAACAACAAACATACTGCACATGACAGCTGGAAGCCTACATGTGACCCAGCAGGAAGCTGCCTTGAAGACAGGCCGGGATATTAAAAATGTGTTTGTATATAAACCTTAGTGGCACTGCTTCACAACATATTCCTGCTTTTTTTTCTGCTGTCTCTCCTCATTCATTACCAACTGGTGCATCATACTCCGCGTCTGCACTGTTGAATTACTTAGCATTCAGATTCAGCTGGAGACCTGGTTCCCCAGTCATTGACTTTGCATGTGGATACAAACTGTGCCAGAGGATTTGAAGTACATGGCGTTAAAGATATATTTGTATGGCTGTTGGCACTGAAAAACAATTTGCTTCACAGATATGTTCTGGTAAGAACAAGGTGGCTTAAAAACAAAGACAGCAGGCAGGCAGAGGAGGCTCTCCTCCCACCTCTGCCTCCTCTTTTCCTAGGTCAAGTCAGTTTTACCAGTTTTCTTACGGCTAAAATAGGCAGAAGTGTACAGTTTTTACTTAGAAGCAGCCTGAGGCTTAGGTTATACTGTCTGTAAATCTAGACCGGAAAAATACCATAAAGATACCAGCTACTGTGAGTTTTTACCTTCCTTTTCTGAATTATTTCCCAGTAGTTTTTGCTCACTGTCACTAGTCACAAGTTCATTTGATGAGTGACTGAGAAATGTGCAGAGGGAGAGATGCATAAAGTTGCTGAGCTGATAGACAGCTACTAATTCAGGTAACTGGACTCAGTGCCCGCCCACTTATCTCAGCATGCCTCTTTGTGGTCTCTGGCATCTTAAAACTGTGTTGCTAAGTAGCTCAGCATTTGGGTGCTGCTAGAGTTCTGCTCTCCCTATTGCTGACTGCATGCACATGCAGTTTTCTGGTCTTCTCCAAGGAAAGCCAGCAGCAAAGAAGCTCATTCCACCTGCAGCAAACACAAGAGGACATAGTCCTCATAAGACTTCAGGTACTTTGGACTTAGTTCCTTTCCCCAGACATACATAAAAACCAATTATCATGTCTAAGCCATCATAGTACTAGAACAGGCCAGAGAATAAAGATGGGACCTATGATAAGAGAAGCTAAGATCAGTATAGGGTTGTGTTTGTGCAGGTCTGCTCTCTCCAGCCTATTTGCTGGCTGCTTAAAAAAAAAACACAACAGAAAATACAAAGACTCAGCAGTTTAGTTAACAGAACTCGAAGTATATATGATCTTTGAAATTAAAGATAATACCAAGGAAAGGACTTTGGACTAAATGCCTGTAGGCAGCTTTTTCTGAATTTTCGGTCTATTTCTCGGGGAAGCAGCCAGGGCATTGGCTATGGATTTGTATTTCAAACAAAGCACAAGACAACATACTATGAACAGGGATGAATTCTTTCTCAGAGTGATGATACATCAAAGAATGGTTTGGGTTGGAAGGAACCTTAAAGATCGTGCCAATGGCAACGGCTTCTACTAGACCAGGTTGCCTGTTGTTGACTGTTAAGTTCAGGTTATTCTCCATCCTCTTGCCTTCTCCAGCAGACCAGTATATTTAAAATCTCAACTCAAACTAAATTGCTCCTCCATACACATGATATCACATGGAGCAGAGGCTGAGACAAACAACAGAAGATGCATGTCAGAACTTGGCCACTTCTGCTTAAAATGGCAAGGGTCAGGATTTTCAGAAGATATGTGCAGTCAGGATTTTCAGAAGATATGTGTGCTCATGTCGTGGTTTAAGCCCAGGCCGTAAATCAGAACCACGAAGTCCACTTCCCCCCCCCCCACCTTTCTTCCCTCCGCTTCTGGAGGGACGGGGAGAAGAATCAAAAGAATGCAGCTCCCACGGGTTGAGATAAGAACAGTTTAATAACTAAGGTATAACACAAATCACTACTGCTACCACTAATAGTAATAATGATAAAGGAAATAACAAGGAAGAGAATACAACCGCTCACCAACCGGTACCTCACCCCCACCCTGCCATGATCCAGCCCTTCCGGGGACTCTCCGTTCTACCTCCTGGGCATGACGTGCTGTGGTATGGAATACCTCTTTGGCTAGTTTGGGTCAGGTGTCCTGTCCCTGCTTCCTCCCGGCTTCTCCTCCTCCCTGGCAGAGCATGAGACTCACAAAGTCCTTGGTCAGGATAAACATTCTGACCAGCAACTGAAAACATCGGCTTTATCAATATTTTCCCAGGCCGAAAGTCAAAACCACAGCGCTGCACCAGCTACTAAGAAGAAGAAAAACTGCTGCTGCTGAACCCAGGACAGTATCCACCCCTTATTCCATACCATTCACGTCATGCTCAGATCCCACATTTTCAATATACAATCACTTTCATCTCAGTGCACTCTTATCTTAGTGCACGGACCAATCCCTATAAAACTGCTGAGTCCATTCGGTCCATGATGGTGGGCTCCATCCCTTGTAACAGTCTTTCAGAGCAGGAGAGGCCCATTGCAAAGTCCACCCCTCGATCATGAGTCCATCTCTATGTTGCATCTCTGCCCTGATGGCCTGAAGTGTCACGGGCCCATCAGGCTCAAAATAATTCACCCTCCCCTGCAGCAGTCTCTGCAACTTGTTGTTGGGGACTCCACACAGCTGCCTTCCATCTCCGACGCTTCCAAAGCACTGGAGGGGCCCAGTGGATTAGATACTCGCCCAAACTGTCCCACACACCATGACACTCATGACTGTCCAGCCTTGGGGAAAACCTCTCGGTCCCCCTGTATTGTCTAAACCCAGACAAGACCCAAACCTGACTCTGCTTAACTCTCGGGATCAGACAAAATGGTTGTGGGTAGAACACACTCTGTGTGTGTGCCAACATGGTGATCCCCATCACAATCAGCAGGCAGGTCCCAAGGGTACCCAAAGGCCATTCAAAACCGTCAAAACTCTCAAATGATGCTGCTGTACTTGTCACTGGGGCTGGTGTAGCTGCTGTGCTTGAAGGCTCTCTCACCACCAGCTTCTCTTTTTCTGAGTCCAGATCTTCCTCCTCTGCCTTGCTGGGAAATGCTGCGGGGTCTCCTGCATCCTCCTGCGACTCGGGCTCGCCGGGCTCGGCAGACGGCTGCTGGGGGATGCTCTCGGCTGCCGCGGGGCTGGGCTCGGCCGTGGGGCTCGGCTCCTCCGCCGCCTCCTCCCGCTGCTCCGCGGCCGCCTCCTTCCCCTCCTCGGCAGCCGCCTCCTTCCCAGCCTCCGGCCCCTCTCCCGCCGCCGCTTGGTCCCCGGGGCCCCTCTCCCGGGCTGCCTCGGCCGCCGCCGGCTCCCGGGGCCGCTCCCCCTCGGCTCCCCGCAGCCTCACACAGACGGACGCGAGGACGAGGGCCAGGACGGTGAAGAGCAGCGGGACGGGCAGGTACAAGTCCACGGCCACCTCCATCCCGCCCTGCTGCCGGAGCCCGCCCGCATTACAAGCCATTACCATAAAGTACAATGAAACAAGAACCTTAGCCCAAGGCCCACACTTGATAAACACTAACACAGCAAATACCGGCTCCAAGCAAGCTACGACATACAGAAACTGTGGTATCAAAAAGAACAACTTTGAGAGCCCATAAATCAGCATTGTGCCTCAGTCAGATCTGTTATTATCTCAACCCTTCGGGCCCCACGTTGGGCGCCAAAAAAAACTGTCGTGGTTTAAGCCCAGGCCGTAAATCAGAACCACGAAGTCCACTTCCCCCCCCCCCACCTTTCTTCCCTCCGCTTCTGGAGGGACGGGGAGAAGAATCAAAAGAATGCAGCTCCCACGGGTTGAGATAAGAACAGTTTAATAACTAAGGTATAACACAAATCACTACTGCTACCACTAATAGTAATAATGATAAAGGAAATAACAAGGAAGAGAATACAACCGCTCACCAACCGGTACCTCACCCCCACCCTGCCATGATCCAGCCCTTCCGGGGACTCTCCGTTCTACCTCCTGGGCATGACGTGCTGTGGTATGGAATACCTCTTTGGCTAGTTTGGGTCAGGTGTCCTGTCCCTGCTTCCTCCCGGCTTCTCCTCCTCCCTGGCAGAGCATGAGACTCACAAAGTCCTTGGTCAGGATAAACATTCTGACCAGCAACTGAAAACATCGGCTTTATCAATATTTTCCCAGGCCGAAAGTCAAAACCACAGCGCTGCACCAGCTACTAAGAAGAAGAAAAACTGCTGCTGCTGAACCCAGGACAGCTCAGTAATAAAAATGTTTCCACTTTAACAGGATAAAGCATGGAAAGTTGGACCCACACCAAACTTTTCAAACTTTTTCACCAAACTTTACAATTTATAGCCATACTAAGACACTCCCTTCCTTCAGCACCTGAGATAGCTTAGACAGTTGTTCACCTGCCATGCTTTTCCTCAGAACAGAAAGGGTCTCACTTCCTGGGATCCTGACCAGGACATCTAGGGGCATAACAAAACCCCTGCCAATCAGCAAATCTGTAAGCAAGGCACCTCTATTTCACCAGCACTTGACTTTTGTACAAAGAATCAGTTACATTTCATGCTTTGAAACACCAGTCTTAACAAGGGATTTGATGAGGCTTGGATGTTTCAACATTTGATAGACAATACCTTTGAAGAAAGTGGGATAATAGCAACAGAGAATACCCACCCAAGGTCATAAAGTTAACGGATAATAAAGGCATCTAGTCCCCTGAGTAACACCTTTGCTGCTCTGTCTTCAAACACAGCTGCATCCTGAGGATCTGGGGGTATCCTAATGACTTGTCTCAACATAACATTGAGTGGGGCAATGAGTACAAGTGGGGCAATGAATACAACTGTGTTTAGGAAAACAAAGAAAATGGACTTGAATCCACACAAAGGTACTCAGTGAATTCACCTGGAGAAGATCCTTTTCCTGACACTGGTTGTTTCCACCCAACCCAGCTCAGCTTCTTTCTTATGCACTTATTATTATGTCCCAGTATTTTTCTTGTTCACCATTTTGATTTATTTTTTTACTGCTGTAGACAGCCATTTGGTAAAGCACTAGCTGACCTTCAAGCCCAGTTATGCTGGCCTACAGTCTCTGGAAAATGCAAGGTTTTCCTTGCAAGCAGTTTGCTAGTGTAAATGTGACGTTTAAACAGCTGCATGTATGCAGCCTAGGTTCACATCATAAATAGGGCATAAAGAGAACTTCTGCCCCAAAGAGCCTTTGAAGAGTGATTCAGGATGCTAGGAAGAAGATCAAAATCCAGTCCCCACTCAAAATAAAAAGAGAAATCAATGCATTTTTCTTGATAACATGATGAGTACTGAAGCTGTGATGATGCAGCAGAAGATGAAGAAAAGGCTGAGGGCAGAAGGCTGTATGAAAGGAAATTCTTCTGCCATGTAATCCCAGAGCTGGCCAGGCCCCACTGAAGCTGTGGGGAAGAACCGGGAGAACCTCAGGACACCCATGACCCTCCACGTTCTAGTGAGACATGTCTACTGGGACACGACCAGTTGTTGATGCCAAATTCACAAGCAAACAGAAAGATTTTGAAACATCTGAGTCAACAATGTGCATTTTATTGTATGCCATTGCCACCAGAATTTCTCTGAGTTTGTCACAGCTCCCCATTCCTGTTCCTTTCTTTCTTCACTCTGCTTTTGCACCTCGTGTTTCATTTACCTGCAGTGTTAACTCTGCCCTGCTGCTTCTTTACTTTTGGCCTTATTCTATTAACCTTCCTACGCTCTCAACTCCCTTTCCCAGGTTTCTGGTAGGGCTCATCTTGTCCCAGACCTGGGTGCCATCAAGGACAACAGACAGCCAACAGACTCACTTCTTGCCACAAGAATGAAGGGAAACCTCTGTTATCTCACCCCTCCAGCATCATCTGTAAAACCTCTTCCACCTTAACTTTCAGACCTAAAGGACAACAGGACAAAGAGAAGGGGGTCTTTGAAGGATAACATTAAATTATAACTTTAAATTTTTCTCTCAGACATGTGGCAGTGCAGCTGCCGTACATGCTGCTAGACTCTATATGTGTCCCAAGCTGCTATTAGCTCTTTCTTTTCTGCTTTCTCTATTTCATAAGCCCCCATTTCATTATCCAGCAGGGAAGCTAAGCGCTCCCAAAGAAGAAGAAAGCAGGAAAAGCACAACTCCTCACTCCAGCTTTCTAGGGGATGCATCTCAGCGAGTTGCAAGTTATGCTTGGATCTGCCTTAGCAGAATAAAAAGAAGGGTGGTCACAGGTGAGCTGGATCTATGGAGCCTGAAGGGTACAAGAGCTCCCAACAGACGAGTCACACTGAGCTGGAGGCATCACATACCAACAAACTGGATGCAAGATCTGACAAGCAAGATTTGAGCTATCTAGAAAAACAGCCTGAGAGAGTAGAGTAGAACCATTAAATCTGGGTTTCCTTGAGTGTCAGGTTAGCTCTCCTCTCCAAAAATATGTCTCTACTGCCCACATAGGGCCCTGGATCAACAGGCAAAATGTCTGGCCTAAGTAATACTACTAAAATATAAGACCTATATGACCTCCTTCCCTTTATTGCAAAGCTCCTATGGAAGCCACACACAAATATAAGCACATGTATTGATTCACTGCCTCCACTCCCCCTCTTAATAAACTCCTCTGCATTCACACAACACTGCCTCACAAGTGTAACTTGAACCAAAACCAAAACCCCAAGCAAGCAAAAATGATCAAAAGGGAACTCCCCAGTGGGGCTAAAGCCATGCTCAGTTCTTAGTGAATCAACCCCTGACATCTCAGACTTTATACCCAGGAGCCCTTGATGTTCTCTGCACTAATATAGAAAGCTCCACCACCCCCCTTTGCAGTACATGCCTCCTCCAGTGGGGTTCAATAGCACTGAATAATCGAGTAAAACATTCAGTAGCATTGAATAAAGTTTAGTAGGAACAGCTCAAACATGCAGGAACAAGACAGGCCTTTGGAGATTGCAGCAAACTGGGAGGGGCTGCACAAACATCAACAGTAAGATTAGAATTCAAATGATCTTGACAAACTGGAAAAACAATCTGGAAAAACCCATTTAGCATGGACAGCTAGAAATGACTATGTAGGAAGGAAGGGCAAGTACAATAGGATAGGGAACGCTGTGGCACAAGCTGATCTACTGGAAAGGGTCTGGGGCGCATCATATGTCACAGGCTACCCATAATGAACAAAATGTTATTACTCTTACAAATATCTGATCTTACATTCAGATGTATGACAAAGAGTTGTTGTCTGCAAATACCCAAGATAATCTCCCAGTACTCACTCAGCAAGGCTTTAAGGATTAGTACAAGGAACTTCAGATCAACGGAAGAGGGGGTTAGAAGAATCAGAGGTCAAAAGATAATAATCAATATAATTCACAGAGAAGAAAATATTAATATTGAAACTGTCTTCAGATAACCGAATAAATGCCTGCAAAGAGGGAGGAAATGTCTTCCCTGTCCATTGTGGGCAAATATTAAAGTTACAAAACACTTCTGGGGAGAAGGTAATTTCTCTGAGGCAGATTGATTGGGAGATCAGGGGATTTAAGAACAGATTAAAACCACTTTGGGCAGGAACACTTTGGCCAAACTGATCCTTCCGAGGCTTGTGCTGTAAGGCAGATGTACATAACATCTGGACTTTCACCTGCAAAGCTGTGTACATGATTGTAGTTCCTCTCATGGATGCCAGAACAGACAGATTCCCAGAAATCCACTTCCACCTCTGCTTAGAGAAAATATTTAAAGGAATAGGACTGTCTGGGGCTTCCTGTCTTATTTCAAGTACTGGCTGCCAGTGTATGGGCTCAGCAAGGTCTAACATATGTGTCAGGAGGTAGAACAGTGTGTGGTACAACAGGAGTGGGCAGCTTCCAAAGCCCTCTGTGCTGTGGCAAAGGGCAAGACCAGCCTACCTGCCTGCTCTCTAACACCAACTGCTTGTCCCCAGGTAGGATGGGTATGTGAATCAGGGAATCCAAAGCATCCTGGAGACACCTGGGGGCTTCTTTTGATTTGACAGAGTTTAGAGATGAGAAGGGCCTCAGATGACTGTTGGGTTGGTAGAAGGTATGGGAAAGGTCAGGAATTCATTGTGTGCTTTGCATTTTCATCTTATCTGCTTATTAATAGTAATGATGGTTCACGAGCAGCTAAATCTGGGGCAGGTTCTCAGGTTTTGTTCTGTAGTAGTAGTTTCTGACCTCCTGGGAAAGATCCTTGTCTTTGCTCATTTGTTGTGTGTTTTCTGTTTGCACAGAAGGGAAAAGCTGACTTAATTTTTAATATGCTATTCCACTGCAAGATTTTATCAGCTTTGTATTGAGCTGCTACATCTAGGAAAGGGCTGCCATGCCAATTGGGGGGGAAAAAAAAAAATGGAAAGAAATCCAGCTGCTTTTCCATTCTGCTTCTGGAACTTGCTCTCTCTAAGCAAAGCTTGAATATGCAAATTATTGTTCCAGGCCACTGGTATGCCCCTTTCTCAGAAGTTGCCTGCAGAAACAAGGCGTGGCTTAAACAGGCCTCCCTTTTGAAACTGTCAACAGCTTAAATTTCCCATTTAAAGTGTCTGGCATCAGCGGGGCACCTTGAAGCCAGGTAATGTTAGTAGGAAAGCAGTTAATACAAACAGAGAAAAGCCTGAGAGGAGGGGACGGGAGAAGCTTCTTTGGCAGCAATGTGTAATACTGAGATCCAGGTCTCTCCTAACTCCTATGGGCAGCAGGCTACTGATTTGTGGCCATGACCATCAGAGGTAGGGTCTCATCCCTGTGCTTCCAGCTGTGCCACGGGGACACGAGTTAGCCTAGAGCCCACATCTGCTGGTGCAGCCCTTCCTCCCCTCTCTGGTTTAACACTGGTGGGGGAGTGTGTTATAGAATCACAGAATGGGTTGGGTTGGAAGGGACCTTAAAGCTCATCCAGTTCCAACCCCTTGGCCATGGGCAGGCACACCTTCGACTAAACCGGGTTGCTCCAAGCCGCATTCAACCTGGTCTTGAACACTGCCAGGAATGGGGCAGCCACATCTTCTCTGGGCAACCTGTGCCAGCACCCCACCACCCTCATCTTAAAGATTTTCTTCTTTGTTTATAATCTGTATCTTCAGGTTTAGGGCTAAATGGTTACCCCTTCTTTTACCATTACAGGCTCTGGTAAAAAGTCTCTCTCCATCTTTATAAGCCACCTTTAAGTATGGAAATGCCACAACAAGGTCTCTCTGTAGCCTTCTCTTTCTCAGGCTGAACAACCCCAGCTCTCTCAGCCATTCTTCCTAGAAGAGGTGTTACAAACGTTTCACCGCTATTAAAAAGAGGCACCCCCTCCAAAGTCCTCCGGCATAAGCTCTGCAAGCTTTCCAACCATCAGCGCCCAGGGATGCCTCATCCAGAATGCAAGACGCCGCGGACAGCGTCCCTATCCACCCCAAACAGCTCGGGGTGTTGATACTCAGCAGGAGGGATGCTCTGACTTCTGATCTCCCTCCCCAGACCACTACATCACAGCCTCCAATGTTTATTTCTGCCCTTACATCAGGTTAACTGCTCGGATGTAGCTGTAAAACAGAACAGACTCATCCCGCGCGGCTCCGGTCCGCATCTCCTTTAGTCCCGCCCCGCCCTTTGCCCGGAGCCGCCCGGCGCAGCCGCCAGTGGCTGCGGGCGACGTGGGGGAGTTGTCCCGGTGCCCGCCCCTCCGCAGGCGCGGCCCGGCCCCTCTCCTGCGGGCGGGGGCGGAGGCGGGCGGTAGAAAGGGCGGGCGGCGGGGTGGGCAGCGGCAGTGCGCGGAGCGGTATCGCGCAAGGGCCGGGCCCCACCGGAGACGGAGGGTGCGGGCATGGCTCTGGATTTCCTCGCTGGATGCGTCGGCGGTGAGGGGCAGGAAAAGGGGGGAACGAGGAAAAGAAACAAAAAGGGATGGGAGGAAAGTAAAACACGGCGGAAATTTAAAAAAAATTGTGAATAGCTGGGAAAAAGGGGCGAGAAAAAGGCGGGGGGCGGAGGGAGGGCAGGGCTGGGCGCCGCGCTTTTATTTGGGGAGCGGAGACCTGAGCTGGGCACAGAGGATGGAGCGGTCAGCCCGGTGCAGGTGGTGCTGAGCCCGGGGAAGGGCAGGGGGTGCGGAAGGTCCCGGGGGGTTCCCGCAGGAACGGGGCCGCGGCCGCCCTGCCTGTGGCGGAACCCGGCCTGCCCGAAGGGGCTGGATGCGGCGGCGGGCAGGGAGGGAGCTCTCGGGTGTGCACACGGGCAGCAGCAGGCCCGTAGCGGGGAGGCTGAACACGAAGAGGAGAGAATGCTTATGCTCGCCTTGCTCGTCCCTGTGCATCTGCTTACGGCCCTCCTTCTATTTTTAGCAGTTGTTAAATTGCATTCAGGAGATTATTCTCGCGTCTTTTCAGATATTCACGTCTGATGCTCTCCCTGCCACCCTGGCAAAGAGAATTTGGGGTTTTTTTTCCTTGCAGCTTCTGACTTCATCCTAGTGATCCTTGCCTCGTCAGGGATCCCACAGGATTGGTTGTGCCACCAGTCTTTTCATGCTGAACACAGCACATCGCTATTTTTGTGATTTGGACTATCTTGCCCTTGTGCTGGCTTTGAACAACCTGGACTACACCATCCTAGAGTGAGCGCTGTATTTCTGCCACATCCTCTCAGGAGAGGGAGGGATGTTATCTGTCAACGCAAGAAGGTGCACTGAACCACTCTTTGTAGTTCTTGCTGTTGTCAGCAAACATAAATGGATAGATGGTTCAGAGAAATACGGAGCCAGAGGATTCCTTGCGTCAGCCAGTACTTGCCAAATGCATGTATTCAGATTAGTATAACAAACAGGCCTGCATATAATTTCTAAAAAATCCTTTGATGCTAGAATAAACCAGAGCGCTTTGGTAATGCATGGTCCTTCTGCAGGTGCTACCATTGCATCTGGAAAGGCTGTGGGCAGAGTGCAGGGATTTTTTTTCTGCCTTTAGGGAAACTTCCAGGTTTCCTATGCCTCCACAGGGTGGCATGTATGAGAAATGTTTTGCTTCGGAAGAAACCTGTGATTTCTGCCCACTGGACTCGCCTTGGGCTGAGGCCCAGAATCACTGCTGACCATCCTGTATGGTGTGGCATGCTCTGTAGTCACACACCTCAACCCCCATCTCGGGCCCAGGAGCTTGACTGGAGCATAAAGGCATCAAGTGTTGGCTTAAAGGACTGAATTATAGATGTCTCATCTTCTGACTTGATAGGATGCTCTTTCCCTGGCCTACCAATAAGGCTCTGCCTCAGTCTGGAGGTACTGCTTGGGCTACTGCAGCCCCAAGGATTCAGGAAGAAAACTGATGAAAGAAGAAAACTGTGAGTCATAACCATGGCATTTGTTTTATTTCAGGTGCTGCGGGAGTACTGGTAGGACATCCGTTTGACACTGTTAAGGTGAGTTGATTATGAAATACCTTTGTCTCTAGGTAGAAGTTTTTTGAGGAGTGGGGTAGGAAAAAACAAAAATCCCCAGACACTGTAGGAGCATAAATCCGTGCTGGAAAGCCTGGAGCAACCCTCCCCAACCACTGTTGTAGATCTGCAGCTATTCAGAACTGAAAAAAGCTCTATATGTATGATTCAATCCAGGAACATGACAAATATTGGTCTAAATTTAAAGTTTGTTAGTGTAGTAAAAATGTTGTATTAGAAAGTACAATCTTCCATTTAACTTAGTTTTGTCCTAAGCTTGCTTCTCTGCAACTGTTCATCACTAACTGCTAAAACTGCCTCCCTCTGCTTATGTAACTCAAACCTGCTTTGTTACTAGGTTGAAACCTTGTGTTTTGTTTTCCCCTCAAGCATTAATTTGTTATACTAGCCAAAGGGCATAAGTGCATAAAGATCCACAGCATGAAGCTTGTCTGGGGGCTTTTTCCTCCTTTTAAGGATAATATATTTTTGTAACTCTGCAAGTTAAGATTGATTTTCTGATGGTCTGTGAGCCGTATATATCATGCATACTAAGGGTATGCTACTTCAAAGATAAGATTTGAAACCTAAAATTCTTGAATCCAAGGTCTCGCACTGGAAGAATAGAAGAAGGCATGTAAGTATATTCCCTGCTGAATTAATACAGCTGATCACTTGACTACAGCAGACAGCATGCCACCCACTAGACCTATATTTGGAATAACTCTACCTTGCTGAATTTAGATATGCAAAGGGCTGATAGTATTACTGAGGTTGTCACCACATTTTGTGTTCTAGCTATTTGTGTTCTGGCTAATTCAACACAGACCTTCCTATCTAGATATTAGTCCTTGCTAGTTAAGTGCAAGCTGCTCAAATAGCAAAACCTGTATGTTTATCAGAACATGGCAAACTTAACTGTTAAATAATTGGGTTGGATCCTAGTATATGTTTTCAGGAGCAGTATTATCCAGACTTGCACATTTTCTTATGGTCGTACAGGGCCAGCTGTCTCTCTTCTCATGCCCCCACCCTGCCAAATTTTACATGCTTAACTGAAGGTGATGGGTCATTTCACTGACGCCAGCAAAACTGCTAAAATTCTGTGCTCAGACTAAAGTTAACCATGTGTGGGGTCTTCCCGGTTTGTAAAGTGGAATAGCTTCTACTGCATGAAACTGAACATTGCAATGTCTGCAAAACTGTGGCTTCCACATTAGTTCCAGCAGATCTATTAATGCAAATAGATGTGTTGGCTTTAGAGAAAACATCTTGCTTTACAATAGAGCAAATAGCTTGTTTCTGGATGACTTTAAATGTTTTATGAAATCCAGCATGGCACACTATATTTTCATACTCATTAGAAGGCATTATAAACAATTATCTCTTTTTGTTTGTGTTATTAGCTGGCATAGCCACCACTCTGCGTGGGAAAACTAACATTATAACCAGCCTATTAAAAAAAAAAAAAAAAAGACATTGCATAACTTGGGGGGGGTGTGTGTGTGTTAAGAATTAACCTCTTTTATAGTTCTGTAGTGTTTAAAGGGCTAACTGGTAGTCACCTTAGACTGTAAGTTCGTAATGTAATTGAACAATGGGAAAGCTGTTTAGATAAGCCAGAATTTTACTTCTGTCTTGGCTTTAAAGCTCTTTTTTTGGCTGTTGATCATGTTTCACATAACGGGGAGGGGGATGGTGGGACACACAGGGAGAGATTAAGCCTGTGAAGTTGCCCTGCAAGACCCACAGCTGAGCTGCTCTCAGAACTGGCAAACTCCTTGACCCTGGTTTGTTGTATAAATGTATAAAATTGCTTTTTTGCTTTTAACTGCCTTTACTTTCTGAGCTAGGGGCTGTCTTCATTAACAGCAAAAGTGTTACTTTGTTGTAGATGACAGATAAGCCTCATCACGGGAGAGTTACCTAGTAAGTATAGCCCAGGTGAATTCTGTTTCTCTCAGTCTTAATTTATTCCAAAATGTATTAGTTCAAATAAAGACCTAAAAGAATTATGAAGCTTTTTCCCTTTTTAGTTTTATGCTGATGTGTCCCTCTTCTACAGCTATGGCATGGAGGGAGTGGGGTTTAAAGATACTTTTTTTTTTTTTTTTTTTTTAAAGTAAAGTCTCATTCTGAACCTTCTTTCTGGTACGCATTTCTGGCTGTACACATTTCTACATACAGTGGCCCTAAAACAATCTCAGGTACACAGTCATTTAGGTCTTAAACACTGCATATCCTTGGAGGTCGTTTTCATTGCTCAAACTCTTCTAAATGACTTAATTTGCACATTATGAAATGTTTGGACTGTTGTGGGGGTGTGGTAGGTTATTTTGCTTAGTCTTGAGTACCTCTATGCAAGACTTCAGTGACATGAAATTACAGTGTGTTACTATTGGACTTAAGACTTTAGTACTAGTGGTTTCAAATAAGGAGGAAGCAAGAATATTATGCAAGGAATAGAACAGAGGGTTAAACTTTGCACGTGATTCATCCTTCCAATAGTTTTACACACTGAAGAGCTTGTTGAATATGGCATTTTAATACTAATGAAATAAAGTTCATATGCGTTCATTGCCTGACCTGGTAGTTTGCTGATGTGGGTACCCCTACGTGATCAGCACTGTGCTCAAGTGAAAGAGCTGGGTTTCATTCTTGGACCTAGAGTGTTAGTATTTTCTAAATATTTTATCCCATAACAAGGCTTCATTGGTCAGTATTTCACAAATTATTTAGACAAAAAACAGTAGGAGCTTTATGCCACTAGGAAATTCAACCTATATACAGAATATGATTAATTCTAAACTACTGAAGACATGTATTAGGAACATTAAAGTAAGAAGGTTCCTAAGCTGCAATTCTCCCAAAGCCCTTGCCCACTTGGAGGTCCCCTGACTTTACAGATAGGGTTTGAAATCATAGCAGTAAATTGTAAATGGAATAAAACCTTTGTTTTACCCAATTCTGACAGCTTGTTGAGATTTATGACCTTGCTTGTGGATCAGGTTTAACAACCTGCCTACCCCCAAATGTCACTTTGGATAACAAAGGATTTGTTTTCTTTGAATTCTACCCTAAGCCTACTTTTGACACTAAAATGTTTTAAAGCCCTCTTCCATCTTGGAAGATGAAGTGATCTTGGCCTCTCAGCATGGCTAGCAAACGCTAATGTGCATACTAAAAAGACATTGAAAACTAAACTTTGTTTTGTAAATCAAAAGTCACATGTTGTAAGAATATAAACCCCCTAAAACATATTTTTTTTTTCCCCTCAAAAAGAAAGCTACCCCAATTATAGAATTTTGACAAACCATGTCCCCAAACCCTTTTCTAGGCCAACATCATCGTGCAGGGCTGTCATTGTTGGGGTGGTGTTTATTATTACTCTAGGGAAACAATGACAAAAAGATCACAAAGTCAGGAATTTTTCACACAGATCTGATAATATTTTCTTCTGTTCAGACTAAGAGACTTGAAGAAACAGGAGTGGACTTTTCCATTGCAAGTTAAAAAACATCTAGAAAAGGGACTTTCCCCTCATACTACCAGTTACAGTGACATCTCTGTCCAGCGGGTCATACCATGTCCATTTTAGAAAAGTTAATCGATTACTAACAATAAAGGTTTGAAATGGCCACACTGTCACCAATGGTTTGTGTTCTAAGACTAAGATTTAAAGGGACAAGTTGATTTTTACTGTTATGCAAAGACATAACTTAAAGAGTCACTTTCCAGCTACCCTCTGAAAAATACCAGGTGTTAGTGAAGGGTCCCCAGGTCTGGCAGCAGAAACACTGTGGGGGTGGTGTTGAAAGTTCCCATCCTTTTAAAAATTATCCTTATTTCATGCTTAGAATTTTATAAAAATATTTACGTCAGGTTTGTACAGTTATTCCTTAGTGTGAACAGAAGTATTTTTGGCAGCTAAAGAAAGTAATTATTGTAGTCAGTACTGGAAACTCCTGTCTGAAATTCTAGAGAATGGTGTACCCTCTTGTACTTCCACATAGTGTTTTTCTATTATTCACAAGTAGTTAATAACCCTCCTACTTTCATGTTTTCAACCCCAAAATTAAATCAAAAGACACAGTACTTCTAAATTATTTTGCCACATGTGGTGTTCCATTGTCCAACCTGTGCTCTTGCATATACACTGCTATAACAAATCTCCATACATATACAAGACATTAATTTACCAATTAGGCTGTTCTTGACATACAAATTGGTACCTTGTACAACTTCTTATAGGTTCGTCTGCAAGTTCAAAATGTAGAGAAACCTCTCTACCGTGGGACCTTCCATTGCTTTCAATCCATCATAAAGCAAGAATCTGTAAGTACAAAATTAATGCTTTTCATATTTTGTATCTTCATGTATTTGCAATCAGAAGGGTGAGAAAGCTGCTAAAACCCCTACAAATATTGAAGATCAAGAGACAGGCATACTCTGAACCTCACTGGAGCATAGGGCAGATAGTGTAGCCAGAAGTTTGCCAGAAACTTTATGAAGATCACTAAATTGAAAGTTGCTATTTTGAAGGTAACATTTTAATTGAGATAAATTATTCGAATAGCTAGTTTTCTGAGAATCCAAGCAATCTGAGCAATGAGTGAAGAAACTGGTGAAGGGGTTTATTTGCTGCTGAAGCTTAAATACCGTCACTAAAAGGGTAGCCATCGGCTTTTAGCTACTTAAAGTGTAAAATTTGCCAAAAAAACTTTTCTGTGGAAGGACTGAGATTGTTTTCTGGATGTGTTCAGCATTGTATTTGTCCTGCTAAAAGTGGTTAGATTTTTCTGTCTTAGGCAGCAATTAAATTATTATTATAAAGCAAGATGGTACTCATCTTGTGGCCACTCCTAGAAAATTGGGACACAAGGGAGAGCCAGAAAAGCCACATTCTGCACAGTTTCAGGAGTTTTATGAATATAACTGTTGAAAAGGGTTTTTCCTTCCTTCTTCCATTAGGCTTTTGGACTCTATAAAGGTATTGGGTCACCAATGATGGGACTCACCTTCATTAACGCGCTTGTGTTCGGTGTACAAGGAAACACACTTCGTGCTCTTGGAAGAGACACTCCTCTAAACCAGTTCCTTGCAGGGTCAGCAGCAGGGGCTATCCAGTGCATCATCTGCTGTCCCATGGAGTTGGCAAAGACAAGAATGCAGCTTCAAGGAACAGGTGAATATAAACTAAAAACAAAGAACTACAAAAATTCTCTGGATTGTTTGATCAAAATCTATCAAAAGGAAGGGCTAAGGGGTATCAACAGGGGCATGGTCTCTACATTCATAAGAGAGACTCCAAGCTTTGGCTTTTACTTCCTGACCTATGACTTAATGACCAGGTATTTAGGCTGTGAAGCTGAAGACAGTTATGTTATTCCAAAACT
The DNA here is from genome assembly GCF_963264785.1 of Psittacula echo. Lineage (NCBI taxonomy): Eukaryota > Metazoa > Chordata > Aves > Psittaciformes > Psittacidae > Psittacula > Psittacula echo. Next base: position 65,288,257 of record NC_137739.1, on the reverse strand, counting down.
GCTGTTTTCTGGAGGGATATCAGGAATAGTATCCTGGCTCTCAACCTATCCCATGGATGTGATCAAATCCCGGCTTCAGGCTGATGGAGTTGGAGGCGTTACACAATACAATGGCATTTTAGACTGTGTCAGAAAGAGTTACCACGAAGAAGGCTGGAGGGTGTTCACAAGAGGTCTTACTTCCACACTTCTCCGTGCTTTTCCTGTCAATGCAGCTACCTTTGCTACTGTCACTGTGTTCCTAATGTATATGAGGTCAGAAGACAATCTTCGTGAATGTGAACCAGGTCCAGTAATCCAGCAGCCTTCCAGTTTGTGAACCTTATCTGTTTGTTCTCCTGATCCAAAGCCTGGCTGCCTGGGATTTTTAACACGACCCGCACAAGTGGTTTGAACGTATACTATCTGTATAAAGAATTCCTAAATGTGTCAAGTTAGGATTTCATCTCATTACTTGTATGAAGTACACACTGCCTTATTAAGGACTTCATATCTAGTAGTATGCAAGTAAGATGGGAACCTGCTGCCTTACTAAGGACTTCATATCTAGTAGCAAGCAAGAAAGATGGGAACCTGCCTTTAGAAAGTCCTGTAAAGTCACTGTTGCAGCTCCAGATTTGGCTCTGAAGAATGTCATAGTACCAGAAATCAGGTTTTCTTCCACTCATGTTCTGAATGAGTGAGTTGAATGCAGAAATGTTTTCAGAAAATAAATGCTGGTTTTGTATGTAACAGGAATAAGTATAGTCCTCTAAGGTGAAGTGTGGGGAGAAATGAAATGTTGGAGGCACTTTGCAGGTAACCCTGAACTGTTTAAGACATGAACTAGCATTCCGCTAGCCATGTGTTTTACTTTTCTTCTGCTTTTATATGTCCGTATTTTAGTAGCAACTCTGTTCATACTGGTTTGCTAAAAAAAAAAAAAAAAAAAAAGAAAGACACAAAAAAGTTATTTGTTCTTAAGCCACTCCCTTACCTTTCAGCTTTGAATAAATATCTTAAGCACAAAGTTATCTGCATTCATATGCACTTGCTCCTTTAACTCTCAAGGCTTGTAAGGATTTAGGGAAACTCAAATCTAGCAACATTGATGTTATTTGCCTTCACCTGTATTTCTTGTTGGGCGGTGCATGGATTCCACTGACACAGATTCAGCGCAAGTACACTTTGTTCTCCAAAGTTAATGCAACTTTGCCCCCCTTCTCCCAGTATGCCCCATAGCAGCCAGTGATGTACAGAAATCAAAGTCCTACCTGTGGTATTGCACAAACATTTGTGGGTGCAATGTTAGCTTAGCAGCTTGATGTACAGCAGAAATACGTACATGTCTAGAACTGAAGGTTTTAGACCTTCGCAGAAAATACAGGTGTAAGCACCTGAAATGATTGATGTTCAATACACTTGTATTACGAATTTAAACAACACCAATTTTTATGTATTTAGTTACAGTGCTACTGGATAGAAGCCTGAATAGAATTTGGAGAATTTTCTTGTTACATTAATATGCTGTGATTTCTTTTTCTTTAGCAGTCTGTTCAAGAGGGACTGCATTAGTTCAAAGATCTATAAACAGTTATTTAAGATTTAGAGTAAGAACTACACATATTTAGCACAAATAGTCAGGAGGAAGGAGTGCATGTGTATGAGGAATGTTCTGAAACATAAACTAGTTCAGTAAGTATAACTTGTTACCCTTTTGGTTGGGACAAGTGCAATATGTGTTTAATTTATGTGAATTTTCTAAAGAAACCTTATTTCATAGCATTTTGCACTGTAACAAAATATGCTGGAGAAACCTGTAAAACTGGTATGTCTTTTTATACCTTGGAGGTATGTTGGATGTTTTAGTGCCTACTTGCACTGAGATTCAAATTGAATGTTAAATCTGTCTACTAAGCTGCATATGCACAACAACTCACAACAAAGACCATTTACACCTTTGTACTGTAATTACTGTATATAAAATTGAGGGAATAAATTTTTTAAAAATTTTGACTTTGGTTCTTTTAAAGTTTCTTCTGTTTTGCTCAGATGCTTCCTTGTGTTAAATCTAGCTTGAAAAGAGTGGGGTTTCTGGCTTTTACCTGAAGAAGCTTGTTCCTCATCCACCTTCCATACACCACCAGGAAGGGCAGTGCTTTGTTCTGGCTTAGTGTTCATTGAAGCAAAGGAGCGAAGTTGCCTGAACTTGCTTCTTCAAGCTGATGTTCTCAGTGAGTACCTCACTCAAAGATATAGCTACTAAGAGAAAAATCCTGCTTTTAGAGCCAAAAAGCTAGCAGCATGCCTCACCCTTTCATATTGTGCATTTATTTGGTTTAAGCAGTGCTGATCAGCATCAGGGCTGCACAACTGCAGAAGACAAGTCAAGGGTCCCTGCAAAGCAGATCAGAATCAAGTACCAGGTCTGCCAACAGCACTGTTCATACCTGAATCAGAAGAATGCTTGGCTCCAAGATGCACAAGTTTAGCAAAAAAGCTGTGTCAGTTGTGGCTTTTTGTTTCTAGACAGCACAACCAGCCCACAAAAAGCATCAATATTCTAAATAAAGAGCCACACAGACAGGGTGCTAGATGAGAAAAGGGAAAGGCCACCACTTCTCCAACTAACCCTGACCAGGAGCAGTTCCAGTCAAGTACCTAATGTTCTCTGAGGAGGAGCAACAATGCTTTGAACTATGGCACCAAAACAAATACTTAGAATAAGCAAACATGGTCTCCCTAGAAGACAGTAACATCATTAAAACAGAAAGGGACATACAATGTTTTACTTGCAGTATTTACTAAAACATTCTCTCCAGAAATTCATCCATCTGGAACTTAAATAATCAGTAGCAGACACTAAAGGTTACTCAACAAGCCAAAGAGGAGGGAGAAAGCCAGCTTTCAATCTAGTCTGATGTTAGCTGCTCAAAAGCTGTGGAGCTTCTAATTATTAAACCAAGCTAGGCAATAGTTTCAGCCTTTTTAAACATGATTCAGTTTCTTCCATTAGACTTCTGATACGTCATCCAATTTAACCAAGTCAGACAAACTGTATTCTGCCTCGCCAGATCCTCATTCCTACAAGTATTATCAAGCATCATAATACTTGGTAGGAGATGCTCCATTAATACCCCAGCAAGTGAAGGGAGTAAGATAAAATTAACCGAAAGTAAAACTCACCTACTATCAACGCTCCATACCCTACTCTCTTACAACCCACCCTGGTAGTGGATGGGAGATACCAGTGTCACAAGTTGCAGCCAAAATACGGTCAATTAGGACAAGAGGAAAAAAAAGTAGCCAGTTAACCCCCCCCCAAGTTTTAAAGAAGCTATTTTATCATGGCTGCAACTGTAACACAACAGTATTTTTTTTGCCTTTCTTCCTTGCCTTTCTCTGCATACCGCTTTTTTACAGTTCACATGAAAAAGCAGCAAGACATTCAAGGGATGAAAACCTGTACATTGCAGGTGCAGGACAGGTAGCATACTGGGAAAGTTACCACAGCACAAGTATAGAGTTGACCTTTCGGAGAAGAGATCTGTTTGTTCTCTGAAATTGAGTATATTTACTATTATACTGGAAAACAGGCATTAACAGCTGTTGTTAGCTAGGCTTTTGATCTGTGGGTAGTTAAAGAACAACCTGAAGGCCAGAAGTGTGCCAAACACCATTAGATCAGCAGAAGGTGCACTCAAACCCCTCTTCTGCCAGAAAAACAGCTAGAGAAAACAGAAGCTTTAACAAGGCAATGTGATGTATCAAACACCACAGTCATAGAGATAGGTGAAGGATCCAAGGGACTGTATGACTCTATGAGGCACAGCAAGAGAGTAGGGAACCAGAAAACTTGCTGGGCCAAACTTAGCTGAGATAGGCTTTGAAATCCCAAGGAAGCAAACTGCTTCTCAATGTCCAGGAATTTATGTAATTTCATGGGCAGTAAGGGAGGGAACCAGAGGAAAATAAGCCATTTTCAAACTCCCAGTGCAACTGCTTTGCAATTTTTGTACTAGTGTCATGCTCATTAACTACAAAAATGCTTGTCACTAACAAAAAGAAAAATGAATAGTGACATAATAGTCACAATAACACGATATACAGCAAAAGTCTGTCTACTTAGTTTATTATCACTTTTAACTGATTTGACCTAGAATGTGATGTTAAGCTATACAGTTTCAGCAATAAATTAAAAGCAAGCAAGCAGAGGTCTGCAGTGAAAAATAATACCATATATATTGATATAAATGGAAAAAAGGCAAGTCCTAATGTTCACAAAACACCCTTCAAGTCAGTAAAACTTTTAAATAACACAGTTAAACTTCTTGGCATCATTTGAGAGGCTGAGAGAGTTGGGGTTGTTCAGGCTGGGGAAGAGAAAGCTCCAGACAGACCTTCCTGCAGCCTTCAGAACCTAAAGGGGACCTACAGAAAAGCTGGAGAGCAACTTTTTACAAGAGCATGTAGTGACAGGACAAGGGGGAATGGCTGTAAACTGAGAAGGTAGATTTAGATTAGACATTAGGAAGAAATTCTTTTGATGAGGGTGGTGAGGCACAGGAACAGGTTGCCCAGGGAAACTGTGGCTGCCCCATCCGTCGCAGTGTCCAAGGCCAGGTTGGATGGGGCTTTGACCAACCTGGTCTAGTGGAAGATGTCCCTGCCCATGGCAGGGGTGTTGGAACTAGATGATCTTTAAGGTCCCTTCCAACCCAAACAAACCATTCTATGATTATATGATCAATCATTATTGTATTTTGATTGTTTTTTCTTACTGAAACACTGGTTTTTTACTAACAGTAAAATAGAGTTGTTCCATTTCAACCATATCTAGGTGTCAATCAATAAAATACTAAAATCATAATGAAGGTTGACCTCATAGTCTGCACTGCTTGCTAAATATATCCAAATAGGAAGAATTGCTGGTAGAGTAATCTGACTTGGCTAGACTAAAGCTGGTATTAAATAAAATTAGTACACTTTTTCTAGGACCCAATCTGCACTGCTCATTGCAAGCAGGTTGGACTAGATGGCCTTTGAAGGTCCCTTCCAACCCAAAATATTCTATGATCTATGATTCTAATCTAGGTGCCTTAAACAGAGATTTATACTAGATCAGTTATACTCAAGTGTTGCAATCAACCAGGCCACACACCTTGTGCACTGATGTATTTTCACTTAATACCACCTTTCACTTAAGGAAGAGTCTACAAAGGTAATTTTCAAACAGGCTAGTAATAAAGTTCAAGTATTTAAACTGTAATTGAAGGAGGTAAAAAGTAAAAATAACTCTCACCCTCTATTTCCTCCAGGCAGATACCTGCTTCCCTGCCAGTACTGTACACTTTCATTTCACACACTGGAAAAAATTGAGATGAAATCCCCTATCCCTAACCTATGCAAGAGGAAAGAATAAAAAAATAAACAAACAAGAAACCACACAAAAGGAAAATACTATGGCCTATCTGCAGGTTACTCCTTGCAATCCATTTCCAAACCATAAACATTGGTAAGCACTTTCAGGCTATGGGAGAATCTTCTGTTTTGCTGAGAAAAATAGAAACCTGTTGAAAAAATAAGTTAAAACATAAGCTGCATGATGACCCATGTGTGAGGCAGGCAAAAAAAAACGCAAGCCAAAACTGAAATTGGCACAATTAGTGAGGTTCTTGGCAAGCATCTTGCAGCTCTAAAGCACACCTGACTTCATGAGCCCTTAAATGAAAACACTAAGTAAAATAAGACAGTTTTATACAGATTTGTCCTGCAACTGACTGCTGTAATGAGCTTTAGCTAAAGTACATTAGGCCATATCTGGTCACCAAGCTGTTTTGTGTACGCATCTTTCACTGTTTAACAAGCAGCCCATCTTACGCCTAGTTATTTATCTGCTCTATGATGTATCTTGAAAATAAACCTGTTACTCATGAAAAACATTCTTCTGAAATACATCTTTACTGTGGGCCTGGTCTGGAGAGAGAAGCAGTTTGAGATCTTTTATTCCCTGAAGAGCAACAATGCAGGGCCCTCTGATGATCTGTCCTGCAGTCCCTGAAATTACCTTGCAATCATTACCAGCAGCAACACACTGAAAGGAAGTCAAATGGCAAGGTCCTAACTGCCTCAGGCGAGCTGAGACTCTTCAAGAAGCCACTGCACAGGTGTTCTACATGTCTATCAGCTAACTAAAATAGCCATTTACAGCTGAAAGCACATTCATTAACACTACACAACATTAGATCTTCCAAGTCTGTTAAGGTCTACTGAACACCACAGGACACCCTACGCACACTTGACCTCACAGGGGCAGCCTGACACTTTGCTGTTCTGTCTGCTGGTCATGCTGTACAAACTGGTAATTCACTGCCATCTCCTGGCAAACTACTATTCAAGAGCATCCGTACAGAGCAAAATAAAGCCTTGACATAGATGCTACCTAGCATCAGCCCAATTAGAGATAAACTTTCAAGAACACTTAACACAAAAGTGGTTTCAAGAGAAGCATACAGAAGTCCTGCAACAACGCCACCAACTCTCCATCCCTATCTTCCCCAAATTGACCATTTCTACAGAATTTCAGGCATCCTCCTGAAGAGAGCTTCCAGTTTATGCTGGAACCTGGTGAGAACACAGTTCACAAGAGAGATGTTATGTCCACACTGTAATGTACAACAGAACGAATGGTATCCAAACAGCATCCAGTCTTAAAGCTTGTCAGGAAAAATCAACAGAAGATTTAAGCCCCAAAACTGGAGTTGCCTAAAAAGCAGTTGCTACAAGTGATCTTACTTATTTGCCTACAGCAGAACAGTGCTTTTCTGATAACTTTAGGGGAAGATAGCACCTGAAAAGTTCGTATGAACCCTTACATTGATTCTTATGTGCTTACTCCAAAAGGAAATTCAATATTCTCCAGATTGCTTCCAGAGAAATAAGGAGACTGAGAAAAATTTTACACAAAAAATATAGGATGATTGTAAGTATATATAAACATGCCCAAGCTTGTTTATTTTAGGCAGAGAGAATGAAATTGAGTGAAGGACCAGAGATTACCTTACAAAATGAGACTGGTAGCCATTCAGGTGGCATTTAAGCACTGCTGTAAATGTCATCTTCACACTATTAGACTTCCGCAGCTTGACATTAGATCAATTCATATGATCAAAATGAATACTGAGTCTCATGATAATACGAACACATACATTCATCCTCTAATTTGTTTATACCTTTGCGGATCATTGTGTAGATGTTTCTGCTTGTTGTGTTCCACAGGAGGGTCTCATGCCCTCTTCCTCACATCACACTCGCATTCTGCACTGGGATTCTTCCCAAGGAAAGTGCTACTTTTTAATCATTTCATTTACACAGTTATGAAGAAACACACTTTAATTTCTGCCTGAATAAGAGTCCAACTTCTATTCCTTCCTGAAAAACTTACAGCCAATTTACATTCAGTTTTAAAATCCACCCCAAGTTCTGAAGCTTTTGAAAGACCTTTGATTTCCCCCCAGTTTTAAGCAATATAGGAACACTTGTGCATTTACTAAGAAGTCAAAGCTTAATGCTGAAACAAGCATTGCTTATTTCCCTCCTCATCTCAAGCCACTGTAACAGACTTAAGAAAAGCACTGTACAGATGAAGAACTTATTATTCCAAAATGCTGTCATTATAAAACAGCTGACCAAGGCCAGTAACAGCTACCACTTGATCCATTAGACTTCCGATAGTGATTTGTATAGCCCTAATAACCTGATTTTTCTTCATTTCTTCTAGGCATTAGAGAATCACATCACTCTATTCAGTGCATACTGTCGAGTTTGTGCATCTTAACTGAGTAAAAAGACTGACTGGTCCATTTTTTCAAGGCACACACTGATAAAATATCCTGTGATCACTTTAGGGCAGATGATGACCACGTGGAAACACCTTTTATTACCACCGCCATTCTTTGAAGTACTTTGAAGGGATCAGCTTTCTTCAGATATTTTAAAGCCTCAATATTTTTGCCATTTATGTTGCTTCTTTTGGATTTTACTGTGGAATTAGCAGAGGGAAAGGATCTTTGAGTGCCTTTAAAACTGCATTACTGCTGATAAGCTATGTTGTTATAATCTGTTTAGGACCTGGCTTTGTTGACTGACAATTTGCGGCCACTGGGGTGGGGGGCATGTCAAATTGCACCACCTCAATTCAGTAGTGAACCTCTTCAAAAAGAGGGTAACCTAAATCAAGTGTGAGTTCAGCTGAGGTCCTGGCATTCCATTTCACTGAGAATTTATACACTTAGTTGTTTCAAATCTGTAACTGGGCTCCTCCTACAACCTTTTCAAGAAAAACAATTTCCAGAAGTAACAGGTATTTAAGTTCACCTTGTCTTCTATTTAAAGCAGGACTTATGGCTACTGGCAGATCACAAATCATCACAGCTACTTAGTCTAGGCACTTCTACCTTTTAAAAACTGATCTGAGGCCAAGAGATAGATTCTGTAGCTGTGTATCTCCTTCCACTGCAGGAGCAAGAGAACGAGGTGAGGCAATATGAAATGTTAAGATCAAAGGAGCAGAACAGGCATGACGAGTAAATACTTAAATGTTTTGCCAGCTTTAAACCCACTGTCTGTATCTCTCCCACCCCTTACTCTCCTCCCCTTACCTGAACTTGCGTTGGAGTAGGTGATTATATAAGGCAGAAACTTGCTGACAGCAGGCCGACAATGGTGGTTTCAAAGTCAACTCTGCTGCTATTCTCCATGCCTGCAATTTCTTCATTGAAAATCCATCAAGGAAGACTGAAATCAGCCAAGCATGAACAAGATGTGCCAATTACACTCTAAAAGCTTAAATAACTTACAGAAGCTGCTCAATGCAAGTATTTATTCACACCCAAGAAGAAATTAGCTAGTTACAAAGCAAAATCTTTCATGTTACTAAGTGTTGCTACTTACACTCAGGAGTGTATTGAATGCTACTCATTTGAAGCCTAGATGAAAATTTTTAGATTTGTCTTTGTAATTAGATGCAATATAACTAAGGGCAATACAAGTTTCAGTTCCAAGTTAATCCTCAAATAAATATTTAACAAATAATTTAGTCTCAAATGTATGTCCAAGGATGAAGCACTGACATCATCAAGGAATCTCTTTACCTGGCAATCCAATAAAACAGATACCATTATGACATAGGAAAGCAAACCTGAGCAAGCTTAACACCATCATATATACTGTTTAAGAAAAGAAGGTCATTTAGGACTAGACTGGACTGATTTTATTTCCTTCCAAGAAGCATGGACACTAATTTAACTGTATACAGAATTTAACTATAAAAGTCTCAGTGTATTGTCCTGTTCCAAGAACTGCTTATATATATATATATAAAATTACTGCCAAAGTTCCAAAGCATACTTTATAATTAAATCAATTAAATGCTCATCTTTCCTTACCCCTAATAACCTCAGACTAGAGCTGCCCTGTTCAGATTAACCTATGTACAGATGAAAATTCCCTTGGTCTTAATATTGTTTCATTATTACCTATGGCTTTTCCACTACCACCAAACTGGACTCAATTAGCAATGAAAAATTTGATTAACCTTGTAAGAACAGAATTCAAAAGAAGATTGACAACAGTTTTTACTATGTTAAAATATGCTGCATCTAAAAAATAATACTTATGCATTTCTGTGCATATTATGTTTATTAATCTGCCACATTTTACTATAGTATCTGCAAATTTCTTACTTTGAACACTCGAACAAATGAGTAGTAATCACTTTTAGTTAGACCATCAAAACTCCATCAAGTTCTCTGAAAACTCCAAGATGCTGTTTTGAAGTAAAAGGTGTCCAACGAGATCCCAAGAATTTTCATCATCAGACTCAGTCAAATAAGTCAGCCAAAAGACAAAGACCAGTTTCTTTTTTTTCTGGTATGACCACTCAAAACCCTACCGTTCCCTGACTTTGTATTCCTATTGTGTGTAAACCTGCAAGATCCCTTACCTTGACTAAACAAAGGTACCCATTAGTTATTTACTGTACTGTTTCACCTAGCTGTTGTCCAGGCACACTGAAAACCCACCGCTACATGGCCAGGTCTCCAAACCCAGTGCTCCAGTTAACAGAAGTCTAGGTCACTCAAAAATTAGAATTACAGTCAGCAACTCTGTTTGGGTATACCACCTGACATGGCATTATGTAATTTAATCACAAATCATTGCAATTGAATGCAGAATAAAGGAAACCTGAGTTTATTTAGCTTCCAGTTTCTGCGAGGTCAAGAGGAACTAGGGCTGCTCTAGACAAAAAAAAAAGAAAATAGACTGTGCTTGCAGATCATTTTCTGCCATATTCTTTCTTTAGGACCACTGTTTTATTGTTGCCCTTTCCATTACATGGGATGTACATATTATCAGGTGTTAATAAAAGGTCAGTGCCTGTACAATACATTCTACAACTGAGCACCACTTTCTGTAACTGAACAGGCAAAGAAATTACACTGAACATCAGCATCTGGCAGTATTTCTCAAAAAAAAGTGACTAAAATGGGTTTAAATTGATTAACACTATTAAATCACATCTAATATTTGATACTACATTATTTCATTACAGCTATACGATACAATTATACAAAATGTGTTAACATCAAAGAATACAACCAAAATTAAGATAGCAAACAAAACCTATATAACTTTTTCTTTACAGGAAAATACTTTTGAAGTATGCATGTAACTGCCCATTCTTTTAAAGAAAATCTACCGCAAGCAATGTTATCAACCTCCAGAAAATCACACATAGCATTACCACGCATATCCCCAAAAAGTGTACAATATGCACACTTGGAAAATACAAAATTAAAAAAATTGTAAGCAACAGGTGAGCTTCATATTTATAAGAATGTGAAAAGAAGTCCAATTTTAGCACTGTTGTATAAAGAATTGTCTTTTTTTGATGCAAGTTCATGAACTGACCCATCCGGTTGGGGCCACACTTTACAAAACACCGTGTTCTTTTGAAACAGGATTACAGAGCAAGGTAGAGCATCTTAGCAACGTCACCTTAAAGTTTTTTTATGTGTTTTTTGCTTTTTATTTACTACTTATCAAAACACGTCCTTTAGGTTTGTAGGGTTCTTTTTTAAAATTCTTTCCTAGAAACAATATACAAAGGGGAGGCATATTTATTTCCAATTCATACTCCTGTAAGTAAGATGCTTTGAGTTCAAAAACTTTCTCCTCCAACTTTCACTGGTTGTTTTTGGCCTTAGCATGTGTTAAGATGTGAGATTTCAGGTTAGTTGATTGCGCAAACTTCTTATTGCAGCCGTCAAATGGGCAAACATAGGGCCTGTCGCCAGTATGAATTCGCACATGTGTGCGTAAATTGAAGTCCAGTGAAAAACGCTTTCCACATCCTTCAAATGTACACTGTTGAAAGGAAGACACACTCCATTAGCTAACAAAAAATTGCTCATTTCTATCAACAATATTATTCTTTAAATCACTAGAATGCCCGTACATGAAGCTAGATTCTAAAGGTTATCATCAGTGAAGCTGTGAGCATCACTTGTGAACTGTATTAAAAAAAAATACATATATATATATATTTCAGGTTGCTTTATGCTTTCACTAAAAACACACCTTCTCTGCATCTGAAACTGTATTTTGCTATGGCTTACTAAAACCAGAAAAAAAGTTTCAGTGATAATCTGCAAAGATTTGCTCTCTTTACCAGCTTTACTTTTAGGATGTAGAAACATAGTATCCCTAAAGTCATACAGAAGCTAGGTTACAATTACAGTCTACACCTGTTCACCAAATAAAACTGTGGTCTGTAAGTCTGAGAGTTAACAATACCTGAAAGGGTTTCTCTCCAGTATGAACTAGCTGATGTCGCTTTAGTTTTGAACTCTCCACAAAGGCCTTGCCACATTCCGCACATACGTGTACTCGAGGGCCATGAGTGTGCAGATGCTTCCTCATGGCAGAGTTGTCCCTGAACATCTTTGTGCAGCCCTTGAAAGGAACAGTGACACTCAATTAGTAGAACCTTCTTTATCAGCACTAGCTTATCTATCTGCTACAGCATACGCATTTAAAATGCTTTTTCATCCTGAGCGCTGCCTTAAAAGTTGGCCCTGAGAAAAAAACCCTTACATTTATTAAAAAACAATAAAAAATACCAAAGATAACTAATCATTTGAATCATCTGAAAAGCTTACAAAAACAAACACATGCAATCCCAAACAAAAACCTCCAAAACCATTCCCCCAGTATTATGAGCCATGTGCAGTCAAGTGAGTAACAGGACAGTCTCATGGAAAAGATGCAGCTCTGACAGAAGCAAATGAATAAACCAAACAAAAGCTCTTACAGTTTTAGGGAAGGAAAAAAGGGAAATAAAAAAAAAAACAAACCCCAAAAAAAAGAATGATAGTTCATGGATACCTATGGTATATTCTTCAATGTGCTATTCTGAGTACTACAGTTCAATGTGCATTATATTCTCTAACATACTACAGATTATTCTGTAGTACCAATTTGTATGTGCACCACTCCACCTCCCAACATTGTCCTCTTCCTTTTCTGTCCTTCTCACTGCTGAGAAGAAATGGAGCAAGAGGGTTTCCAGTAGGTAACAGCCTACAGAAACTACCTTATCCAAACTGGCAGCAGCAGCTTGATCACTACCACCTTGAGATATAAAGATTGTCACTGCTTCTACAGTTTAAATCTATAAAGTGATACGGGGCAAGTGAATAAGGTAGAACACCTAAGTTATTGCCAGCTCAACCTAAAAGCAAAAGATACTCACATTAACTCAGGTACAGCATCAGAAGTCTTAATCTGGGGTCCATGCTGCAACAGCATTTTGATTCCAGAGTACACTTAAGCCAGCAGCAACCTGGGGTTCTCTTTACCTAAATCTTTGGATACCTTCTTATTCCCCCCACCCCTTACTTTTTAGTGACAATCTACAGACATCTACAAACAATCTATATTGTTTATAAATGTCTTCCTCAAAGTTCAAAATCCCTCATAAAATTATATAAGCAACCAAATTTTATCTGTACTCCACGTGACGCTGTTTAAACTTCCATAAAACTAGTCTACCAGCATCACTGTTATGGGCATAAAATTCAATTGAACCTAAAAGGAACATTAAATCACTAGTTAAGTTCTGCAGGCTTCCTCTTTGGCTTTTTTTTTTTTTTTTTTTTTTTTACTAATAACCACCTTTAGGTATGCCTTATTTCTTAAAAAAAAAAAAAAAAAAAAAAAAGGGGAAATGACACTTTCAGGTAGAGTTCTCTCTTCAGGCATTAGAATTTCTTTGGCTAATTTTAAGAAGCGTTGTGCCACCATTCATTTCATGTAACAGAACTGCTGGCAAAGCAGCACCAAAATAAATACACCATCAACTTTCCTGCGTTTATTTCAAAGCCCCTGCTTGCCTCCAAGAGAAGCAGTTACATCTTCTACAGTATTTTTCTTTTTTTAAATTGAAGTCATAAATGCACAAAGCCTAGAAACACTAGAAAAGAGAAAATGGAAGGACAGAATATTCTTTTTTTTTTTTTTTAATCCCTGTTCAGATGAAGTTGAGGCTATGAAAAAGTAAATCAAAGAAATGAAGGCAGCATTCCTTAGTATTGTAAGGAGTAACTGTTCCTGTATCTCCACACACTATACTACAATAAATACATTATATTTGTAGAACATAAAGAATTTGAAATAAATATAAGCACAAAGAGGAATCCACCAAATTCCTTAGACTATGGCTGTGAGAAAGCAGCCTTTTATTCATGCTCTCTAATGTGTACTATTAGCTATCTGCCCTGATTATTTGGTTAGGCTCATTGCTTATCTGGACCAGAAGTCAGCAAGATTGTATTTGCCTTTTTTCATTACAGACTAAGTCAGCTAACAGAAGCTCTACAAAAGCTGGATAATGCAGTAAAGCAAGATGCTACCAATCTAGGTGACTGGGAACACATATTCAAGATAGAGGCTTCCCCACTACCAGTGGGTCAGAATCGTTATCTCCAGGATGCTTCTCTCTCTCTTTCAAGACGATGCACCTTCCAGCTCTGGAATATAATTCAAAGTCTTCCAATTATGCTGACTTTGGCATCTGCATCATAAATTGCTGATTCCTGATCTAGACTCCAAATCTGTCACAGTTTCCAAGCAGAGGATATATAGATCTTAGGAACGTACTTTGAACAGCTTTCAGAACATTCTTTCAAGTATGTATTCTTGGGTGGCAGGAAATCACAACAGTAAAACCAGCATGTTAGGGACTGTGCATCATGGTTACCAGAAGATTAGGGATGCACTAACCTTAAGACAAGGAATGGGAATAATATATTATTCAGTGAAAGGTTTTTAAAGCAGCCTCTAAAGAATTATAACTAAAATACAGTTAACAGAGTGTAGTCTATTAACAGTAATATATTTTAGTTATTCATTCTCAAGAGAAAACACCAATACAAAATTCTGGTCTAAAAATTACTACCTAGTCAGAAGCTGAGCACTGCACTTACTTTGTGAGGACATGCTATTGTTCGTGGAGCATCATCTTCTTTAATTTTTCTTGGTTTCATTCTTAAAGATTAAAAAAAAAAAATAAAATCAACAACACATTAGTAGAAAAATTAGTAGACAGGTCTTCTCACATAATGGCCTAGATAATGCGCACATTTATTTGATAGCATTACATGCATCAGTTACTCAGCTTAGTATTTTCAAAACCTTCATAATAAAATTAACAGTGCAATTTGGCATTTGGAAAGTTCAGCTTTTCCAGAAGGACCTCAGAAATATAGAATAAGACATTTAATACTACCTTCTTAGTCCTTTGAATATGTAGAAACAGAGTGGGGGTTTTTTTCTGACTTAGACTAATTGTAAATAGTTTTTTTTCTGAAAACTGTACTTTTCTTGTGCTAGTACCCATGCAGCCTATTTATCTTCACTTTCTCTCACCAGGATACGAAGAACAGAGTAGCCTCAATCATTTTTCAGTATTTCACCACACAAGACTTTAGAAGAAAACAGTACAGAAGCAGGGAAGGCAGGACGTTGTGGATTCTACATAGACAATGCAGACATCCATCATAACCACAGAAAATGCAATTATTTTTACTTTAAGTTACTGTACACATGGATTCCACTGTTGGCAACTGACAAACAATCATCTATTTATTCTTGGTTGCTGATAGGGATCTTCACCAACTACATAAGAAGACCAGCCAACTACTGCTTGAATATATGAGGTGTTTGATTCAAATACAATACATAGAAAACAATGTTAGAACAGTCGTGCCATAGGCATCTGTCTCAATGTCCATACAGCTGACTTCTCTGACACTATTCCAGGGAAGTGCACTGCACTTTTACCTATTTTTATTTCTCAGAACTGCAGTGCTGTTTTAAAAAAAAAATTGAAAAAGAAGTGGCTTATCTCCACCTTATAATAGAGGCAAGTAGATGTAAATAAATGCACCTCATACAGCTGGAGATTCACTTAGGTAAGTAATGAGATTTTGTGCATTCCAACACCTTGCTGTAGAAGCTAGCCTGTTTATCTGAGTTCCTGAATTATTTTTCCTGGTACAACATAGTTATGTATGACAAGGTAACTAAATGTGGCTATTTGTAAGTTAACCAAGAGGTTTTCTGGTGTAGTCTCTACTCTAAATGAAACACAAATAAGTGGCTTTTGTTCTTTTCTCTAAGTGGACGCTTAGGAAACTCCTGTTGCCTCAGCACCTCCAGATTACATTGAATATATACAGTGCTAACTAAAGAATACTGCAGTCTCCTGCAGGATTAAAAATACAAATGTTACAAAAATAAAGAAACTGGAGAGTATCACATCCAACAATTCCCTTATTCACAGATACTAACAGCTCCAAAAGACAGGTACGAAATATTTGTGTTGAAAAAGCTCCTCTTGTGCCATTGCCAGCGGTATAACTCAACATTTTGTCAATTTAAGGGCAGAAAAATCCTGAACTCAGGAAGCTGTATCTGTTCCTGTAATCCAGCCTCTTTATTAAATCTCCCTCGTAACTTTTTCAACTCAGATGGCCTTATTGGTTAGATGTAATTTATATAATCCAGTTGCAATAGAGCATGATTGCTCTGTGTTTCGTTTACCCAGCCTCTCTAAGTATCAAATATCTAAATCGAAAAAAGTGACTGGGATTAACTGATTGGTTACATTCTCCAGTGAGATTCTAACCTGATAGTACTACAGGTACTGAGGCTATAGGAAAACACACACGCAAAGGCTTTCTTTCTGTACCCCTACAGAAAGCTTCCAAGTACCCTTTTGCATGGTATTCTCCTTACTATGTCTTTATGCTTTTACAAAAGGAAAAGGCATAGAAATGAGTGCCTGTTATACCAAAATGGGCACAAAGAATGCTTTGACAAGACGGGACCTCAAAGAAATTAGTGTCTTGGTTTAATGCTGTTAGATGTTAAAGAACAAACACCCTTAGGGAGCAAAACTGGTGCCAAAACCACCTCCTTTACTTCTAACCCTATCAACTTGTTAAGTGTTGGCTGAGTCATTCCCTCAGCCCCAAAACAGCAAAGTAAAAAATTCCTAGGCCTAAGATCTGTGTTGTGACATCATCATAATGAATAAACCCACTCTTGTTCTGAAGTCTTAAATGCCCACCTGTAAAGGGAGAGAACAGACAGAAAAGGAATCACTAACAAAAGATATGGTCAACAGCTTTAGTGGGCAGTGCCTGCATTTTTTACACTTGGCATAATATCCCACTGATCATGTTAAGTGTTATTGGTAACTCTTGTGTCTTGCCCCGTTATTAAGTCAATCTTTGAGAAAGAAATGCTGCAACAGTGTCATCTACAACAGGCTGTCAAAGTAGACTGAGGGAGAAACTGAGAGGGAAAATACCCTGGCCAGTGTAGTCAGGAAGCTTCCAGTTCAGTGTAGTCAGGAAGCTTGAGGAATCAATCACAGCTGAACTGGAGGGTCAGACATTGGACAGACTGGAGTTTCAACATACACTTTTCAGTTCAGTGCCTGAGCAGGCACATAGAATTTTAAGTGTCCATTCTAGAATAAGCTGACTTTTTGATTTTCAAGCTTTGTTTCTCAAATGAGGAGTATCAGCCCAGAAGTATACTTGGATAAAAACATTTAGCCCTATTGATTACAAAATGACAACAAAGTTTAGTTAATAAACGGCCAGATGTAAAATCTTTTCATTTCTCCCTCAAGTATGGGAAGTGGGAAACTTAAGCTTAAAAAGCAGAACAACACTATGTATTCCATAGGCAACCAAGCTACTCAGTAAAACAGAAGCAGGCATTTCAACAGGAAGAGGTAGCAAACAATATCCTGGTTACATCTCAGTGCCACATGCAGGAAGAAGCTGCTGGACCCTTGGATTAAAGGCACAAGGGTATGTACACCACAGGCATAGCTACAACAGATCATTTTGCCAAAAACATCCTGCTCACAAGGCTGTGGAATCCATATGGACAATCACTCAAAGAAGGATTTAAAGACTTACATATTCAAATGTATTAGAATAAAAGATTTTGGTCTTACTTTAAAATTAACTTTCTGCAAAAGGAGACCAGACTAGAACCTGGGCAGTTGATCTTAATTACACTGTTGCAGGTAGCTCTTGCTGGTGGTTAGACTTTTGGCTCCCACCCAGTAGAGCATCTCTACCAGCTCCGTCCAAGTTTTCTTAGCCTGAAACATTAATCAAAAACAGAACTCTAACACATACCACTATTTAAAATGACTACAGACACACACAGTAATACCTGGGTGGAACTTTTGAAATGGCTGCCTTTGCAGAAAGTCAATTTACACGGCAAGACCAGAATTTTCATTTCTGCAGTTAGTTTATATGGGCCATGCCTAGTAGCAGAAACTGCAGAATAGCTAACCTTTCAGATCAAGGCATTGGGACACTGCAATTAAAGGCCAAGCTGGTTAACTTGTATTGGCGGGAGGGAGGGAGGGAATGGGGGGCAGCAGAGGGAATAGGAAGGTGTGCAACCCAACAGCTTCACAGAATGAATTCCAAAAAAGCGTACCCTCTTATCCATGCAAAAAGATTGAGTGAAAAATCACAGGTATTAAAGCACTCAGTTCCTTAAAATAGAGAAAGCAACTCTGTCACTGTGCAATATCAGAAAGTAACAGTTACCTACCTCTTTTCATCTTCCCAGCTGAATTGAAAGAACTGTATCTTGACATAACCAATCCCTACTTCAAGCCCCTGTCAATCTCCACAACCTATTGTCTTATAGATAGATCCAATTTTAAAAGTTACGACAATGTTAAAGCCAGGAATAGAGAAAATCCCCAAGTCAAAAAACCAGTAACACTATAGAATTTCCTCCTTGTTCTACCATATTCTTTTTATCTCTGTTAAAATTCTGTGTTCCCACATCCTTTCTTCTCCCTTTATACATAAATCTAACCTAAACAGCTTTACTCTCTCTCAGGCAACTCCTTTGACATATCCTGGAGGTCCCTGATGACAAACAGTGATATTCACCTGTGCCGATGACCACAATCATAAGAATAGTTAAAAGAGGAGGAAATTATTCCCTATCAGCAGCATCACTGCTGCTTCTGATCTGTTCCCCTGCTCTGCCATTCCCCTTGTACTGCCCTGCTGAGGCAGAAATAACATGAGCATCATGGCCCTATGCTGCTGCAATAATTTATTTGTGCTGAAGAACTCCTGAAACTGGCTAGACTGGCTTTTACATAGACAAAAGAAAAGTGCTGCAAGGTGTCCTAGGAATCTATCTACAACTAAAAAGCACACATCTAGTGCCTTACTATACTACAGACAAGTAGAAAATGTCATAAAAAGTTATCTTTCAGTCTAAGATTCTGGCAAAAATAATTACTGGCTTTGCTATAGTTGTGAAGAATATCACGTGTACACACAGCAAGAGATTTGCCCTCCTCTGAAAGAACACTTTGGGTAAAGCAATTGTCAGTTTACTGCTCTTTAAGCATCTCTGTAATAAGAACAAAACCAATACAAAAGCGTACAACTTGTAAAGAGGCCCAAGTCATAAATCTAGGAGACCAGAATGTTTTGCCACTTTTAAGAAGGGCATCTTATTTCAAACACTTCTTTGTCTTCTGTTTTGTTAAGCAAAGAGAAAGAAAAGGCAGTTCTCACAATGGCTCTCAGTCAGAAAAGATACTACAAAGAGCAGAAGATAAAGCCATGGACAGTAAAGTTGTTACCACTAGGACCCATTACTGTGCCAATTTTCCAGTTATAGCATATTTCCCTCTTTTTTTTTTTTTTTTTTTTTTTGTTTGTTTGTTTTACTGATGCCTGTATTTTGCTGTCTTTAGCCAGTTCAAGTCATGCATCTGTCAGGATGGTAAGAGGGAGGAAGCGGACAGTCAGGAATGGCCTTTTTAGTGGCTTTGTTAGAAGGAATTTGCCATATGCACCAACTAGATATATGTGCACTACTTCCCCAAGCTTTTATTACCAAGCAGTTATGACTTCCTTACACCTAACTACAGAATTACTTGTAATCAGTTAAGACTTGGATGAAACATTTTATTTCACTTGAAGGGATTTCCAGTGTTCAAGTCAAAGGTATCAGATGGGAAAGTGGTAATTTATTAGGTTTTATTTCTTTCTGAGCAGATAATTCACAACTAATGTTTCACATTCTGATATGACTACCTAAAAGAAATCCACTTTTTTATTGCATTTTTAAAGCACATGGAAGAAAATGCATGAGTCCTACAACAGAACAAAATAATTTGTAAAAGGCAATAAATTGCCCAATGAGGTATAATTTATGGTCATTCAATGTGTTATTGAACACATCTTCATGTTCTGACAAAGCTTGTTTATTCAGTATTTTCAATAGTTTTAAAATGTATAAAGCCTTTTCCAGGAAGAGCTAAAAGAGTTCCAGTTAAAGGACCTGGATAACTCCTACATGACTCAACAATAAATGCACTAAAAAAAAGCGGCGAAAGCCAATGGTATCACAAGAGATAGTATAACTGCTCACTCTGCTAGTGCCACCCAGTTGCTGAGCAGCAGGAGTCCACTGCAGATGCTGAATTACTACAGTTTTTAGATCTTTATGATTTTATATATTTATTTATTTATTTATTTTTAGGGCTGCAGAGCTACAGAGGACTTCAAGCATCAAGTCTACACCTGCCTTATTTTTCATTAACCAGAACCTTGCTTGAAATCTATTACCACTAGAATTCAAGTTTTGCCCATTTAAACTTAACCTCAGAACTTTGTTCCTAATAACTGATGCCAATGTATCTTAACCAAAATAAGCTGTCTAGTTATAAACAGTGAATCTAGTTTGGTTTTGAGTAGCTAATTTCTACAAATATATAGTGAAATTAGTCCAAGAACTTTCATGAGAACAGGAAAGCAGCCCAAAATAACTTGCTCTCAACTGCACAAAATACACTGAGCATACATTTTTACTAGCCAGTTCATGCTTCCTTATACATAGGCTGTGCATAATTTTCAAGTCACCAAAATATAAATGTTATTCAAAAACATTACAGCACGTGAAGCTACTTAAGTTTAAAAGTAAGTTTCAACTCACATGCTGCTCAAAGTTTTCTGAATACAGCTGCTGAGAATTTCAAAATTGTGAACTGCAAAACAACCAGCAATGCTTGAAACTTTCAGAGAACTTTACACTAAATAAACACATTCTTTAAGCTTGAAATATTCCTAGGACCTCCAAGCACAATTCCCATACACGTAAAGCCATTTTTTTTCCTTAGTTTGCCATGCAAACTTTTCAGTGATGCTGCACAGAGCAACCTAGACCAACAAGACAACTGATCAGTGTAAAAACAGGTTTGTAGGCAACAGTGCTTGAACTAATGTTAATAGCTAAAAGAAGTCCCTTTAACATGCTTCACTGCAAGAGGACCAAAACCTTAACAAGCAATAATCAAATTCTAATAAACCCATATTCTTCAGCCTCAGTTATACACAATCATTTAAGATTAACATAATCTAACAGTTTTCTTTTTCTTCTCTCTTCTACTCTGGCCTTAGAAAATTTGATTCTGAGCAAGAAATAAAAAAACCAAAAACAAATACAAAAAACAACTTTTTTGAAACAGAAGATTCTTGAAGTTTCTACATTATTTACAAATAAGCTATCAGAACAATTCTTCACAGGCTTGAGCAACTTGGGGATATGCTACATATGATATCCCCCCACAGTTGCTTACTCTACCACCATGTATTTGTCTGAATATTGACTGAAATTGACTGAAGGGGTTTACATTTTATCTGCTGTACAGAAATATGCTAACAGAAAATTGACTGTAAACACAGAACTCAATCTTTATATCATCTGCTAAAAATTCTAGCTCTAGAACTTCCTAGAACATTCTACCATGAATAAAAAGTGGTAATTTTAAATTACTGCCAGCTGCCACTATTTTCTCAACAGAAAACTAACTAAAACCCAGAGATGCAGTACATTTTACAACATTAAGAAATACGCAGACAGATCTGACAGAAGCAATCTGATCATTTTGAGAAGCCCAAATCCTGGCAACCATTTCAAGTACTCAGAGCAATCTGGAAAAAAATATTCAGTATTTGCATGGAGAATACCCTATGAGAAACTATTTAAACTTCCTAACAGAAGACAGCTATTCAGTACTTAAATATTTAACAGAAAGCAGAGGTTTCAGCATGTTTTAAAATAACAGAATACCATTCTAAACACACAATGAGCAGAAATGCGTAACATTTTGGAATCAGAATGCTGTGTACTGTTAGTGGTAGAGTATATATAATACTTTTATATAGAGAATATATATAGAGAGTATACTTTTAGTGATACTTATAGAGTATCACTAAAAAATATCTTGAGCTTTCACAGCAGGTCTTAGAGGAAAACACAATCATTTTTATCACAACAGTAAAACAAGTAACAACAGTATCAATAGCTAGAACCGC
This sequence comes from Psittacula echo, assembly GCF_963264785.1. Classification (NCBI taxonomy): domain Eukaryota; kingdom Metazoa; phylum Chordata; class Aves; order Psittaciformes; family Psittacidae; genus Psittacula; species Psittacula echo. The sequence goes on along the minus strand of NC_137739.1, from coordinate 65,266,265 downwards.
CCAGCACTTTAGATAGAGGCCCATTTTCAGCTATTTTAATGTGTTTTGACACATTTCCAGATCAGATAACCTCAGGCAGAGAGCAAGTCCTGCAAAACTATCTTACTAGGAGACTTCAAAATGCATAGTTCAATGGCTTTACTGAAAACAATTGTGAGACAAGGCTGTGTTGGTAATCCTCCAGCAGAAAGACACCTAAGAGTAACAGAGAAAGCTTGTATAAAGCAACAAGATTAAATAGGTGAAACAACAGTAGATGCACACAGGAGACACCAAGATACACCAAACCAAGAAGCCAGACCAGAACTTGTTTCAATAGTCCCTGCCATCTACTAACTACCTGAAAAACCCAGTGGTAAAGAAAACAAAAAGACGCCAAAACAAACAAACAAAAAAACCCACCATACATACTTCTTGCTCTCGTAGCTGACCCAGGAAATAAAAGTAACAACATCTGACTATCCATCTGCTTTGTCGGAATTGTGCACCAGAGCCCTGAAAAACAGCCAGCTGGTACCCAAGTATACCTTCATACGTACTACCGGCTCTCAACATGGGGAAAAAACAGGGAACAGCAGCTACAGGAAGCTAACAGTGGTGCTCAAATATTTGGAGACACCAGACTAACACTGCCCATGCACTGAGTGAAGGAGAATGCCTTTGGTAATTACAAGCATATGCAAACAAAGCAGGAAACCAAATAAAGGCTGCAAAGACAACTCTAGTATCACAGTTCCCAGGTGCCAGAGCAGGCTTTTCTAGTGACCTCTCAGTTCCCACCAGTGGACACCAGTTGCCCTGAGCACTCAGTACCACAGCCAAAGCCTCTGCAGAGGGAGGGGGGGGAAGAGACACATGACACAGTACTTCCTGTAGAACAGACCTTCAGCCACTCCACCTCTATTTGAAAGTAAAAGTAACCTTGTAAATCGCGTCAAGGTACTGATACGTAAACGAGTGATAGTGTACTCTAGCTTTCTTGTGCTGGACTACCTGAACACAGCATTTCACGTATCAGATCCTTTGATGCTGAAGAATTTAAGGATACTCACATGAAAGCTACATTCTGTCAGGGCAAAGATGCAGTCTATCAATGTATTTAGATCCCGTCTTACCCAAAAGGAACTAGAGACCAGAAGTCATTGAACAAGTGAATATAAAACCCAGTTGCTTTAACACAGTATCAACTCCTCTGCTCTGAATTAAGTCACTTGTTTTAAAAAATGATTAAATGGAACATTAAGCCACACTACAGCTACCATTTATTTTGGCTAACAGTTTCATCATTAAACCAGGAAAAAGAAAACCATTTTACTTTAAAGATACTTTCTTCCTACTTACCTAGCAAATTCAGCCAGTTGTTTGGGGTCTGAGAGGTCAATGCCAGGTATTCCACCAGGAGGAAGTTTCTTCCCTGTCATGTACTCTGAGTAATCTGGAGGAGAATTCTCTCCAATGATTTGCTCTTCCACCACTGTTTCATGGTCAATATCTTTTTTATCATCTGAAACACAAAAAATACCGAATTCAATACATACTAAGATCAAAACAGCATATAAGCTACTAGGCTGTATCTCAACAAAAATTCCCCACTGCTGCATACTTAAAAGTATACACTGCACTTCCAGATATCCATGCCAATTGCAAAGAGCAAAAAGACATCCATATAGTTACAGAATGAAGAACACAGGAAGAACATGGTGAGGAAAAAAAGAGAAGCAAAAGTTGCATATCTAGTTAAACACAAATAAGTGTAACAATCCTACGAATATTGGCTGTATTTAAAAGATAAGGCACTTTTCCTGAAACAGTGCCTAAATATTTAATTCCCTTAACCTCTTAAAGATTAGCCTTCACCATACCCACTTTGGATCTCAACAGCAGTCAGTAACTAAGCAAGCTTATCAGAAGAGTGCCAGATACTTACCCTAAGATGTCAGGACTACTGATTTTTACTTCAGAGTCTTCAGACTCCACTGACCTCTAACAGAAGTGTCACAGAGGAACAAGAAATTTAAAAATAACTGCTAATGAACTTCAGCACCTGCCCATAAAACTGAAGTTTTTCAATTCCTGCAGACAGGTCTGAAAGAAACCAAAAATCTAAATGGTACATCTCTCTCCCAAGGGGGCTTCTTTCTTCTGTGGCAGAGGCCAGTCTAAGATCTTTCCCACTTTACTATATAAACAGCAGATGGATTATTCAGAGCTTTGATCTGCAAACCATTTAAGTGCTATTATATCTGCTCTAGAGCTCCTCCTATGGATTTGTGCTGAAGGACTGCAGTAAGATCAGGTGGAAGACCTGCCGTTACCAGCTACTCACATCCAGACCTCAGAATATACCAAGACACAATATTTTCCTCTTGCCATTTTGTATCAGAAACCAGAGACGGACAAAGAAGAAAGAGAATGGAAAGAATGGAAATATCCACCTATGCTCCTCACTGCAGCACTCACACCAGAAGGAAGATAGACACAGGATCTACCCTGGTTTTCACCCTCAAATACAGCTACGACAATAAACATATGCATATACACATGGTTTTAACTACGCTAAAAAATTAGTAAACTTGCTACTACATTACTTCTTATAACCTGCGTATGGGAAGCAGATTCTGCAAATCACTTTATACACAAGAAACTTTAAAAACATTACGGGAAGTTTTCTTTTATGAGTAGTGTTTAAGGAACTGAAATACAAGGTAGTAGGACAGAAATAATACTCCCTCAATTAAAAAAAAAAAAAAAAATCCCCCCAAAAAAACGTAAAGCAGAAAACAAACGAAGCAACATTTTTCTTTCCTTTTTCTTCCACAGGAAGTAACACTATTTATTACTCAGTAACTTACTGTAGGAAGGAAAAGTCAAGACATATGCAAATAAAAGCTATATACTAAGGCAAATTTCTATTCAATTTGTACTGCCTGCCTTTTATGTTTGCCACTGAGCTATTTCTAGAAATGCTACTGCCACTTTGGAGTTTAATCTGATCTACCAGATCAAATAGCACTTCAAGTATATGTTCCATGGTGAAAGAAGAAAATAGACTGCAACACTGACACAAGACAGAAGTGTTCACAACAAAATACTGTCTGCAGCATTAAACTGAAAATACACTACAAAACTGACTATTTGGACATTTTTAAAATTTTAATCTAAATTTTTCACTCACCACACTACCTGACAGTCCTTACCAGAGCTTTAAAGAAAGCAACTGAATTTACCTTTAGCAAGGATTACATGGTAAACTTAACACCCGCCGGAGTTACAAATTCAAGTCAATAAATCTCCAATTTGGCAACAATGTTTTGTTCCAAACAGAAGCCTAAAAAAAGATTATTAGCAGTGCCTCTGCAGGCAGAAACGACATTATGAAACTCAGAAGAGCACAAAACTTCTGGAAAGCTAAAAGTGACACTTTGCCATGCACCAGACTAGAATGAGATCAGCTGCCTTCAATGCAGCTATTTCAACAGGTCCCCAGAACTTCCAGTTCAACTGTTTGATGACATTCATAACAGAAACAAGTTTTCATTTCCTGCCTCAGATCAGATACAATGACTCAACAGGGAAATCTTGTATATATTCCTTAAGATCTTTCCTTCCATGGTGTAAAGACTCACTATTCCACAACGTTTTCTTGCTATGTGAGGGCAAAACTGAAAGTCAGCCTTTAGTGCCTTTAGTTGCAAAAAGCCCACCCACAGAAATCAATTCCACAGGTAATCAATTCCATGGGCTACTGAACTAAAACGTGAAAAACTATGAATACATTAATACAGAAGAAAATAAGAAAGTATCACTTCATATATTGATAATTATGTGAAAACAAGAAACAATCAAATGTTCCTGTATCAAAAAACTGTATCTCTATGGCAGCATATAGCAGCAGTTTTAAAAACTAATTTAAACCAAACCAACACACCAGTTACCTTAAAAGTGTTATGCCAGGCTACCATCCTTCAAGATAGAAGGCCTGACTCACACCAAAAGACACATACTTTTTCTAAAGTTGCAGCAGACTTCAGTAGTTGTTTAGTATCCAGATCATCCTAGTTACAGACCACCCTATGCCACTATGAACTCATTGCAAAAACAAACAAAAAGCCCAAACCCAACAAACAAAAACACACACACACACACACACTTCTTTGGAAAACTTTTGGAAGAATTCTATCAACGTCCTCTATGCACAAATTTATTGCAAGTTCATTTGTGATCCCCTACCAACCTGCAATAGGCAGCTCAAAGTTTGGAGAGTAAAGTTCAAGCAAACTTTCACTCAGGCTGACAAGTTAACCAATATTCTCACTGCAAACAGACCAAGCTGACTGCTTGATGTTTTCTGCCTTCAAACAAGCCCTGATGCCAAATACAATCAAATTACTTTCTTTTTTCCTCTCATGAAACATCAGAGAATCAAACATACTGCATCCAAAGCAAAGCAAAACACAGAGACACAACCCTGAAATTCTAGTGACACCTCTGGGAAGCACAAAACAAGTAAGGCACAGCACCTCTCTGCAGTTTATGACCATGCCAAGTTAATCTGGATGCCACCCATGCAAGCTAAATACAGACAGAGCCATGGAGGCAGTCAGTAAAAGGATATTAACTGCTACATACTATCTGAGCTGCTTTGTCTTGTTCCTTAAAACCAATTGAGTATAGCAGACTCAAATATAAGGCATGCCGCTTAAGTGTGTATTTAGCACTATTCTGAGAGTTCTAATGCAACCTTTTGTAAGGGATTTGGGAGTACATTTTTAGTCCAGTCTTTTGAAAGATATGGAAGATTTGAATGCACGTCAGTTAGTTAATCACTCTCTTCACAAAAAACACACGGTACCAGTCACTGCAATAGCTATGTCCAGTATTCACCTATCTTACAAAGCTGTGAAATACTCATTTCTTAGAGACACCACAGACAACCCCAAAATCTTTTTATGCCCAACCACATTAGATATTTAGACTAAATTGGGTTGGTCTATGTACTTTTTTACGACATATTCAACCAAATCTTCATGCTCAACATCCTTCCATCCCCACCTCTCTCATGCCCTGTATACAGAACTTGAACTGAAATCACTTCAGCACTTCAAAGCAAGAATACAAGATAAGCAAACGTATGCTTGGTTGGGTTTTTTTCCTAAGATCAGTGAAAGTTTAGTATTTTAGCCAGCCATATCTTTTGACTAATACTTAAAACGCATTTCTACTGGTGAAATAACTGGAAGTTTTAAGAGTACCAAGCCCAAGTACCAACTGAAGTAGCAAGAAGCCAGACTACTGGATAAAACTAACCTGTAGATAGCAACTGCAGATTCCATGCAATGGATCAATGATAAAAGATGGTAGACACTGTCTCTCAAGACTTTATTACCTTTTGCGCTTATTACCATGCTTTCTAAATCTCTTGCGATCCTTCTGTTGCACAGAAAACCCATCCACCTCAGAACCGTTATTTCACACATTTCTAGAATAGTAGCTAGCTCCAGATGACATCTCTGGAACTCCCCAACTTTGTAAAATGACCCCTTTAACTCTCAATTCAAGAAGCCCTGTCAGTTATTCTTGATTTCAGGCATTGTACTTTGCTTTCAGATCTCTAATTCTCCAAGCCACCCTCCTCCTCTATTACAGAGCAGGGAGAACACACTGTTACTCAATCAGTCTTTCTTTGTGGAAAATAAGGAGGGCAAAAAGGATTTCAGAAGGTGCACTTGGTAGCAAAGCAATGAAACCTGATCCTATAGCTTTCTCTGCAAAGTACCAAGTTAAGAGATGTTCTGCTTACCCACTAAAGGATGAAAAACATTTCAGCTTAAATTTCCATTTCATGACTACATGGTTAAGCACATTTGTTTTTAGGAGCAGCTGAAATGCAATTACATGATAAAAGACGTATTCAGCAACAGTGCAGTACCAAGGCACTGTGGTAACAGCTTGGTTTCTGCTACCACATTGCAGTCTCCTCAGGCATATTAGTTCACTGGTCATGTTTGGAAGCAAAAGGCCATAATTAGCTTGTTAAATAAGACAGTTATTTAGCAGAAACTTCTGAATGTTAAAATTCCATTTTGCATAGTATGTCAATTTTTATCCTAATCAGCTGTTAGGCTACTTTCTCTCCGATACGCCTTGCACACACAGATAGAGAACAGGTTCTTCTTTCCCCATGTCACCCATCTCTTATTTCACACCACCGAGACACGAACTGACAAAAACACTGTATATATCAACAGTCATCATCTGATTTCAACACTTGTGAGGCACTGTGCTGAAGTACTACGACCTTCTGAATCATCAACATGAAAGTGACATGGACCTCTCACGGAAGGATCCACAAGCAACTCAGAGGACTCTAATTTGAAGGTGAGCTGAGGGGCAACTTCACAGAGATATTTTAAGTAATGAACCACGTCCATGTGGTTCATCAACCACATCCATAAACCACTTTTGAATCTGAAAATATATTTAAAACAGCTGCAGGAAAATATCTAACATACTCTCAGGTTCACTGGCAAAAATGTCAGGGCAGACTCAGTGCTTATGGATATCAAAAACCTATATTACTGTCTTAGTCAGAAATAATTATCATCGTAACACTTTAAAGGATCCAGACAATCACTTTCTGCCTGCATTATGAAAAAATTTCATATAAGAAGTTGATTGCCTATCTGTCATCACAAAGACTTCTGGCTATCCTTGATACAGGCCCACAACAGAACTGACTCGTCCATTATTTATACTATGTAAAACGACTGGTCAGACAGCAGATGATTATCTTTCACACCCCTGCAACCTGATAAAAGAAAAAAAAAAAAAAAAAATTAAAAATAGAAGGCTTTTAATTTAAGACATTAAAAGTTTTTTTTTTAAGATGCTCTGAAGAACCTTCTAGAAATCCAACATAAACTCTCTGAGTTTTCAAATATGAGTCCACAGCAATGGCTTCCCAGATTATCAAAAATCATTTCCAAACCATACACATAACTTCTGCACTTTGTCTTTCCCATCTAGGAAAAACTTTGTCTTTCCCATCTAGGAATAGGATACTTGAGCAGTTTAACATCCATGGGCAATGTTTAGTTTGGTTGTGCTATTTCAGCCCTGACCTTGCAGATTATCTATGCTAACAATAATAGTTTAAGCCAACACCTATTTTAGGTTTCAAAGCTTGACAGAGTCAAGAGTCATTAACTAGTAGACGTACACTAATACATTTCCCCCCCCGCTCCCGCAAAAATAAGCCCCAACTGCATGAAATTCCAGCATTTGGTGGAGCCAGCATTTCAGCACCACCTTTCCAAGCCCTCCTGCATCCAAGAATTAGTTTTGCAAGCACAACCTAACAAAGTTTCTAAGGAGCCTTCCCCTCTCTCATCACTATTGTGTACCCAACCTGGTGACAGTCACTGAAGACAATGATCAAGTGGAATCTAGCAAAGGCACAAACATATTCCACTTAATAAAAACAATTTTCCTAGCACAAATTGGTGTCTGTACCTGGACAGTCCCATTAACTGTATACAATTTTCTAAATCCATTACAGGATACCCAAATGAAAATAATGAGACAGTATAGTGGAAACACACTACAGGACCATGATCAAAGTATCCATCATAAACACTTCTTGAACCCTATCAGAAAATAGAACGCCTTTGTTCAGTTCCTATTTTCACATGTGAAGACAGACAAATAATTCCATTCTGAAGATCTAGAAAGCTAATCTGAACTAGAACAAAGCATTCCTGTATCAAGCTAAACACATTAAAGTAATCATGGTCACAAGTTTGATATCACCATAGATACCAAGGTGATAAGAGAAGCTATGACAAGTCTAAACCATAGCCAACAACAGTACCGCAACTTCTAAGTATCCAAGTAACATGACAAGGATTGAATAGTCCCCTTTAATCACACTGCTGTATATTTCACAAATTATTTCTACACATTTCAAGAGGTGCTACCAAACATGTTATACTCATTTAGGGAAAAAGATTTATGACTGGCTAAATTTGGTACTACTTGTGTATAAGCTAATATAGCAGCACTAGAAAACAGTAACAAGGAATTAATTCATATTGTCTTCCCACACAGTAGTGAGCAAAGTGTCCTTGTTCCTAATTCAAATACCCATGCACAGCAATATAGGGCTCATTGTTTTATCTTGATGCATGGCCTTATTTACTATTCATCTTTTGATAAACTTTTTGCTAAGTATTTAAGCCAGTCAATTACATCAGTGTACAAGAAAGTCTTCAAGCAAGTCTTTAATTATGTCAAAATACAGAGGCAAAACCACTATCTTTGTTCAAAATGAAGTATGCCCAGTTCTGCAGGGGAACTTTAATACAACTACCCTTTCGAAAGTCAGTGGCTTGTTCTGGGTCATTGTGTCCCCTCCTTCTCCCCCCTCCCCTCCAATTTTGCTTCTTTTGGAATTTTTCTAGCAATCATTCCCCCTCTTAAATTTCAGAAAACAGACAATGAAGCCTCAGCATTTGACCACTTCAGATCACTTCTAGCCCATTCAACAAGCTGTATGAGGAAGCACACATACATGCAGAAAGGGGAGGTCAAACTTCAGTACTTTTCTTTCACCTATGTACTTTGTGGTTTTATGCTGCTTTTTTTTTTTTTTTTTTTTTTCCCTGGGAGGGTGGTTTTTGGGCATTAGAAGTCAAGTCAGAATAGGTATTCTGTATCATGGATATTGATATGAATGTAGCAATGCAATTCAACCCCCAGTAAATTACAAGTGGGTATTGCTTCCCAATGAGCTTGCACAGTCAGGCTCATAAAGAACAAAACCACTGAAATCAATAGGGCTGCCCTGATGTAAAAGTTGTGTATGTGGGAAGAGAATCAAGGGTATTGATTACACACATGCTTCACTTCACTCAAGTAATAATCAGCATGCAGGAGCTCTAAGGAAGCATCCTATCAGGCACTCTGAAATCCAGAGTGCAAATGTATGCTAGAAATTGTCGACTGATCTCAGCAAGGTCCTGTATCCTGCCAGCTCATGAGTCATACATCCACTTGCATGCTGCTATCTTAGGTAGCTTCCACAAATCAGAAGACTATATTAGTTTCTGTATCTTTCCTCCTTTTTTGGATGGTCAATTCTAAGAAAAAAAAAACAAAAACCAAAAAACCAAAAAACAAACCCAAGTGGATTTATTCAGACTTCATACAAAAATACACGGAAGCATACAGAACACCATTCTACTCTCAAATAGTATTTGGGAAACTCTTAAATGAAAGCTCTTTTCTGTTCATCAAGAATTGATAGGACTCATCGGGTTGTCAACTGACTATACACCAGAAGTGTTATACACAGTGTCAAACTTGCTAAGTAATCACTTATATTTAAAGAGAATAAAATCTGAATCACCATACTATACATCTTTTCAGACAAGTCAATTCAGTCATCCAATAGTTTTCCTTTGACAATGCCCTTTGTAACAACTACTGGTAATTCACAAACACCAGAGAGCAAACATTTTAGACTACACTAGAATCTTACAGGGTATCTCTGCCTTACTAACCTCGATCAATTTCAAAGGAGAACAAAATTTACAATATGCAAGATAGATTACCAATCTACTATTCAAAGACTACACACCTGTTTATATGTTGCATAAACATACTATTTGACCACTTTTTTTTTTTTTTGCACATTTACATAACTTCAGCAAGAACTCTGACTACAGAGCCTAGCTGCCAGCAGTACATTTTCTGAAATTCAGAAAACCGCCACCAAAACAAAACCACCAAATCCCCAATCTAAACAAAAACCCTAATGTCACACTTCTGCTGACTGGAAGGGTTCTCTTTCTGTCCCCCCAACCATTAAAGGAAAGGATCAGAAAATTGTGGCAGGGCAGGCATATGTCAGTTTTATTCCAAGCCCCGCAGATACTAAATATCTTCACAAAATTTTATTCACTCCAAGACACATTCCCACGAAAACCCCAACTCCTCAAAAAACATATGCAACCTCACAAAACGCAGACGCCCTCAGCCTATCCAAAAATCCTATTTAAAGCGCTAGACCTAGCCGAAGGAAAGCTGAGCAGCCTCCGAGCACCAGCCAGAAATTGGTCCATTCCTCCTGGCGGCTCCATGGCCGGATCTCTGCCTCCAGACCGCAAAGCCCCCACTTCCCGGGCTGTCAGACCCCGGTTCCTGACAAGGGGTTCTCTGGAGGGCCGGTGGTTTGTGGCCGCCCCCTCCGCGGCCGGCGAGCTGCGCGGGCAGCCCCCGCGGGGGCGAAGAGGCGCTTCCCCCTCGCCAGCACCGCTGGCCTCTAGCGGGGAGGCCCCACCCACACCCCGCCTGGCTACCGCAGCGGCCCGGCGGGACGGGCGGCCCCAGGCCCACCCCACCGTGCGGACGGTAAAACGGTATTTCGGGGAGATGGCCATCCAGGGCCGGGGAGCGCCAGCGGGGCGGGCGACGCTGCAGCGGGCGGCTGGCTTTTCCCCCGCACATAACGGTCACGGCCCGGAGCACACACCGTACCCGGGGCCGCCGACCGCGTTTGGCATTGAAACGCAGCCCAATGGGGCCGCGGGAGCGCAGCGGCAGCGCCAGCGACGAGCGGAAGGGAGGGAGAGGTGCGGCGAGCGGGCAGCCGGCAAGGCAGCGGCGGGGGGGAGGGGAGGCGGGCCGGCAGCGGCGAGCCGGGAGACGGGGAGACGAGGACAGAGGGCGCCGAGAGGCGCCGGGGGCGGCGGCCGGGGAAGGAAATGGCGAGGGGCAGGCGTGGAGGGAACGGCTGGGCGCCGCGGGGAGCGGCGGCGGCGGCAGCGGCAGGGCGGGGACGGGGGGAGAAGCGAGGAGGCTGGATTCGCCCCGCACCCTGTGCCCGCCCGCACACCCCGCCTCCCCCTGCTGCAGAAACTACGCCATTGCGGCCTAGTGCTGGAGCCAGCGCCGCGCTGCCTCCCTCCCTCTCGCACTCCTCTCAGCCGCCATCTTGGCGGCCGCCGCCATCTTTCCTTCCCCCCGCCGGAGCCGGGCAGGAGTAGCGGCGGCAGCAGCGCAGACCCCGCCATCTTTTCGGGGGAGCCGCCATACTTGCCCTGGCGATGAACATGGCGGCGCCCATCACACACATCAAAACATGGCCTCCCTTCAAAACAAAACTGTCCGAGGCGAACCGGGCAGCCGTCGGCGGGGCCCGAGACCCGGGGAGGGTGGGGTCCGGCGCGCACTTACCCGAGGCCCACATGGTGACCGAGAACTCCCCCTCCAGGGTCTTGATCTGCACCTGCTTCTGCTCCCATTTCCTGCCGCCGCCGCCCTCGGCCCCGCCGCCGCCTCCCCCGCTCAGGTAACTCTTCTTGCTGCTTTTCTTGCCGCTGCCGCCCTTCTTAACTCGGCCTCCTCCGCCGGCCGAGGAGGAGCCGCCGCCTCCGCTCTTGCTGCCGGCAGCGGCCACGGTGACCAGGGTCTGCTCGATGTACTCGTCCTCCCCGGCGGGAGCCGGCACGGGTATGAGGATCTGATCCTCGAAGCCGTCGTCGGTCCTCAGTCCGTCCGAGTCATCTCCCCCAACCACCTCCTCGCGGGTCTGCACCAGGATCACCTCCTGGTGGTGGTGGTGCAGATGGAGCTGTCCCCCGCCGCCACCGGCCGCGCCGCCGCCCGCCCCGCTAGGGTCCCCGTCCGAGACTAGCGGCTGCAGCGCGATCATGGGCTGGTGGTGGTGGTAGTGATGGGGTGGGTGGTGCGGGCCGCACTCCTCGCAGCACTCGTCCTCGTCCTCCTCTTCCTCGTCCTCCTCGCCGCCCACCACGGTGGTCTCGATGGTCTCCACCGGGATGGTTTCCACCTCGATCTCGTGCAGCTCCACGATCTCGGCCGGCATTTCTGAGCCGTCTGTGGCGATGTACAGGGTGTCTCCCGAGGCCATGGCGCGGCGAGGAGGGGGAGAGAGCTCCGCGGGCAGCGAGGGGGCTCCGGTCCGCTCCCTTCAGCGGATGGTGGGGCTCGGGCTCCTCTCGCTTTTTCTTCTCCTCCCCCTTCCACACAAACACCAGCTCCTCGCAGCCAGCGAGAGGGAGGCAGCCAGCCGCCAAATCCCGGCTACGTTCCCTCGCGAGACTTCCGTTGCTGCCGCCGAGACGGACCCCAGCCCCGGGAGGCCGCTGCCGCCGGGACCCGGCCTCCCCGCAGCCCAGCGGCCAATCGCACCGCCTGGCGCGCCCACGGCTCACCCAGGGCAGCCAAGTAGCCTACGAGGACGCGCCGTGCCGCAGCCGCCCGCCCCCATTTACTGCCACCGGCCTATCAAAGAACGTTGCGAATACGAAGCGCACCTCCCGGCGCCGCGAAGCCAATCGGCCCGCGGCGGTGTCACCCTCGTGTCCCCCCTCGCCTGCCCCGCCTCTCCCTCTCGTCCCTCCCCGCGGGGAAGCACCGCCCTGGCACCTCTGCCTGTGCAGGATGACCGTCCCATCTTCGTCTCCGCCGGGGGCGCGCTCTGCTCCCCGAGGTGGCGCGCTTCCACAGCGGCCGTTAACGGACGGGGCGCGGCCCCGACAGCGGGCGCGGGCAGCGCGTGAGCCCTTTCCTGATGCGGAGGCTGAGGCTCAGTGCCTAAAACACAGACCGGGAGCAGCGGACGTGTCCCGGCCGGGCTGAGCCCTCCGCCCGGGGCCAGGCCCTTTGCCTGCCCTGCGGCAGGCGGCTGCCGGTGGGGTCCCGCTGCGAAGCGGGCGGGCGGGGGGGGCGCTGTCCCCGGCGGAGCGTTGGGCTCGACTTGCGCAGTCGCCAGAGAAGCCTTGGGATGGTGGCGACGGGATCGGTTTGTTTGAATTCTGCGGTTGAACCGCTACGAGCAATTGGCAGCGTTTCTCTCTCGTTCCTTGTTGGTGTTGTGGGGGCAGCGCTGCGTACAGCGCAGCGCTTCCCTGCAGACTTCCTTCCTCTCGAACTTGCGCACAGGCGAGTTGGTCGCTTTCGGAGCGCCGGGTCTCGGTTCCAGCTCGCCGGCAGCGGGAGCGCGGTCTGAAGTCACAGCCCGTGGAGGAGATCGGTAACCAAGTTCGTGTACTCGGTTACCCAGGAGGCCTGACCCCTTATAAGACTAATAACAAAATGGGTGCAAAATACGCTCAATTTTTATCTTCATTTCCCACTACGTCACTGCTTTGCTTGCTCATATCCCAAGTTGACAGGATACAGAAACCGGTCAAAGATTCCTGCTAAGAAATGCTTTCTTCTACCTCAGCATGAAGTGTTTTCAAGGTTAGTCTACTCCAAGTCTCAAGACAGCAGTACTGAGCCTTGGGCTAATGATGAGATTAGGAAATTAAGTATTCAAAATAGCAACAAAATTACTTAACTTATGTAGATCTGGGAATTTGTTCCCTCCAATCATGCTCAGCACTCTCATTTTAACAAACTGCAAGACGAGGTTTATCATTGCAAAATTCCCATAAACTGAAAGGTTATTTTTAGATCCTGTAAAGAGATTTCCAGATTGTTACATATAAATTATGCTTCTCTGTCTGTACTTGGAAGGGCAAATGTAACAGTGTGGGAAAAATAGTGCTTGTAAGTTTTAAAAATAATATTTGAAAATTAGGATGAAGTCTCCGTTGTCCCACAGTAAAAGTTAAACATAATGAAAAATGGTGAGTCATTACAGAGCTCATTTTTATCTATTTTTAACAGGAAAAATGCACAACTCACATACACTTTTTATTCTAAGCTTGTTTAGACAAAATAGTAGTCTCACCTACATGTTCAACATGCATTCTGTTCTGCTCTCGAATTCACACCAGAGCTGTCATTGACTTTAGAGCAAGTGGGATCAGGCCCTCGGTTGATTATTTTGGGCGAAGGTGTTTGTGTAAATGAGCTTTGTCAAATATAGGAACAAAGTCACAAGTCTCTCTTGTTTATCAATGTAATTTTTTTTCTCTGGGTCAGTGATAGTAGTTTAACAATTTTATACAATCCTGTTTCATTTTTGTGTTTTATTGCAAACAAATATATAATTTTGGACAGAAAAGGCACTTTGAAGTTTGTAAGCATAAGAACCAACTTATTTTGAATATTGCTAATGTTTTCTAGTTTCCCCATACTTTGGCCTAAAACCAATGTTTTAATATTTTGTTGCAACATTCACATTACATTATTTTTCATTGAGAAATGGTACATGAGGCAAATACTCTTCATCAGATCTTGTGTTTTTCCATTATACAGTTCTCTTCATCCCAAGCAAGATGATTTGCTTAACTTGCATATAATCATTTTTCATTAACTGCAGGAATTAGACATAATTTTTTCAAATGCTTCATGAGAAAACAAATGCAGCAACAAGCAAAAATAAAGATATGGAAGCTGTCCAATGAAAAAGTGTTTGAAAGAAGATGCTGTGCTCTATCCAAATAGCAGCAGAATTTGCTCCCTTGATAATCCCTTATCTTCCTGCCTTCAACACCTCATTTTACTCCCCATCCTCAGAACTCCAGCTTGTTTCTTAGCCACATTTAAAAAGTTAGGGGAGGGGAGGCAGGGGAACTTTATTTAAAAAATTTAAACCCTTCAATTAAAAAAAAAGTTATTTTTAAACTTCCATAACAAATAAGTTTCTAAGAATATATATTCTTTACAAGCTCTAGATGCCTCAGATTTATCTGTTTGTTGGTTTGGTTTTTTTGGTTTTTTTTTTTTTTTCCTGGTTCCTTCCTTAAAATCTGCTGTAGTAAATTGTCATCCACCGTCAGTATGCAGAAACCAGTCTGGAGAAGAGGAGGCTGCATGGAGACCTTGTAGCAGCCTTCCAGTACCTGAAGGGGGCTTACAAGGATGCTGGAGAGAGACAGTTCATTAGGGACTGTAGAGATAGGACAAGGGATAATGGGTTCAAACTTAAACACGGGAAGTTTAGGTTAGATAAAAGAAAGAAGTTCTTTACTGTTAGAGTGGTGAGGCACTAGAATAAGTTGCCCAGGGAAGCTGTGAATGCTCCATCCCTGGCAGTGTTCAAGGCCAGGTTGGACAGAGCCTTGGGTGATATGGTTTAGTGTGAGGTGTCCCTGTCCATGGCAGGGGGGTTGGAAGTAGATGATCTTAAGGTCCTTTCCAACCCTAACTATTCTATGATTCTCATTTCATACTGCAGAACTAATTGTTCTAGCCCTATTACACCTGTATCAAGCCAAAACTAGGTAACTGTTCTTTTAAATGAGATTTACTTCTTAAATACATAAGTCTGTTGTATTTTAAGGAAAGGAAGCTCACAGAAAATAAACTAGTCTTGCACAAAATGTGAAAGAATGAGCACAAAAAACCACTTATTTTCTAAATATTTTTTTTGTTTTAGTACTATTCCTTTCACCTTCAGCTTACATGGAAGTGAGAAAGAGGAAGAAATTTAAAGTGTGAAATTTGAGAAACAACTGACCTTTTCATAGTCATCATCTACAGCCTCCTCTTTTGCCTCCAATGGGGTCAACATACCATTTTCCCAATTTGTTTCACTCAGCCATTCAAATCCACTGATTTGGAAACTTCGGATACCCTCTTTTTTTTCTTCTCATTCTCACACAATTTGCCTGATGTTTGAGCAGAAAGATTAGCCCTCCTATTGTAAATCGACACCAATAAACTAAACTGATAATATTTACCTGTCTAGTTAAATATGTGTCATGAATAGCTCTTTTGTAAAGAAGACCAGATATAGAGTAACTTAATGGAGGAAAAGAAAATCAGTAGTTTATAAGTTGCTCTCTTCTTAACAACTGTTAAAAACCTAGGTAAGGCAAATCAAGAAGTTCTGCCAATTTAGGACATCAGGTTTTCCTTCTGCATCTAGAATGGATTATTAATCAATTAAAACAGGAGAGATCTTGAAGAAAAAAATCTGAGAAAATCTAAAGTAGGATTTTCAGTGCCATTAAGGCAATTCACTAATAAAGATGTTAATTAGCTATGCCACCCTTTCCCAGAGTCCTTGTCCTAGCTCTTTGCAGCTCTGTAAGAAATGCAGTTTTAACTTTACCTTTATAGTCCTCTATAATTTAGCCTTCTTATCTGCAGCTGATCTAATATAGCTACCATCATGCCTGGCCTTTATGGCCCACTAGCTTCTGCCGCAGATGTCCCTGTCCTCTCTCCTCAGACTGCTAGTTAAACATGAGGGAAATCCCTGATCCCAATTTATGTATGGACTCCTACAAAGCATGTTTAAAGGTTCATTATGAGCGTACGGTTCTGCTTGCTGACCATGCCTAGGAACAAGCAATGAATTCTGTGTGCACCTCTTTTTCTCTCTTTCTTTCCCTGGTGCTTTTAATACTGTTTTCTTTGCTGTACCACATCCTACTTCAGATTCCCCTCCTAAAAATAAACGAAACAGCTAACAAACCTACACCAACCAATTTGCTGACATTTATTGCACTCTTCTCCATTTGTCATCTGCTTGCATCTTTGAGACTAAGCACAGCAAGGAAGGGCTTTCTCTCATCTGTAATCTTGCAGAGGGAGGGAGATAGAGCTTGCACTGCCGCCATTCCGAACTAATTTCTAAGTTATGGTCACTCGTCAACCCAGTCTCATTAAACACATTTTGTTGTGAGGGCAAGATCATGTAATTTGTTTTTCTTACTGTATGAAAGGATACATGAATTAGTGGGCCTAATCCTTGCCCCAGAAACATTTAACCCTTTAATTGTGTGTGGAAAACACAAATTATTATTATTGAGTTGTAAAGCTGATGATCAAAAATATAGGTTTTCTCCTCCATTCCTGATTTCATGGTTGAGGATATGAAACTACTCTTCCAAAAATCCGCAGCTTTTACAAAGCACACATGTTAAACTTAACAACATAGGATGTGTATGGACATCTGAATAGGTTGTGTCTTGTAAATCATGGACAACACAAGATGCAGAAGCTTCTGGAAAATAATACAGCATGATACATGAAATCATGACAGCATAGGCAATATGTGTGAATGTGTGTCCTAACTGCTCATTCTGCACCCTGGGAGCAAACCTACAGCTCTCATCCATCCGTCCTGTTGTCTTACAGACTTCCTAGCCCTCCTCCTGCATGTGTGTTTTCTTGGGTTACAGACGCCAGACATGATGCTGGGAAGTGCTGAGCTCTGAGCTTCCATTAAAGTCACCAGGTATTGATAGAGCCCAGTAACACTAAGAAAGAAGTACCCCTAGAGTTCATATTACATTTTAAAAGAAAAATAAATCTTGGATTGAAATGAATAAGGGTAAATAGTCAGAAATAAATAAGATCTATAAATTGCTGCAGTCTCAGTGAAAGCCCAAGGGCAAGTATGTTTTTCTTAAATCAACTTATCTAAATTTCTACGTGGCAATAGACACTGCGGCTCAATTTTCTCTGACAGTTTGTTAAAATCTGAGTATAAAAATTCATACTCCTTGGGCGTAAGCAAAGCTGATCAATATTTTTTTCTAGAGTGCTTATAATAGAAGGATTTATAACTCAGACTTATTGGTAGAAATATTGTAATTTTACTTCATGGTTTTATAGTCAAATCCTAGTCCATTCTGGAGGGACTGTATGTGTTGCTACAATATAAATACAGGCTAAAAATATTTCTTGAGCAAAAAAGAGACTGTATGACACAATCTATACATTTAGCACAGTTTGTTATGAGAGTTGTTCTCCAACTGTTCCCTGACGCAGGAATTCATCTCAAACTCCCATCCACACATACGTACACATAGACACAGCTAGCCATTTTCAAGTGGCTTTTTTTTTCCCTCTACTCTAAGCTCTGACTTCAAGAGGTTGAACAAAGGCCCTCTCTTAACCCTATGTCACTCCTGTTATCAGAGTGAGCTCAGCAGCACTGAAATGAATCGGGTTTTAAGTGTATGGGGTTGAAACCTGAGTGTCAGGAAGGGCGTTTGAAAAAGGAGATCTGCTCTGCTTAACCGTGGCCTAGAAAGCACTGCCATACCTGTGGTGTGTGGCAGCGTGGAGTTCTAGAGGAGAGATTCATCAATGATTCGAGGGGGAGGAGAGAAACTCAATATTAATCTGATGCCTTTCTTCACAGGACTGACATCCTTTCATAAACCTGACACTCCGTATCAAAAAAGAAGCCCTTAGGTTCTCACGTTTGGATAATCAATTACAAGTGTTGCTACTTTTTGTATATAGCATTTTTGCTGTGGGAGGGATGTCTAGTTAATACACTCCCTTCAGGTATTTCTACTAGGATGCTCATAAAACTGTTCCTGACATGCCAAGATTGCAGGGAGTGTAGGGTAAGCTACTCATAGGATAAGTACTTCTGGTGTGTAACAGCAAATACATGTCATTGTAGAAAGCAATTGCAAATGCTTTGAACAATATAAACCACTCTGTGGAATAAATTACATTCCAGAAAGATTGTGATTCTTTGAAAAAGCTAAGAAGCGTAAGAGTAAAAATGTAACATGAGAAAAAAATATTTTTGTAGAAGAGGAAATTGTTTCCATTTGAATTTTCAGAAGTGATCCTGAACACATTCAGTATTTGGTCATTAATTGCAGAAGGCCTACATCTGCTAAACTTCAGTCGGACTAGGCTTTGATCAGCCTGAGGTAGGTGTCTCTCTCCATGGCAGGGAGTTGGAAGTAGGTGATTTTTAAGGTCTCTTCCAACCCGAACCATGCTGTGATTTTAAAATTCCTTAAGCACGTCTTTCTAAAGGAGATGAGAACACCTAGATGTGCAACCAACGCACATCTATTGCTCTCGTGAGATTAGCCCTTCGTCAGCTGTAGTCTCCCCTTTTGCTAGCTTCCATTGCATCCACAGGACAACGAGACTTGCTGGAATAAAAGAAAACGCATAGCTGTAGCAGGCGAAGCACGCACAGCATTACTACTCATGGCCCGGAGGTCGTTCCTAGGGGATTCACCTCCAGGATCCCGCACAAGAAGTGCCCCCGTGTGGTTCCCCGGGTGGGGAAAGATGCTCTTGTGCGAGCCGTGGGGTGAGGGCACTGCAGGGCGCGGCAGGCCAGGGCACGGCAGCCCAGCCCATCCTGCACTCTGCCTGCCCCCTGCCTGCCCCTTGCCCGCTGCCCTCCGAGCGGGACTCTGCCGCGGCTGGGAGCGCCCGGGCCCGGCGAGACTCTGCAGTGGCGGAGCGGGCCCGGCAGGAGGCGGCCTGCGCTAGCGGTCGCCGTTGGGCGGGGCGTTGGCCGCTCCGCGTTAGCGGCGGTCTCGGCCGCGGGAGAGTGTCGCTAGGAGCGGCACACGGCGGCGGCCACGCTGCGGGACAGGGCCTTGAGGAGGGCGAGCTCTGTGCGCACCGCAGTGCGGGGCTGGGTGACAGCAAGGCACGGCAGGGGTGAGCTGGTGGTGAAGGGAGCTATTTCTGCCTTGGAACCTCGCCTTTCATCCTGGGAGCTCCCGGACAGAGACGCCGTGAACCAGCCTGCATCCTGCAGGATTCGTTGAGTGCGGGGCAAATGCGGCTTGGTTACATGTAACAGAACTAAATGTATCTAATAACTTACACTGGCAACTGGAAAACATCTTCCTCCCCTTAAGATTCTGTTGCGCCAGCTCCGTAACACCTTTGTTCTGGTGTTGTGTTGTCCCAGTGGAAAGAGAAAAGCAGAACTGGCCAGGGAAGGGCCAGCACGGGTATGAGGGGAATCAGAAGATATTACTTGTTGGCAAATTATTTCCCCTGAGTGAACTGTGGTGGGAGTGTGTGTTGATGACGTGGCTTACTGGCAAATTCTGCTGCCTATGAAAAATTGACTTTGTGCAGTAGAGTACATCACGTTGTAAGTGTTGTCGCTCGTTACATCAACACAGAGCATGACACCAATTTGAAATGTCTGCAGGATGTTTTCTAAACACGTGAACATACAGCTATGTTTTCTTCAAGTAATCAATTATGAAGGCAGGTGCGATTTATACAGGCAGAGAAGAAGCTAAGTAATATAGGAACTGAAAATACAAGCTTGTCATCAGACATGGAGCCCTTTATTCTAGAGGAGGAAATACTTACTCAGAGACAAAATTGTCAAACAACTTTGTTTTACTTCCAGAACATCAACTTTAACAAAGTTTAATCTCGAGCAACCAGAAGAAGAGGAGTTAAGGCCTGCACACCAGGGCAGAATTAAGATACCTCAAACTCCAAGCCTGCTTTTTGGGCTGGCAATAGCTGTTGGGAAACGTACTGTGTCACCTGTTCTTTTAATAAGTGGAAGGAGGAAGTTGCTGGGTTGCATACAGAAATACAGTCCTGCTGGAAGCCAGCTGATGGAAAGCCACCTTTGGGTGGGGAAGCGTGAGTTTGCCTGGCCATGTGGAAGAGAGGACCAGGAGTCTTGTTTCAGAGTTGCATATCATAGGTCATGTGCTTAGTGCAGCAAAGGATTTTTGTCTTTTTTTTTTTTACCATGGAAATTGCCAGCTGGAATGCTGGAGGTGAGCGTGATGTGTACTTGAAAAGAGGTAAATGAGATATTTAATGGTACCCACCATAGTGTCAGCAGTTGTGCTGCTTTTGTAGACTGTGTTAGGAATTTCTCTCATGTAGGCTTCCCAAACAGACAGAAATCCTGAACTAGTATAGGAAATTGCTGAAGAAAGGAAGGCTACAGCTGGGAGAACCTGACTGTATGAAGCACATTTGAATTACCATAAAGTGTAGTGAGTATATGAACCTGTGGAGTTTACAGTCAGCATTCATTAAAAGGGCAATTATTGCCAGGTGACATTAAAATACCCCTTCCTTTTCCTTTGTGAATGATTGTAAGCCTGTTTGCACTTTACTAGGGTGCTATAAAACTAAGGATGCTAAATGGCCAGAGCTGAATGATAGTTCTTCCAACTCTAGAAAGTGGTCTACAGCCAGCATTTCTTATTTGTCTGGCATTCACAATTACTCTGAAATTAGTATAATTTGTTTGGCTTATTATAGAAAAATAAAGCATGAAATTCTATTCTCAAAAAGAGATGGCAAATCACTGGAGACAAAAAAGCTTTCTCTTCTTATGATGTGGTTGGGCGGAGGCTATAGTAATAAGGTACATGAAGACAATGCCATTGCCTGCGGGGGAGATACTTAACATGGGTAACTTACCATATGCAATAGCACTAGCCTATTGGATAAACTTCTGGGGATTAAGTCGTATTTGTTTTCTTTGCAACTGCATGGACTGCCCCACTAATTTGGTTTTTTATTCACCTTGAGCACTCCTGAGCAGGAAGTGACAGAAAGGTGTCATCACGTTCATGTTGTCATTGGCTTCTCCTCCGATACTGTCAACAAGCCAAAACATCTGAGCCAATTAAAGGTTTAGGCTGAGATACCCTAATTCTTTTGTTATAGAGACATGTAATAACCTTAACTTGGGTTAACAGTGCATTAACTGGGTTGGGCCCTGCAACTTTATGGGAGAACATCAACTTTGTGCTGGAGCAGAGGTGAAGAAACCATTGCACTTACAGAGAGCTGACCTTTAAAAGAAAAGTGGTTAAACTCCTGCTCTGTGTAAAGCTGCTTACATTTACCCCATACTCCTTCCACTGAACCTGCTTTGGACATTTAAGCATTCAAGGGTTTATATTTAGACCACTTAAGAGGAAAAAAAGAAAAAAAAAAAAAAAAAGAAGCCTGCAAATTTTTTCTAGCAGTAAAGAGGCAGGGTTTGGGGCTTGGGGGTTTTTGGTTAGTGGTTTTCAACCCATATCATTTCATGTGACTGTGCTACCAAGACATCTTAAATATCTAAACTAGGCGTTTAGATATTTACCACGTAAATATCACGTTTAGATATTCACCACATAAGAGGTGACAGTATTGCCAGTGTTTGCAGGCAAAAGTTATTGCTGGAAAATATTCACATTTCACATTTGCAAGGCTGCATTTTTGCCCCTTTTCACTTCCAGGTGCGATAGGCATTGGTAAGGGTAAGAGAGTAGGGAGGGAGCTAAAGAGATTCATAATGAAACAGAATTGAACAAAGTTGTCTTCAGAGCATGGAGCTGACCCAAGTGGGATGTTGTCAGTGGAAGCAATAATGATTTGGGATAGCAAACACTGAAGATGGACAGTGGGTCAGGCTTGAAAAAAGCATAGTGGGAACAAGAGCAACACTTTAATTTTGGGTTGGGTGTGTGAAGACACATCACCATGTAACTCTTCTCTCTGTGAATCAGAGAGGCTAAAAGGGTCAGAAAGCTTGCCTTACTTTTTAGGGTTAGCAAGTCCTTTGCCTGGCTTTGTTACTAAGGGATTTCCTGCTTCTTAGCCACAATGGTGCTGGACCTGAGAAATGCACCACAGACTCCCAGGAGTGAAGTGTGACTCAGCCGAGGGCTGGATGGTACTGAAACAGCTCACACAGGATTTGTCAGAGGGCCAAGGAAATGTGTGTCAGGCGTTGGTCGTTTTTGCACCGTCCCAGTTCTTCCACCCCTGGGAGGAGCTGACATGACCGGTCTTCGCCCTAAGTCATGTTCTGCTCAGGGCTTTGGCATTAGATTTATGGCATTTGGACTACCCTTGTTTTCCAAAAGCCTTGTCTGGAAGTTCCCGGGGACCAGCCTGCACTGCCGGTGATGCCCGGCTCTCTGAGTCTCCTCCAGGAGAGAAGGCTGTGGTGGCTATGTTGAGCTCCAGTGGGCACCACGGTGTTGGCAGCAGCATGATGGGTATCCTGCTGCCCTGCAAACCACCCCCTGCCCAGCAGTCCTTGTTCGGCTGCCTTCGGAGCCCCCACGGCACGGAGAATCTCGGTTGAGCGCCCTCTGCCCCCACAGCCAGTCCTGAGGTAGTCCCGATGCTCGCACACCCGAGCGCAGCCGCGCACCTGCCCCCGCGGCCGCCCCGTCGTCGCGGAGCAGTCCCGGTGCCCACCGGAGGCGAGAGGCAGCCGGCGGGGCGGAGGCAGACGGCGGGCGGAGCCGCTTCTCCGCTGGTCGCGGAGCTATAAGAGCCGCACGGAGCGGACCGGAGCGCAGCGGGAACCATGGGGAACCGTGTCACCCGCGAGGACTTCGAGTGGGTCTACACGGAGCAGCCCCACACGCAGCGCAGGAAGGAGATCTTGGGTACGTTGAGGGGCTCGGAAGCGGCCGCCGTCGCGGCTGGCGGCCGGCTGGATTGCAGCCCTGGAAGGGCAGGCGCGGGCGGAGCGGGGGGTCCAGCACGGGTTCTTCCAGGCCCGTGCTGAGGGGCGCTCGGAGCACTGGCTAGGCTGTGGAGAGGGGGGCTGCAGCTCGGTGGGCCCAGAGGGGTGCTTGCCCCGGGGATGCTGCTCTCCCAAGGTCCCCCGGCGCCGCCTCGCCTTACGGAGGCAGCGGAGCGGCGCAGCGAGGGCACCGGCGGCTGGACGGCGTCCTTCTGTACCCGGCTGGCTCACTGCGGGGTGACACTGCGGGGCTGCTCACCGCACCTGCTGCCGGAGCTGCGATCACCCTCCCCGCGCCTCCCCATGGCTGCCGGCCCAGCTCCCCGGTCTGAGCGAGGAGCGGCTGGGGCACCCCACAGGCAGAGTTACCCGATGTCTTGGTAGTGCAATAAAACAAACGAGGACGTGGTGAATGTTTGCTGGAGAAAGTCCTCGCTACTCGTCAGAGGTGAGGTACTCTCGTATTTCCACCTTGCACACACAGGGATTAACTGTGCACATGAATATGTTGGGTTGGGAGGTTTTCACTATTGGGTTGAGGGTTTAGGCTTTTCTGAAGATCATTTCTGAGAACTAATAATTCAGAATTGTTGCAGAGCATTATTGCATATCTCCTGAAAATACATTTTTGACATTTTATTAATAAGATTTATTTTTCTTCTGTTTTTATTTGGGTTGTTTGCTTGGGTTTTGTCTTTCCTCTGAGTGGGATAAACTTTTAAAAGATCTTTTATACAGGAAGGCACCAGAGCTTGTGACTGAAGTGCTGCACAGGATCCATGATAATTAGGGGTAGATTTTTAACTCCCCTACAATCTAATAGATTAACCCAGGATTCATTCAAATTACAAAAACATTTCCACCATGGTAGTGGACTCTCCTGTTCCAGGTTTGAGTTACACTAAGGAAAATTATAGTTATTTTACTATGCAATCATGATAGAGAGTCAAATGATGTAATTATATAAGTTGATGCTTCTTGACATCATGCTACTCATCATTCCAATCAAGGGAGCTATGTTTCAGTGAGCTATGGGTAGGGATGTGTATGGTGGATCTTTCTCCTTGCTAATCTTTTGCTTTCCTGATCTTGTTACAGAGTGGGGACTGCAAACCATGGTGAAGTTGTATTGTAAAGAAGGGCTGGAGTGGTTGGATTCCTTTACCCTTACTGCAGCAAATTCTTTTTAAGATCTTTCAACTGCATACTTACAGAGGTTTTGCCCTCACTCTCTTTGGGTTTAGAACGAACAATCAGAATCAAGGTCCATCTCCTTCCTCACAGCCTCCATCCCAGCTGTGAGAGCAGAAGGAAAGGCATAAAAACATATAACATGGAAAGAGACATGGAAGATGTGTGCAGGACAATCTTTATCTGCCTCTGACGAGGCAGAATGGATCATAAAACTAGTGTCATAAATACCAAATTGTTACTGAAAGTTATTGAAATGATCATAATATCCCATATAATATTGGTATAATGATCATCACTGCATTATCCAAAGCCTGAGGGTCACCAAACCCATGGAATTTAGAGTATGAATTTGCCAAAGTGTTTAGTGTCTGTTGAGCTGGAGTGCACTGTAAGAATCCTACATACATATGAACAAATATCTACAATTGTCCATGTGTTGTGTACGTTTCTGTATATAGCAATGCCCTGGGGACAGCATTCCATGCTGGTAAAGGAAGTATTTCCCTCCCAATAGGTTAATGATTTAGTTGCTAGGCACTGAAACTTGTTTTCTATTTAGGCTGAAGCTTTTTGAAATGTTGTTCTCTCTCAGGCATGGCTACTTGATTTAAATGCAAATTGAATTTATCCATTAGGAAAGAAATATGGGCAAACACATAAGGCAGTTTCTTTCTACATAAGTGGTCTTTCCTTGAGCAAAGTTAAACGTTGCTATAGAGCAACTGAGAGATAATAATTGCCCATCATGAAGTTGTATGTCCTGGCTTGAGAGTTAGTAGCCCAGGTGTCTATAAGAGTTTTGTAGTTGGTGACAATATGTCTGAATGATAACTCTGTGAATCCAGTCCTCTTACCATGGCCAGGAACACTTTTACTAGCTCAGGTTGCTCAAAGCGCTGTCTAACCTGGCTTTGAACACTTCCAGGAATGGGACATACACAGCTTCTCTGGAAAACCTATTCCAGTTGGGCAGCAGAGCTGTGAACTGTGTATGTCAACTGGGCTGGCTGCCAGATAGCTTATGACAGGACATGGTGCACTAGATGAACCTATTAGGGATGTGATTCCTAATGGCAATAATTATATTAGCAAACAGATCAACTTTTTGTGCAAGAGAAAGGTGACACTTTCTCTCTTATCTCTTTGTAGTATCTTCCTCTTAGACTCTAGGTATTAAAATGTAGCTTGTGCTTGGTACTGTTTGGGTGCCAGCTGCTTCTAAGTTACAGTGGAGATCTCTTGCCAAGGTGGCACTTCTCCCCTGATCACATTATTCATGTTCCTGAACATGTTATTCACGCTTTTCAGTTTATGAAATGGAATTGTTTTGTTGCTGTTCTCTCACCCTCTTGTTTGTGAAAAGCCTATTACTGTCTTGTGTCAGGGCTAAGATTTGTGCAACGTTGCAGTTAGCTGTGTTAGGGAAAAACCTGGTAAAAACTAACCTGATGGAAGAAAGTTTTTTCATCAGGATCTGCTTAGCCTTGCTGTATAGTTATACAAATGCTATTAGAGGGAGGTATATCAAAGGGTATAACATACAGAGGATAAATATTTCTAGTGTAGAAATAAGTAGTAGTAGAAGTAGAATTTCTACTTTAGTGGCAGTAAGGGTCCATTGGATTGAAACACTTAGAGAACTATGGACTTGCAACAGGAAGTGTTGTTGGCTTTTTGGTCTTGAGAGAAGATAAAAAAATCATTGCTCAGATGCTGGTAGTACAATAAGTACACAATGAACGGTCATTTCACCTGCAATCAGTTTTCCAAATACAAGCAATGGAAAGAATTAGATCTCATTTATGCTGTGGGTTTGATCTAGCTTCTTAAAATTACTGTAGGTTGGTCAGAAAGTGTCTTGCCTCGCGGGATCCTTAGGGGAGCACTGTTTGCTGCTGAAGATGAGGGCTGAATCAGTGTTGTGCAAAGAGCATCCAAAGATGATCTAACATCCAAGAATAATTATTAATCATATAATTGGGTTTTTGCCAAGTTATTTTAGAGTGGAGATGGTGCAAATGTTTTATATGAGCTTTAGCCTCTAGAAAGGCTGAGATGTTAGTCTACGAGGGGAGGAGGTAGAACAACTGAAAAAGCCCAAATAAATTTTATTTTAGTATTTAGCTGATTTGAATATAATAGCTTCCAGCTCTGTTCGCTTATCTAGTAATTAGTCTGCTGTTTCTACCAGCTGACTTTTCTGTTGCATATTTAAACTTTACATTTATGTAAATTCTGATAAACTGAAGATACAAAAATGGGCAAGATGTCTATCTCCTTGGCTGAAATCAAAGCTCTGAATTACAGATGCTTCTGGTGAAGAAACTGTGAATTTGTTTCCCCTTTATGTTGCAGTATGTGGGCACAGTGCTGCCGTTGATGTGCATGTTTTCTGATGAGCACATTCAGAATAGCTGCTCTCTCATTGCTTGTGCCAATTTCCTGTGGAGATCACCTCTGAAATAAATCACATGAGCAGAAAGTCACTGTTTTAGGCACTTGTGGTCTTCTGCTGAAAACGTATCAAACACAGTTGAGGGCTTCAGCTTACACCATGCTGCAGGTTTTTGTTTCATAGGGAGCTGGAAGCCCTCTTTCTAGCATTCCTACATCCCTTTGCTCTGAACCAGCTAATAAACAAGTGTAAACAAACAGGTCATAGCTGCAGTCATTGTGATGTGCTGACACCATCCATCTCTGTTGTTACCAGCCATGTGGCACTGTTACAGTGCATTGCCTCTGGTGGCCACTTCTGTGTGACCCAGCCCCCTTGGACCAGCTAGCACAAAGTGATTTAGGAGCTTGCAGGTGGCAAATACAAAATTAAGACCCTCATCCTTTCACAGTTGATACTTAAAACTTTAGTATGGTTAGTTGGGCCAAAAAGGTTTCTTAATAGCTTGCATAATGGAGCAGGCAGGAAATTGTGCAAAGCTGGAATCTTTTATCATGCACATTGTCCTTTGTGTGTGTCCTACCTGTGTCCTGGCTTATGTATGGTTTGAATTAATCATAGAATAGTTTGGGTTGAAAGGGATCTTTAAAGCTAATCTAATCCAACCCTCCGTGCAGTAAGCAGGGACATTTTCAACTAGATCTGAGCTAAGAGCCCCGTCAAACCTGATCTTGGATGTTTCCAGAGATGGGGCATCAACCACCTCTCTGGGCAACTTGTCCCAGTATATTTCATCACCCTCGTAAAAAACTCTCTTCCTTATATCTAGTCTAAATCTACCCTCTTTTAGTTTTAAACCATTAACCCTTGTCCTATTGATACAGGACCTACGAAAAATTTGTCCCCACCTTTCTTATAAGCTCCTTTTAAGTATATTGAAAGGCTGCAGTAAGGTCGCTCTGGAGCTTTCTTTTCCCCAGGCTGAACGCCAACTCAGCTTATCTCCATAGAATAGGTGCTCCAGCGCTCTGATCATTTTTGTGGCCCTTCTCTGGACCCACTCCAACAGGTCCATATCTTTCCTGTGCTGAGGACTCAGGTGTGCTGTGCTGTTAATGAACATGTTTATGAGTTGAGCAGTTAAAACAGAAAACACTGTCATGTCAGCAAACTGACTTCTTTTGTTTTGTTTATTTTGGTACTAATACCAGCTCCAGCATAGGGCATGACACAGTAAAGCTAATACCTTGTGCCTGGTGTCTCTTATTTTTCTGGCAGGGACTTAGAGTTGACAGAACATGGTCCAGGGTAGCAGCATCACAAGAGTCCCCACACCCCTTTCTTTTTAACAGGCCTTCTAAAATTCTTATGCTGAGTACTATCTCCACTTGGACTATACCTGTATACTGCACTTGTGGTCAAAACAAAGGAAGATGAGGAAAGTAAACTTCTTCCCTTGTTACTGCCTAGCTTCTCATGGATGTGGGCAGGGCTGTGGCTCCTTTAAACCTCCATTACCCCTGTGTTTGTGGACAACAACTGCTCTTGCCCACATCCAAATCCAATGTATGTCAACATGTGAGAGCTAAATATGTGGTGTCACATCAACGAGAAATTGTGTCTGGCGCCATTGCTGAGGTCTAACTGGGTCTCTCCTGAGTCATTCTCGGAACATGTCAATAGGAATAGAGGGTGAGTGAGGGTTCAGAACAAGATATTTGCTGTCTCCTGAGGAACACCAGGACCTAGCAGCTGATGGCTTCTCGAGGAAGCATTACTCCAGTCCTAGCTGAGGATCAGTGTAGGGCTATGGTGAGCACTCCTGGATCTCCAGAGAGGACCATTAAGGTAAAAAATATGTAGTGAAAGTAATCTGTCAGCAGTGTTTCAGAGGGATGCATGCCTCTAGAAAGGTAACTGATGCTTACACACAACAGTGGAGTGATCTCTGTGAAATGCTAATTCAGTAAATGAGTTGTTTCAGAATCATGTGCAATTCTGAAAATATACTCGCAGCATTTGTTGTTTCTTGACTGCTGTTCTTTCGTCCACACTGTTGTGCAAACGCTAAATGCTGTCTTTCATTGCCATGGTACAGATTGCAGTTGCTCTAAGGTTATGGTATAGAGACCATAGAGCTGGCTGTGCAGAGTTAGTAAGTACACCTACCCACTATACTGAAGTGCTTGCACTGCTTTTGCAGTGTGCTGACCTTGGAGACAGAAAAGTCATACTTCTGCACTGCTGTACATCTACACCAGTATCCCCATCCTGTCAGTGACATGACGGCTCAATCTGGACAACTAGAGGCAGCACATGTGGATAAGCTATCTGCCACATGATGCTAACAGACTTTCTCAATAAGCTGCAGGCTGGAAAATGTGCTGTGGAGTCAACAGAGTAGCTGGAGCTGTTCTGGTTCTGTTTCCCCCTACCTCCTATTCCTGTGCCTCTTCATGCCATAATTGCACATAATGAAGAGCTCACTATAGATTACATTTTATACCCATCAACATGTGTTATCCCTGACCAAGTGCTTGTTGGGAAGCAATGGACTCCAGCCATATAGTTGATCATTTTTGTAATGGGAAAGTGCTGAGGAAGACCAAAATGGAAGCAATTCACGAAAGAGCAGCATGATGAAAATTTCTGCTCACATGCAGTGTGAAAGTTTAGCAGTTTCAAGAGTAGGTGTCTGTTTACTTCTCTAAGTGCGATATGTAGGAAACAAGGGTGGTCTTTAATGTGTAGCTGCCACAGGTCTGATAGTCCTTTATGGCTCCTGGTTCAGCACTGCACAGTAGCCCTGTCTCTTCTCTGTTACATTTGGGATGCGCAGATGGCTGATGTCTGGTTTGAGCAGCATCTAGAGACACTTGTCTCAGCAGCCTTACAGGGTTATCCAGGTTCTTCAACTGCAAGTGCTCTATCTTGCCTTACTAGCATTGCTTCAGCTAACTGCAAGGCATGAACATGAGATAAAAATGAGATATATATTGATGTTGTCACATTCTTGTGTCAGTATGTTATATATAAACCACAGTCATCAGCATCACTTAATCTGACATTAAATGTATCTTGCTGAAGAGTATGTGGCCTCAAGTTTTGAAAGGGTCAGCATTCAACATTTTGCACGTGAAGTGTTCCTGAACCAAAAGGTCTACCTACTAGCAGGCTACTCTACCAGTGGGGCTTTTAGCCTCCTGTGAGCCAGCAGACCTAGTTCTCCTAGCTCCCTGAGGTTCCCCCATGCCATGGAAACAGGAAGGGTTTCTCAATATTAATGATAAACATACACAGTCTTGTGGTTTAACCAGTATGCAAAAATTTACTGTTGGAGAGGACTTAATAATGTGTTGGATTTAATATTAAACCCTGTCAAGTTACTTAATAGCTGCCACCTGTGATAAATGCAGCCTACCTGCACTGCCGCTTGCAGACACTGCTGCTGCCGATTGGCAGTTACTGCTCTGAAACCTCTTAAATCTAATCTGCAGTCCTTGTTAGCTGCCACAGAGAGAAATAGGTTGAAAACTTTCATTTTCCTTAAACTACAATATAAAGCATCTCTTAGTCATTTCCTTATCCCATTTTTTGTTTGGTTAGAGTGGCCTCAGTTTGACCAGGCTGAGGAACAGATTTGGTTGGTTTACCTTTCTTCATCCCTCCTGGTGACTGCAGTAACTTATCTCCACCAACCGCATGACTGAAAATTTGAGGTGGTTTGATTTATTAAAGGGTTTTCCTGGTTTTGGACAGATGCCCCAAAGCAGGAGATTAAGCTACATAAAATTCTATTTCTGTAATAGATTTTCTGGCCAGGTCATTATATCAAGTTATTCTCTGGAGTGGATATACCAACACTTCGTGTAAAATTTTGGTACCTGTGTAGGTACCAGAGAACAACTTTTAGTATGTTAGCATTCCTAGTGTGAAAACCATAGTTTCAAAAACTGCAAAAACAAGGACAAAACCAAACCAACAAAATAAAAACCATGGGTTTTCCAGAGATTTTTATTAAAAAGCTTTCCCAGCACTTAGGAAAATATCTCTCTTGCTTGAATACTCCTCATGGTAATTTTTGCCCCTTGTCCTCACAAGAGGAAAAATTAAGAATATCTCTTTTTTCATCATCTTCCACAGCATTTGTGTCATCTTTATTGCATCTAACCTTTGTCAAGCTGGGCTGAAGTGGGCCAGAAGGCTCAGAATTTGTTGGAAGCATGAGCAGAGCATGACCACATCAACCTGCTTCTTTAAGTAGTGTTTCATCTCTCCAATGAAGCACCTGCAGACTTGTCAGGGTTCACCTGCCACTGCCTGCAAGGTCACATGAAGCTATGTGTATTGTCTCCAGTGTTTGTAGTATATACAGCTGTGTAGATGAAAATCATAATAATCCAATTTTATTGCATTGATACCACACTGTTAGTCAGATGATATTCTCTATCTTAAAATTCATAAACATTTTCTAGTTGTAAAATTTGCCCTTCAAATTTACAGGGACACACTGTGTAAGCTCAGGGTTCAGAGTGACTGACTTGTCCTACAGTCTTATCTGTGTAAGATGTACTTACTGAGAAATGCAGATATGAGTTAAAGGAGGGAGGCCAATAGGTGGCTAAAGGCCATAAAGCAGTGGAAAAATTCATGTGTAAGTTAATAGTGGAAGTGAGAAGTATGGGTTTGTAAAGAAGAGACCCGAAGCAATGAACAGCACCTGAAAGATAAACTGCAGTTCTGAGTATTTTCTTTTTCTTAAAAGGCTAAACAGATAGACAATAGAACCACAGATCAGTAGCGTGATCTTGGACCGACACAAGTCAAGCCAAGCCAAGCCATGTCTCCCTGATGCTGTATTGTAGTGTTTGTGAAGCTGAATGGAGCTGTTGCACTCTATGTGACTTTCAGGCCTGGTTTTGGTATGTGACTTGGGAACAAGCTAATGAATGGGAACAGAGAAAAATGTTCTGTCTTACAAATTCCTGATAATTTTACTGACTTGCTTGTGATGTTACCATGTGTAAGGAGTTGTACATGCTGTAAGCACTGGTGAACACTCAAATACTTAGGATTTTTTCTTTTTTTTTAATGCTACATTTGTCATCTAACCACAAAGCGAAACCTGACAAGCCTGTTGCTCAGCCTTACTTCCTCTGCTGTACATCTGAAGCAACAGTGTGAAAAGGGCTACAAAGAGAGCAGTTGTGTTCCATTGTGGAATATAGCATCTGGGCTGGGCAAAATATAAAAGGAAATAAAATCTTACAGAAGGTGTTTCTGTTTCTTAGAGCTTAAACCTGATGGGTTTGGCATATTAATACTCACCATTCTGAAGGCACATATTGACCATCAGGGTAGGGGTTTTTTTATGTGACTCTATATGTTTATATTTAACCGTATCAACCACAATTGGACATGATGCTGGAAGTAGGAATAGTGGCCATACGTTAGTAAAATTTTCACTGTAGTGGCAACTCCTCTTTGGAATAGCCATTTGATAAATCCAGGGCCTCAAACAGGGGGTGATGAAAATAGAGAGCCCAGTGATGATTACGTATACCTGACTGTGATCTAATGAGATATTTCTCTTCATATTTCCCTTTAGCAAAGTATCCAGAAATCAAGACTCTGATGGGACCAGATCCACATTTAAAGTGGATTGTATCTGGAATGGTTTTCCTGCAGTTTCTAGCATGCTACCTGGTAAAAGACTTATCTTGGAAATGGATTTTCTTCTGGGCTTATGCTTTTGGGGGCTGCATCAACCACTCACTGACCCTAGCCATCCATGATATTTCACACAACGTCGCCTTTGGGAATAAGCAGACCAAATGGAACCGATGGTTTGCAGTCTTTGCCAACTTGCCTATTGGCATCCCTTATTCTGCTTCCTTCAAGAAATACCACATTGATCATCATCGGTATCTTGGTGGGGACCGCCTGGATGTGGACATTCCCACAGACTTTGAAGGCTGGTTTTTCTGTACGCCGCTTCGGAAGCTGATTTGGCTTTTCTTCCAGCCTCTGTTCTACAGTCTGAGACCACTGTATGTGAACCCCAAAGCAATTACACAGATGGAAATTTTTAATGCTGTTGCCCAGTTTTCCATAGACCTTATAATTTATTACCTTTGGGGGCTCAAACCTATTATTTATTTAATAGCAGGTTCAATTCTTTGCATGGGTTTACATCCCATTTCTGGTCACTTCATAGCTGAACACTACATGTTCTTAAAAGGGTATGAGACATACTCTTATTATGGACCTCTGAACTGG
Organism: Psittacula echo; assembly: GCF_963264785.1. NCBI lineage: Eukaryota > Metazoa > Chordata > Aves > Psittaciformes > Psittacidae > Psittacula > Psittacula echo. Next base: position 65,233,230 of record NC_137739.1, on the reverse strand, counting down.
CTCACCTTTAACGTAGGCTATCACATGGAGCATCATGACTTCCCCAGCATTCCTGGATGCAGATTGCCAATGGTGAGTACGGCATGAGCATGAGTGAATTGGATTTTTATAAAAGCTGATAAACTGTTTCAAAGAAATCACTCCAAATGATAGCAATGGACCAGTTTTGAAAAGAAAAAATAATTTATTTTTCATTTTTTTCTAATTCTTCCATTTCAAGCAGGAAATTGAGAGAAATGGCTGCCAAACTGCTGTAATATTTAGTTTAGTTTATGGAAACAAGAACGTCTGAGCCTTAGAGGGCTTGAGGAGTTCTTCTTGATAAAACCCTCCAACAACACTCTAGATTTCTCGATTTTCTTCACTTAGCCACTAGCTTTCATCTCTTGGAAAGTTGAAAGGCCCAGCTAAAGGAACGCAGGTGGCAATTACTACTTGAAATTTGTCTAATGATCAATCTGCTAATTATATTGCTTGATTAACATCAAACAAAAGTCTTTCTATATTTGAGATGACATAAGTATTAGGGCATGTTCTAGCCTGACACAAATAGCACTAGAAAATAAAGCCCTGCTCTACATGACTTGTTTTAACTCTGCTGCCCCACCCACAGAAACTGAGGATGCCTGATCTGTCACTGGGAAAGTGCTGTGGTTTTCCTCTTTTGAAAGTCAAGCCACTTTTTGTTTATGTTTTATCAGTTGTGGGAATCAAATTTGCAAAGCCCAGGTGTCTAGGAATGGTTTTCAATCTGCCTCCAGGTATGTAGCTGCTCTTCTGGGTTTTAATACAAGAGTTCCTCAGCAGGTGCTCACAGTGTTAGAGGTATGTGACTTCAAAGTATTACTCCTACATACAAATCCTCTGGCACAGTAGGAAGGAAACATCTTCTGTCGCTGGTCCGATGCGAACTTGGGGGCTACATCCTTATGAGGTGGAAATAGAGCTGAGGAATCTGAAGTTCAGGAACTGTGACCTCTCACTCCTGTGTAACATGTGCAACTTTCATGTCGGTATGTCCAGGCAAACCCTGATTTATGGTTTAATGTTCTTCATCACAGAAACACTGTCTGAGAGGAGATTCAAAACAAGAAGAGATTTTCTTGTGGTGTAGAAGAGTGTGGGGAGCCTCCATATAGCCTGTAGTTCTGTTTTAACACACCTCCTTTACTGCTGGAGGTCTGTCCTGAAGAAGCTGGCCATTCCTGGCATTACCAGAGCAGCTGGTAAAGCAGCCCATGTTCACACGTGAAGTTCTCCTGACAGGCACTCCCATTGCTGATACACCCGATAGCTCAGCTGGGAAGTGCATGAGCTTAGCTTTAGTTTGAAATGTTCAAACTTGTTAGATAGGCTTAGATACTTAAATTACTGAAATGTAAATAGAAGAAAAGGTTAGCTCTATATCTTACACAAGGGAGGTGTGTGACTAATTGAACTTGCTGGGACTGTTGCTCCAGACCTGATTGAGACCTGCAAAGCTTTTCCCCACCCACCCCACAAATAGTTCAGCCTAATTCCTTGAGGCAGTGTCGCAGCTGGAAGTGTCTGCCCTCCTGTCTGAAGAGGAAAGAGTTATTAGTTGAATTTGATGGGCTCATTTCATGTGTTTCTCGCTCTTGGGCAACTGAGACTTGCATCGCTGGTGGAGGAGATACCAGGCTTGTCAATCATTGTTGTCTATCTGAACTATACGAAAAACTGAGTCTTTCAAGAGTGATCAATCACAAGTGAGAATCATAGAATAGTTAGGGTTGGAAAGGACCTTAAGATCATCTAGTTCCAACCCCCCCTGCCATGGGCAGGGACACCTCACACTAAACCATGCCACCCAAGGCTCTGTCCAACCAGGCCTTGAACACCGCCAAGGATGGAGCATTCACAACCTCCCTGGGCAACCCATTCCAGTGCCTCACCACCCTCTCAGAAAAGAATTTCTTCCTTAGATCCAATCTAAACTTCCCCTGTTTAAGTTTGAACCCGTTACCCCTTGTCCTGTCACTACAGTCCCTGATGAAGAGTCCATCCCCAGCATCCTTGTAGGCCCCCTTCAGATACTGGAAGACTGCTATGAGGTCTCCACGCAGCCTTCTCTTCTCCAGGCTGAACAGACCCAACTTTCTCAGCCTGTCTCCATACGGGAGGTGCTCCAGTCCCCTGATCATCCTCATGGCCCTCCTCTGGACTTGTTCCAACAGTTCCATGTCCTTTTTATGTTGAGGACACCAGAACTGCACACAATACTCCAAGTGAGGCCTCACGAGAGCAGAGTAGAGGGGCAGGATCACCTCCTTCGACCTGCTGGTCACGTTCCTTTTGATGCAGCCCAGGATACGGTTGGCTTTCTGGGCTGCAAGTGCACATTGAAGCCAGCTCATGTTCATTTTCTCATCGACCAACACCCCCAAGTCCTTCTCTGCAGGGCTGCTCTGAATCTCTTCTCTGCCCAACCTGTAGCTGTGCCTGGGATTGCTCCGACCCAGGTGTAGGACCTTGCACTGGGCATGGTTAAACTTCATAAGGTTGGCGTCAGCCCACCTCACAAGCGTGTCGAGGTCCCTCTGGATGGCATCCCTTCCCTCCGGCGTATCAACCGAACCACACAGCTTGGTGTCATTGGCAAACTTGCTGAGGGCGCACTCAATCCCACTGTCCATGTCACCGACAAAGATGTTGAACAAGACCGGTCCCAACACCGATCCCTGAGGGACACCACTCGTTACCGGTCTCCAGCCGGATATCGAGCCATTGACCACAACTCTTTGCGTGCGGCCATCCAGCCAGTTCTTTATCCACCGAGTGGTCCACCCATCAAATTGATGTCTCTCCAATTTAGAGACAAGGATGTCGTGTGGGACAGTGTCAAACGCTTTGCACAAGTCCAGGTAGATGACGTCAACTGCTCTGCCCCTGTCCATCAATTTTGTAGCCCCATCATAGAAGGCCACCAAATTGGTCAGGCAGGATTTCCCCTTAGTGAAGCCATGCTGGCTGTCACCAACCACCTCCTTGTTTTTCATGTGCCTTAGCATGTCTTCCAGGAGAATCTGCTCCAAGAGTTTGCCAGGCACAGAGGTGAGACTGACTGGTCTGTAATTCCCCGGATCATCCATTTTCCCCTTCTTGAAAATGGGGGTTATATTTCCCTTTTTCCAGTCATTGGGAACTTCACCTGACTGCCATGATTTTTCAAATATGATGGACCGTGGCTTAGCAAAATGTATTAGGAAGTGAAAATCCTTTGGCAAACAGTTACTGAAGAAAATCCTTTGTCCGCTAAAACAAGTTGTTTATTCTTTGCTACAAAACGAGAAGAAATTAGGAACTGTAGTGATAGGACAAGGGGTAATGGGTTAAAATTTAAACAGAGGAAGTTTAGGTTGGATATAAGGAAGAAATTCTTTACTGTGAGGGGGGTGAGGCACTGGAATGGGTTGCCCAGGGAGGTTGTGACTGCTCCATCCTTGGCAGTGTTCAAGGCCACGTTGGACAGAGCCTTGGGTGGCATGGTTTAGTGTGAGGTGTTCCTGCCCATGGCAGGGGGGTTGGAACTAGATGATCTTAAGGTCCTTTCCAACCCTAACTATTCTATGATTCTGTAAAGAAAAAATCTCTGTCTCTGGTGGAAAGAGATAAGTGAACAGATTATCTCTGGAAAGCTTTAAAGTTTGAACTCCACTGCAGGTAGGGGTAGAATCCTCCCCTTGCTCTCCTCTGCTTAACCTCCCAGCAAATTCCTCACTCAACAGAAGTCTAGTTTTTCGATATCTAGTCTCTTATGCACTTTAAATAGCTGACTTGTGTAATATGGATGACCTTTCAATATACATATTTTAATTTTTAATAATTGGCAAGTAGAAAGTGGAATAAAGATCTTTATTTAGTTCCTGCAAGACTGAGAGCAGGGGAAAAAGAGGATCAGAGAATAACTGGATCTTGGAAACTAACTGGCTCTTCTGCTTGCTTATCAGAAAAGTAAATTCAGTTTTGTCCTTTGTTACAGGTATGTCCTTCAGAATGTTCTGAGTAATGTGTTTGCCACTGGAAAGACCTTTGAAAGAGGAAGAGTTAGGCTGTGCTGTAAACTTATAGATATTAAGGATGAGTGACATAAGGGTGCAGTAAGAACTTGTCCCACTAGTATAATAGAGATTATGCAAGAGACCATGAACTTTAATATTACAATGAAGGACCTGCTCTAAAAAAAACCCCTAGGACTGGATCAGTCTTTTAATGAAGCCTTATAACAATAAAACATTGCACTGCTTATGAAATGAGTAAAAGAGCCATTCTTCATTATCTGGAGGATTGAATACACTTATCAGAGAGTGGATAGGAGGAGGAGAAACTCAGTACTTTGTCCTACAAACTGCAATAAAAACTGCAGCATTACCAGAGGCAAACTAGTTACTCATTAAGCTTGTGGGAAAAGGAAAAGACATGGTATGAAACCAGATTTATTAGACAGACAAGACTGGAAAACATGGTAGATGTGCTGGTTTTGAATTGCAGATTGCATTAACCCTGTGATGGCCAGGAGGGCTAGCTTGAGCGCTCCAGGTCCGGTCAAGGACTATAGAATAAGCTTCTGTAATGTGCTTTCTAGCATTCTAAAAAAACTTTTTTAGTCTTGTCATAAGGATCTCTAGTTTATGTATAGGTCCAGGACAAAGGGTCTATAACAGCTGTGGTGATATACTAGGTCACGTTTAACTTTTGTGCCTACCAGATACAATGGTGTTGGATTGGAGTCCTGTTCCTGTGCTCTACAAGCGCAAAACCAGAAGCAAAGTTTCAGTCTAAAAGATGTGATTTCTTACCTACCACCTTGATCTGTTTTAGGGGAAGCCTAAACATACCAGACGCCAAGTGCCTGATAAGCTTCTTACAGATTTTGCGATCTCTTGTTATCCTTCCATGGACCCTCTCCAAAGCAATATGGAGAGCTTGAAGGGGAAGTCAGGAGCAGGATTTAGGAATACTTTGTCACAGTGCAATCCTCTTTGAGACTATCTATAATCTGGCTGCAAAACTTGCAATACGGAAACTGCAGATTTTATACTGCACCCAGAATGCAACATGGAGGATGACTCTTTCAGCCTTAAACATACTTAATAGATTTAGTTAAATGTTGTATTTAAAAGGTAATCTGCATTTAAACACAATTACTTTCTGCCCTCCCACTCCCAGATTTTATGGTAGGTATGGAGGAGATGATAATTTTGCTTTACATATGGAGATGCTGAAAGAAATTGTAATAGATGAGCTGGTTTTGTTGTGAAACTTCTGCAGATTCATTGTAAAAGAGAAACCATTTTAAAAATTCTTTCCTGCCATGTGATAGCAAAATGGAAACATGCATGTAAAACACTTCCTTTTTTTTCCATAAGAAAGTCCTTATTTTCTCTTTTCCCAATTCCTCTGTCACAAATATTTTACTGTAGTTTACCTTCTCTCCATTGTTGCAGTGCATCCCATAAAACTGCCCTGCCCAGAGCACAGGAACCTTCCCAATGGTAGAAGTGCTGCCTGCCTTCCTGCACAAGGTGTTGATGGGCACAAAGCCAAGCAAAGCAAAGAATCACTTCATGTAGGTGTGAATCACTGTCCCACGGCTGACCTAGGGTGACACACTCCAGTGCAAGTCCCTGATTATCTCTTGTGGTTTCCATACTGACCTTCTCAGCTAGAATGAGCTGTCACCATACACTTCAGGAAGGTGCTAAACAGATACTCCTGGTGAACAAGCAACTCCCCCGACAGCTGATGCTGAAGCAGGCTGCCTGCTTCCAGAATATGATGTGTATGAGCTTCAAAATTCACTGCTGAGTATTCTTATTAATCATCTTACTTATGAAATCACACTTGTATTCTAGGTGCCCGTTTTAAATCCACAATGCAACTGCAGAATATGTGTATGGAATATATTTAAGTGCAATTTTCCAGACCTGCATGTTGTGTCCACCTGAGCATTTCAGCACTATGCCTGGACTATACTGCTGCTCATGTTTGCTGAAAACACAGAAGCTACTGGGTTGAACATAGATGGGCTGTTTATTGGCCTCTTCTTGGAGCCCTTTATTTCCTACTTCATTACTGGGATAATTCTTAGTTAGCTTTTAGTGCCAGAGGGCACAGCCGTTGCCTGAGACATTGTTCCTAGGAGCTGAATTGTTTTCTGTTAATCTCCAGCCATCTGCTTCCATGTGCAAGGGTCAATACAGAAAGATTTTCTGAAGCCCTCATAGTCATCAGTCTAACATGATTAAGAGCTTTGCAGATAACTAGCTGAGAAAATGTGTCTGGTTCACAGCATTGTTTCTGAGAGCAAGAAAAACATAGGGGATCTGGAGAAGAGGGGAATGGTAGACTTGCTAAATGAACTTGGCTAGTATGGATGAGGGCTAAATTACTGTTGCAAGTAAAAATTCAGGCAGAACTTCTAAAATGGAGGTAGCAGGGAAGGTCTCTAAGCAGCAGTGTGCTAGGGAATGACCATGTCAGAGCCGGAGTGAAGCTTTTGGGGCTGGGTGTCTGAGACTCCCTTTGTGTTTGCAGCAGGCCTTATTAGTAGATTTCATTCAAAGAAGTCAAGGGAGCTTACAGACCAACACTTGAAAGCAGGATATAGGGAATTATTAGAAAGTCAGAGGTATTCAGTGAAAGGCAGAATACAACCAGACCTGAATTGAATCTTCTACCTCCAACACAGCATCACCATGCCATGAGCACAGGGAATGCTTAGGGGCTGAGGTAACAAGGTAAAAGATCTTAGTGAAACCTGTACGTTACCCAACTACCTCACAGGGAAGTGTCTGGTAGGAAGCTGAATTAATGAAGTAACTATCAGTGAGCCATACTGGTTTATAATTTAACTTCTGCTGGGATTCTTACCTTTTTACAGTCAAAATGCTGTGTTAAGATTCCACTGTTACAGCTCAGATGCTGATGAGACTCTCCTCCTGGATGACAATTTCTGTGTAACCCTTTTGCTCTTCACTGGAAACCCATGCTGCACTCAGCATAGCTGGCTGTAAAATTCTGCAGGGTTTTTAAAGAGAGGAGTCCTGCTGTCCAGCAAGACAAACTACTCTAGAATAGAGCTGTGTGTCTGGGAGGTGGAGCTGCAATAAAACCATGCCCAAGCAGTTTATTTGCAAGTGCACAATAGTTAGCAGACTTTGCTGCTTCATAAGTGTGTTCAGAAAGCAGAGCATCTAGCTAGAGCAGGAACTACTGACAACTCGGGAATCCTCATAGTTCCCTGAACCTGCCAGGTTTGAAATCTCTTTGTCCTCTGGTTCCAGCGTTACTCCTGCTACAAGCGCCACCCCCAGTGGTGCACAATGGTTCTCTGATGGCAACAGTCCTAAGGCTTGGGGATTTGCAAAAGCGATGAAATTTTATTACACTTTTGACCTAATAATGAATCTTGCTGCATTTTTAACACCAGACTGAGGGGGACAGACCACCCTTGCAATTTCCTCTGCCTGCTGGAGGGACCCATCTCTCAGATTTGCAACACACTAGCTGAATCGAGGAAAAAAACCCTAAAGTGCAGGCCAGGCTGTGTCTGGTATTTTCTCAATTGGTATTTCTCTCCTACCCAGAACCCTCAGAAGACAAGTATTACGAGTGGTGAACAGGGCTTTAAATATAGATGGATTCTCAGTGATTTATAAGGTGGATTAGGCATCTTATTGTGGAGACTACTCCACCACCAAAATGAGACAAAATAGTTCTGATTGAAGGCAGTGATCCATCATCTTTCAAATTCTGACATTGTGAGGCAAAGTTTACATCAGAAATCTGCTGAGAAGTATCTAAATGTGTTTAAGTACATCTCATTTAGCTGAACTTCAGAAGCTCACAAGCAGTAACAAGTAACTTCAGGTTATGGCTGTGCTATCAGATCTAAACGCAAGGACTGAAACACACCTGACACTGCAGCTAAATAGCTGTTTCTCTCTCTTTTTCTTCCAGGTGAAGAAGATTGCAGCAGAATATTATGATAACCTTCCATATCACCAGTCCTGGATTCGGGTTCTGTGGGACTTCGTTTTTGATGACACTATTGGTCCTTATTCAAGAGTTAAGAGACTATGCAAGCTGGCAAAAGAAAGCTAACGGACTAGCTCTGCCAGCTGCATTGGTGTTTTGTGTGTTCATTTGAATGACTTCTCTGCAAAAGTAGGAGGATGTTTGTGTGTGCTGAATTAGCATTGGTGTGTGCTCCTTAGATGAAGAGGATAAGTATGGAAATCAAGCAATTGGATGCACTATTTTAGACTATTGATAATTTTTAATAAAGAATATTTGTGTATGTAATCTTGAGAAAATAGATTAGAGTAAGCTATGATTATGTGAACCTTTGGCCTAGGCTTAGAATTAACTTTCTGGGCCACATGTGCCTACATCTGAGTTTTGGCCTTATCTGCAATGTAGAATGCTTGATCCGTGTATGTGTGAGCATGAGTGTGCGTAGTTTTGGACTAGTTTCTCTTCATGCCAGGTAAGATGTAGATGCTCTGTGTGCACACGACTGTGGAAGCAGGGAGGACTGGCACACAGTAGTAAATGATACTTTCTGGAGAACACAAGAGTGCCTTTAGTTCAATGTCATATCTAATCCAGTATCTTCTGATAATTGCTGGCAGAGATTTTGTATATGCAATGGAGTATGTGTATGTTTTTGTACATTTGTATCATTATTTCAGTAGCTGCTGTTTGACCTTTACTCCAGGACTTTGTCTGAACCTTTTCTGAATGCATTTCTATTCTTCGGATATAACTCATTGTAGCTAACTGGCAGAGCTGAACTGTGGTGTGGAGAAACCCTTCCTTTAGTCTTCTGCTGGCTGCCTGATCAGCAGCATGGATGTGCACATGGAGAAACTGGGCAGTCCTTTCTCACCCACCTGCTCAACAGTATTCAAAACTCATCCATTTCCTCACTGTAAGTCTGTTTGGGAATGGAAGGATTCTCATTTTAATTACTGCTTGCCAAGGTTGTTAATATTCCTGATCACCTTTCTTGGTCTTCTCTACATTATACCCCTTAATGTGCACAGGAGTTATGTCAGTGAAGACATGGAGACATTACAGTGGTATTTGTTCCTAACTGCTTTTAGAATAATTGTAAGCTTTTTCCTCTGTCATTCAAGGCACACCGACTTGACATTTGGGAAGCATGTGATTCTCCAGCTCTTTAAAAGTTGCCTCTGATGGTGTTAAAGAGATACACTTGGAGCTAGGGTTGTTTCTCTCCTTACATGTCTTACTTTGGACTATTGACATTAGCCTTCACCTGTCGTTTCCACCCACTGGAATAGCTAAATTGTCCTGCCTGAACTCTCAAACTATAAACTTCTGCTATCATCAATAATTCTGTATCATCAAAAACCTGAATCACCATATCTTTCTCCAAGCAAAACAGTATCTTGGGGGTCAGGAATTCAGATGCCATCTAATAACTTTGCTCCACCCTGGAAAGCTGATGACTTATTTCTATCCTTAGTAAATGGTTAAAAGAGAGATCTATAAAGGCCTTCTTATACTCTAACCTCTAACAATTTAACTTTTATGTTTTCTCCTGGAAATCCATGTCTGTAACAGAGGAAAGTATTATAGTGCATTCTCATTGGTTCCTCAAAGTATGTTATTAGATCTGGGAAGCCCAATTTCCTTAATATGCATAATTTCATTCTTTCCTTCTACAGCACTGGATCCAGTAAGTAAGTCTGTCTGTTTGCTACCTGGTGCATCAGGCATCCGAGCTAGTCCACTCCAATGTGGGTTTCTCCTCCTCCATTTTCCCTTTCTCCATTTTTCTCATCTGTCTGATGAATCTGGTAAATACACAGGTTTGCTCAGCAGTGCAAGATCCTTTGTGATGCAGGGCCAGAATACCAGTTCATTCAGATACTGTTTTGGTCAGTGGGTTGCGCTTCTGTAAAAGAAGAGGAAGAATGGGGCCTATTCTGACACTTCAGACTTAACTGGTTCTTCAGTGAAGAACGTACTTAAGATGTTATGTCTTAATTATTAAAGCCTTTTTTTTTTTCTCCCAGAGAAAGAGGTTTCGGTGTGGGAACCTCCATTAACTTCATTGTATCAGTGCTCACGTCAGGAAGCTTCAGGCTTTTATTAATTCATTTCAGTGCTGCTGCCACTTCACAATCAAGTACTCAACTTCATGTATCCTTCCTGAACTCTCTTGGCTGACTTAGCAAGTTAATATAAAAACCACAATAAAGATTATACTATCTATCTTCCTCAACCTGACTGTTGTCCTTCTCCTCTATGGCAAATGAGCTTTCTATAGTTCTTTACTCAGCTGTTTCACGATGCACTGACATATGCGGTCTACAGATTACTAGCCTAGCCTGACACAGAGGCTATGCTGTAAGCATGAGTAACCAACCTGGCAACTGCTTCTTATCCTGCCTCCCAGCAATATTTTCATCATGGTCCCAGCTTGCTTTGCCTGGGTAGTTCCTGCTCTGTGCTTTCCACCTCAGTGGGAATTTGAAGTGGCTGGAAGCCTCGTACGGGCAGATGTGTGGTGCGAGCTGTTTCACTGCATGTGGGTGTTGCTGAAGAAGGCTGTGATCCCCTCCTCTCCATAGGCACTTGTCTTGGCCACGACCAGTTAACGTTGGCAGCAGGGTTTTTTTGATAACCACAGAGCGTGTGGGTCTGGGTTAAAAGTACATTAGGGCTATGTATAGGTTTATTCTATTCACTTAATAATAAATTCAGATCCACTTCACTGTGTGGCCACACTAATGCTCTAGCAAGACGAGATAGGAGTAAAATCGCTGTATTGGAGTCACGAGTGGAGGTTAATGCACCCTTTGATTTCTGCTATGTAAAATGCCTATGGCCTGCCCTGTTGTAGCGGCTCAACAAGCCCAGCATGAAAGGACACCCTTCTCCACAGAGTAAACAGGCAACCTGACTTAGTGTCTGGGAGGGGAAATCCTCTGGCATTGCCACTACTGCAAATAAGCCATCCTGGGCACCCCTGTCCACATAAGCTGGGAACCAGCAAAGTGCTAATGCTGCCAGGTCTGCTCTCCTGCTCCTATCAGCCAAGCTTCCCCTTCCACTTGGGCACACCTTGCTCCTACAGCTATTAAGTGGCCCTGTGCAAACTTCAGCTTATTATGTCTTAATTATATGAGGCCTGCAAAGGCAGAAGAAGAATGTAAGAAAAACTCATTTACAGCAGATGGCTGATGTTAACGGAGGGCACACCATATCCAGGGTGTACACTCGGCCTGAATTACAACACAGTTATTACTGACCTTAGGCATAATGCCACATTCCAAGGGAGAAAGTGAGCCATGCCAGCCCCCAACTTCCTAAAGCTTAATTAAGATTATGGGAGAGTTTCACAGAATGGTTGTGATTATCTGAGAGGCAGCAGTTTTGAAAAATACTTGACATTGTCAGGTTTGCCATTAAATGGATTTATAATTAAGAAACACGTGAGCTACTGTATGAGATCATTATAATCTTTGCTGTTACTGATCCTTGCCTGCGTTCTTCATACTGGAAAGGCTCCTTCTTGTGCTTCTGGGGCTGTTGTATTGTGGTGCACATCAATGTCTGACAGCTATAATTCCCATGTGGAATCTTACCTCACTGTTTAACCTGTCTCTCACCTCCTGGTGGCATTAAACGGCTAACAGCCATCAGGCTCAGGCTGGAGCTCGCTGTTGCATTAAACACGGACTTCTGTATTTAATCTGCAGTAGACCCACATTGTAAAGACCAGACTGTCTTCTAAAAGGCAGACTTTAAAGTGTGCTAAAGAGCAATCCCACGCTTTCCAAGCCAAAGCAGGTAACATTTTACAACTAACTGCAAAGCACACCTCACCCTGCCTCCTCTCTTGGGTCTGCTCAGGCTCTCTCCTCCCACTCTGTGGCACTGGCTGGGCAGAGCTGTCAACCCACAGTACGTCTCAGTCACTTTCCTCTCATCATTAACTCAAGTGACGTAAAAGTGCAGCTCAAGTGGTGAATGAAACAAAGAAAGGCAGGGCCATGTGGACAATAAACAGTTTATTACCAATATGAACACAGATACTGTGATGCACTGACGTACCATTTTTTTATATTGTGATTACTCTGAGACAAAGAACTTGTTGGCTGACAACTAACATGTCTCTGTTTCTTCTTGTGATGCCTCAATACATTTCTGTTGGCAAAGGATCTTCATTTACATTGCAGACTACTAGTAAAATTACTTTGAAGTAATCTATCAAAAGCAAATGGTTCACGTGTGTTCTTATCTACTACTAAAAAGAAAGGTAATACATTTAAATAAGCAAATACAAAATACAAAAAAGGCTGACAAATCCAATGTGCAGTGTCAGATGAAATCTAAAAAATCCAGAAATTTAAAATTTAATATTCTTTAGATTAAGACTTTTAAAATGAAGCGAATCCAAGGCAGCAGCAAGCTTCAAAGTGTGCTGAGTCTGCTAATAAAAAGGGTATAAGAACAAAGACAGTGCCGGTGTCCTCTCTCACCATCTTGCATGACCTTGGTACACTTAGAAATGATCCGATCTTCCTAGCATTCTTAGTACCGTCCAAATGCTTTGCAATCATTATGTTGTACTGATTCTACTCAACTCCTGCCGTATGGCTAGAAAACCAAAGCAAAAGGTTAATGCGTAATGTCATACCCAGTGTGATGGAAAATACTAAGTATAGAGGTTGCAGAAAGTACACGCTGGTAAAAGGATGAGTGGAGGGTAAAAGGATGAGTAAGGGTAAGCAGCTGTTTGCTTGCAATTGCAGTACTGGTGTAAGAAGTTGCATCTGCGGTTTATGTGAATGTCTTATTTTGCACTGGAATGAACTAGGAAGGCTCTGAGGACCAAGCTGCTGGGACGGTAGCAAGGGTCTCCTCAACTGCAAATTGCCCAAGGGTTTGTGAGCACACAGCTCGAGGGCAAGGGGACAGGGAACGGATTTTAGCTGTTTTACAGTCTCCTCTCTTTCCCCTTCTGTGTGAATCTAAGATGGGGAGTGCAGGGTGTGCATATGCCCCAATGTGGGCTTCAGATAGGGATTTTGCTGTGCATTTCAATAATGGCCCTGAAAAACACATTTAGTTATATATTGCAGAGCAATTTATAAAACAGTACTGATACATTTAGTAGTTGTACTTTTCAATATATTATAAAAATACACGGCTACTCGGAAAGCTGGAATTGAATGAAGGTCTGAAATAGCTCTTCAAGAATAGGAAACCTACAGAAGATGCTCGGGATGGATTTTCAGTTTGGTACCTTTGTGCCCTCCTCATCCCAGCCTGTGTGGCCGGCTAGTTACAAGCGATTTCACACTCCCTGATTGTGATAAACTGACATGCTATGGGAAGGCCCTCTCTCATCCTCTCAGCTGTGAGAAACACCAGCCAGTGAATTTCTCACAGGCTGGGGGTGAAAATGCTCATCAACAGCATAAAAATAAAGGATGTAAACACAATGTCACGATCAGAGCTCACTTAAAGTAGATGCTTTTTCTTCAAACGTGTATATAAATCAGAGCTGTCCACAGAAGTCTGAAAACACCAGGGAACTCTCTGCAGTTCCTATCATCTTATCTATGGGAAATTAGTCATAAAGATGAGAAAAATAATAATTTTTCTCTTTCTTACCATCAATTATCTCCTCTTTCACTTTGTGTAACTCTCTTACAACTTCCTCCAATATTTCCTGATGAGACAAAACACAAGTCAGCTGCTCAGAATTTCCTTCTAACTGGTGGAAGAAAATGAAAGTTTAACATGGTTGTGCTTGTCCCCCACCTCCTCTGATGATCAGAGCCTAGCACTACTAACAGCTACCTCTGCACTCCCAGGCCAAGGATGCAGAAGATGCTGGCATATTTATTTGCACATTTCTGTACAGATATCTTGATGAAATAGCAGTGAGATTGTGCTCTCTTGCTGCTTACCATCTAGCCCTCCTCTAAGCACCTAGTTGTAGAGGAAATCAGAAGACTGAACAGCTGTTTTGCTTGTACAGCGCATGCATGGGGGAAAATGGGTAGCTCACCAAACCTCTGAGGTGTGAAAGACCTTTACACTCACCTGTTTCATTCGATCAAAATCTAATGCATCCATAGCCACATCATTGCTGCTGCTCACTGGCTTCATCCTGGAAAAAGGGAAAAAGAACATTAAAAAGCCCATCAGTTCCTTGCAGTGGACATTAAGCTACACCTGCCTGATAGCGTGGATGAAACACACACCAGAGCAGGAGCACCCATGTTTGACTGCTGAACCAGAAGCTCCCTATTGTGCTGCTCAGGAGCATTCGGCAGCTGGCGAGCAGCACTGCTCCTGTTTGCAACCTGACCCTCAAAGATGCTGCTTTCTCCTATTGCAGACATACTGAAGGGAATGCAAAGACTGCAATGAAGCTTAATTTATTGGGGGTTTTTTGGTGTTGGGAGTCTCAGTGATTTCAGACTAGAAAATGCTGAGATGTCTTCAGGGGATAAAGCCTGTTTAACGATGTGTTTTGTTACAGCATTTGAAATTTGCAAGCTAGATGTCTGGTTTTCTCTCACAGTCTGTTTTCTGTACAGCAACCCTGTTTAGCCACCCAGACTTCAACTGGTGCTGAAGTAATAGCAGAAAACAAGTTAGAAAAATATTACAGGAAAAGTAATAACCCAGTAATCCTTTCCTTGGAAGGCCTGAGTCCAATGGAGCTTGTTGGTAGCACTGTGTAGCACAGGTACCTTTTCTTGAGTCACAAACAAAACTAATCTGGCTAATACACTCGAGTGCTATTGATCTTCCAGGATGTTATTAAGTCAGTGGGCTGAACTCTGATGATGGCTGATAAAATAAATGAAGGAAGAAGAAGCTGCTTGAATTTCTCTTTTAATCAGTAACTCTAAAAAACTTCAAAAATTAACTATGCTATCTAAATAACAGGAAAAGCTTCAAATAACTCTGCTATCATCTTTGGGCCCAAACTGGGGGATGGTGGAGATTCTATCAGTCCTGAAAGTATGCTTGGTCTAGCAACCCCTTCTCAGGAAAATCTTAACAGGTCTCCTACCATCTCACAACTATGCCGGGAATTAAAACAGATACAAATGCCATTAAACTGAACAGGAATGGAAACAGGTCATTGCTGAGAGAGGGCTTTGGAAACCTGCTCTGCTTCCCCCACAGAAGTTGTTTGAGCAAGCAAAGACTGAGCACCAGTCCAGATATTAAACTAAGAAAGGATTTTTTCCCACTGAACTAGTCCTCCTCCCAGGAAGGAATGACATTATAGAAGATAGCTGGTGAAAACTTGATGGCTGTTTTAAATAGCCCATGTTTCATTCCCAATTGAAAAAATGAATGGTCTTTCTATATTGAAACTCTCACCTATTTCCCAGAACCAACATGTCGCATTGGTTTCAGGAGAACTGGAGAGACTATATTTTGTTCTAGTAACACTGATGCATCCCTCTGAATGTTTGGGCAGGGCATGTTCCAGCATCTTTAACACAGCAGCAAGTACATGCAGATAGTTGCCATTGGCAACTTTCTCTCTGCAGAGAGAAATCAGCACTGTCATATACATAATAGTGTAAACGAAAGGACATCTCTTGTAGTGAATGCTAAACATTCACCTTATTCAGCTTATCCATCCATCTCAGCATCCACTACTGCAGTAACACTGTGTCATTCAAGATCGGCACTGGAAGGAAGTCTCTTTAGCTGTTCAACAAACTTCATTTCAATCTTTATGGTGGTAAGAATATGGGTGATAAAACTGCAGCTTGGCTGTTCACATTGATGGGACATTTGGAGTCCTACTTTAGGCTTCTTGGCTTTTGACACCTGCCAGCTTTTATACCCTGTATTTCTGAACTCCTTTTCTGTGGCTAGAACTTCTTACAGCTTGATGTTATTAACTTATTGCACCAAGCTTTGCTGTTCTTTCTCATGCACCCACTGCAGTTGCATGGATGGAGGAATAACTTCCCTTCTCCCACCTGCAAGCTCCTCAGACATTTCTGCCTTGGCTTTGAATCTCTGCAGAGGTTGGACAATGAAGACCTCTTCTATTGGCAGGGTCATCCTGTACCTGCTGTAAAAAGATGCTCCAAAACTTGCCTTTCACATGGCACAGTGCACTGCCAAGCTCGTGCCTCTGCTTCACGAGCATAGATGCTTTAAGCACTTGCTTAAAGTGTGATTAATGTCTGTGATGCCTGTGCACACCTGAGCAGGGGGCTGTTTCCATGGAACAAGACTTTGACATGACACATTCCACCTTCACACTTTGTGCAGCGACAGACAAAGCAGAATGTAAGAGAATGAGTAAAAGACGTCACAGAAGACAAACATTAGTGCTGAACAATGGGATTAGCCAAAGGACAAGCCAAGACGGTTAAGAAGCCAGGCTGTTAGCCAGTACCTAGAAGACACGTGGGATTGTGTGGGGCTCTTAGCTTCACAGCTCTTCACCACTGATGGATTTCTATAGCAATGGAATGAAACGAGAAATGAGTTGTGCACGTGACACGGGACAGCATGACCATCCCAACTGCTAGCCAGCCAGAGGGACACCCCATGCAGCTCACCTAGAAAGTAATGAAGATACAGGCTTTTCAACAGAATTGCTTCTTTCCCATGGCTTCTTTCCAGAGTCTGGAAAACAAAAATGAAAAGTTACTGTTGATTATTTTTTCTCTAAAGATATAAATATCCTGAAGTTTATTGTCTTACACAGCTGCTTTCATTCAGTGAGGATGAGCGACTTAGAAAGATCCAGGAAAGCAGGACTGATTGAATGAAGGAATATTGAGTGAATATAAGAGGTTGCCTATATTACAGAGAAAGCATTGGCAAAAATCTGCTTAGTGATCCCTTTAATTAGGCACCAGATAGTTAAACAATACTAAAAAGACATGGAACTGGATCAGTAGGAGGAAATGCATAAATCATTTCTATTAAGAAATACAGGCTAATTGTTACAAGGCTTATTTTATTAAGTACAATCCTTAGTTATATTTTAAGTTAAAAAGGCCTAGTTTTTTTTTTGTCTGCATAGTTGGCAGAAAATATGGGTGTATCTAAAAAAAGGGAGTGAGACCCCCATGATGCAAATCTCCACAGAGAATTTAATGTTGTCTCGATTTCTAACTTGCAGAACATTGCTAAAAGCTGCACTAAGCAACCTGTTACTGAAAACGCTTACTATTGTTTTAATCCCCTCCTAAAACAAAGTGAACTGTTTCAGAGACTTCAGTAACACACAACTTCATGCACAAGGGTTTGCTCCTCCCTGAGGTCCTAAAAAGCTCCTAAAAGAATTATGTCACTCTCAGGAAATGTCTAGATATCATTCCTCATTTACATGCACCTTTCTCCTGGCTTCTTCCCCTTCCCTTGCAAAGCACGCAAATAGTGGCTTTGTTCCAAAAGGAAGCTGGTATGGTTAAATACGCATTCCCTTCAGGAAGGTTTCTTTTAGCACCTATGAAAGCCAAGACTGATGCAAGAATGAATCTGACTGGCTTGCAGCTTATCTACTTAGAGACAGTCATTTCAACTCATCATAGCAGAAGCATATTTTGGGGGCTCCTTAATTTCACCTAGCAAATCTCAGGATCAGGCTCACTGCAACAAGCTACCAAGATCCATTCCCCAACTGCATAAACCAGGAGACAGCTACACTACAAAAAAGAAAATAATACAGCTTTTTTACTCTTAGAAGATTTCACAATGTTGAAGACACAGATCCTTAGTTACATGACTGGACCCCGTTAACTAAACTGGCTGTATTGGCATTGTCTTGGCTGTGAAGTGTATAAAATCACAATTTCTTGCTGAGTACGGTTTTTAAAACAACATTTTAAAATTAAATTAATTAACATTAAAACAACAAGGTATTTGAGAATTTTCCTTTTAGTTGCATTCAGAAGCAGAATGATGAACCCAGAGTCTGGAAGTGGTGGAAAAGACTCGATTAAGAAGACAACTACAACACTAGTAGTTTGATTTAATACCTGATGAATTTTGCTGCTGCTGGGTGGAACCTCGTGTACTGGGTGAAGGAGAGGTGCTAGCATCATCCTACAAAGAGAAAAACAGGACATTACTGAATTCTGGAGATGAAGCAGAGTCCTCTTCTGCTCTGTAGACCAGTTGCAGCACAGGTGGTACAAAAGCAAGTTTCCTCCAAGCATGTCTAACAGGCACTGCTGCTAAGGTATGGGCTCAAGCTCATTTATACTTCAACCTTTCTCTCTCTTTAGCATGGCAAGATACATTTTAATTTTTTGCTAATATGGACATCTTTTCATGATTCCACTGAATCACCCTCATCCCTGTACACCACACCAGGCTGCATTTCCACTCTATAGTTCTGGCTGCTGATGTTTAAATACAAACCACCCACTTCCCAAATTTAGATATGGGAACTGAGCTGTCTGAAGGAACACTACGTCGGATCCCAGCCTTTTAGCCCAGGAGAGCCACTGGTATTAGTAAGAATAGTCCAGGTACTACCAAATGTAACTAAGTAATCCAATACTCCTCCTAAGCAGAAGATTAAACACTACATCACATATTTGGACTCTTTTTTCTGAGTTTTATAACAGATCATAAAACATTCACCTCTGTATTTGATACATCAATATTATTTAGCAACCCTCCAAACACACTCAGGAAAAGCATTAACTGTGCATTGTAAAATGGAATTGCACCCAGTCTGACAGAAGATCCTCTGCCACAAAGTGTCCTCAAGATACATGTCAAGCAGGTGTTCTCTAAAACATGTTTCTGAACAGTTTGGTGCTATCAAAAAGTTTGATTTAGGATGTAAATTAATGCAGAGTTTCAGGGGGAGAGAAGAAAGGGTGGAAAGACAGCAGAGGCTGAATAGTTAGAAGCTAAATGGTACCTTTCATCTCTGAGTGCATGGCTCAAAACCAGCTTTGGGGCAAAATTTAGAGCAATGGTTGCATAGCGGGTTCAATAGGCAAATTCCATGCTTGAAGCACCCCTTGAGGAACAAGAGAAAATAGCTGCTTTTCTCCTTAAACAGTGCAAAGTGCTTATTCCTGCTTTTGCTACAAACCTTTCAGACTGGGGTGAGACCTACGTTTTCCAAATGGATTTCCTACTGAGCAACTGTTACTTTGTCTTTGGAGACAAGATCTCTATATAGGTGATACAAGACACACACAATGCTTTACAAGCTTGCAGCCATGGCGGAGAGCCTTCATGAGGGTGCTGGTTAGCAACAGGAATGCTGTATGAGCAGCAGCCCAGAAAAGCACCACATGGGAAGGGACATAGTGTATATCCTGGCCTCTCTTGAGACTGGAAAGGTCTCCCATGCTTTAGCAGTTCAGTGAGTAAAAAATAAGTGTTTTAATCTGCATGTTGAACCCAAAATTGGTGCACCAAGTTCAGCATAAAGACTGAGTAAAATCAAACCTCTTACTTGCTTTTGTGGACAACATACAAACAGAACAGTTAAAACAGAGGTGAATCAATGTTCTCTCAGGCTGTTCAAGCTCTATCATCTCATTTTAATGTAGGTATCATGAACACATATTTTAACCTTCGGATGGTCTAATGGTTAATGCACTGTTACCCCTTCAACCCCCCGAGATATTTTGCATGTGCGCTCTGGGGTCTGAAGAGAGCTGATTCTTCCAAAGTTACACCACATAGTTGATGATCCACTTCAGCTTAGCTGAAACTGCAAATTTAAAATAAGAATCATGAACTTTATCTCAAATTTACTTGTCAGAAGGTTCAATGCATCTTCTGATGAGGCAAAAACCTACCATACCTACAATACTTGGATCAGACCATGAGAAAGTACCTATTAACCTAGTTCGGACAATACCTCACCTATGAATAAGGCAGCAATTCTTGTTTATAGGCTGCTGTTCCCAGGAAAGGTGGAAGCAGTTACATTTACCTTTTGACTGAATGTGTAAATCTATTCCTGGATCAGCACTGCTTGTCACTGCCTGCCACACACAGTGAATGAGCAGAGGACTTTGGCTTACAAGGCAGCACATCAACATATTCGCAAAAGCAGAACAGTGAGGAGTCTTTCACTTACATTCTGGCTTTCCTCTTCCTTTTTGTCAGCTGGCTTGTCTGACTGTGACGCTGCTTTCCTCCTTTGCAAAGGAACATGAGATAGGACACACAGTCAATCCTCTAGAAACATATCTTCCATGTGGGAAGGCTGATTCAGGCTCTGGTGGGAGTTATTATTTACTTAGTTCATCCCAGGGAATGTGATAAAGGCTGATGTGTTTGGTAGCGTAGGGTTAGGGTGGAGGGGAGGAATCCAGACCTTGGTGATACAACTCAGGGAGAGGGGCAAAATTATGAGGTGTTTAACAGAGGAACACTGGGTGCAGAGCATAAGGAAATGTGTTGAAGTGGAGGAAGGAGGCAGAGCTGGATATGAAACTGAGTGAGAAAGGGATGGCTTCTCTCTAGGGCTGAGGAGATGGTGGCTCCTGTGTCCTAACACAAGACGAACACCCCAAATCACCAAGGGTTTCTGAAAACCAAGCTAACCCTCCCCCAGGTGGCTCAGGTGAGTATTGCAGAGACTTCACTGTTCTCAGCTAGTTCCAGGATCATTTTACCACCTGTCCTTTATAACCCCATCCCTATTCTCACTCAGAGAAACGACTGTGGCAGTGTTCCCATGTGACTGGATGAGAGTCAGAAAAGCCCTTCTAGCCACGTCCATCCCCACTGGAAAAGAACAGGCACTGTTTCTGCTCAGTCAAGACCCCTTCTCCCTTCAGGGTGGGAAAGCTCTGGCTGGAGACCAAGAGCCAGGAACCAAGTGCACCAGCCTGGGTTTTCAAGTGCCTTTGGTGAGTCTCAAACCCAGTTCAAAGGCAGCAGAGCTCCTAAACCCCTTGGCAGTGCTGGTGGTGCCTACAGAAGTTGAGTGAGCACCTGGGACTCTCACACTGTCCTGCTTCCTGAGGAGAGGCAAAACTTTCTGAGAAGCAGTGGCAAAGAGCTGCAATCCACCCACTGGATAAACTGGACATGAGAGTAAACAAAGATGTTGGTTATCTTTGAAGAGCACATGGTAAAACTTCTTGGGTGTTAACCACACTGGCAGAAGAAAACCAGATTCTTGATTTTCAAGCCCTATTTAGGGTCTAAAGAGTACTCCAGTGTGCCAGGCACTGATTCTCTAGACATCCGATTTCCCATTTTAGACAGTTAGGGGAACTGCGGCTCCAGTCTCCACATGAACTTTGGTTGTGATGACCCTTATCCACCTGTGAACACTACCCTTAGCAGATGGTTTTTGAAACACCAATATGATAATTTTTCATTTAGTCTTGCTTCTGAAGTGGACAAAATTAATCTCACAGAACAAAAAATCCCAATGGCACTAAAAAGGCTTCTGAGTTTCAAAGCACTGCTACAGGTTTGTCAAAGGATTTTTTTTTTCATATCACTGGCAAAAGAAAAGCCTCACTGGATACACAAATTGGAGGCTTTTATGTAAATCTGACAGAAAACTAGGAGTCAAACACATGTGTTTGTAGGACACAGTGCTCTGTGGGAATTATTTCCAGATATTCAACTGCATTAATAATTTTATTGGATCAGTAATAATTTTTATATTCTTTTTCTAATATTGACTTGATTCTTCTGAGAAAAAAAGCTTACAATGATTACAAACTTCAGTGAGGGAAATACTTCCCTGGGTGAGAGACCCTCCTAACCAGTGTTAGATTTATGTTCTGCAAGAAACTTAACTGGGCTAGAAATTATAGTAGTTTGTGAGAGAGTTCATTATTCTGCTTGCACTTCAGTCCTGAAGCAAACGGCTGTTCTCACGGGGGCCACTAATACTAGACAGCAGTATTTTATACCACCTGACCTCTTGGAAGCATTTTCTTTCATTACTTACCCAGCATTAGACGCATTCCCTGTTTCTGAGCATGTGGTTTTCTGTTCAGCAAAGGGCCCTTGGTATCCCAGGCTTGTCACTCAGTGATTTCTGTACTGAACATGCTCAGTTTAAAGAAACCCTCTTTTTAACTCCCGCCTGCCAGCTCGGTAAGAGCAACATGAAACACAGTGCCAGGTTCTTCCCTTTTCTATGTCATCCCAAATAAAAAGGGCTTTCTAGCAAAAAGAAATCCCCTCAGTAACAGTTTAGCAGCATGTGCCCAGATTGCACCCTTGACTGAAAATTCATTGCAATTCCATGGCTTTGTGAAGCAAAACTTAGGAAACAATTCTGTTGCTGTCAATGCCCTGGGAAAGGATGCTTATGGTAGTGCAGGTTCTTTTAAGATACTGAGTGAATTTGACCCTGAATACCTGAAGACATCAGAATCCACTGCCAAAAGCCATACTGGAGTACATGTTAGACTAGAACCACAGAAATTTGCAGGATTTCTATAACCAAGCATATGAGATGTCCATTTAATGTGTTTGTTTGAACAGAAGGCGTTACCCCAGCATCTAGTCACCGAACCTTACTTTGCTTACAGACATCATTCAGTTCAGCAGTCAGTCTTGACAGGTAGCAGCATATAATAGATCAGAAGGTGAACCAGTAAACAACTATTAAAAGCTGTTAAGCTATTTTAGTTCAGAAAAGAAAGAAAGTGATCTGTTTGGTATTTTACACTGCTGGGAATATTTTATAGTGTTGTGTATCCATCCTCTGAACTGGGAACTGTTTTTGTATTGGACAATATATTTAAGAACTCCATCTCTGAGCACTATACAACTGTACCTACTCTTCATTATTTTACTCATCCTTTCACTATTCATACGTTAAAAAAGATAGAGCTAAAAATCAAACATCTAATACTAGGAGCTTGGGAGTCTGACAGAACATTATTGATGGAATAAGGGGAAAGCAGAAAGAAAAAATAATTGGAATAATTGTCTTTTAACAGCTGGTAGCTTGATACATCATGACTTGCCTTAGACGAGAATAACTTGGCTAGCCTGTCTGAAATGCACTGAGAATCAATAACAAATCACCTGCCAAGATGTTGCCCTTTTATTGCACTTCTGTTCATGTTTTTAGGTTCAACATCCTGAATGTGTTGCATAAAGAATAATTTGTTTAAGTTCCTTTCATAGTTTACTCTATCTGAACACAGTAACTTTGAAATAGATCTGGTAAAATGGCAAAAGTCCAGAGGATATATTTGTCACCATCTTTGAAGGCTACCACACTGAAGGATTTCTTACAGCAGCTAAACTCTGCCAGGTAACATTGCTGCAACATCTACAGTTTCAGATATATATATATATATGTATGTATATATATAAACACACACAGTTTCACCAGGCAATGCTGGTGACTAGCATCTATGTAGATCTGGTCAAATTCAAAGAAGCCCCAAAGTGACCCACTGATAACCAAACTGACAGCATCTTGTTTCACAATTTGCTGCAGAGCTCATGCTAGTGCTTACTCGAAGTCTAAATACAAACCTTTTTGCCAGCAATTTATTCATTTCTTCCATTAGTCCTCCTCCACCTCCTCCACTACTTGTTCGATTGGCATCACTTTTAGAAACCCCACTGGGGCTGGACCCTCCTGAACCATCTTCTGGCTTAAGACAGAAATAAGCATTGGAATTAATGAAAAGTTTCATTTACAACCACACCCTCAATGATTAGTTTTCCTAATTATTAGAAGAAGTGATCACCATCACAGCCCAAAAACAGAGATAGGATGTGTTCTGCCTTGGAATAAAGACCTTACTAAGACCAGGAGCTGTCTGGGTGAGGCAAATATATGGGCAAATGATGAAAAACCCCAGAGTTTTCAGAGCACCCCCAGAGTGCTCTTTGTTCATGATTATGTTTATGCACGCTTAGGCAACCTTTACCTAAGTGGACACCTATTGATGTGCTGCCTCAACAGTCTACACTGTTTTCGGTAATCACGATGCAGTTTTAACCACTTATAATGAAAACACTAACAGTGCAGTGGTGGGCTTTGCAGAAGTACTGAAATCCTGGAAACGTGAGAACTCGCAGTGATTTGATAATTAACATTTTCTGAGAAGCAGGAATTCCACCAAACATCTGCTGCTCAGCTTTATTTACACTACAAATTCACATTTCAAAATTCACCTAAGGGGGGCAGCTGAAAGTGTGTTTCACCATATTTCACATTGGATTTGCAGATCATTGCACCAAGCTGCACCAGGCTTTCCCGCAGCAGAGAAGAGCCCCTGGGGGAGTTCCAGTGCCACCTCCTTACCCGTTGAACTCTCCTTAGTTTGGCACCAGCCAGAGCCGCTGCGAGCCCTGACACTGACCCATCTTCAGTGCCAATCCCTTGGCCAGCGCCTGCCGGCAGGGGGGGAGGTGGGGGGGGTGCGGTTCCCATGGGTGGCGGAGGGACTGGGGGGGGTGGTGGAGGTGGGGGCCCCCCGCACGAAGTGGGGATGACAGCAGCGCCACTGGGATGACCAGGTGGAAGTGCTGGACCTGAAATGCAGAGAATATGAGTTACACTTGATGTACTATCTCCTCCAGCCTGTACACCAGGTCATGTTTCTGCTCCCAGGGCCATGACCCGACTGCACGAAAAGTGATCAATGCAAGGAAGTATCAAGCATACAGGAAAATGGGAAATGGTAGTTGCATCAGTGGTCAATCAGCTACAGTTGTGTCCTCCTGCAACACCCTGTCACTGATAAACTAGCCTTTATTTATTCTGTGCTGAACTCAAAACACAGACAACACTTCCCAATTCATAAGTGGCACCTTCTGCTTGTCTCATAGCTTTCTACATGGAGATAATAAACAACATCAACCAACTCCATGGACTTTAGTTAACATCAGTTTTTCACCAGACTCGTGGACTACAGCGACACATCCTCCTTTCTGTTAATGCAAGGTGTACGGCCTCAGCCAGTCTTGCAAAACAATGGGGGAGACTCCAGCTACAAGCATTCCAAGGTTCAGCAAAGCTCCTCAAGCAGCAGCCTGTTGGAGGCGCTGGTGGTGGGTAACTCCGTTGCACTGTTTTGCCTGTCTCTAACAGGTCAATTGAACAAATACACCTGCCCAAGGGTATTTCTCCACATTATACTCTCTCTGAACAGGCTGCTCCTGATATGCAATCACAAGTTCAGTTGTTCAGTAAGTGTTATTTTGAAAGACAGGCAGGTTTTGACTGAGGAACACTTGGGAACTGTATTTAACATCAACAGCCTGTTTTTCTTCTTATCTAGGTTTTCTTCCAATACTGCCTTATTTCTATGGTTATTTCTGCCATTATTTCACACTCCCAATTCCATTCTTGAACTGAACCATAGCTGCTATTAGAAATAATCTAAACATTTCAACCCCTCTTTGGCTCACAAACATAACAACCAGTAATTCATTGTAGGCACAGTTAATTGTAATTGCAAAACTAGACCCATCTAATTAGAAGACAGCCTGAGGCAAAAATTGATCTGAGTCAAAATAATGGACTGATGTGAGCTTAAAATAACTTTATTGAACTAAGTAGATTTGAAGGGCTTGTATCAGCAGGACTGAGCCTCTAGTGGTTGCAATAATTTTTTTAGCAGAAAGTGAAAGGAAATGTCTCAGTTTTCTTCCTTTTCTAAGCATATCATTTAAGCATCATATGTGGTTATGAACAGGAATGGATCCCAGTGGAAAAAATGTATGAACTGAATTGCAAATAGGCATTACTTGTGACTGTTCTAACTCCACAGGCTTTAGATGAACACTAGAAATCAAGACCATATGCAAAGTGGCAGACCCAAGTTCTTGATCTGCCTGCAATGAAAAAGGTTTGCTGGAATAGTTATAGTGACAAGTCCTCCACTACAAATGCAGTTTATACCAGGAAGTTACACAAGCACAGGGGATTCTATAACAAAACCATGTTACATCTCTTGCTAGTAACAGAAATATCACTGAAGAAAAAGAATAAAAATCACAGCCTCTACCAGTACTGATACACGGACAACTAGTCAACAGCAGACCTGGCCTCCAGCTTCAGGTGAGCCCATCCACTACATCTGGACCAGCTGAAAATAGGTTTTGTACTGCAAAATGCAATTTGACTCTGCTGAATGATAAAAATCTCCTCCTGGGCTAATACAGTAAGAATATGCATTGCAAGATCACAGCTACAGGGCCCTGGTCCTAAATAATTCTTGTTTTCTGCCTTGCTTTTAGCTCAGAGGGTCCTTGGACCAGTCGTGAGTGATTTCGGTACTTTTACACCTTTCAGAAATCACATGAAGCAGAAGTAGCCTTTGGTCTCTCATCTCTTTTTATAGTGGTCACAGGCAGTGCTGGTGGGGCTTTTTAAACAGCTGAAAGCTAAGGCTTTGTACAGGTCACAACTCATTCAAAATCAGTACTTACTCAAGTGGGCAATGGCTGATGAAGTCATGTAAGGAGGGGTCCTCCTGGGCCTAGTCACCTCAGACACAGCAGCGTAAGGGGGAGGCAATGGAAGACAGTTTGACACGGGCTGATACCACTGCTGAGGAGGACGTGATGATGGATGGGAGGATGTGGAGGGAGCCTGGCCAAAGGAGCTGGAGGGGCTGGTGATGGTGGGCAGTAGGGAAGAGGGTGCAGCTCCTAGGTGTGGAAAGAAGGACCCGTCCACACTTTTCACCTGGGTCACAGAGGGGCCTAAAGCGATTTGTTCTTCAGGATGGCCATTCAGAGATACATTTGCCAAGGTCTCCTGGCTTGCTTTATATGTGGGTCCCTTGACCCTCTCAGGCAGGGCAGGAATCAAAGGCAGGATGGTGGGACCTCGTGGCTGCGGGACATCAACCCTCTGCAGAGGTGGTGCATTTGTGGCAGAGGAAGCAGAAGACCAAGGAGAGCATGAAAGAGAAAGGCGTCTGAGAGGCTGGCGAGAAGCAAAGGGGAAGTGGGAAGGATGGGGAGGTGGTGGAGACAGTGAGGTTTGCCTGATGCCTGGCATTAGGGTCCTGAGGTTTGAGCAGGCGGGAGAGGGAGAACCTGGGCCTGTTGGCAGCTCAGAGGCTGAGTGACTGTGCAGGAGCTGCAGTGTGTCTTTGGCTCTCCACAGGGGTCTGAAAGAGAATGGACTAGTGGGCTCGAGGACAGCGGGTGCTGAAGAGACAGCACTGGCATGAGGTGGTGGTAGGGGCACAGCACCAGAGGCAGGAGCACTGCAGTCACTGCAGGTGGGAGGAGAAGACTGGGGCTGAGAGGGGGGAGAGCATATGCTTATCTGATGGGTGGAAACTAAAAGAACAGAAAAGACAAATGAAAAGAATAAGATGGATACGTGGCAGGAATGAAACCAAGGCAAAGCGGAACGAAGAAAAAGGAACCGTGAAGTAAACGCAAACAGAAACTCAAACAAAGCAAAGAGGAGATGGCGCAGGCACTGGCGTGGGGGTTTCCAATCCTCAGCAGAACTGAGCCTGTGTTGAACAGGACCCTGGCAGAACGGGATGGGCTGCGTGCTCCAGTGCCAGTGAAGCTCCTCCAAGCCCCATGTGAATCTGAGTCAGGATCACGAGCATCACCCTTGCACCAGGGGAGCTGCAAGAGGCATGCTGAATACTGCAGTGGCCACCTTGCAGCCAGGGAGGGAACAGCCAGAAGCCCCTGAGAACCACACCCTGCTCCTCACAGATGCTGAGGCAGGATTTTGGCTACATTCCCTATGCAGAATTGTACACGGTAACCTCTGTCGAAACAGAGGCCAACAACTTCTGTTGCTGACTAAGATATGTGTGTATGTCTGAACCGGTTTCAAGCCAAAACCTAAAAAGTTGTAACAGCTGAGGGAAAACACTGCACTTATGTGGCCAGATTAACTGAAAAAAATCCCCAAAACAAAAGCCCAAACACAAGATGGCCATCTTGGCTTGCTTGCTTTGCCTTCTTTCAGAGAGGCAAAGCCATACTTCGTTGTTATAAGCTATTCCTGTCATCTCTCAGCTTAATGCAACTTAGTATCTATAGAAGATTTTTGTAAGCTCATTAAATGTATATGTTTTTTCCATCAGGCTTACATAAGACTCCTCACTTCATGACCACAAAATCCCCATCAGTGAGCATCTAGAACTGTATTTTCCTCTGCGCTGTAGTTTGCTTTGGGCTGCAGAGTAATGGGGAGCGCCTGACCTGGTACATCCAGCACATTAACCGCTGTGTGCTGACATCCCCTGGAAATGTGGAGTCAACTCTTGTGGTGGCTGTGCTACCTGCTCTCCTCATGGGGGTGAAAGAAGCATGGCCAGAGTCCCTTGGTATGCCTAAAGTCCCCCTCAGCTGTACAAGTTCTTCGAAGTGCAAAACCACCTGATGCCCTGTACATGAGCCGCTGAGAAACCATGCCCAAATGCATGTAAGTCTCTAACTGAAAATGCTTTAAAATCTAATCATAGCTATAACCACTTGTAGCAGTCTAGCTCTTGTATTGTACCACACAAAACCCAGCTACATCTAGAGAAGACAAGTGAGAAGAGACTATATCTGCTTGGTTTGATACATGCCTGTGGTAGAGGTTCTTCTTTCCAGAGATTCCTGGCGCTGTTGCTGTTGCTCCATCACTTGTCTAAAACAGCAATACAAAAACCCTCAGTCATTATGTATTCCTTATAATTTTGAGTAAAAGCTTTACAGAGCAAGCACTTTGAGAAGCACTCAAGCGTATATCTTGGGTGGTGTGAGCCAGTCCATCACAGGAATGCTGATCCCTTGAGATGGAGGTGAGTTTGATTTCACCTGCCCTGGCTGCATCGATGCCACTGCACATGTTGGGGAAGTATAACCAGGACATTGCCCTGCACCTGCTGGACATGGCAGGGGTTGGATGACCCATTTAAAATAGCTCTTCGGTGGGCTCTGCATGAGGAACAGTCAGTGCCCAAGGCCAGGAGAGCACAGCAGCCATGAGTGTTACTAACCTGATGTGCACGAGCATTGCAAGGAAAGATTAAGGGGTGTCTTGCATAAAATGACACAGTCCTGAGTCTTTCATGATCAAGATCCCACACGACTTGTGTAAGAACGAAAACGTAAGGAAGGTGTTAAGTGCTGACTGTACAACAGGTGCACATCCAAGCCCTATGTTGGTGTTGCCAGGCTGGCTGCCAGCCTGAAACCCCACGCCCCAGCACAGCTTCTCCTGGGCTCCAACCACCGTGTTTCTTCCACAAATGAAAAGCTGATCACGACGTTGCACTGCTTCTTTTTGGGCACCTTACTGCTCAGGAGTTGCTAGCTCCTGTGCTCCCCTGGGGCCTGGGGTCCCACACGGAAACGCACCACCAAGCCTTTTCCCTGCCTCCGCTTCCCAGAGATGTGCAGTTCCCAGGGTCTATCAGCAGAGGTCTTCTCTTGCACGCTGTGAGCAGAAGGAGCTGTACCTGACCCCTGCCACAAACCCACCCTGTCGTTTCTCTCGTTAAAAAGATTGATGGCTAAAACCGAGAATATTTGCAAGGCTTTTTTGGATATGGGCTGAAGGTTTCAACAACACTAAACCAACTCTGAAACTACCTTACTGAAGTACTGGGTAATAAGGCTTCCTGTAATTTTCTTCCATGGTTTCTAGGGCAAGTTTGCCTTGAATATGTTTGGGCCAGCCTTAACTGCATAGATTTATTTCTTCTGCAAAGGCTTTATTTCATGGTCTGTTACATGGCAAGCTTAACTGTAAGCAACACTTCTATTTTCACTCCTTACATAACATTTTAGACAGATCTCCCTGTTAAATTTTTTTACTTGTCTCATTCTGAGTCTGCAATTAAAAAAAAAAAAAAAAAATCTATCTTATTTACATACCAAGAGCAGCTTTTTAACAGGAAAAAAGTCCAGAAATATAAAGGTATATTAGGTAGGAAAAAAGAATGTCTTAATTTGCAAAATAGATTTCCCAAATTTCAAGTCTAATTCAATAGATGGGAAATGAAAATCCATGATTTCACTGTGGAGGGATCAATCCTAAACTAGTTTTATGTTTAGGACATGCAATCCATCAAATGCAGGCAATTTCTGGAAAGCTGTTCTAGGCATCTGAGAAAATTATTCCAGGTGCAAAGGGGGCAGTTTTGATAACAGTCTTAGATGGCTGATTCAACTGGTTTCATTTAAGCTATGACACTTTAAACCAAATAAATAGAAATCTTTACTTCAGTACATACCCTGGCTCTTACTTGATAGTTATGGGCTGAACACATGCAACAGCATCAACTGCACTGCTAAAATTTCAATTGTAAGAACATGTACTAAGAATTTCCTAAGCATACCATCCCCTACCTTAGCTTGGCATTTATTAGCAAAATTTGATGATGGAGAACAACTTGACACACAGATTTTCCACCTTAGACCTGAGGGAAATTCCAGACTTATCTGGAGGACAGACTTGGAAAACCCCAACCTGACAGCCCAGGAAAGAAATATGGGTAAGACATCTTCAAGTTGTTACAGCTGCTGCAGAGCAGACAGAAGTGCAAGGTGCTCCCCAAAATAAGGGTAAGCCATTGCCAGTCCTGTCTGCACTTGGGCAGAAGCAGTTTATATGTGTCTCTCACACTAAAGGAAAAAGCAGAAGTTCTAATGTTTAGCGCTAAAGAAGTGCTAAAAGGAGAAGTTCCTACACTCATAGGAAGTCCAATTTATTCCAGTGGAACTAAATAAAGCCTGACATTGGCACAAGGCTGCTTAAGGAGTATGCAAGGAGTAAAGAATGAGAGGGGACAAATTACATTCTGACTTAAAAATATATTCTTCTAACATTTGTGTAAAGGTCTCTAAACCCCTGTTAAACAGGCAGACTTGCAGGGTAGTTACCATAACTTAATTTTCTTGCCTGCTTATAAGATGTTCAAAAAAAGCTAGGCCTAAAATTAGGTCTTTTCTCTTATAGAAAGCATCAGCATAATTAAAGCTGAAAATCCTCTAGTGCAGAAGCAGTGCATCTACTGACATAGTTTATTCCAGTCCAGTGGAGCAAAAGAGGCTTTCCCAGAACCACGTGCCCTGTAGCAGTCAGACATACCTATGTAAAAGGCTTTTACCGCTTCTAAATGAAAAATAATTTTTTTTGTTATATATATATTCTTACTAATGTAGTTAAGCTGCACACACTTTAAATGTACATGACACCTAGATACCTAAATTTGGCGTCTGAGTTACATATGGTCTGAAGAATCAGTGATTTCTATTGGTTAAATGAAGACCTGGACGAGGCCTTTCAGCCAGGTGGCAGGGACAGGCAGCATCCCCCCCACCTCTGAGTGAGCAGGAGCTCTACTCTGATCTTTGTGATAGCTTTGCTGTCCCAAAGTAAATCTTATAAATCTCAAGTGAAATATTATTATCCGCTGACCCATTTAATAGTCATATGTAAATCCCTACGAAACCTTAGTCCTGGGATACTGCTGCACCAGGTATTTCTATTGCTGCCACAGGAATCTGGCCTGAATCAGTAAAACTGCCATGAGATGGGCCTCATAATTTCATTATGGAGATTCCTGCCCACCTCCCCTTTGAAGTCAAGAAGAACACTCTTAGCAGCTAGAGAAAAGGACATGTGTGATAATGGCACTAAGTCTAACGTACGTGTAAAGGTGAAGAGCATGACTTTATACTTTCATTTATTATTTTTGTTTAGAGAAAAACAATTCATAAAAGGAACAGCATATGTTATAGGAAATAGCTACACACAAAATGGGCCTAAGCTATTACTCAGCATGCAGTCCATCAGATGCTCTTTGGGCAATATAACTGTCAACCGTCAGCAGATGATCCAGAACAGGAAAAAGCTAGGCTTTCTTACTTAATATGCCTGAGAAACACACACTCTACAAATCTCTCTTAAATGTGTTTTGTCTTTAACTCTGAACATTGCTTGCTTTGGAGCAAAGAATTTGGCTAGAGCTTCAGTTCACCTCACCCTTTAAAAGCCAATACAGAATCATTAGCAATAATTGCAGAAACTTAGAATCAGCTTAAAATAGATACAAGTAAAAGGAACAGCTTATTGGTGAGCAAGGACTGCACGTTCATCCAAGCTACAAACTAGACCTCTATTGTAATTGATGAACTCACCTTCTCTGTGCTTCCATCTCATCTGGAGATGGCCCATTCTGGACCTGGCGCTGGGCAGCTGGACCTACAGAAAAAATGAGAGAATGCTATTAGGAAAGCAAATGTGGCTGACTTTTCCAAAACACAGTGCCACTCAGAGTAATGGCTTCTCCATCTTACTGTGAGAGAAAAACCTCAAGAATTATTGTCCTCTTCTTGGTTTTTTTTAATTAATTTTTTCCTACTACACAAATCATCACCTCCTATAAATCTTCAGTCCCACTGGGAGAACCCAATGGCTAAATGTGTGAGCAGATTTGTCCACTGTCCAGAAACTTGGCATCATTGAAGCTTTAGACTATATACTAACCCCTTGGAGACAGTGAAGACCCATAGTGTTGTAAAAAATGTCCTGTGGAAGGACAGTCCATCACACTGGGGTGCATCTCTAGCTTCTGTAGGGTTCAGATCTAGTTCAGATCCCTGGTTTATTCTGTGCTTGCACAGTGATTCAGCCACAATGCTGAGTTTATGAGCATACATGCTAGCTGGTGCTGCTTTGATGATGAGCTGGTGATGGAGACGCCCATCACCAGCTACCTGGTGACGCTACCTGTTGGAAGGTGCAAGGAAATGCAAAATTAAACAAGCCTTGTACAAAGGTGGCTTTTCTTTTTACAATGCTGTCAGTCTTCTGCTTCTACAGGATCCACATCAAGGTGAGCTTTCACTAGTATTCACCAACAAAACCCAACTACGCATGTAGTTTTAGTCACATCTCCTCTGTTGACTCTGACCATTTAATCTCTGTTCTTGGACTTTTAATCAAGCATACTGACACTACATGTTATTTTCAGAATAATTCTTGGTAACGTAAGCTACAGTGGTCCTGCATTTGGTGGAAGGAGGATTGTTCCATTGATTTGAAGAGGTGGGTTTCAAGTGGGACTAAAGACTAATGAGAGTTCTAGTAAATGCAACAGCAATATTCCTGATAAACAGCACTGAGAAACAGGTCACTTATATGCTTGAAAGTATTACGTCTATCTTATTTCTTTCATTTTCAAACGTAAAGTTTCATCCTTTTAAAACTTATCCAACAACAATTAAACACAAACCCAAATATGTCACTCACAAATTGTTAACGGTATTTCTCTCCAGTTTCTTTACATGTTTCTGCCAGGCAGAATGTCATCTGGAAACAAATTTAGAAAGTATGACTGTGTGAAAACTGGCAAGATGGCAGAAATGCATTGCAGTCAGAAATTCCAGAGCTGACTGATCCTGATGAAATTGTGCATATTTTTGAAATGTATTTAAGGACTAACGTTTGCAGAAAGGGAACACAGCATTTTCTGGAAGTAGGGTCCATGTATTCCAGTTTTGGGTATCCCAAAAATGGAGCCAGTGACAACCACTGAGTCAAAAGCTCTGACATTTAAAAATACCTTTGGATTGGGTATGAAGTGAAGACATTTCACTTCTTTTATGTCTCATGACTGACAACTTAATATCATTTGCCACAGGCCTTCAGCAAACTGTTTAGACAGAAGTGCCACATTTTGTAAAGATCACACAAAACAGTGAAGCGGAGGGGATTGGTTTTTTTGGAAGCAAGCCTCAGGAAAGAAAATTTGCAGGTGTTAGGGAAGCACAGAGCAGGAGGCTCGCATGTTTAAGGTGTTTAAGTTTAAGGTGCAACCAGGATGTCATGTTACTGTGTAAATGCTTGTACTGTGCATCTTCACCACTGAAGTGAAAGAAGGTTAGAGCTACCGCTGAGTAGCAGTTAACAGTGTGAATTTAAACAACTTGTGAGTTTAGTAGGAAGACAGGTAAGGAATTGATCCAGACTCCACACAGTTATTAGTATCACCGGTTTGGATCCTGGCTCTGGTGTGTGCAGGCAACACACACGTTCACATACCTGTGAGATACTTAAGTAAACAGACTTCCAGGTGAAGGATGTTCAAGGCTTAAGTCAGTTACACTTTCCTCACTGCGCAACAAATTCCACCATGAAAAGCCTTACCATGCTCATCACTGCATATGATTTAATCACAAAAGATTTCCTTTGTATAAGGACTCAGAGCATCATACAGAAGATGGCACCTTGATGGAAAGAGGGCTAAAAGTAGGCACCCACATGAAAGGCCAGAGGATGACACAGCAGAAACAACAATTATTCCCTGGCTATAAATCATGTGAAAGTGTATAGGACGCTCTAATGATGCCATCTTAATCCAGTATTTTGACATGAGTCTTCTCTTGGGGCCAAATGCCTAGAAAAATAAGGCAGTATGGCCAGTTTGACTAATACTAGACACATGGAAGAAATCAAAGACCAGATTATCAACACCACACAAAAAAAATCCAACTTCTTTTTCCCGTGGGCACTGTCATGAATTGGACATATAGGATGAAAATCAAACAAACCCAAACAAAAGAAAAGGAAAGAAGCTACTTAAGACCTGACTCAGTAAATAGACATTTGAAAACTCTTTGTACATGTGGTGACAAATTTGCAAACATTTTTATTTGCACACTAATTTAAAAAGCCAGGCAACTTTTCAGATGCACAGGGTACATGAATGTAGGCCCCTAAAGCACCTTAATTCTTTCACCAGTATCTTGAGCATGTGTGAGAGACTGAAATAAATCAGACTCCACTGTTCATTGTCTCAAAGACTGGTATGAGAAACTGAGTTCCACTATCTTGAACATGGGTATGAGGAGCTGAGATGGGACTCCACTGCCCATTGTCTGACAGACGGATGTGAGGAGCTGAGATGAGACTCCATTATCTCAAGGACTGGTGTGAGGAATTGCTGCCCATTATCTCAAGGATTGACACAGACATGCAGTTGAAGAGCTGGCTGCAAGACCAGCGAAACTGGTCCACCAGGAACGTGCAGCACATGACATTAAGAACAGAAGTACTCTCCTCAACACATAACAAAAGGGGAAAAAGGTCATCTCCATGCGGGACACCCTCCACAGATGGTGGCTATGGACCCTGGGGGACTTCCACCACTGAAGATGACAACTATAGACCCTCAGCACACCACTGGATCCTCAGTGGTGACTATCTTTCTGCACTCTGAATGCTTGCTTGATTTCTACCTTTTTTCTGATCTGTCCTATCACTATTTTTTTATAATAATTTCCTTTTTTATAATAATTGTCTTTTTATAACAAACAAACTGATTGATTGTGGTACTTGACCTTGTTTGCATCTTAATTTCACTCTGGGAATCATAAACGCAATAGGCCTGACACTGGGTTTTTTCTGACCCTGACATGTAACAAGATTTGAGTAATGACTAATTCCTCTTTTACGAGTTCAGATTTCTTAATCAACACACTGCAGTAAAACATCATTCATTTCTTTAAATCTTTTCCAAACTCATTTTACTTCTATTTCATTAGTGACCAGTAGTGAGAAGTAAACTGCATTCACTTCATATCCCATCCTATTTTAAATGTCCTCTTCTGCACATTAGTTTTGTTTAACACAATTTTGTTCTCCAAGTGCTTTAGCAGTGAAGTACCTTAACAAAGCTGGCAGGCAGAAAAAGGCAAGCATGAACAGAAGAGGAGGACTGAAGCTGTAACAGGTAGCTTATCCTCTCTCCTGTGCAAAACAAGAAGCTGTGGGGTAAAAGTTGGTAAAGATAATGCTACCTGAGGAAAAGCCTGGACCAGCTGCAGAGGTCAGTTTCAGCCTGTGGGAACAGGGATACCTGTTTGTATTGATTGGAAGTGGTTGGAAAAGAGTTTGAGGCAAGTTGCATGCGGATACAGGGCGTTCAGGGCAATCACACTCCAGTTGGCTTACAGCTCTTCTTGCCACCACTGAGAAAACACACCAGTTCTGTTTGGCACTGGTTGTTTTATATGAGTTACTCATGACCGTAAGCAATAATTCCTTCTGGTATCCTGCTTGTGATTTTATTCAAACAAATAATTTTTCTACAGTAATATGAAATCTTCATTTGCAAACCCTAAAGTAAAAGGTTGGATGTTTTCTGTTTTGGTCTGCCCTGATTTTGCCTGAGAGTGGGCAATAGATCTAAAAGTCCAACCCAAGCTTTCAGGTCTGTTCATTGCCAGAAACATAAATTCGACTGGATTTTTCTCGCATTCTAATCCTGACTTCTCAGCAGACTCAGGCAAAACACCATCCGATGTGAATTCTGCAAACTTCAGTCTCTGTAATGGTGGAGCTTCTTGTTTCTCTCACCCTTGAACTTGCTCTTAGCATGCTTAGCCAAAGCTCATACCAGCACTGAAAGGCAGGGTTTATTTTTATGCTTGGTTCCCTATGTATATTCTCTGCAGTGCACATACAGACACCTGTTTGACTGAAGGTTTTTTAAACACAAGTGGATTTCTAAGTTTAACTCCTCTGCACATTTTTAGATATTTCTCAGACCTGAGCAGACATGAACTGTAAGCACTCTTGGTGTTGGCCTCCTTGCTTAAAGATGCTTCTCCAGTTATCCTGTGAGATGCTTCTGACCCTGACAGCTTTTGAGATCATTCTCAAAGAGAAAAGTGCTTCTCGGCACAATAACCAGGAGAGTCAGTTTTGCTACTGACCAGTTTGCAGCTTCACAGCTGTTGCAATCTACATTTTACCAACTAATTAATGCAGGAGATACACTGTGAATGTCTGTGTTTCCTCACTTCCTTGCATGGTTATAATTAACCACGTTTTTATATATCTGATTTCAGGTCAAGGCAAATTTGGGAGCACACTGACATTTTCCATGTTTGCTCTTCCTCCTCCTGCTCCTCCACATCAGCACTGGCTCTGCCTGTCCCCAGCTTGCCCTTAAAGGCTGCGATGGGGAACTCCTGGCACAAGGCACTACTTCACAGTGGGGATGATGTTTTCCATATGCTGGTGGCCAATCCTGCACTACTGCAACCTACTACTGCTTAGAGATGTCTGGACTCATGGCCAGTCACAAAACAGGATCAAAGCTATCACCAAGGGAAAACCCATGCTCTGGTTTCCACTCTGTTACAGTTGTGGCAGGAAGGCACAAGAAGACAGGAACAATGTCACCATTTTTCTCCTGCTGGGGTAGCCCCAAGCAGTATTTCTTTTTCCTCTTTTACTTATACTATGACAGCAAACGCCCCTGACTGCATGCACTCAAGAAAATGGCGAAGGTAGGCCCATTTCTATTAGGAACCAGGATTTTGTGCTTCTACAATGCAGAAGGTCCAATCTAATGCATTTACAGATCTTTTATTCATTATAGACACCGGATGCAGACCAAGGTAGGGTTTCTGCAACCCCTATAGCTTCCATGGTGCTTATGGACCAGTGTGATGAATGTGGTCTAAAGAAAGGGTCCTGAGTCAGAGTCAAATAAGAAATATATCTGAGCTTTAAATTCGTGAAATGGAAAATTTTTGTTCTGCATATGAGCAGAACACGATGATTTTGTGTGAATAAAAAAAATACCCAGAGCAGACCACAGGAGAAAAAAGAGGTGAGAGACAGACAGACAGATAGCTCTCTCTCATTGCTTGATTGTTTCAGCAGGTACTTGGATTGCAGGAGATTCAGGTTCAGGCGCCAGGTCCGACCCATTGTCATTTATATCCCAGGAATGTGACAGAAGAAAAATGTGTCTGAAAAGCATTTCTGACCAATGCTAATCCCAGTGTCCTCATTCAGGTATGGCCTGGGTCATGGTTCCACAAGTCAGGGCACTGGGGAAGGAGCCCTGGAGAGGCTGCAGCCAGCTCCTGGGGCCAACCTGCAAACCCGCCCCAGGACTCGGCTGGGTGGTGCATTTTGCTGTCCTCCCCCTGACCTCTCCCCTTCACCTCCACAAACTCGGGGGTGTTCCTTGGTCCTGGCGGTGCTGCTGCCTGATCTCCTCAACCATCCCACAGCACCCCACAGCCTTGTGATGTGGGTGTGTGGTCAAGTGGGCTCTGGCTGGAGGAAAAAATCTGGCTGGAAAAATCTGCTGCTCCTTCACCACTGCTTCCCTCCGTCCACAGCCTGGCTGTAATTTCAGCTCTCTTGCCGTTGTTGTTGGGCAATCACACTGCTGCTGCCAGCACTTTAAACATCTGCCTCTGCGCTGAGGACCTAAACCTGCTCTCAGCCCCTTCTGTCTGTCCTGATGGGGACTGCACAAGCCGGAGATATCCTGGCACAGCCACATGCCACAATCAGTGCCCATAGAAGGAGCCAGCACAGGAACTGGGTGCATCACGGCTGTGCTGGTGACACTGCACTCTGACTCATTAGTAGAGATAATTATCTGGGACAAAGCACGGACCTAATTAGCCTAGATAAGCATGTAGACATGCCTACTCTACTTCTAGTGCCCAAGCTAGTACAACCAGAGTTAGATGACATGGCAGTCCATGTAGACCTGAATGCCCATGGTGAGTTAAAGGGTTTGGAAGAGGAATCACCCTGCTCACTGTGCCCCATCACTGTGGCTAAGCAGAGCCACAGGCCCCTCACGTGTGCTGCCACAGCATTTCCATGCTGGGTGTTTGGACTCTTAATGTCCTGCAGAGCGACTACAGGGTCCTGTTGGATCATTCGATTCACGGTAAGCAAAACCACCCTGGCAGAGAGAGAGGGAGCACACCCACTGAAGGGAGGGTCTGGGTGCAGTGCCACAAAGCCTGCTTTCAGGCAGTGTTTGCCTCATTCCTATTAAACATTAACTTGAATTAGAAAAGAGTTTCAGAGAGAGTTATTCACAGGCTGGGTGCCTCCACAACATTTGTAACAGAGTACATTAAATACCTTCTATAACATCATTTACACATGGGCCAAACATTTCCTCTGAGAACTGCAAAGAACTTTATCAGTCTTAATTAAGCTTCACCTGAAGGCAGAAGAAGCTTTACCTGAAGGCAGAAGTGGCTCAATTACACCATGTCTGCACAAGTAAAATTTGGTTGCATCAATTTACCTACAGGTGAAATTTGCTACTGACACAGTTAAACCTATGCAAAAGGTCACCTTAGGCACTCTTATTCTCATGCAGACTAAATTTGGTTTGACCTATGGCAAGAAGAGTGCAGTGAAATGAGCATTTCCAGCTCTGTGCCAGAAAACTTCTCCACCTCCCTCCCTTGTCCCTTGGTGACTGACAGTGCTGCAAGTTTGTGGCAGTGCAAAGTAAACCACATCCTCTTAAAACCAACCCCTGCAATGTTTCATATAACCTCATTTTACCTTATACTACACTAGACAAGGAGCTGTGTGTATCCAGGAACCAACTCTCAGCTGAACTTTAGAAACTCCCATCTTAGAAACTCTTACAAGCACCATTCCCAAGGTTGCTTTATTTTGTTCTTTTACCTGTAAAATTACATTAATCTAACATGAAACAGGCCCTCCTTAAACTGAAATAAGGGTGTGAGCACAGGGGGGCTGTATGAATTCTGTTCACTCAAACTAAAAACTGATTTAACATTCACTGCTAATACTTTCTGATGTAGATAAGATTCAAGGACAGTGGCAGAGCTGGAAAAACAAGCCTGGTATTTAACATAGGAGTGCCCTACCCTATCATTAGTTCAAGTACATAGGTACAGGTGTTTGCACTGTGCATAGTCCCTTTTTTATCTTTCTAAGGAAAACCAACAAATGGAATTGCAGGGGTCCCTACATGCACAGGCACACAGCTGTGCATGTGCACTGAGACGCAGAGAGGAGTTACTGAATAGAAAGGTCATGCAAAGATCCAGTGCTGCAAGATGATTAGAAATAGCCTTCAATTCACCAGAAGTGCTACTGAGCACATGAACATGAAACCAGCATGCCTTTGACTCAACTGCTAAAGCTGTTAGTTCAGTTATTTTGCATAAAATATGATGGCAATTGCTTGATCCTGGTTGTTTATCCATCATGGCACTGGCACAACATTTCATGATTTTTTCATGCTGGTGTCTTGGTTGAGCTGGAGGAGAAAAACTTATTTCTTTTAATTCTGAATGCAATAAAGATGAGACGATGCTAAAGCAGCTCCTGCAGTAAATGACTGCATTCTGACAGCAGGGATCATATTTAATATGTAAAGGATGTGGCTCTGGTGCATTTATCTCAGCATCGGTGCCTCAGCTCAGGAGCACAGCTTGGTTTACTTCTCGCATAAAAGATGGCACAATCAGCTTTAAAAGAAATTTAAAAATACATATAGGTCACTGTGCAAAAAGGAAGCCTTCCACAATGAGGTGGATCCAGGGCTATCAGGGGTCAGAATGCAATCTGGTGTGGGAGGCCTGCGTCCCCATGGTTAAGGCATGCAAGAGGGGTGGAGTGTTCATGTGTCTGGTCTGGACTCCCTGCATTTTATCCAGTGATTGATTAACATAAAATATAAGAATTACAGGAGGACTGGGAATTATTTTCCTCTCAGCAACTCCGCCCTGACAGGAATCACAGAATCACAGAATCCCGAGGGTTGGAAGGGACCTCAAAAGATCATCTAGTCCAACCCCCGTGCGAGAGCAGGGTAACCTAGAGTACATCACACAGGAATAGCATGAACTTGTTGGGGTGGGAGGAGGTGGGAAATTAAATGTGCAGTTCCCTCTGAGCAGGGGAAGTGGCTGAACCTTGGTCCCCCACTTCCCAGCGAAGTGCTTCAAGCACAAGACCTTTTAGGGTGGCAGCAAAGCAGAAGATCATGCCTACACTGCTAACTGGGTAGGGCCCCAGTGCTGCAGAGCCCAGTGAATGTGCTGGGACAGGACCAGACCCTGTGCAGTGCCAGCTTTCCAAGAAACTGAGAGTATGGCCAGTAAGATGAGCACAGGAAACCTGTGTAGGGCAGGGGAAGGTGGAACTCGAGCATCTCGGGGGGATTCTGTTTGCTGCGCTGAGCTCTGAGCAAGAAAGAACTAATTTAGCAACTGCTCAGTTATGCACTAATGAAATAGAGGCAGATAAGGCAGCCACCTGCCATGCAGCACCGAGGGGGGACTATCAGCACCTCCCTCCTTTGCAGGGGCTGACACTGGGGCTCTGCTGCGCTTAGAGCCTTGTTTCCACAGGCAGTTTCATGATAAGTAAGCATCCTCTTTAGTTGATGACCAATTGCTTTTGTTCTGGGAACTGCCTCTGGCTCTGAGAAAAACGGTATGTGCATGGAATGCTATGGGAATAGTTCTTTTTTATTTAATATTTTTTAAGGGAAAAAAGGTATTGCTGAATTTCTAAGGGTGTGATTCCAATGTAGCTGGCTTTATAAACACATACAGGGAAGGCAACGGGACAAGATGTAGACCAGTGCCATTAAGTGAAAAAAATATTCCATACAATTCAGGACTGTAAGACTAGCTAAAAAAACCCCAGTACTAAACAAACCCCACAGTTACTAGTATCAAATAAACAAGCCCACAAGCACTTCAGTTCTTTTTTGTTCCACACCTATTTTGATTGTTTTTTAGAATGTGCATCAAGCCTACTTTCCTGCACACTCATGTTTGAAGCTTTTCAATAAAGGTTAAGATTAACTCATAATCTTGTGCCTTTAGGCAGTAATGGAGCGTCAAGAAAAATGGCAAATATCATCAGACTCTTGTTAAAATTGAAGCACTGGCCATACTGAGAAGCTGTCACCTTCCCACCACTGCATGGGGATCTGCTTAATGCCAGAGCCTAGGCAGTAGATGCTTTGAAGAAGCCAAGGGTGTAAATCAATACACACCATCTAAAATATAGCTTATATTGCAAAGATATTTTCCTGAATTTGGTTTTAATGAGGACATGAACTGTTTCACTCCAGTGACAGTTTGCCAGGCGCTGTCTCAACAGAGAAGGGACCACTGGCCATGCTGGCCTTGTGCTCTGCAGTAAGAGAATCACTGAGCTAAGAAAGCACTTTCTCATTGACACCTCAAGCCCCACGCAACTGTTCCAGGAAATATAAACTGAGAATCTTCCTTTAGCTAAGTGTAACCATGTGTGTATTTGCATGAATACATGCATATACTTGCTAATACCCACTTCATACTTACAATTCCTTACATCAAATAAAAAACAGGAATTCAAGCCTTTTTGGGGACAAATTGAATCCCTTAAAATCTCTGAAGCTACAGGGAAACAGGACATGTAAAGAAGTTCAATCAGCTATTTATATACTTAGGTGATCAAACATCATCTCTAGTTTTGTTTAACAATAAGACTTTTGACATATTAAATCAGAAAAATATAGCTACATAGTGTAGCCTGGTGCAGCACCTGAGATGCTTAGAGCACCACAGCTCAACTCCACAGAATCTTGCAAGTTTTTGAATGTCTCCTTCCTTTTCCACTCTCCGGTGAGACAGTCAACTTCTCAGGGCGGTCTTCTCTACATCATGGAGAACAACAGGGTCCCATATGTGCATCAAAGCAACATGCACGTGTACATAGAAAACACCACGTTATAACCATTAACTAGATGCAAATTGGGTATTTAAGATCCATTTTACCAAGATTTAAACCCAACACTGCTGTAAGATAACTAGGATGGGCATCTGCACTCGGACAGAGTGCTGGAAGGCAGAGGACTTTTCTACAAAACATAACTAAATCGAGATGTATTTGAGGATTTATGGAAAAACAAAACAAAACAAAACAAACAACCCAAACAAAAACCCAAAACCAAACCCATGAAAAATCATCATTAGAAATGGGCAGTACTCCTTGATAATAAACTCACAAGTCTAATAAATTCAGTGGATAAACAATAACAACAACAAATCAAATACAGCACCTGATCCCATTCACACTTACATCAAAAGGCAAGCTCTCTGCTTAAAAGAAGTAAAAGTTCCTGTAATCAGGAAGGTCCACAGTAAATCTACCCATTTTCCTTCAACTTAATCGCTCAACCCTACACAGTCCTGCTTGGATTTCTCAGGCAGGTCATTATGGAGAAAAAAATGCAGGTAAATATCCAGATATCTATAGCAGGTATAAAACGCTGCACTTGTTCATAACTATTTTTTTAAACCAGTATCTATTCTGTGAATACAGATGCTATTCACTAGCAAATAAAGACAGAAG
This sequence comes from Psittacula echo, assembly GCF_963264785.1. Taxonomy (NCBI): domain Eukaryota; kingdom Metazoa; phylum Chordata; class Aves; order Psittaciformes; family Psittacidae; genus Psittacula; species Psittacula echo. The sequence continues at coordinate 65,190,092 of NC_137739.1, read as the reverse complement.
CAATCCAACACATTGATTCAGAAGTCATCATCCCATATTCTTGCTGTAATGACTTTCTCTGATTTAATAGCCCTGACTAATGCTGGTGCCATCTGAACCTAATGGGTCATTTCATAGAATCATAGTGAGCATCCTACTGCCCACCTGCTGGAATTAAAAGCAAGCAAAAGACAATCCATCAATGAGCTACAGCTGCAAGTGATTTCCCAGCACAACTGGATAGCACACAGAACATTACATGCAAAGCACCCTGGCACAAGCATCCCTTCCCAGTTCCCAGGACAGCTCCCACCAGAACATGGCATGCAAGGGATGGGGCATGCAAGGCAGCAGGGAGGTTCCATAACCTACAAGACATTCGGCACAGGATGATGCAGTCACAGTGGCAGAGACAGAAGCAGTGCCAAATCCATTCCCTGCTGACCATAGTATGGCAGCAGCCACCTCAGCACACTCCTCCCTGCACCTTCCTCATGCCCAGCACTTACCAACCACCCCGCTGCAGACCAGGTTTCATCAGGTGTAATCTATCCACTGCTGCAGCAGCAAAGTGGGCCCAGCCACTTAAATATTTAATTGGATCCTCTGCTTCACCTATCACAACGCTTCAGGGTGTCTGAAGCCAGACTTCATTGTCTGGACTTTCACATAATACAGGGCAAGTCATAAAGAAATTACATTTTCTGCCTCCTGCTCCAATCAGACCACCATATGTTCGCTTACATGCAAGTAATTACAATAAATGCAAAGTGTGAATAAATAGAAAGTTAGCTTGACTGCAAATGAACATGCAGGATCAAGTTCAGTGGCGGTGTAGTTGCTGAAGTCAACAGGTTTACACCAGCGATGAATGTTGAGCACTAGTCTGAAAATCTAAGTGTGAACAAGCTGGATTTAGAAATGTATGTGTGGCTTAAAATCCCATCTACTGGCTTCCAGTTATTTTAATCATCCTAGCATTCCTGATCAGCTGTGATCCCAACACTTCTGTCCCTTTCTAGTTTGCTAATCACTTTTCTCTGCATAAGTACGGCAGGTCTCACAGAAGCAATGAGGCTGAAGTTAATGGACTGTTTGTATGAGGAGGCTGGCTAAACAGTATTTAGACTGTCACCTTTGCCTTATCACCAGTCCTTTGATCCATCTATTTCCCTTCTCCTTGCCTTTGCATTATTCTATCTACAGTGGACTTCACACAGCCCAATCCCGTACTCCCCAAGCAAAGTCGTAGCTAGTTTAAAGGGATGCATCTCAGTAGCCCTCAGTGACACTACTCTGATTTAGACAGATTAATGTTTTGACCCACTGAACTCATAAGGTAGCTCTTTCACCTAATATGTAATTTCTAGAATATACTGAATAAAAACTATAAGGCTCTTCCTATGAGTAGAGCAGGTGAAACCCCAGGTGGAGACAGGTTCATAACTACCTTGCAATGTATCAGAACCATTCTTATCCTCAAACGATACATATTCAGCATAACTGAGTAGTTGTTCTCTCCCTGCACCTTGCCTCCTACAACATAGATATTCTAATAGCAAAGCTGCTTATCATATGTTTTCTAATGCTTGTTGCTATGAATTATTTATGTCCCATTTTAAGTCTTCAATATTGGTACTTAGGTATGCTCCACTATCAGATGCAGCAAAACAAATGTTAACTATTCAATATTTGAGGCAGCAAAAACTCTGGTAGTAGCAAACTATCTTTCCCACTATGGCACACAGATGGTCTAAATTCTACCTGCATATGCCCATTGTTTTCTGCTTGCTGGCTTATAAAGCCATTAGAAGCACATAAGCAAACAGGAATATTACATGCAAACCTGAGTGTAAATTCAGGCTCCCATAGCCATAAATGCCAATGGTCTTCGGTAATTACTTTCTGAAGGTTTTAAAAAATCCAGAAATACATTTAAATAAACAAAATTGGCATATAAACGATAAAACTGTAGACTATGTTTTATCATTAGGACTTTACTTTTCTAGAGAAAAAGGTATGATCACAGCATTGCATTCTCAGTTTTGAAGACACTCCAAATCCTTTATGTTCTCCTGTGCTTTCCTATTATATCTCACAATGAAGAGAAGCATCTAGCTGGTGTAAAATATCAGCTCTCATCTCTGAAGCACTGAATTACTCTGCACCACCTCCAGAACCACCTGCTCTTTCAAAAGAAAATAGTACTACACAATGTAGGCAATTAGAAACAATATACAAAAATGAGTGAATCTGTAAACTAACAACTTCATTCTGTCATAAGAATGCATCTAACTCAGTTACTTAATTAGCCAAATGATACCCCATGTTTTCTTTATTATTGTCTTACACACTAAGATTGTGGTATCTAAGGAGTTAAATATGCTCATGACTAATATAAAGCTGAAAAATATCCTTCAAGGCCAAACAGCATCTCAGACTGATCTAATAGAGATTAACGAGTTCCTGAAGATCCTTGGGCAGATTTACCACCAGGACAGTAAACACCCTGTCAACAAAGTCAGCCATGCAACAGGAAAATGAATGAGTATGCTTACTTCTCCCTCTACTTAACCCTAAAATTAACATAATATTTTTAAATAGCCCATTTAAACACAAAGTGGGTCAGCAGAGCTAGTGCCACAAGATGACTGAATGGCACAGCATGATATGCAAGGAAAGCACATATGGACAGGAAACAGGTTCCCCCAGGGACTCCACCATCACTTATGACTCTAAAATGAAGACTGGGATCCACAATCACATCAGTCATAAGGTGACCCCCCAGAAATGGGAAACAGCAGCGTGGACCACAGGAAAAATAACTATAAAGAACCTGAGAAAGCAGCTGCCCCGGAAGTATGACCACCTCTGTTTTCTACTTTGGACAAAGTTATGACTTGCTGGATGCTCTCAGTGCTAGTCTAAGTATGGGAAAAAGTAATTCAGGTGTGGCTGAAAACACTGCGACCAAACGTTTTTATAACACCTGTACTGGGATGCCTAAGGTGTGGCACATGTGCCACCAGCTGCATGGAAGTCACTTCAAAGTGATAGTCTGCTATGCAGCACTTGGTACTGGGCATAAACCCCTTAAAAACCTACTTTCTTACTGTCATAATTTGACTCCTGCCTTCCCAAAGGTTTCAGCCAGCTTGCCTGTGGCAGGCCAGATGATTCCTGAATGAGCAGCACTTGCAAAGACTTTAAGTAACAACTCAATTGACCATCTAGTACTCCAGTATAAAAAACAATCTTGACCCTATTTTGAGCACAAACCAATACCAGCTGGCTAGAAGGCAAACACTTGCTCAGCTAACTGCTCTTGTAATCCTTGTAAGAGGAAATCAATTGTGCAAATTGCATTTTGACAAATATAGATCACTACTGAGTCTGTAACAAAGGCTGACAAATCTCGATGCCCAGCACTTACCTGGTGCAGCAGTCCTCTGAAAGATGTGCTAGAAAAATGCTTCTTTTTTTCCAAACAGAAGTTGGAAAAGTGTGATTCCACAATCTGCAGCAGTAAAAATAAAGAACAGCTCTGATCCTGCAAATGGTAGCAGGCAGGCAGGTGGCTCTCCTACATGAAGCCTTTTGCAGGAAGACTGTAATTATCTGTTTGAGCACCTACTGATTGTATCTGGAGACTGTGCACATAGAAGCCAACAGACAGCTGATAAAACTTGTGCCGTTATACTTTCTGTACATTTTGCCTTTAATTGAAAAGGTTGCTTTCCTTTTTTATTCCAAATATCTATTATCCATGCTTGGGGAGGCACTGAACAGCACATTAGACAGCTAAAAACTCAGAGGCCGTGCCAAAACTGAAGTTAACACTAGGAAGTGAACTGAGTGCTTGGTTTAATGGTTTTAGTAGTGTCTTTATCCACTGACACTCTGAGAAGGTCTGTACTCTAGAGAGCTCTGGAAAACAGTCAAGGAGAACCCTGAACTTTTAAGTTCCTCAGCTGAGCAAATATACTAAAACCACCATCGTCATGCCATTGCCCAGATCATTGTAGTCCTGAAGATGGAAACCAGTTTCTTTTATTGAGAATCAATGTCAAATATTTTGTTCTATCTGTAGAAGCCAATTGCACTGAATCAGGCTTAACTTATCTTTCTCTGCTCTTCACATCCATTTCCGTTGTCACTTCCAAAGGACTCCTGGGTGCCATGCCAAAAAGAACTCAAGTGTTTCCCACCACTACATAGTCTACAGACACCACGTTCACACACTCCAGCAATCTCGTTGCAAGACTGTATGGAGCAGATTTAAGACTTGGGAGAAAGCACCCCACTCATCTTCACACTTCGTCTCTCTGGAGCTGCTACCTGCACAGAGACCTTGGCCGAGCCCATACTGATGGATCCTCTCCTGAATTTCCGTATCTGCAATATTGGCACAAGGGACTGAGACTGACCTAGGAATTCAGCATGTAACCTTCATTTCTTATATGGACAGCCCAGATTCAAGTGCCTGAAACAAGACTCACCCACAAGAGTGAGAAGACCCACCTAGCACAGCATCTATTTCAAACTAGAGCCTAATACATATTTCCAGTTACAAGCAATTTTGAATAGGATGCAAGACTGGAAGTTTCTGCAAGAAATAGAGAGCAAGAAGCATTCCAAGCAGATGCGAATCTCACAGACTGTGCCCAGAAAACCCCCATAAACTCAAGTAAAGATTACAGCCACCAGAAATTTATCTGCACTGGAGCATCTTGTACTGATGCCATTCTCTAACAATATGCTCTGATTAAATCAGTGTTTGTGGTACTAAATTGAACTATTTTAAAAAGACATGCTTGCACTTTACATATATTTTCTTTGCAGAGTACTGCTAGGGGCCAAATAGCTGCACAGGAAAGATGAAGGCTGGTAAGTCATTTCTGATGACAGTTGCTCCACTTGCAGGTTATTTAAGCTGCTGCCTGTCAGTAGCCCATAGCATGGTAACAATTAAACGGTAACTAGTAACATACCTGTATTACAACATATGCTTTTTAAATTGTCTTCTGCAAAAAATTTTCATTAATTTAACTGATGGCTAATTCTGAAGTCTATGCTACACTGCTATTAAGATCATTTGGTGTAAAGGAAATGCATGGTTTTGATACTACTCAGAGGGCCTAACTTTAATTAGTTTAAACTTGCAAATTGATTACGATTCACTTGAAAATGTTCAGAAAGTGCATTCTGTTCCCTGAGAATAAGAACAGCCATTTTGCAGGAGACTATGATGTATATTTCATATAATGCAGAAAGCCTGACACCCAAGAAAAAATCCCAAACTCCTGTAAAGAGCACAAAAATGTTTAAAAAATGTTTCAGCTTTGAAAACTTCTGGTTGTGTCAGAAGCCTCTTAAAACCTCCTCAGCTATCAGTGCCAATCTGAAAGAGGGATGATTCCTCCCTGGCAGCGTGTGTCTCTGCTGATTACAGGAGGAGCCTGGGTGAGACTCCACAGCAGACTTTCAGTTGTGTAAATATAGCTGGGATGAGTCTAATCCTAAGAGACTAAGCCACAGACTCTACCAAAATACCCATAGATTCAAGGAGGGTTTAGAAAACAGAATGCCACTCTGTATTTTGGCTCACCATCCTGTGCACTGCTGGTGACTCACTGCTGGGTGTGCCAGAGTAAGCCTTGTGGGGGGCACGGTGTGCAAATGCTCCTCTTAGTGAGTAATAAACACCCGTTTGGCTCTGTCTTACCATCCACACAATGGGACCATTCCTCCTAAATAAAACAGGCTTCCCTCCTCCCTGTTCATCCCCCCAGATGAGGAGTCGTTTATTAATCATTGAGCTTTGGTGATCAACTTTCTGTCCTATTATCTGGCTTTCCGTACTGAAAGAAGGCTGATGAGGTTTACGGTTGTGAGACAACTCTGACACAGGGCACATATCTTCCCTGCCAGCACAAGGAAAAAGGACTTGCCAGAATGAGAGTTAAAAATAGCTTGTTTGCCTTAAAGGGCGTATTCACTTTGAAACACAGAAAACAAGTCTTAGCTGCCACCTCTAATATGACAAGCATCTTTAGCAGTCTGCTCTCTGTCAAAATACCTATTGCTCTGCTCTTTTGTCTTCTCCCTAAATTTCTACCATTTTGAAATGTAGGTGATTTTTACTATGGTATGAGAAGCTTGGGGGAAGAGAGGGCAGAGACTGCCTTCTAATTAAAACCAACCTTAATCACACCAAAAAGGCTCTTCAAGGTTATTTCTCGAAATCTAACATAGCCCTGCCTTTCTTCCTACATTTCTTACAGCAGTGCTGTTTCAGATCCCAAGTATACCCCTGTAGCCCCGCTCTGTGCTGATCCCCCATGTGGAGGGCATGTTGGCCACATCCTGCCCAGCGCTGAGATGACCAGACAGTCCGGTTTGGAAACCACATATCAGCATCAGCAAGGCAGGTGCCTGAGCTCGGTGCTCTCAGAGGCAAGGCGTATCTTTTCAGATACGGTATTTTATTAGTGATGATAATGAGCCAGTTGGGAAAACTTAACTGGGGAAGTGGCAGATTCTGTATCACATGCAGTTATTAAATCAAGACCGTGGCTTTCTAAAGTATGCCTTTCTAGCACAAACAGAACATTACCTTCCTGGTAAAGAATTTATGTTCAGAACACTGTAGGTCTGAACACAGAGGTTACAGTAGATGGCTTTATTGATCTCTTCTGACTCAAAAATCTAGGAATCTAGAGTCATCTGTTACAACTTCCTTTACACCAAAGATCTCCTCGATTCTTCTGGGAATCCATTAAAGCTAAAAAGCCTGCCAAGCTGAGAAAATTACCATGGTATTTCCAGCTGCTTTCCCCAGAATTTTACAGTAATCCTTCTCCTGGCTCTGAGCAAGACTTGCCACTTTTCTTAGGAGCAGCTTGAGCACAAGGCATGGTTAGGTTGTTTCCCTACGGCTCCTTATGGGCAATCCCCTCTCAGGTGTTGCCAAGCCACTGAAGGAATTCAGAAGTTTCCCTTGCCTTCCGTGACATGGGTGTAAGAATTTCTTTGCAAGTCTGGAAGCTGGCACCACAATTCATATTGAAGAAGCAGTTGACATGAGCAAGCAGAGCCTACCAGGCCTGCAAACAGCTTGCAGATTTAAGTGGTAGCCTAAATAAGAACCGCTCTTGAATGTCATTCATAACAAAGCCGAAAAACTAGCAACATCCTGCACTTTTATCACATGCAGAAGTGCCAAGCAGGAGGCAGTTCCTGTTATCTGGTTGCCAAGGACAAGACCTGGTTGAATACTCCCTCCCCACCCCCAGCACAGACCCATCCAAGCAACTGAGAAACGTGAGCAATTCTGCATCATGCTGATGAAGTTCTTAATCTACATGTCACCCAAGCTGAACTGCAAAACACGGCTGCCTGCCCTAGTTATCAAATGACCTGAAATTCAGCACGATCATCTGCCGTAACAGCTGGTTCATTGACGATGAGAGAAACTCCTGCCTGGCTGCTGAACCAGAGGCAGTGCCAGGAGCCCAGGGACGTGGAATGCACACCCTCCAACACTGAGATGCTGCTCCCATCCTCCTGCATGGCACAGCCTCAAAATGTCTTGTGTTCTTCAAATTCTGCATGCTGACTTCTTCCTCTACATATTTATTTCTCACCTGTATCATTAAAAAGAGATTTCAGAGACCCGCCACTTCAAAGTGGGGGAAAATAATGAAACATCCTTCCCTAGGAATTAAAGCGAATGTGAGGTTGGATCTTGTCAGTTTTCTTTCTTTCTGCCTAAGGTGCTACATAAAAAATACACAGCACTAACAATTTCACTTCTTCTAAGTACCAACTTATAGAGGAACACAGTACAAGACATTAAAATGATTGTCAAGAGATACGTATCCAAAACAGGCAAAGTTATGGAGCTAAATAACTTTGACAGATGTTATGAATGCTTTTTAAGAATGACTCATGTTCAAACATGGTGATACTTTCTGAAGTTGCTTTGATGCACACACCAAGTTACATTTTTTGATTCAATTGACAAAAAAAATCTAATCACTTATTAGCATATTTTTACAGTTTTATTACTGTCAAAGGTATTATTAGTGAAATTTATTACTCCTTAAGAGTGTAATGAGCAGAATTAGATGTCTGGACTATATCTTAGTGCTTTTGCACTTCTTGCCCAAATAGGAATGAAGAGTGAAAGCTGAACATAATAGCAGCCTTCCAGTATCTGAATGGGGCCTACATGGGTGCCAGAGAGGGACTCTTCACCAGGTACTGCAGCGATAAGACAAGGCGTAATGGATTTAAACAAGGTAAGTTCAGGTTAGATTGGATGTAAGGAAGAAGTTCTTTACTGTTAGGGTGGTGAGGCACTGGAATGGGTTGCCCAAAGAAATCGTGAATGCTCCATCCTTGGCAGTGTTCAAGGCCAGGTTGGAGTGAGCCTTGGGCGACATGGTTTAGTGTGAGGTGTTCCTGCCCATGGCAGGGGGGTTGGAACTAGCTGATCTTAAGGTCCTTTCCAACCCTAACCATTCTATGATTCTATGATGTTATTGAAAACCAGCCCCTCCCCTGGAACTCAGTGGTACTCCTTTGAACCCGATGGACATAATTTCCTGCTAAATTGAACCTAGATGATGATGATTTCTGTGCTGATGTATCCTCTTTGGTAAACAGTATTTTCCTGCTCCCTAGCTGAAATGAGAAATGAGGATTGAACATGTTCTGAATGTACTGTGTCTCAGTCCTTGAAAGTCTACTAGTTTCACATTGCCAGTGTTGTGCTTAAGCAGCATCTGCCCTTTGATTTTCACACACATAGCTGGTTGTAGCTATTGCTACAGTCCACATGTGTGTAAGCAAGAGCAAAGTTTGGGCTGAACATATATGCCTTATATTTTGTGTTTACTTCAAGGTAGGTTTCAGAATCTTTTGTTTAGCAGAGAGAACATACTTTAAGTGAGAATATAACCATGAATATTGATTATGGACATACAAAAAGAATTTGAAATCATACGGTACAAAGTCTTTAGCTTAGGTATGCATGAACAAACAATGTAAGTAATATTAAATGTATGCTTGTATTTTTCTTGTTCTGCAGTCTTGCCTGCACATTATCTTGAATTAAACAAATAGAAACCCCACACTAAGCAGCATCAGACCTAATGGTAGTGCCAAACACTTCTCCAATGAATTTCAGTTTTTATATTTTCTCCTACAAATAGTGTTACCATTCTACTCAGTAAACGCAGATTATTAATATCTATGGGTAATTTATATTAAACCAAACATTTGGCTTAATACTCTTGTTTGAAAAAATATTATGAAAATAAACATTTTTATCTATATTAATAAATCTTTTACTTGGGGGCTACTGTCAATGATGTCTTGGTTTTATTTTTAGATACAGTTTACTAGGTGATGACAAATACATGCATGGAGTTACTCCCTGTCCTGGACTGGTCCCAGTCTAGGCAACTAAGTCTTGATCTTCTAATAGAGGATTCCCATTTACGAGGCAGGGATACCCTCTGGCCATACTCCCATTAGGCAAGATCACTCATCAGCCAGAAGGGGAGGAGTGCTGCCAAGCCCTGAGCCTTGTGGCGTCCTGAGCCTTGATCTGTGAGACAGACACAAACACAAAATACACCAAGGATGCCTCAATGAAACCCAAAGCACAGAAGTCTTCCCACTTCGGGTGTTTGTGCTGCTATTGCAACCATAGAGAAATCCCTGTCTCTGTCAATATTCTTGTTTTCATCTCATGGAAGAAGGCAGTGGTGAAGACATCTTACTTCACAGTCACGTGCTTGCCTGATCTGGGACAATATGCTTGAAGTAGTAGATGAAGACCCAGTTCTGCAAAGTGCTGAGTTGTGCAGAGGAGGAGCCAGCACCCTGCTTCTCCTGGCATTACAAAGAGTCAAGAGAACATGCAGTCAGCAAATTACTATATAAATCCCTCCACAAGTACTCCTTGCCATTCATCTTAATCCTACCTAGAATTGTTTTGATACCTGGAGGATGTGTCACAAAAGCCTGTTCTTAAACCCCTCTGTCATTCATTAGCTGTGCTGGAGCAGAAGCCAGAACACTGGTATTGGACAATTCAAAGTGTCCTGAAGGTTTATATTACTTTTTCACCTTCTTAAGGCATTTGTTAGACAATTCTTTCCATGTCTGAAGTCAGACCAGTTTAATTTGTCTTATAATTGTTTAAAACAAAAAGTGCTTTTTCATTTTTTTGGCTGGTAATAGTAATACAATTATTATAAAGCTCTCTGCAGCAAAATCTTAAGTCTCTACGTGACACACAACCTCAAAGTGTTGCTCTGTGAACTACAGACAGGCTACTTGGGAAATGCCATATGAGGTATTTGGCTTTCAGCTCTACTGCAATGGACAGCTAATTAAATGCTTTGCTAATAATAGTATCCCATATTTGAGGAGATAAGCTTAACTACTTGTTGAATTTCAGGGGAGTTCTGCAGACATGTCTGCATACTCCTGATAGCTAAACCAACTTCTGTTTAACAATACAGTTTGCTCTCATTCCTATTTCTCTATTTCAGACGTATCTTTAATGAACATAAAATGTCACTGATGGTAAGAAATGAAGGAATCTGGTGTTTCTTAGCTAAAACTCCACTACTACACAAAAAATAACCATGAAGTCAATACAATAACAGCAGACACTCATCACACAAAACCCCCAAGGGAAGTCAATGGAAATCCTTTTACTGACATAAGGAGAAACAAGACAGCACCTAAGATTGTTGTAATTATAAGATTATGTTTGCAATTTGCATGTGATCTATGGTTCCCACAATACTGACAAGTTCATTACTTTCAACATATGATTATCAACACTTTGAAAGTGAGCAGGTAAACTAGAAGGCGCTTTGGTTCCCAGGTTCTTTGGGAAACACCAGAGTTTCTATCCTTCACACTCCACACTCTCAGGAAGCACAGCCGTGAGTTGGACATATGGTATATACCCTACATTAAAAGAAATACTTCTTGTTCATGAAGCAATAATGCCATTTGTTTCATTTCCTTAGGCCATGCCTACTCAACACGGCAGGGCCATGCCAAGGTGGCACGGCAACCCAGGCAAGCTACCTAGGTGCAGGGCAAGTGCTCTACCCCACCGGGTGTGCTTCTATTCCCACACTGATTTCTACACTGTGCCAGGGAGATGCTGACTCCCCCCATGTTTGACAAGATGAAGCTGAATGTAGAAACATTCGTGTTTTGCTATTCTCACCCTGATAAGATATTTTAAATACTGGCCTGGAAGGAGGACAGCTGAGATGAAAGGCAGCATAACTCCCCTGTATCTAACTGGCCTTGAGTCAACTCTGCACCTGTAACACTGGGTCCAGCTCTGGACCCTAATACAAGAGAACCATTGACACAGTCGTATGATCCACTGGAGGGTGATGAAGATGTCTGGGGGATGCAAATGGCACATGCAAAGGGGCCAGTAGAGTTGTCTTGTGCAGCTCAGTAAAGGGAAGGCTGAGGAACAACTGCATTGCTGGTGCACATGCTGAGGTGTTTCATGATGGGAAAGGCACGGCCCTGGAACAAGGGCTTGGCCATGTGGCCATTCTTGGCAATGCTCACTGGGAAAAGGCCTTGAGCAACCTGATCAAATTCTGAATTTAGCCTTGCTTTAAGTAGTTGCTCGGAGTAGATGATCTCCAGAGATTCCTAAATAGCTGTCTGAAGACACTGAGGAAATAAAGGAAGCAAGTATCACTGGTCTCCGCAGCATATGGAGAGCAAATAAAGAAACTTCATCTGAACATGTTTTTTATTGCAAAATGAGTTATCTCCCGAATCACTGAGCAGCTTTTAGATCTTAATTAAGGTAGGTACTTCAAAGATATTCAGCATTTAGTACATAAGTATACTTAATCTCCTAAATGGTTTCCTGAATTTAAGCTCTGCTGTTACAGATGACCTTGTATGAAACAAGGGACCAAAAAAGTAGGATGCTTACTTAGTATTAAAATTCCAAAAAGACACAATACTATTCTATGTGCTACAGCAAAGTAGTCCAAGCCAAACGATTTATGTTCATTTAATAATAAATAATTTCATAAGAATGTGACAACTCAGGATCTTTGACCTGGAACGCTGTTTGCAGTCTTCAGAATTCCAAAATTAGGTTGTGAGCTAAATGATGACAGCTTCTCCAATGCTACTCTAAATCTTTCTGTGTCAAAGAAGAGTTGTTCTAGGTTATGATTGCTCTTGTAATTAAAAGGGGGTTCTAGTACAGATAAGGGCCTGTGCTGCAAACCAGCACTCATCTTTATAAAGGAAAATTAAAAACAGAGAGCTAAAATTGATAGTGGTAAGAAAAGGAAAAGAGATACCGAAAAAAGAGAACAGCTAGTGGCTTAATGAAACTTGGCTTTGAGCTGCATAAAGAAACACATCTACAGCTTCTTGCAGCACTTAGGAAAATGCCTTGAGCACACGTGATGCAGCAGTTACCATGGCAATTTACACACAGTCATACATCAGACAGATCTTGCAGCTCTTTTCCAGTTTAAACTCCCAAATGAAAATATAGGACTAGGCACAAAAAAGCAAATCTCTTATCAGTATTGGTGAGAGATTATTCATGTGTGTACTTCCACAGATGCCAGCTCATGACCTGAGGTGAGTGATCATCCTCATATGGGCAGGAGTTTGCAGTTTGGAGCACCTTGTTGCGCTATACCTCCACGCTACTGATTAAAAACCAAGTGTGTGTGTGTGTAGTACTGCATAGGAAACTTCCTCTCTGTAAGGGATGTGACTGAATACAACACAGGGATGCTCTTTCTTTCTATCCTGCCACCTTTTTGCATGGCATTCTATTTCAAGGTAATGTACAGCAACTCCTGTAAACCTTTGTACTGCACCATGTCTCCAGGACCCAGCACTGCTCGCTGTACCTGCAACCTGACACTGGAGAATCAGCCTTCAGTGCTTTGTGCCTGCCTGGATGCCCCACATGCCCATCCTTGCCGAAGCCCTTCCTGTCCAAAATTAGGGAAGAGAGGGGTAGAGTAAGGGAAGCTGGGGAGCAGCTCCAAGACTGAAATGACAGAAGAATCTTCCTGTCCTTTGCCTCTCTCATTGTGTGTCCTCACCAAGTGACTGTGGGCAACATTGCTGCCTGTTTGAAGAAAAACTGAAGATGAGGCAAGAATGTGCCAAGCTCATAGAGGGGATGCAGGCTGCAGGGTGAAGAATGGTGACAGCCAAGGGAGGAGGCATCCATCGCTGTGACTGGCAGGTGATGCTCCACTGATTTGGGTTGCTTGGGAGCCTGCCTGTGCAGCTGGCAGTGCTGTAGTCCAAGCATCTCAGCTGTGAGCACCCCAAAAAGCCCTGCCATAACTTGAGAGAGGGTGCTTGTGAAAGACCAGAGTCTGACTCAGGGACAGCACAAGAAGAAAGATTCAACAGATCTGGACATGCTCTGAAAGGATGAAAAGGGCAAAAAAAAGATGTTATTCTCAGGTCTATGCCCAGAGGAAAAGTAAGAAGAAAAATGGTGCATAGGTCAGGGCTCTCAGCTGCCAGGGCCATTAACAGAGAGGGACAACAGGATGGGTGAGGGATTGGGCACTGCAGATGGGAACTGCGGCTGTGCTCAGGGAAAAGGATCTCAATGTCTCTCAAGGGCATCCTTCCTTGTGATCTTTCTTTCTGACAGATCTACATGCTGTGTGCAGCTGTCATGCTGTTGTGTGATATTTTGAGGAATAAACAAAGGTATGTTTGACTGAAGATGGGAATGACAAGAAATAACAAATGACAAGGAAACGCGAAATCAAAAGTTCCCCTGATGATGAAGGTCTCTCTCTTCCAGAGATCACACTCTCATCAGTAACACTGCACAATGGCTGAGGTCACAATTTCACTCTCAGTGAAGCAGTTCTATAAACTACTTCTTACCTGTGATAATGCAACTGTGTCCTGAATGGCAGAGCTCATGGCAACAGAGCAGTGTATGGCCTTTGTGGAGATGAGGTCTCGTGGCCCATCTCCTTCCTGCCCCAGGGGTTTAGGACACTTGGGAAAAAAGTTGGCAGCATAGTGAGCCCTCTCAAACCTCCCAATGCCAACACTTTGCTCTTCTGCACTGTGATACTACAACACCATTTGGAATCCTACCACAACAAGTAGGTGAGCACATGCTTAAACAGAAACCTGAACTGTTGCATTTGACAACTAAGCAAACACTCAGCTTCAGTCCTGAAACTGGGCTGGAGTGAATAAATAGAAGTGATGCATTTTAACAGCAGACCTGGAAGCATCATTATATTGTGCTTCCGCTTTAACAATTGAAAATAAATAATTTTCAGAATATGGATGTCTAAAAGACTTTATGTTGCTTCTGTGCCAAAGCACAAGATTTTTTGTCAGACTTTCTCTACCTGTCATCTTTTACTGTCCTAAAAAAGGCACAAATTAAAAAGGAAAATATTTCTCATTTCTTGGTCTCTTTTCAGTTCATAAGGAACCTTTCAATATCATTTAGAAAATGAAATTATACTCTTTTCCCCCTCAGACTGGGAATTTTAAATCAAATAAACCTTGGCAGAATAATAAATCTATTTATTATTTTTTCTAAGATATCTAGTGCTTTTAGGATGATTGAACTAAAAGCGTGGAAACCAAAGCCGATCCTCTTCTCATTGACAAAGTTTGATTTGGAGAGGCTGAATACATTTCTGCTTCCTGACTAGCTGATATGCTTTACTCATGGTTTCCATTCAATCAGGACAAATTCACAAGGCAAGCTCTTTGGCTTCAATTCGGAGACCGAAAGAGACAGCTTTTTGGATACACACTCTGGATCAGCTGGAACCAGAGGACAGCCAGTACTTGTAGGCTCGTAAAAAGGCAGACAGGGTTTGCTTTTGAAGGACATGAAGAGTTTTTAACCCCCAAGACAACACAGAGCACTGAGCTGCTCAGGTCTTCCCATATAGCTGCATAGCAGTCACTTGCTCATTCCCAAACTGGACTTCTGTCTTGAATAGATGTTGAATAACGGAACAAAGGAAGAAAAAACCCCAAGAAAAGTACCCCATCCTCCTTCTAGTCCCCTCAGCAGTTACCCACTCCATCCCATCAGATATTACGCACACATAACTTACTGCACGTAACTACCCATACATGACTGAGCTTGCTTTAAATGGTGTCCCAGAGCAAACACATCCTTCCTCATTTCTGCAGAAAGCACGAGGAGAGAAAATGCTGCCAGAGCCCACAGCAGACCTGCTGTCAGCTTACTACAAAAATATCAGAATATTCTAATAAACCAACTATTAAACCTAACTTGTCCTATTAAACTTCCAATATGCACTTGTTCTAAGCTGGCTTACAAATCCCCACCAATTCTCATTGCTGAGATAGGCCATCACTTCTGCTTGGATCTGCTCAGAAAAAAAGGGAAAAAAAAAAGAAGGAAGCAAAACCACCACACTTTACAGCTGGGAAATAAAACAAAATATAGGTGTAATTACATATCTGCCTTCTGTTATGCTGAATTTAATTATATAATGGCTCTGTGAATCTCTTCACAAAGCTCAGCTGCAAGCGAAAGGTGAAATTGAGCAGAGGTCAGCTGAATTAGCAAGTAGAGACAGCTTCTCACACAAGCCACATTAAAACAAGCCATTCAGAAAAAAACATTCATGCTGCAATCATTTCATGTATTACACTCAGTCTTCAACAGGAATAGAGAGCGTTTTATAAACCTGTTAGTCTCAACAGATTTGGCTTCCACCAAATGTGTAAATCAGAAGATACTACACAAAGCCAGTGCATGGTACAAACCTATAATTTCTTTGAAATAAAAATCTGTGTGAATATGGAACATTATTCACATATACAATGCAAAGCCTATTTTTATATCCATTCCATATACAAAAGGATTTTAATGAATAGGAGCAGGCACTTTCATCTGATAATATGTCCCCGCAATTCAACATAGAAATCCATCAGAAAAGCGCGTACCTTTCATAACTCTGTTTAATTCACACAGGGAATAGCATAGGACCTTAATCTGACATGCAAATGAACATAAATCCTTAAATAATACTCTCTCTACATAGTCATCATTGTAAACGTGTTCACATCTTCACTACCCCAAAACAAAGATCTATTCTGAGAAGACAAAACCCTGCCAATAACTCCTGAAAGTCAGCTAATGAAAGACTTTCATGAAGGACAGTCATGACAAAAGACTTCTTTCCTTAACCTCTGCAAGGCATTTCAAACCCACAAGGTGCAGCTGTTATTCCTCTTTTAGAGACAGTTTCATACCAAAGGCTCCTGGCTACTAAGACTGTTTGGCCATTTGACTGATTTGGGGGATTTAATTCTTTTCCAGTGTACTACAAGCCATGTACACTGAGCCCTATAAAAATGTACCACCTGATTCCTAGCGGTGGAAGCATCTCCTTTTAGGAGAACTGTATATACCATGAAAAAATACCACCTCAAAACAGAAGTTTCTTTTTTTTTTTTTCATTTTTAATGCTGTGCACAAAGAAGTCAGCTCAGATGCTATGCTTCACCCTACCAACAAGTCGAATCTCAGGTTTGCTTTCTTCTAAATAAAAAGCCATTGAAAACATGACCAGAACACTTAAATAAAAGCACTGGAAGCCCATTCTCTACCAGCAACAGGGAGAAAAAAAGATTGATTTAAATTTGCTCGGGCCAACCATCTCTGTTTACAAACCCATTGCAGAGGATATATTCTGAACAACCTGGGTTGTGATGGCAGAAACCCTACAGGCTACAGTTAATCCTCAAACACTTACATTAATAGGAACATGCTCCAGCTGAAAAAAATGGAAGAAAATGAGATTTAATGGTAACTCCTGTATGCACTGAGCTCAGTGAGAAGGCTGAAATGTGGTGAGGAAAGCCCAGGTAAAAACACTTCAAAATCTCTGACCAAGGTTAAATTGAAAATAGTCCAAACCCACTTAATATTAAAGCACATGTAAAACAGAAAACAGAGGCATTGTTATCCCTTTCGCAGAGCTGAAGAGAAAGGTAAATGAAACCCATAAATCAGCTGATTAGCACAACTGCTTATAAGGAAAACAGGAGGAAACAGCCCCAGAAACGACACCTCAAAATGATGTGCTTCCATCCATTCTGCACCCAGAAATAGGAAGGCCAGTAGCAGGGACAACCCTGGGCAGGCACACACGGGCATGGCCAGGTGGAAAGGGCAAGGACTTCTGACTTATACAGCTTTCTGCTCCTTACATTCACATTCCTTCAGATTTTATGTATACATTTGCTTAATTTTACATTAGCAATATATTTTATATATATAATATTTTATATTTTATATTGCAAGTTTCTCCTCAAAACCACCAATAAAAAAAGATACCCTTTCAGAATCATTTTAGATGATAAAACCACCAAACACCCTACTATATCTGTTTCTCATGTAATTTGAGAAAATAGTGGTTTAATTTATGTGGTGTGAAAGCTGACAATATGTTTTGCAATTTTGTTTAAATAGCTACTGTTCTCACGTTAGCTGCAAATGAATATTACTGCTAAAAATAATCCGTTAATAAAAATAATGTGAAATCCAGCAATCCAAGATACTGCTGATCAGGAATCATTACTGCATTACTGCTTCTAGCGCAGTGGTGAAAAAAGAATTTACAGTAAAATTTCAGGGTTTAATTTAAAAATTTAATTTAAAGACAATTTGTGAATTTGAATAGAATTGTATGGGGGTTTGGTTTTGAGTAAAAGATATTCCCTTTCATTAAAAATATCACAATGTTTCATTTCAGCTTTAAAAAAACCCCAAAGCAACAAAACAGGTCTTTTCATGTTTTTGTAATTTACTTTGAATTTCAGCTTTAAAATATAAACAAGAAATAATGAGTAGCTTGAATTTCTCTTTCTTCTAAATTGGAAAGCTGGGATTTTGTTATTGCCCTCAAGATAACCATTATTTGCATTTGAAAAGAAAAGTGAAGCAGAAGGTAATTTCAGAATGAAAAATACATGCTTTATCTTCTCAGGAAGGTCAAAAGTTCCATTTTGATTTTACTAAAATGATAAGTACAATCAGATGTAGCACATTTCTGGGGAAAAGTTTTGGTTTCTCTTAAGAGAACCTTGAAAACCACTGAAAACAATTTTCCCACTATTGATGAAATGGTGACCTTGATGAGAAGTCACCACTGATGAGAATGATGAGAAGGCTGTGTGAAGACTTCATAGCAGCCTTTCAGTATCTGAAGGGGGGCTATAGGGATGCTGGGGAGGAACTGTTCATCAGAGACTGTAGTGACAGGACAAGGGATAACGGGTTCAAATTTAAACAGGGGAAATTTAGATTGGATATAAGGAAGAAATTCTTTACTGTGAGGGGGGTGAGGCACTGGAATGGGTTGCCCAAGGAGGTTGTGAATGCTCCATCCTTGGCAGTGTTCAAGGCCAGGTTGGACAGAGGCTTGGATGACATGGTTTAGTGTGGGGTGTCCCTGCCCATGGCAGGGGAGTTGGAACTAGATGATCTTAAGGTCCTTTCCAACCTTAACTATTCTATGATTCTATGATTCTGTGACTTAAGCACCCACCCCATGCCTGGTGCAGATATTTTGGTGAGTTCCTCAGGCTTGATGGGCCTCTAGAATGCTCCAGAAGAAATACATAAATCTGTTTTTGCATCTGTAATTTAACTTTAGAAGCTGAAGAGAAACTAGAATGAATATAAGCTGTGGCACTGAAATGCATGAGAAAACCTGACTATAAACCAGACTTTTTAGCAGCACTTGCATACTCAGTCCCTGCTGATGGGCCCAACACACTGAGGCCGGCCTTTACAGCATGGGCAATCTGTGCACTGCTGAGGTTTTTCAATAGCTTCTCAATGTATCACTGTAAAAATAGTCTCCTTGTGTATTAAGGCTTGCTGACTAACCCTCCTGCCCCCAACTCTTAACAGCTGAATTCGGTTGTCGCCTGCCTACAACTTTCTGCACCATTTGCAGTGTCAGGGAAAACATTATTTAAAAATACAGCGGTGTTGAAAGATCTAACTGCAAAATAATTGGATCTAAGACAAGAAATATATACAGAACGATCCTAGCTGGGCAGTTTCTGGACATGCCAGAAAACTCTGATAAGCAAAAAGAATGCAGTTTGGGGGTGCACTCTCAGGCTGATGAGATAATGAAAGGCCACCCAGGGGCAATTTCATCTGCAAAAAAATCATTGCAAGAACAGTCAAAAAAATACAGTTACTCCTGACTTACAGGAATGTCGAAGCAGATAGTAAAGAAAGGAATCAAATGCCAGCTCACCTAAAGAGCGATACATTTATGTTTATTGTTCAAGCTTAAACCTGGAAGTCTAAATATTAGATTTAGAGTGATCAGAAAGGTCAGAGAGCTGAAGAACGAAATAACAGAAAGCATGAGGCATGCTTTCCTTTGGATCCTTCTTTGTTACACTTTTCAAACCTTTCTTCCTTTCACAAACCAGGGGTAAATTCCTCACTTATCTCAATGAATCGGAGTTTTGCTGCTGACTCTACAGGGACCAAGCTTTTTCCTTATGCTTCCTGCTTCCGCTGCAGATCCAGAAACCCTTCCACACTTTGGCCTTGTGTCTCCAGAGTGCTGCAGGGAGCAACTCACATGCTGTCAATGCACTTCGGCTCCCTACATCCACCCATCCATCCCTCCATCCCCACACAAGGGTCCCCCTCCTGCAGTGCTGCGCATGTCAGCTTTTGCATTAGATGTGCCACCTTTGTTAATCCATCATCAGCACTTAGTGATTTGGCAAGCTGTGGAGGACACTGAAAGGCTTGTTTGTTTTTGTCCAAGTTCAGTTAGCCTTGCTGTTTTGCTGATTCAGAGTGTTTTCTTTTGCATTTACCAAGGATCCTGTAAGATTTGCTGGCAAAGCACAGAGAAGTGAAATTGAAGTAATTGAAATATTTGTAAATGATGCAGGGGCATCAGTGCTAAATGTGCAAATAAGCACTCAGATCTAAATATGCAGTGCCATTTCTATAGTGGATGACAATACTGGTTGCCTATGCTATACCAGGAAAAGAAAAAACAAATGTCTGTAAACTAGAACTAAACATCCATCAAAGTTCAAGACAATCTATATTCAAATGAATTTCTGACAATATCCAACCTTCTGAACATCCTCTTGCCCCTGTCCACAAAGCACCAGACTGGCATGTGGGTAGCTGCAGTCCTGCTCCTCTTTGCCATGCTGCAGGAAATGCGCAATTTCTTCACAAGAACAAGCAAATTACATTTAGTGAGTTCAAGCAGTCAAGAGGTGACAACCCCAATGACTTGTGACTGTATGTTTGTTTTTAAAGGTGTGAGAAAAGCCAAGATATTCCTCCTAGTGAACACCCAAGTAGGCTGTAAGTACAGACACCACCAACTTGCATGTATCACCATGTGCAAAGACGCTGCCACACTGTACGTCAACTTTTGTGTTGCAACAGCTACACTGACAGCACCAAGAGAAGCCACGCAACCAGCTATGTGTGTGTTATGCCTGCTCCTTCCCAGAATGATACCTCTGGGCTTCGTACCATGGGAAGTTTACTACCAGCTTCCACCTCTTGTAAGTTTGAGCTCAGTATTGAGAGTCTGAACTTACCATCTGAAGTCTATGACCACAGAAGACAAAGTCTGAGGAAGCCTGGAGCAAGACCATTGCCTGCATTGGCGAGGAAGAAGGGGTTTGGAAACATTAACTTACCATAGCTAGCTTTGGGGATCCAGGCCCTTCTGAAAATAGCAAGTGTTCTCTAATAGCTATATGGCTGGCTCCCTCCCACCTTACCATTCCTAACTTCCACACTCTTTCAGGAGAAACGAGATAGGAATGTCAGATCAAGACTGTCAGATCCTAAACTTCTCCCAGTTCCCCCACTATATGTCTATAGCTGTCAAACCTTTAGACGGCAACTTTCTCAGCATGGCCAATGCACATATTGTCAGTTCAAATACTAATACAACAGATTTATCCCTAACAATGTTTTTATTGCAATAATTCATTGCAGAAAGCCATTTACAATAGTTGCACTAATTTGCTTAGACAACATTATACAAGAGAGCACTTGGAGATGACAAATCATAGCTCATTGCCATCTACTACAACCAACTGATTCTAAAATTTCTGCCTTAGAAAACACATTGAGATTGCCTCTCCTGCATTGTCTCCTGGGCAGTACTTTAGAAACCTGCAATCCTCATGTGCGATGTAGTTTTACAGCTGTGCTTCTGTTTAACTCCTGCAGTTGATAGTGGGAGCATGCTTATGAGAAGCACCACTAAGGCAGCTGCCTCCCAGCTTCCCCACAGCAGCATTCTGCTAATTTGCAGAACACCACTAGAAAATTAAAAGAATTAAATTTGTAATTCCCTTAGCTCCTTCTCATGTCCTCTGAGTCTTGCATAAGATCAGAATGAAAAGGACTTCCGTACATTGAATTATGCATGGTCTTAAGAGTCAAATAAAGTTATGTTCCCCTTGTAAGAGTGATAGCTCCACTGATTATGTATTAAAATACAATAATCTTGCTATCTATTGCCTGGATGGTTGTGGTACTCTGTAACCATTGGCCTCAAATTCACAATCATCTCCTACACAGAGTTGAAATAAAATTTACTTTTCCCATAATCTGGGTACCTGGTTTTGCAAAGTACAAAATTTGGTTAATTATATTGCTGGGATAGGATGCCATTAGTACAGCAATAGTTCCTTCATGGATGCCTCTGTCAGTGCATATTCCCCTCTCTTACTGGACCTTCAGATGAGGAGCAGTGGTGGATCAGGGTGCTCAGTGCTTACCTGCAGACCAGGGGTGAACTGCCTTTGGGGCTTGTCATTGGTTAAGATAAGGGAAGATATTAGTACATATTCTTGTCTATGGAAATGATTATGTGTTTATGCTGTCTCCATAAAGGAGGAAGGAAGACAGACATAAAAAAGGAAGACTTAGAAAGGACTCGGAGGAAGGCACTGGAGATGGGAGCAAAAAGCACTGGGTAGGTACAGTAGAACATGGAAATGAGGGTATCAGTCTGAATTACTATGAAGTATCAGCTCTCTGGGCCATGTATAAGGACTAGTTTCCAGCCAACATCTTCTAGTCTGGCTGTTACGGGTGATTTCTCAAAGGATTCGGAAGTGGTTGATTATACAATAGAAATACCTGCAGCAGATACACAGAGAGTGTTCACTGCTTCAGACAAAAGTGAAGAAATGGAGCACTGCTTTGCAGACACAAAGAGGAGGACACTTCTTTACATGTCTAAGACAGGTGAAAATGTTGAAATGTTGAAATGTTGAGCATTTACTTGTGCCAGCAAAGGCAATACTACTGGAAGGCCATCATCCACTCCACAACCCTTGGATCCCACCAGCCAGAAATGAGAACAGAGCACTCAGTAGCTCTTGGGCACTAAACTGTCACCTCAGTGAGATTCTGGGGAAATTAAGAGGAGCACAAGATGGGTCTGTTATGAAAGAGTTAGTCAATATTGAAAGATGGCTTATTTAAGCACTTGATTCTCTCCCTTAGCTTAAAGAACAGGCTTGCATCAAAACAGCACAAAACTAGTACAGTAAGTAATTGCTGTTAATTTCTTTGCATTTAGGGAATAAATAAGCTTAATTTTCTCCCTCACATTGCTGTGCCTGCAGTATCTACCCTTATTATCTACGTGTGGCACAGATGAAGACGTACACACAGTTTTCAGCCGTTGCACTAACCAGCAGAGGGAGTTCCTGGAAACCAGCAGTGAAGGGAACGGAATTAAAACTGATATTTTCTATAGAGCACTCTGCAATATTAATCAAGACCAACAGATAAAGCAATCCATGCAAGACAGATTGACGGTGATTGCTTTGCAGGGTTTGTCTTTTTTACCAGCAGAATTGGAGCAGACTCTTAAAGGTACCTTCAAGACCTGAATCACGCTGCCTTCTTGCTGTGCAGCTGAGCACGTACAAGCGCAAATGCTAGGTGCTCCATGAACTGAAATTACCTATTAGCAGATTACTTTCTTCCTGAGCTGCAGGATGACTCAAGATTGTTCCATTTTATCACAGTTGTGGACTGCTCCCTGTTGTGTCACAGTGACTGTGTGGCTTGTTGAGCCACCAGCCAGCAGCACAGGACTGCATCCACGCTCATCACCTTCAAGTGAGCCGTCCTTGCTACACAGACTGGAAAGGAAACTGTACAGTTGTTGTAGATGAGATGCCTAGAATTTACATGGCTGAAGTTCAATTAAATGAATGCTATTTTCAGCTGCATTACTTCATTAGGATTTACTGGAGAAATTACAACAGTCATTGCCATAAGGGTCTGAGATGCTGCTTGTAGAATGCAACACAACCTAGAGCTTTCGGGTCCCTGGCAGTGAAAAATAAGATGCTGGATGACCACATGGAGTCATCTAAGCAGGCAATTAATAGACTTTGGGTGAGCTCCTGGGGATTACCAGCCAGTAGCAGAAGCTGCTGTACATGCTTTGCTGGCAGCAGCATATGGCGATTCACTCGGTAGGTTAGAATTAAGCAGCAGACTTTCCCCTCAGCTGAGCCTGCCTCTGGAGAGGGCTGCAGAGCTGTGTTCTCCCACCCCAGCTGCACTGTTCAGTTCTCTGGTCCTAAACACTGGGTGTTTTGACCAGGGACATGTTTTTAGTAAGTGTTGTGCATACGGTGTACTATGGCACATAATGAAAGCAGAGTTTGAAAACAAAATACAAAACACGATCAATTTTACATGTTAAAAATCCTCTCAACCCAGCAACTTATTCCTGACTTTTATCTATATATGTGTGAATTCCTTGCTGAGTTCAATCCTGGTATAAAATCCAAAAATTAGCATGTACAAAGACTTTCTGTTTGCAGAGCTCAGGCAGTCAGAGAAGTGATAATCTGATGTGTGTTACGCATGTGAACACACACATGAGGACACGCACAATGCACATGTATTCCTACGAGTTCTCACTAACTTTCCAAGAGAAATCCATGGAGCATCACGAAAAATACAGCTTATACACATTATTTTCCACGTCCCTAATTTATTATTATTAAACTAGAAGTTTAATTATTATTGCCATTACAAATTAATTATAGCATAATTAGGAGTAATTAATCCATTAATTAGAAAGTTTGGGAGAGTATCATAGCAAAATTTTCATGAACCGAAGAAGGGTTCTTAGCAGCAATCCCTTACAGTCAGTGATGAAAGAGAGAAGAAAAATAGGCTGAATTTCACCTACAGCTGCCTGACAGAGACATTTAAAATGTGTAACCTACTGTCCCAGCAGCATCTGTTACTGTTCCTTGGCCACACATACAGCCCAGTTCGGGTACAAAACACTGTGCTACAGATGCCCGCCTTTTTACTATCGTTAATGGGATGATTGTGATCACACAGTTACTACTTGTTTGGACTGGGATCACAGCTAGGAGACTGTATGAATTATTGTGTAGAGACAAACTATTATAAGGTCTGGCTCTTAGCTAGGAACCTGGGAAGTCTACTAAATAAAAAAAAAAGAACCAGCTAAACAACTAATAACCCAAGCCTATCTTAATCCCTACACATCTGGATATCTTATCTCAAGTGAACCACTGGTATAAATTATCTCATACCTAAAAATTAGCATAGCGTACTCATGAATAGTATAAGGGGAGGGCTAAGACTAGAATCAGACAGCATTGTCATTATCAGAAGGCACCATTTCTGCAAGATGATTTAAAATGAATACAACATGTATTCCTGTGTTATGTATATTCAGATACTTATTAACACAGTAGAAAGCTGCAGATGCCACTTTCCATGCAACCTCTTAGAAGTTTCTAAGTTTCTATAGTTTACTTTTCAGAAACTGAAGTGCATTTGGAGGAGAACAGCACCATTGTAAAAATCAGTTTGGTTTGGCTGAATTAGGTTAGAAGTGCCTATCAGTAGTTATCACTCTTTGCTCATCTGGATCTGTGTAACTACCATCACAGCACACCTGGTCCTTTTTTTCTTTTAAGAACAATGGGATCCCTTACAGTATTAAAAATAGTTGATTTATTTTCAATATACTTTCTCCTCTTCTAGTGAGAAAAAATTCACAGAATGCTCTTTTCAACTTACTCTATAACATTATATATTATGAACTATACCAATATTTAACTTTAAGAATGGTGGGAATCAATCTGAAGAGTGGGGTGAGATGTTCATGTATGTACAGAGGTAGACAGAGCATTGATTGCTCTGCGTGGAATTACAGCACCTCTAACTCATGTATGGTCTGAAAAGGAAGACAAACTGCCCTAGAAAAACAAATTCTTCTTTTTGCACAAATGAAGTCATGTTATTTTAGAGGCTACCCCAGGACACCAAGTATCAAAGCACGTTAAGAATGACAGAAAATGAACACAAAATGGAAAGGTTTGTTAAAAAATCAAATCTCTTCCAAGAAGCAATTTCTCTTTCACTGGAAGAAATCAAATGCCCAATCAATAAATAAATGTCTCACAGACTATTACTGTTGAGCAAAACAAAATGTACTGAGATTTAACATGCCAAAGTATGGCACTGGAAAAGGTAAAGGGAAAAATACTGTTCTCATCACAAAAAAGCCATTTGCTTTTCATATGCTTGTTTTCTGTAGGGCTGTGGCCTGCAAGCACAGACTGTCCGCTCATGAAGGAGGTAAGAAAGCAGGCTGGGGTGTAAATGCATCCCTTTGCTCATTGCCTGCACAAGTCAGAGGAGCAGAATCAGGCAGAGTTTCAGAAAAACAGGGTTTGAGGGCAACAGTGCTAAGGAGCCTCGTTAGCAGAAGTCTTCACTTTCAGTGACACGAGACTCTCTTAAATCGCTCAACAATTTTCTCCCCACAGTTTCCTTCCTGAAGCAGTTTTCATTTAGTGAAGAATTCAGAAAAGCAAAAAACATCAGCAAGAGACTCAAGAGCCATTAGATTTGTTATGCTCTGCAAAGAACAGAGGCGCCTTTTGTTGTTCTAGACATGAAACAGCAGCTTCAGCGCTGCTGCTGCTCTAAGCAGGGGTATAATAGAGTCCTGCAGAAAAGTGGCTAAGATGCAAACAAGCAACATGCCATGGGTTTTCATTAGCATAACACTGGGAGAGCACTTCACTGCCCTGGAAAACTTTCTGCTGTGGATCCTGTTCATTGGAGGGATTGAAAAACTGATTTGAAAAAAGTGATGCCTACTTCTATACAGCAGAATAATTAAATAACAGCTAGAGACTTCCTGACAGACAAATAATAGGAATGATATTTACAGTTCTAACACTGAAAGGAGTCTGTAATCCCAGTTTATCTATTCAGGAGTTCAAGTCACGTCCTGTGCTCCAGTCAGCTGGAGCCAAACTAATGCAGAAGACTAACCAGCTTTACTCACTTCTTCTTCCAGCTGGGTTAGTTTCTTCCAGTTCTGTTTTTAAACATGTTTCTCTTAATGTGAACTCAACTTATGAAGTGTGCCCAGGTTCATATAAATGTCATATATCCACCTCAGGAAACACAGGTTAACCTGAGAAGAGGGCACTGAGCCGTTTTCCAGGCAGAGGAGGTTTGCAAGAAAAGAGCCCATAATTCCAGGAGGAGAAGTGTTGGCTGACTTGGAAACATTGGCAGTGGGCTTTTTTTTAGGACTGTCATCCCCATCAGCACAGTAAGAGCCTTGGGAGCATGACACAACAAGTGCTGCTATAGCCTGAGCTGATGTTTTTCAACTGGGGTCACAAGGGACTTACGCTCTCAGAGGGTCAGGCAGAGGGAGATGCACTGAGCACATGGCAGGGAAAATAAATTCACACTTAGTTAGCTGGGCAACAGCTCATCTCTGTCCAGTTTGCAAGGAAAGAAATTTATTCCTATAGTAAGAAATATACTAAAAGATTATTTATAAGTCAGGTGGATTTTTTCTGGAACAGTTGCAGCAATAGTTCCAGCGATGAACAGAAAAAACTCAATCTTACTTGAATTTTCCCTCCCTCTTCATTGACTTACAAAGCACAGCAAGTTAGATTAGAAACTGCCCTATCTGCAGAGCATTTCTGAGCAACCAAATTTTATATTGAAACTGGAGTAGGCTGGAAAAACTGTGAAATTAATTTCTCTAAACCTTTCTCTGGTGCTTTGGGAAGATGTCACTCGGGAAAGATTTATTCTCCTGGGAAAGCTTCTTTGTTTTCTAAAGGAGCAAAAGCTTTTTGTACTTTTAACATGCACCAAATAAACCATTCCCTGTGGGTTGCTATTTTGGCTAGCGCTAGGTGTCTGACCACATGGATCATATTTACACTAGTAAGTTTAAACATTTGTTATTTACAAGTTCTCTAAGCCTGCATTATAAATAGGGGCAACTTCTGGAACGATTTGATGAAAAGACAGGCAGCAGAATGGCATGCTTACAGTCCTGCATTGTCTACACAGCATGAAGTTACACAAGTCTTTAAATACTATTAGCACACTTAAAAGTACAACATGGACAGAATATACCACCTTAGTGGTTTATAATCTGCACCAACGCACCTGATAGCATGGGAAATGAGTCCGCAGTGCAGTATGCAAAGTGCCTTGCATGCAGCACAGATCTCTTTATACCAGCATGGTTTTAGAACCAGCTGGCTGCAAGTGGACATTGTGTCCTGTGGTGGGCCCCCTCCATTATTGATGAGCTATTTTATGTATTATGCAGTACTGTAATGAAGATGCAGTCTTTTGTCTTCCCACATTGTGTCCTCTGTGGTGCTGGGAAGTCTTGGGGCAATATTATCAAATAAGACAGTCACTGCAGCGTAGAAGATGAATGCAGCTGACTGACTTTCCTAGCAGTTACACTTTAGTGCCACTGAAATATAGAAAGATGTGGGACTAGTTGGAAAAATTCTAATGAAAAATGAACTGAATATAACATCACAAAATTATACAAATAAAACCAACTTGTGTAGACTTTCATCTGAAATCCAGTTCACCATAATCTCCATACACAGCCTGCACTGACACAAATCTTGTAAGTACTTAGGGCATCTAACTTGGAGAGCGAATGTATGCTATATGCTGCCAGTTTATCTGTTGTTTGATGAATCAATGCTTTATTCTCCTATTTCTTCCCTTATTTTGGAGGGCTCAAAGTGCTTTCCAAAGAATTTCCTCCCAGCAATACAGAAATGCAGTCACTTCTGGATGAGGAAAAGAGCAGAATGACTGAAGGAATGGAAAAAGATCTCAAACTCTGAAGAACTTAATCAAATCCATCTATGGGAAAGGGGGCTGGAGAAATATATGTCAAATAATTCACAATGGTGGAAAGAAAAGCCAGCAGATCTGCTAATCAGAAGAAGAGGAGTGAGGAGCAATCCTTCTTAGTGCCAGAATGCCCCCCTCGTAGTTAAAGCTGGGTCTGTGAAACTCCGTGTCAGAAAGCACGAGGCTGAACTCTGCACCCTCCATGACCTATATGTCTGTATTATGTGGTCTGTGAGCCAGAGCAAGAAAATGGCTTTCTTACAAGCAAAAAAAAAAAAAAAAAAATCACTATTCATTTTCTTCAAACCTCTCCCCTACTATTTCATTCTTGCCTGCAACTTCTCCTTTCTTAGTCAGAGAAGACAGCTGACCTCTTTAACTAACTCTGCAGCAATAAGGCTTTCTAGAATGCAGTATTTACATTTTAAAATATGGGGGGTTTTGCATTGCAAGTCAACAATAACTATCCAAGTCCCTGGGGCAAAGACATGAAAAGAAAAGCAAAAGCCCATGATACGTTATATTCACTATGCCATAAACAGCATTTACCAGTAGGTTGCATAGATCAGACTCTCATATCTACTCCAAGAGATACCAAGCCTTTAAGCCATGGAAGCCCAAGATGCCCTCAGAGCTGATCACGTCAAGCCACAAAGCCAAGCCACTGCCTTCTGTGGCATGGAACCATAGAGGTGCTGTCAGGACCCAGCAGGGAAGCAAGGACAGTGTCTGAAGTAAGCAAATAAGGAAGAGAAGAAATGAAGTCATTCTTCTGCATGCCCCAAGCAATCCGGGAAGCACTAAAGGAGACAAAATAGTCTCAATCTCCCTGTCAGTCAAGTGTAACCACTCACCGGCAGAAGCACAGAGTGTGTATAGGCTCTGTTAAGCCCCACAGAAAGAGTTACCTTCATCACGGGCACCACCAGCTTTTCTACAAAATTATGCCAGGGAAGAACTTGCCCACTTTAGCTTACTGATTTCCACACCTTATGTCTTACTTCAATAACCATGCTGTGCTGCCACAGGTCACTGCATTCGTTAAAGCTAAGAGGATATAATCCCTGAAGAACATGAACCTTATCTGCTTACCAAACATCAAACAGCCTGCAGGCAGGATCTGTGCAAAATGCCTTTCCCATAGTATCAAGAAGGGGTGATGCTCTGTCTCCAGTGTAAGGAGGCTGCAGGTGACAAGGTAAGCTGGTGACACTCCTTGCACCAGGTAACTTACGCCAATAAAAGGTTTGGCTTCATGAAGTGAACACCCATGAAAGAAAAGCAATTTAATGGCAAAGTCACTTGTCATATTAATGGTCTTACTAAATGACACCATTAAAGAACCATAAGCAACAGATTGGTAATGAGCAAGTCAATATTATCATTTGCTCCCATTTTGCAGGCTGGCTCAGGACCAATTCTTCATTTTTTCTTGTAAAGGAGAGCAGATTAAAGAGACTTACATGGAAATCAAAATAATTAGGCACATAAACAAGCTGGCAGGTAAACAATTGTGATTCAGTGAGGCAACTGTCAACCTTCAAAGAAAGGATGGTACACATTTGTACTATTACTTCTTTTTAGTCTTATCTCATTTCAGAATACTCCTAACATGATCATTAACATCCTTACAAAGTACAAGACTAAGCTGAGTATGCGTTCAGCTTCTGCAGTGCAGGGCTTGCTTCACCCCACCCTGAGGACGCACACTGGGAGAGGCTCCCACCACAGCACTGAGAAACTTGGCCACATGTAATATGGCCAGCCCTCCCCACGGGTAAGAGTATGAGTTCATCCACTGCAGAAATACAACTACACATCAAGTTGAGACTGTGGCTGTTTTCCCCAACTTTCTCAGACTTTGGGATATCACACTCCTGGGAAGAATCCCTCCGCAGGGTTGATCTTGACAGGCAACCCAGGTTAACACAGGCTGGATACAGGATCTGATTCAACCATTAAACTGTAGGCACTTAACAAAGCACTCAGTTCAGTTTTCACTGATGCCCCCTGTAAGCAGCATAGAGAGATCAGCACCTGCAGTGAATGATCTCTGATAACATAGTCTTTTGTGAGGAAGTGGGACAGTACAGTAATTCTCAATGCTAGTTTATAACTGTATATTCATTTGAAGTGACTCATTTATTTGAAAGTCAGCATGGCCTAAAAGTTATTTCTAGCTCCCCAAAACACGGACTACTATAATTTCTTTTAAACTAATTCAGCCTAACGCACCATTCAAAAACCCACACCACTGCTCTGCAACTGAGACTAGTTATTTTGCCAAATCTTACAGAACCCTGACTCCACGTCTGCTGAAGGTATGATGCAGTCTCAGATTTTCTGCTGTAGTCTACCATGATTAATTTTAGTCTATGCAAGTGGGTGGTAGAATGAAAGGAGAAGCAGTCATGGAAGCCAGAATCTGTATCCAGCAACAGGAAGATTAGCAGTACCTAAACACAATATCTCAGCAGGGAATATATGAAACAAGTAAACATTAGAAATAGCACATATCAAATAGTGTGTGTAGCATATCCCAGTCTGTAGAGCTAGCAGACAGATAGGGTATTCTCTACAATGAATGTGGCAGAGGGAACCTCTAACACTCCGGGTTTGATTGAGGGTTTTATTAGCGTGTAAGCTGTTCTGTGTGTACAAAAGCATTCCTTAAAGCCCACATCCATCTGCATAAGCACATGAGCAACTTTAATACATGGGTGCGCAGATATAATACATACTTTCTTCCCTAATGATTTTTCCATGTGAAAAAGCAAGCTCTAATGTACCATGTAGGCAGCAGAATGGATGGAGCATGCAGGCAGTGGCAGTGCCTGAAAAGATGTATGGATATGTGTGTTTATGTGAATTCCTATTTGCATTAATTCATACCCACAAAAACTTATGGGCTGTATGAGCCTAGAAGAGCAGATCTGAAAAAGCATTTTACACCTTATATCCGCTACGCACTTCTGCTGTCAACTCGCATGCTGAGATCATTGCAATAACCGGGAAATTTATTATGATATAAAAGTCCTCAATACAATCTGTTCTCAATGTGTAGCTAATGTAATTTTAAAGATAAATATTTATATAAATAATTTTTATTGATTGATACAACTGATAAAAATGCATATTTTGTGAATTTGTTTTATGGAATTAGAGGTTTTTTTAAAAAAACAAAAAAGCTGAAATTCCCTTTAAACCAAATTTCAGTTTTTTACAAGCTCAGCTGTACAGACTGGGACAACTGGCAATCTTTGAAACTTTTAACACTTTATGTATGAAAGAAAAAGGGGTTGTTAAAGACTGACCTGTTTTTTTCCTAGAAAGAAAGTAGGAAATTTTTGCATCTGTGCCCCAATTCATGTTTGTCTATGTGACAACTACAAGGTTTAAATTCAAGCTCTTCAGCATGGGGTGGATCTTATGTCTGTAAAGCATCTAACATACTTTGGTGTGTAAATGAATAAAAGAATACTCCCCAAAACGCAAATTATTATTGTCTCTATATTCATAAAGAAACCTAATAGGCTTTTCAAGTACACAAATATACTTCCTTAAAAATTCCTGTTGTTTTTATTAGGAGTAGCTAACATAACTAAAGTATCCACTTTAAGATAGTTTCTTTCATTTTTAGCCTAAGACCAAAAAGTCCTTATCTTGAGACTTGTGTTTCAACAAGGCACTTGCCTGGAACAACCTCAAAATCCTGTGAAAACCCCACTCCCTTTGACAGAAAGAGATGGATGGGAAGGAAAAAAAAAAAAAGCACAAAACACACTTTAGGGCTTTTGGAAGAAAGGCAGACTCATCATAGACAGTAAACCAATCACTACATCAAGACCATAGCTGAAGTATCCGAACATTGGGAGTCTTATCTGGTGGTCTGAAAGGGTTGAGCACATATGAGTAACCAAAGAGCTCTGCACTCTTCAGACTTGAATGAGTTCAGGACTAGTGAGTGTTAGCTAGATTTCCTCCTGAAGTCTCTTGCTGTGGCACAACTGCAGCTGAAAAGGTTCAAGCTGAAGAAGTCAGAATTCAGTTCTAAATATAGCTCAGAATTTAAGTCATTTATTGACTTTTGATTTGTCAACTTAAGAGGATGAACAGAAATAGCAAAAGAAATATACAAACTTTTATATCACAAATACACCTTTTAGGAAGGCATATTTTTGTACTGAAGATTATCAGGAGACAACCCCTCTCTAGAGAGCTGCCCTTCATCACTACTTCAGTGAAACCTGGGTGGCAGCAAGTGATGCAAACCTTGTCTCACTACATTTTCAAAGGGAAAATAGGGCTGTGGTGTGTATTTTGCAGGAAAAAAAGATATCACACAGGATTCTGCCCCCAGCCCAGGAGCTGCAGAAAGCTCATAGGTGTGTAACTGAGGACAGAACTTCATTCAGATACTGCAGACCAGAAACTGGTTTCCACTGAGACACCAGGACTTCATTCTGGGCCATTTGATGCAGTAGCATCAAGCTACTGCAATGACAATTTCATGTAACAGTAAACTTCACAAATTTCAACTACAGTCAATATGGTACTTAGGAACAACATCAGTCAATGTCCAGAGTACAAGCCTTTGCATTTTACCGTATGAAATAACTGAGATACCACACACTCCTCTTTTTGAATGCCAGCTCACAAGAGCCAATGGTTATAGATGACACCGAACACACTGGAAATACCAGCTCTGAGTCTTACCTTATAATATGTTGCTAATTTAACTCTAGCTTCTGCTTACTGAAAGATATATTCCGCCATCTTACATGTAACACAATGCACATGCAGATCCACATAAATCAGTGGGCTACCTGCCTGCTGAGGCATTCCCACATAACTACTGATTTCCTATCATGAGTTAAGGCACCACGAGAAATTCGAAGGGAGGTGAGAAAAACCTCAACGCATGTATAATGCATACCACAGCAAATGCTGATCAAAAGGCGGTCTACCAGAGACTAACTTTTTATATATCTATATATATATATATATAGATATAATAACATGTTTTATAACGGCATACTATGCAAGACAACTGGGCCAGGTGATTGATAACAAGCACCGTAAAATGTCACAGATTAATAAACAGCATAGTGGCTGCTAACTTACCTCCATCTTGTGAGTTCATGATATTCAGAGCAAACAGCATTGCATTGGAGAACGTGGTGGCCTCTTCTTTGCTTGCAAAATTCAAGCCATAGACCTGCCGTGCATCGCGCCATTGATGAAAGGTAGGTGTTGCTTGATTGTACTTCAGTCCTTTCACAATTGAGTAATTAATCACTACCTGTGATTTGAAACAGAGGAGTGAAAATTAAAAATAGTTCTGTCTTCAGTGGAGAAAAAACCCCAACCTTTTGGTAAAGGTTAATTAAATTGGTAGAGGCAATTTGCATGGTAGCTCCTATATAGCTGTATGGTAAGGCAGTCTGTATTTCGATGACAGAAGACCCACATCTGGGGGTGAGATTTACAATGGTTCAATTCAGCCTCAGGGGCTTGCAAGCTAGTTTTGCAAAATCTATTACCTGATTGTGCTTTCTAGAGCACCTCTGCAGGATACAGCTGTGCGAATACTGCAGACAGATGTCAGCAGCCAGTGCCAGCAGCTGTTGCCTTTTTTTGGAGGGTGATCATGCACAATTGTCAGAAAAAGAGCCAGAGAGAGCTCTTGGCGCTAACCCTGCCATACAGCAGACAAATGTTCGACTACTCATTGCACCAGCTCTGCTCTCCTCCTCTCAAGTGCCTGATCACCACCAACTTCTTATGTTGAGAGAGGCTTTTTTTCTCAAATCAGGTAGGCAATGACAAAAGCAGGTAACAAAACACTTCCTCTCTCACCTCTTCCCTTGGTGTACATGCTATTAATTCCAGGTAAGAGGTGACTGAGGTTGAAGGATGTTTCTGCATGTTTTGATTTAATCTGCTAAATACAGTCATAGAATCACAGAATAGCTAGGACAATGCCCTGTTTATCCTGGGGGCAAGGCACATGGAACACCTGAGCTCCAACCAGAAACCCACAATGCAAAACCCCCAAATGCTGCTCTAGCTGAAGGTGGAAAGGTAGAAGTGTCCACTGCACCACTAATAGGCCAGAAGGACCCACAGCAGAGACTGCACCCCCGAGATACCCCTCTGTGGACTGACAATGGCACTCTATTGTGATGCAAATTTAAGAAACAAAATGACAGGAGAATAATTATTCTCATAAACAGGCACAGACAACTTGCGAACAGAGAAGAAACGGAAATAGAGGCTCCCTCTTCATCAGCCAACACAGGCTGGGGGCAGAAGGGAACCAGGGACAGAGAAACTTAGAACTATGAGCAGACACAGTCTGAAGTTCATTATTCAAACACAGCAAATCTGGTTTTCAATATTTGAGATTGTCTCTACAAATGGAATTATTTTGACTGGATTTTTATCAAAGCCAGAACAATCCCACAGTTTCTGGTCCTTGCTGAAAGCCAATCAATGGAAATCTAACTAGTCTGTATGGCTCATCTGTAAACTAGCCAGGCTGGATAGTGGTAGAAGGAGGAGGAAGTAGAGGTATGCAGGAGGAGGAAGAGGGACCTTGGTGCACACTGTCAGGGAGCTTACTGTTAGGGCAAATCTCACCATCCTGGACTTGGTAAGATGGGAGCAACAACTGAAGACAAGGGAACAGAGAGCCAGTAATGAATAAATGCTGTACACAGCATTTACTGATACAGGTGGACCCCACACATCAGAAAACTTACAAATACATCTTTTTTGCAGTCTGATCGACCAGTACTTTGGAAAGTTTTATTGCATCTAAGAAACTCCCAACATATTTATTTAGATTAGCAATATTTTTGCTAGATGACTGATAATTCTTCTCAATTATAAAAGCTAGTTTTAAAACTAATTTCAAAGATGAATGACTCCTACCTCTGAGATTTGACTTTCCAGTGGATTGCTAATTCAAATTGTCAGAAAAACATTGGACAGTCACCTAATACAAAAGCAGCAAATTGTTCTTCACACAATCCTATTTTTGAAAGATGACATTGTCTCATTTATATAGTTAATATGTCTGATAATTATACTATATTAATATATAAAAAATATGGAAATCAGCAATGAAGCCACTATTCTAAGTAGATAATTACAGATATACTCTATTTCTATACTGCATTTACCTACCTGAG
Organism: Psittacula echo; assembly: GCF_963264785.1. NCBI lineage: Eukaryota > Metazoa > Chordata > Aves > Psittaciformes > Psittacidae > Psittacula > Psittacula echo. The sequence goes on along the minus strand of NC_137739.1, from coordinate 65,154,578 downwards.
CCAGCATTAAACAGTGACAGCAGATAGTCTTTGAATACTTGGTCTAGCTTTAGGTATAAATTATCCTGATGGCTATTGAACACTCAGTATCTGGTCCAAGTGTTGCTTTCAAATCAGTTAAGTTTCCATGTAAATGCACTGGGCAGCAATCAGAACTACACTGTTTTTTTCGTGACATTTCATAGAGAGATTCCTGATCTGTGATCCACAGGGAGATGCAGAGCAGTCTATATTTGGTATGCAGGTTCCTAACGGTCCCCTGAAAATGGGAACCACATTGCCAGCATGAGGCATGGAAAGCCACCCACTCCAACCAGAATGATGCGGAAACCACCTTGCTCTGATCACTGAGCAAAGCCATGAACTCTCTCTTACAGCTGACAGCTTAGATAGTCCTTTTCTCTGGAAAAATGGTGACATCACCCCCATTCTAACGCTGAGCACTGGGAGAGCCTGAACCAATGATGCTCACAATCAAGAAATCTTTGGAGTATCAAGTAGACTCATGCCCGGATTACTAACCCAACAGTTTTAACATATACCAATTTTTACATCTCCCTACCACTTCCAAGCAGCTTAAACAAGGGAAGGCACAGCTAGTACTTTGAGGAAACGTTTAGAAAGACTGTGAGCTTCTGCCAGGCTTTGCAAAGTATTTCTCACCTAGTGAAAGAATCTTCTGTTTCAAAGGACAGCGCTATTAAATCCAAAGAGCACAAGAGAATGTAGCGCAGTTTTAAAATGAAAAACAAAAACTGCAAAAAACTACGCCAAAACCTGTTTGATAGGAGTCAGGCAAACTGTTCAAAATTTGCTTTCCTTAACATTAACCCAAGGAACTGAGAGAATCCCTTCTCTTCTGAGGGTTTGATCCCTTCAGTTGAATAAGGACAGAATTTGAATATTGACCTTCAGTAATCATCAGGATGCCTATACATGTAATACCTTGTTTTCAAAGTCAAAACAGAGAGTTTAAAAATGGGAAATGAAACATAAACCAGCCAGAATCTCATGTTATTTCCTTTGGCTACTGTTTCTAGAAAATAGAAAAAAGAGGAGAGCTTCTGCTGTTGTTAAGAATGAATGTACAACGGTATTTCATACAGATGATGTGGAGACTCTGCAAGCCACATGATTATAAATAATATAAAGTGCTTCAGAGCAGTAACTAAAACAAAGAAGGTCTCCCTGTTTGGATCATAGGAGGGTTTTTACAGGTGTTTCTAAGGGACCTTTACTCTAAAGCTTCATGTATTAGGATGATAACATCTGCCATGCTGAGCAGACCAACAATTCATCTGGTAATCTTCAGCTGTAGTCTATAATAGATGAATTGAAGAAACTCACTGGAAATCTTGAAGAAATAAGTAATGGATTTGTCTATAACAAGCATTTCTTCCTATAATCTTCACCTGGAGTTTGTCTTAAAAGATGAAATGTGACATTTTATATGCCTATTTTTTTCTTTTCCACCCCCTTTTAGTATTTTCTATCCCAAAACACAGTAGTCTCACTACTGATAGAAATGTCTGTGTTATTTTGAAACCTACTAAATTCTGGATTTCAGTGATCTTGCATGGCAAGGAGTTTTACAGACCAGTTGTTCATAGTATTAATATGTTGACACCTTTCAACGTTCCTATCAATTTAATGTTAAAAAAAGATTTGCTTCACTTCTACCTGGTACTATCTATCTTTCACTCTTTCATCTCAGTTTCAAATGCAGGCTCTCTGGGGCAGGCAAGGAATTTTGGGATCTATTAAAAAGCTCAAAATCAAGAAGCTCTTCCCTATGACTGCAGTTCGCAGACTGCTGAGTTGTAAGTTGTCAGCAGTGATGATGGTGGTGGCTGACAGGACTCACAAGAATGGGGCTAGAAGGGATCAAGTTGGACTCAGGTCTGCATCTGAGGTGTAACCATAACCAAGATCACAGGAAGAGCTCTTACACTAGTCTTACCACCCATACTCTTGTTTATCAAACTGGAACAAGACATTTGCCTGTTTCTCCAGAACATGAAATGGTTCACAAGTTTGGTATGAGCTTGGGGCCTGCTGCATTGCCAGAGTTCAGACTCTTCTCATGGAGAGCCATACTGTGGCTGCTAACAGAAGAAGGATATGGTGTAGCAGCTAAAACCTGATAAAGTTGAGGCCAGATTCTTCATTTCCATAAGCAGGCCCAAACCTGACCAACTTCTGATAAGTCATAATTAGCTGTTTATAATTAGCTCTCATAGCTGTCATAATTAGCTCTTTATTTTTCAAAAAAATGTGGTTTAGTTTATACCCCAAGAATGCTGTCCCTGTTGCAGTTTTGGCTTCAGCTCAAATGTAAAATGTCCTACCTTCCCCAAGGCCCTGCTTTTACATTCACTTCTTAGCCACATCAATACACCAAACCCTCAGGAGGAGATATGATTCACTTTTGACTTGCACCCTCCTCCCCACCTATTTGTTCAGCACATGCCTTTTGGTGATGAGATCATGCTGAGCAGAAGTCACTTGATGTAAGACCATAACTTTAAGCCCTCGGTTGATCAGGACTCTGAACTGTGGAGGTACGGCTTGTCAGTTAAGCCATAAAGATGGGCCACTTGTGTGTTTTTAGTTCTGTGAACTTCTTGCGTTATGACAGAAGCTTCACCTTTACAACAGGCAAGGTTACAAGGACAGCTGGCAAGTTGCAACAAGAGGGTGAGCCATTTGCTTGTGACTGTTGGGCTTCGAGAAAACGAAGGCTGCAAGGAAACATCAAAGCTCATGATATGAAATGATTGTAGCACTGATCCGGCCTTAGCTTCAAACCAGTTCTGGCCTCTGTGGCTACTTCAAAGCTTCAAAAGTCTATTTCTGGCTTTCTGAAGATTACCATTCATGTCAGCATGAGTCTACGCAAATGTGCACATTTGTGCAGAGCAGAAAAGGGAATTCATGTACCCCTGGTCTGTAACAGCACTGCTTTTGCGTGCAAGCATGCGATAAGCATGTCACCCACACACAAAAGGAGAACAAGAGGTTGGGTGACCACTTCCTGGTGATGAGAATGACGCTTGAGTTGCCACTCTAAAACCCGTATTTCTTTGCAGTGAACTTTTTAGACACCGTCAGCTAGAGAAGATAAATACAGATAAGGTAAGCAGCATGTGAAGACAGTATCATAAACTCCAACAAGTGCACCAAAAAACCAGCTAGAAAACAGAACAACAGCTAGACAAAGACAATAAAGGAGTCAACAGAAAAAGACGGGGGGAAAAAAAGAGATGAAAGTTAAAGAGTGGGGTGTAATATAAACTAACAAAAATTAAAAGGGAGACATTAAATTAGGCAGGCAAGGGTGAATTTATAAAGATTACTCTGGTCTGCACCTTGCCAAACAGTATACAGTAAAACTTAAAATTGTTCCTCTGTGGTATTGTTGTGTGATGTTTTTTAAACTAGTTGCTTAATTCTTGAAAATCTGTGCAGCTTCATTATATGCCAAATCACATATGATTGGTCCTTTTCAGAAAAATACGGCTTTCCTGGCAAAGCAACAGCTTTTACTGAAACCTCATTTTCAGTGTGATTTAGCACAACCTGAGAGCAAGCATGAAATGGCTTGTAGAGAATTATTTTAACTGAAATTCATTTTTGTTCTCATTAAATGCAAATACTTAGCAAGCTTATGATTCCATGTGAGACTCATATAAAATATACTAAGTTCTGAATCTTGAGACTGTCAGAATGTTCCTTTTAATACTACTATGCTACGCCACCTTGAATTCATAATACTGTTTTTTTTTTGTAATCATATTTAAGGTGAATACTTTCTTTTAAATGGTTTTAAGTGACTAAGATAAACTGTTTGTTCAAGGGAGGAATTTTAGTCCTTAAAGTCTAGAAAAATATATTCTTCTATCTGTTCCTTCTGAATTGAGATGAGTTTTAGATGGCATGCAGCCTCTTCATAAGCAGGAACATTTGCAAGCAAATGTAATGTTAGAGTTAATGCAAAGCATGTTTAAAGTACAGATCAAGATTTGACTTTTTAATATATCCTACTTTTTAAATTGTATACTTTGATTAAGACAGACCTCTAGTACATAGTATCCCTTATATATATATATATGTAGACTTTATTACTTTTGTTTGTTTTACATTGCCTAGTCAGACCCATCTTAGATTGTAGTCACATGAAAATAATTTACATTCACCTGCTGTCTATGTAAAATGTATCAGCATGGCCTGTTACAAAGCAGCACTGGCTTTCACAACTCACTAAGAAGTCACTGTATTTCCCTTATTGTTCAAAATATTTTCTGTTTTTGAAATGGAACTACATTAATATATTGCCTTTACTGAGAAGCATAAAAGCAGTGGCAAAAGATATGGCAGATGTTTCAAAAGTGCACTGCAAGGATCTGAAAACCAATGTGCTCAGAATCCCCACCTATTTCTATTCTGCTTTTCCTTTTTCAAAATGATGACTGTGTATATGGACAGCATAGCGGTCATTAACACTTCCCGTAAGCAACCTAACTTTTCCAGTTGGCCCAAGCATCATTATAGCTGAGGGACATCATCTGCATTTCCATGAGCCGATCAGTCAATTCAACATCTGTGGCAGATGAGAGATGGTAGTGGCCCAGCTCCAGCTCTCTGCCTTGGCTTGCCCTGCCTTGCCCTGGCCCTGCCTGTCTCGCACTGATGGCAGCGCTCATCACACCTTCCCAGAAAGCGACACCACTCTCTGAACCAACAGGAAATCAGTTGCCCACTGTTTCCTGATTCTTCTGCCACGGTGAGGCTCGAGGTGAGCACAAGAGGCAGGCTGTCTGGGCAGAGGGACTGCCACTGCTGTACCAGGCTCATGACACCATACAGAGAGAGTCCTTGACTCTGACATTTCTGCTCTAAAATGCAAATGGCACTATAGTATAGCACTGCTACTCCACCCAAATAAACTTCTGTGATTCAGGGTCTATGCATGTCTTTTGGTTACAGAGCTTCTGACGGCACATATTGCCAGCAAACCTGCAAGCCAGGCTGCCCACAGCCATGCCATGGCAGCCCCAGGTTGAGCACAGTGCTTTGGTGGCTGAGCGGGGCCTGATCCCTGTTCTGATAATCTAAATCCCATTTAACTCCTTTAATACCTAATGAGGCCCCGCAGGCTTAGGCTGCCATAAATCAGATCACAGTGTGCACCTAGAATTTTAAAGTGCATTACAATGAACTAATTGCTTACCACAGCAATGCAACAATCACACGAGATGGCAGTGCAGAACGATTGCTTCTTTTTTATGGTACAAAAACAGAGCAGAAAGTAAGTCAGGTGGAGCTAAGAGCAAACCCTGCAGAATGAAATAAGACTCATTTCTCAAGCAAAAATGGAAGGGGAATAAAATTAAAATCTCTGGCGCATACCAACAGTTGTTTGCGAAAAACCACCAGTAAATCGCGATACATTCTGTGTGCAAAAAACCTATACAAAATCTGAGTAAGTGCTGTAAACAGACTCATAGGCATCTTGCAGGGAACAGGAAATGTTGCTAGACTGCATTAAGCATAGAACTGATGGTATGAAATGAGATCAAAGGTTAATTTACAGGAAACTCAATACAGTTACTCACTTGTTGATCTTGCAGTTTAACTCCAACTACCCTGAAGGTGTTAGTGGCTGTGTTGTGGTATATGTTGATTCTGCTGAACCCCTGCTGTCCAGGTTTGATTGGCACCCATTTCTTACTGGTATCGTCATAGACCATAACTGAAGCTCGGGCTTGGCAAATACTCTGTTCACTGGAGAGCAAAAACAACAAAATCAGGAAAAAAAACAGTGAATTTGCTGTATACTACTGAAAACATCTAAAGGAAAAGAAACCAAAAGAAATTATCAGCACTGTTTACAACATATGTTTCATAAGAGATCTGCTAATCCTTTGAGTGCAATCTCTCTGCTAAAGCTGGCTTGTATGTGTTCATAGAATTAAAAACCTCCAGCATGCTGCTGTTTTAAACTGATAATCTATTTTATTTTTTAAAATATTAGGCCCTGAGGAATAACCTATATCACTTAAATGCTATGAAAACTGTCCAACAGTATGAATGCTTCATTTATTTTATGTGCCTATTGGCAAGTGAAGCCTTTTGCATTTGCATGAAAACTTACCAATATTTTATGGCTTACTGACACAATAAACACGACATCCACAGCTGAGTTACACTTTTAAAACTGGAAGCAAGCAGACCTTGAACCAAAAGCCATGTTAGGTAAACTGAAGAAATCAATTATGTTAATCCAGCTAACGCCTAATACCCAGACACACTGACGCACTTAGAAGTCCCAGAATACACAGTGCAGAACACACAGGAACTTTTTTTCCCTTCATTCCAGTAGCAAAGAAAGTGGGAAAGCAGTATCCACAAATGTCTGCATTATTTTGTATAGCATTAATAACTATTTTTCTTCTGTTGACTCACAGTCATCAGTTCTTTACCTCTTGCTTGCATATTCGTGACAAACACACCTATACTTGATTCATGCCAAAACACACCCTTGCATGTGCAAGAAATGCCACTGGCAAATACTGTTGAGCTGACATGTCAATACGGACCAGGATTTCAAATTCCCACTTTCCTGACTTCCCAGTCACTTTTCTTATACCAGAAGATACACGAGTTCCTTATACAAAGGAAAAAAATGAAACCTCCAAACTTTGGAGATTTGAGGTCTTCAAATATAACAGGGATTTTCAACAAGCAAATAGTGTATCTTGGGCCTAAATAAAACTGTTAAGATTTAAGACCTGCAAAAATCATGACCATCCTATTAACTTTAGACCTATATATTTACATACACCTCCCATCCTTAGCCCAAGCCATATTAGATCATTTTCAGCAATGCAATGTCAAGCGGTAATCTGCTTTGCACAAAAATCCCTTTTTTCCCTTCTCTTGCATATATGTCTTTGTTTTGGCTTTGCCTCAGTAATGCCTCACTAGCACACAAAGAAATGAATTAGAAGCTCCTGGTTGATGCTAAACTCCTGTCCTGGCTGCACTGCCACCATGCCAAATTATACCACTTCTACTAACTGCTGCAAACCCAAACCCACCCAACCTCATCACTGTCATCCTTTTAATGAAAAGGAGCACATTACTGTAAGTATTAAGAGGATCTGGGTAGATTACAGCAGCAATTTTCAATCTTTTCTGATTTGTGGGTCTCAAAAAAGATTTCCACAGCAGATGCATTCCCCATTGTACAAACTAAAGCCTACCGACTCTGGCTTGTTTTACCAGTCACTTCCCATAGCCTCCAGGCAGCCCACAGATCTCCAGGCTGTGGGTAAGAGCCTGAAAACTCTTCACAGTGTTTACTGAGGAAGCAACTACGCTGACAATCATCTCCCTAAAGTACAAGGAAATAAAATTCAGAATAAATTGTATTTTTATACATAGCATAGAAACAGCTAGATTGTGGCACTGGAACAATATATCCAGATCAGAAAGACTAAACATTATTTTATTATATTCTTCAGAATTTGTAAAATCAGGCTCATCTACTGTTTGCTGCTGCTTTGTTACACAAGATACCTGGAGAACAGCTGTGGCTTTGCTGATACGCTTAGCAAGAAAATACCTCTCCCTCCCTATTCTAAGGTAAGCTAATGTCTCGTGGCAGCTTCTCCATATCTGAAACTAGCAGCTGAGGGATTTGAGCTCACTTCAGTCCACCTAATCCTCCAACTGGTGCAAGAACCGCAGACTGGCAGCAGCAGCGGCACTGCAAGCATCCTCCAGACATGCCCAGGGATGCTCAGTCAGCCTCGGATTCACACATGGGGAGGATGGGAGGGACATGCACCAGCAAAAAGGCAAGTACATGGGATTAGCTTTGCCATGTAGAAGTGCAATGGCTAAAATTAATCTCTGATGCGGTCCTGTGGCTGGATGGTGCCCATGAGGTGCTATCCTCATGGGTGCACTGTGCTATCAGGTGCCTCATGCCAGCTCCAGCACCAGAGCTGGTGGGGGGATCAGCTGCCCGGGCCACAGCAACCCCCTGCCCAGCAAGTGTGAAGGCTCCCAGGAAACATGGTTACTGGGAGAGTCACACTTGGTCAGTGTGACACCATGTCCTTCTCCTCAAGCCTTGCTGGTCACTACAAGCCTCACTGCACTGAAGTAACCAAGAGCACAGCACTGGTTTCATTAGAACAAGCCTGGGACTCAATGTTGTCTCCATTTCAGATGAATTCTGGAACCCACAATTACCATGGGCTCCTTAATTAGTCAAAATTAACTAGATTATACCTACTTACAACAAAGAGAATACACCTAACCATACAGACATTATGGCCTTATTGTGATGCTGTTCATAATGCCATATCAAGATTCCAGTAGATCCAGCAACTTTGCCTTCAAAATTTGCTGTCACTAAAACTGCAGCAAAGAGCCCCTCTACAACCCCATGGCTGAAATATGGATATAGAACCCAGGAGTAATATTTAATGCACGACAACAAATTGTTACTGTAACATAAAGCAACACATCATGCTCAATCCCTGCTCTCTCTGCAGTCAATGGAATTTTTTCATCATTCATTTAAATGGAAACAGGCTTAAGCCTGTTACTTGGCCTCGAGTGAAATAACAGAAAGGAAAATAAAACAAGTACAGCACAAGGGGAGTCCTTTCCTACAAAGCACTTCATCAATCTATCAAAACCTAACATGCCCCCAGGAACCCATTGCTAGCCTGATGTCTCACCCTAAATGGAGGTGTAACTCTATGCCTGAAGACTCTTTACTCGTTCTACCCACAAAACGGATAACTGTCCCACTGCCACTTTAAAGGACCTCCCTGAAAACAGCTCAGAAAATGTTCCTCTTGCAAAGGTCAGTGAGAATCAATCTATTATTCTCTGTGGAGTCTACCATTTTAAATGTAATCCAGCAACAGTGGTTTCAGGAAGATCCAGCAAAATTGTTTGTTATTTTTGGGACTATACACCATTGATACTTACGCCAACTACACAAAACAGGTAATAAATATGGGGTTTAGTCACACTATTGTTCATAGCCACAGGCCTTCTCCATGAGAAGAGTTTGGCAGGTATTAGCGTTCATACACAAAATCATTATTGTAGACTTCTAGAAGTTGCTTTATTTTCCTAAGAATATACAAAAGTTACTGAAAAATGGATATGTGTTGGAGAAGATCCATCAGGTTCCACATATCATGCCAAATATTACTAACTCTCCTAGTTCTTTGTTATGTTACGTTAACATGCAAGTGGTCAGACTCATCTGCTGAGTTTCCACTACAGGCAATTTTGTGTAATAAAGATAAAAATTGCATTGCAAAGGGAACTTAATTAATTACATAATTGTTCAGGTTTATAAATAACATCTACTGCAACGTACTACATTTTGCTCTAGGGCAGATGTAAGACATCTTACTCAAATGTGGAGGGGAATGAGCTCTTCTAGGGATGTCTTACATTCGAATCCTAATACCCACCCTTATTTATTCTGAAAGCATTTTCTCTTCAGTGCTTTACATCTGTGGGATGGCAAACCTCTGCACCAGGACCACTTGTTTGCCTGAAGTTAAGGCAAATCTGTTTAACTTCCTATCTGATAGAAGCAGGCTGCACTGGGAAATCCTTTGTTCACAGCTGGTACATAAAAACCAGCATTCATTGTTGAGATTTATTGAATATTGCTTCAATATTATGAAACTATAAATTGAAAAAGGAGAAGTGTTTACACATAATACTGTTTGCTCAATTTTGTATAGCCCATTTTCACAGTCTCTTCTGTTTAGGATTTGTCTTCACAAATTAGCAGCTTAGCTGATCTGGAGTTAATCCTTCCTGGAAGGGTTAGCTTTGACCCTTCTTTCTCAGCCCTGGTGAGAGTGGACAGCCAAGCACATGCTGGCCACACAGATTTGTTTTATCCTCCTTGTACTGCTAGCTATGGCACCAGCAGCACTTACAGCCCCAAATGAGTCATGTCAAGCTTAAAGGTTCCAGTTAATATACAGAGACTGCTGCACTTGGGAAAGCAGTCAGGGGCAACAGACACTGCTGAAGTGAAGATGGCTTCATCCAGAAATTCTCTCCTCTTCCACCTTCGCAGAACTTGAAAACTGCAGTTCTTTCTTTCTGGTTTTTAGTAAATTTCTGATTATCAAGGTCTAATAGCCATAAAGGAGCCACCAAGGAGTATGGAAAAGATAACACAGGGAGTCTTAGGGAAAAAAATATCTGTATCATGAGACTTAATGGGTTTGCTTGGCTGACTGCAAGTAGTTAAATATGAGGAAGAAACGCAGAGGGGCATGAAATGACAGTAATGATTGTGGAGGCTGGGAGTGGGGAAACCATGGACCAGGACTAACTAACCAACTTCATGGTTGAATATCAAATTCTGTGGGCTCAACTCAGGCATGTCAGCTGGACCAGGAGACTTTCACTACCCTCTGTATTTACAGACACAACCATTTCCTCAGGGCAGATATTCACTTAGCATTGTGAAAGCTCCCCTGAGAGAAACCAAGCTATCATGCTTTGAACCCATTATGGATTTACCTTGCTTCAAGCTGCTCATGATTCTCTCACCTTCAAACAAGCTGTTTTCTGGTATTCTTAGCTGCTTTTACAAACATTTACCATATTTTTTTATTTCCATTTCCCATTCGTCCACCCCCCCAACCTTTAAATGATTAATAACTAAAATTTTTTTGAACTTATCTAGTAATCTTTATTAGTGTCATAAGTCGATAATATTCATAACATAATTAATACAATTATTAAAACATAATAATATTCACACAGAACATGTGAGGTAATTCACAAACCATTTAACACATCTCACTCTACGTGTCCACTGAGTCTGCCTACATAAAGTCACAGTTGTGACTTTTTTCTTGAACCACACATTTCTGTGGTTAAACCTGGTCTGCAAGAAATAGGTGCTGGTGCTGATTTAAGAAGCTGATAGAATTCTCTCAATGCCAGTTTAAACAGCTAACATAAATACAAAATCTGGTGTACAGGGATGTGTGGTCTCTGCTAACTTCAAAATGACAAATGTACAAATCATGTTTCTGCAGCATTTAAGGAGTACCACAAACTCCAGTGGACTAATTTGCTAAACATTTCCATCAGTTTCACTACAGTAAATAGTAATGACTGGGATGCAGGGAAAGTGTTTCAGAAGTAGTCTTTACAGAAACAGGTGGACACTTTTCTCTGACAACTGGATTTACAGAACAAAAAAACCTGGAAGACCCTCTGCACACAAGTCAGTAAGGCTCATATAGACCATATCTGAGATCCAAGCTCATTCGGGATAAAACCTGCTGTAGTGCAGTGGCTCTCCAGCTTTCCCACCAGAGATTCTCTGCCAGCTTGCCTCATGACCCCATTTCTATTTGGGAGCCTTATTTCTCCAACACATCACTAGTCATACTTGTGACTCCTTCCGGGACCTCCTATTTCAAAGTCTACTTCTCTCTGCAACCAAACTGCAGGACAGTCGGTGTCACCATCGTTCACTCTACCTCTGTCCCAGAGTACTGAAGAACTTACACCCTCAGCAATGCAGCAAAACCTCATAGTGAAACAACAGTACCCAGCCACTTGATCACACCAAAGGACAGCAGAAGCCCATAGGGACTTTACATCCAGATGGGAGCTTTTAATCCTCAGTGACACGCAGACTCCTGAATATTGTCTAGCAGAGATTTAGAAAAATAGCAGTCACAGTTTCATATATAATATGGATGTACCACAATGACTACCTCCATTTGCTTTTCTGAGTCCCACTTCCTGGGATCCCTTGAAAAACCAACCCAGTTGGGAACCAGTAGTCAGAAGTCCTCAGCTGGCACTCATTCGTGGTTGCCTGCAGTGCTGCCCTTGCCCAAGTCAGCCTGAAGTGAAACTCAGCTCCCAAGGGAGCTGCTATTTTTTGGTCTCCCACCCATCTTGTATGTACACATTGGAGACCTGCCTTTGGTGCTGGGCTTTGGCTGCATTGCCAGTGGGAGATGAGTGTTTTGCACTGAGCATCTGCTGCAGGTGACTGGCCATCACCTTTCTCTGCTGTTAAACTCCAGCATCTAAACAGTTCAATATTAAATAATTACAAGAAAATAGTGCAAAAATAAAGCCTCCTTTATAAGCAGCTCTCAAAACAGACTGATGCTATAAATAAATTAATGACACACCTGCAAGATAAATACATATTTTACAGAGCAGGAAATGGAAACACTGGTACCTACAGCATTAACAGAAGCAATATGAACACCAGTTCACCTCCACAAGGAAGAGTATCTAAGAGCTCTTTTTTTTCTGCTAGCAATAAGACATTCATTGTGAATTTTCCCTTATTACACTGGCATACCCAGTGGGAATTCCCTTGTCCAGTATCTGTTGCAGACATCTACTGCAGATACTTCAGCTGCAAACCAGAAAAGAGACAGTTTGTGCAGCACCCAGGTCCCACACTAAGCCAGGACTTTGGGAGACGAGTTGCTAAATTTGGGAACATGCATACAACCTTGGCATGCCCAGAGAAACTTGCATAACCTTCTGTCACCCCTCAGTGCTCTTGAGCATGGGAGAAATGAGTAGAAATACAAAAATCAGGTATGCAAAATGACAGCACGGGGGAAGAGATGTCCCACCTGGGCCTGAGTGTCAGTCCAGAACAGCTCTGACCTCAGCACCACCAGTGAAAGTCCTCAGGGAGCCCTGACCTCTTCGTGTCTGCCATGGCATGTAAATAGCACATCTGCCAATTAGTGGAGATTTAAGGCCAGCAGAGTGGCTGCAGATTGATGCCCTTGTAAAGCAGCACATCTGCTTAGGTTGAGTTCCTGAGATTTTGAAACTACGCAGTGGAGTTAATTTTAACCCATCACTTTTCTGGTAGGTTTTGCAAACTGATGCGGAAGAGTGCGAATGATTCTAAGGGGAACTCCAGCCATCAGTATCTCAATATGTTAAAAACATGCTTTAAGAGAACTGCTTTGCAAAAGGCACTTCATGGAGGAAGTGTAGTAATTCTGAGAAGACTCCCAGAGCCATGCCATGCTCCAGGAAACATGCCCTTCAGCTGTCACCTGCTCCAAAAAGGTAGGGTTGCTGCTGTCTCCTAATGGAGAAACTCCACTGCTCCAGTAATGCTTTGATTCACACAACATTTCTTTCTGCAATGAAGTGTGGTTCACTTTCAGATTTTGCATACCACCTTGAAGATATACTTTGGGAGTTCCTAAAAATAAAACCCAAATAAATATTTAGAATTTCCTAAAAATTAATCTAGCAAATGGCCTGGGGAAACACCATCAACCCAATTAATCAAAACCAGTGAAAAAGCAACTTGACTAGATCGGATTGCTATTAATATAAGCTACTTTCCCTCATATATTTCCCTTATATTACAGAAAAAAACCCAAGAAGTAACTAATCTTGTAAAATACACTTTATTCAAAACCCAAAACTGAACTGTCAAGTGAAAATACATGACTTGGGCTCTCACTCGTGGGCTAGCCATATCCATATTTCAGGAGAACAGTACCTTAAACAAAGGTTTTGAAAGATCATAATCATTAATAATCAGGAGAGGCAGACTCGTACATGAGTACAGGAAATCAACATGAAGATCTTTCATTAAAGCTAGAATTGCTTTGCTTTGGTTTCCCTTCAATCCCAGAAGAAATGCAAATAAATCTGTGACAATTCCCCTGGAGCTCACAGAGGCAGACCAGGAATGAAAGAGGATCACTCTGTCAAGTCAATCTCCCTCACTGCTAGGGGATGCATATTAATGTAGCATTTCCATAAAAGCTTAATTTCCATTTTATACAATTATAAATTATCTTATGAGGCTATAACCAAAACACAGACCTTCTGTATTTATGACAATATACGCTCTCCTTCCCATCCAGTCACATTAACGCTGGTCAACAAATTCCCTGCCTCCCTGCTCGGTCCCCAGATACTTACGTGCCTGCCATCTGAGGAAGACCTGGTCAGGTAATCCTGCAGGAGCGTACACTCAAACCCAGCACGTGTGGTTAAAGCAAAATAGACTATTTCACCTGATTACTGAGAAGACAAATTTGGCAGGGAGACAAGCCAGGAGTCTCTATGAAGGCTTATAACCAAAACAGGAAAGGGAAGCACTACTGAGAGAGCAGAAGGGCAGGAAGTAACGCTTGTACAGCATGGGCGGGGAAGGGACTTTAAAGAAGAAATGCATTCTTTTTTACAGCCAATTTAATGAACAAAAGTCCAAACAATATAGATTAAGATTAGATGCACCACCTTTGCCTCATTGGTGGCATGGATATTAAAAACATTTTGCTTATTTTCTCAACGCACAGGTTCACTGTCCAAGAGAAACCAAAAGCAAACAAACCTCAGACAGAAAATATCGCTATCATTCATTTATGGCATGGGCGTTTGCACGCTGCAGAACCAAACCCAGGGCCTCCCGGTGGTACTGAGGGCCCCCTCCTGCCTTGCAGCCAACCTGGCATTGCCCACCAGCTGGCTGGGGTCAGCTCCATCCCCAGACTTGAACTGGCACATCACGGTGCTCAGGACACTGCCTGCTGACTCTCATCTCCCATGAGATGAGATGAGATGAGATGAGATGAGATGAGATGAGATGAGATGAGATGAGATGAGATGGGAGTTGCCTTACATCTGGCTAACTTCAGGTCCAGCCAGAGCGAAAGCTTTTTTCTGGTTGCTCTCCAACCCTACGATCCTACTTGGGGCCTCACCATAAATACAGAAACTAAGAAACACATCTTCACAGAAGGAGGCAGTTGATCAAGCAGTTTATAGAAGGACATGGGAGAAATCTCTAGCATTTACAAAACAAGACAAAGTTTGCCCCACAGGGTATGCAAGCAGTGCGTGCCTGGCCTCCATCACCAGCAGCTGGGAGAGCCCATGTGGCTCAGCAGCAGGCAGGCCTTCAGCCAGCTGGGGCACCTGGGGATAGCAAAGATGAAACTTTATCATGCGTCCCCTGCCTGCCTGTCCCATGCTAAGCCTCCCACAAATGGCAGATGGGATTTGGCCTGAAGTAACCACTGTGGAGGTCATAGCCATAAGCAGGAGGATACCTTATCTCACAGCTTCTGCTGGAGATGTGCCATCCACTGCCACCTTTCAGACAATTCTGTCCACCATTCTGTCTTTTTTTAATGGAGTGCCTTGCAAAACTAAGCCTCCTTGATTGCACTGTGCCTGCAAGAGACTCCTGAGATACTACAAACTTTTGTTTCAATCCTGCCATGAGCTGCCCACATATGTGTTTGCATGCATCCACATTCCCGTTAACAAGGAAGTTGGGTTTTCCTTGCAATAATGCTTCCAATCTCCTTTGCTATCTCTACAGGCTGTCATTTGCTTGCTCTGCCACTCTATTAACTGGGTATTGTCATTTGGCTATCACAGAAAGATGGCCTAGTAATACAAATCAACTTTGCAAATTTACATCCTTTACCTTAATACCACTTTTTAAATTCACATTGATTAAGAAAACACTTCTGCCGTGCCACTACTTGAGCACGTCATGGTGTGACCCCAGTAAGGTAGTGCAGGATCAGCACATGGAAGGAGGGAGGGTTCCCACTCACTTGTGTATCTCTACAGCATGTTTCTGAGCCACTTTCTGCCCACCCAGATATTGCATAAACCAGAAACCGGCACATTACCCAATCTAAATCCAGTTTCCCTAATTGCGGTGCAAATGAACTAACTCCCTTCTCTAAACCCTTGCTCAAAATCTTATCTTTCTCACCTACTTTGACACCTTTTGCACATCTGCCCAAACTTGACCACTAATGACAGTAAAACCTGAAAAGGCCTGAGAAGACCAGTCCTCAGGAGATTATACAATACCTCATGTCCTTGCAGTGGTTTCAGAGTGCAACATACACGTGAATAACCTTAGATCCCCATTTAATATAGCAAGAAGAGAGGAGTGTATGAAATAGGCTTAATTTGGCAGGGCACACCAGCTACATAAACACTTCAGCACAGTTTCTGTTGGGAGAAAGGGCTGCAAACGCCACTCTACCTGAGCAGAGGAGCAGAGTGCTTTTCATGTTCTCTAGTTTTCCTGTTACAAAAGATCACTTCTGTGGTCTAACTGAAAGATCTGCAGAAACTGTTGGTGAAATGGCAGCTAGTGAAAACATGGGTGTCAAAATCTACTTGATCTCATAGTTGCTAGTCCATCACTCGTCCAGCTGCAGCTTCCGATTCCTCTGCAGTGAATCTCTGTACGACTGAAGGGTTTCAGTTTTCAGCTGGTGGGGGAAGTTTAAAACCCAACAGCAAATAAAAGTTCTTGCTGACATTCAAGTAATGCTTTTTCTGTTATGCTTTTCTTTTTTTTTTTTTTTTTTCTGTTTAATGAAGCAGTTTAGTATAATTTTTTCTGGGATTTCAACTTGGCAAGTGGAAGCTCCTCTGTATAGCTCATACACTGCTTAGACTATTATTGTAGAGTTTGTCTGTGCAAATAGTACTTTACTGCATGTCTTAGAAAATAAGGACATAACCTGAAAAATGTATCTCCAAATACCTGTGGACTCAAATCACTAGTTGCCCAGATCAGCTCCACTGTTCTAGGCAGAGAGATGCAGGAAAATGGACTAAGGAAAGATCTGAGCAGCCTTTTTATTTCTCTGATTTTATGTGTCTGGGATCAACATGGTCACTGATTTTGGGCAAGGAGACTGCACTTTGTTGTCAGAACAGTTTTCCTGCTAAACCAAGCAGGTATGATTCTCCTTACACACACAAGTATCAGCTACAACAATATCAACTAGAATAATCTGGGTTTAAAGATTCAGTTCTCCTGGACACAAAACCTTCCAGCTTCCCCCCAGCTCCTGCTAGCATTGTGCATGCGTGAAGCGCAGAAAAGAGCGGGTCACTACTGACACTTCCAATGCTACGCTGGGAAACAGTGACAGTGAGTGGGACAAAGCCCAGTGCTGCCTCTCAATGCCCCCGTCATAAGCCAAATTAATTTCATTAAGCACTACAGCATACATTCCAGCAGAAGTGCTTCTAATCACCTCTTTGCATTGCTAAAATGCCTCCATTGCCCTGAACTAGAAAAGGAGCACTTAGAAGGAAACAGCACTCTGGGAGAAATGACAAATAAAACCCAGTAGCTGATTTCTATCCAGTCCTGACAAAGGACCATATGCTGGATAAAGAGATTATTTCAGTCATGTGTTGAGATCTGTGTGAGAAGATCAGGATTCCTGAACAAAGAAGCAAGGCAAGCATGTGAATACTCCCATAGGTTTCTGAGCAGCACGTCTGCTGGCCACATACTAGGCTTTCATGTTGCAAAGACATCCAAGTACTGCGTTCTCTTTTTTTTTTTTTTTTTTTGCAGAGAGTTTCATTACCAGATGAAACATGATTTGTGTAAGACACTAACATTACATATTTTAGATCCTTAGAGCTATAAGCTGAACCCAGAAAGGTAAGCGTCTCAGCCTCAAAAATGACTCATCTCTAAACACAACGATTTGGAGATGCACTGTAGAATGTGCTGTGTGTGCTCTAAAAAGACTATTACAGTCATAATACAAAAATAAACCTGTAACCACCTAGGAGCTACTTGAAGGCAGACATGATTAAAACATTCTTTTCTTAATAAACATGTATTTCACACCTTAAATTAACTTTTTACACATGTATCTGCTGGTTTTAATTCACTGTTACTCCCAAAAGGCATCTTATTATATTGCACAGAATAAAAAATGCGCATATGGCAATGGCTTTCGTTTAATTACCTCATGATTAAGGAATCAGAAAGTTCACACTGAAACTGTACACTCAGATTTCAAAAACTACAAGGCAATTGTACCAATATATGCACAAATGCTACATAAAAACATAAAACATGCAGTTCAGATTTGTAAATATATTCAGATTTGCACAACTGATTTCACAGCTGTTAATACCCTTTGAATATAAGGCATTTCCATATACACTGAGATTTGCAACTGCTAAACATGCTGATGAGACAAAAAAAGATTCCTTGTTCTCAGAAGTTTAACCCTGTACATTAATATATGCTATTCCTTTCTCAAATCTGTTTTGTTTCATGCTCTCCACTCATTTTAAAGGAGCAGGATAGATACTGGAGAGTAGAATTTACTTATTTAGTACCACGAGAGTTAAAAACGTGAATGAGGTAAGGTACTAACTGCCACTTTGATAGCAAAACAATTATCCTGTGCTGAGCATATTTTACGTGAGAGTCTTCCTGAGACTATTAATTTAGGGCGCAGTCCCACCACTACTGACGTCCAAGGAAGTTCTGCATGGACTTAAGAGGGGCAAGACTTAACCACTGGTAGAGATTCATTCAAGTAGTGATAAATAAACGTATGTCAGGAAAAAATAGACATATATACCAAATCCCTTACAGGGCCTGAGTTATGCAGGATTTGGGGAGCCCTATTTGTTCCTTTTGGGAAGCCCTTGACTCTCAGTTCATGCAGTGCCCTTTTCTAAGATGATTTCCTCTGCACTCCCACTCTGCGGAGGGAACACTCAGGACTCACCTGCTTTCAAGAGGACTATTTTGACTGATGCAAACAGCTTAGGTAATGCATTAAGAAAATAACGGTATTGCAAAGAATTAACTCTGTGGCTGCCTTCAAATTTCCTCTCTATAAACTGTGATGAGTAATGAGCAGTAAGCCCAGACCTCACGTTAAGCAGCATGGAACAACTTATAAACCATATGGAGAGAAATAAACTGCCACTTCATACACAGGATATCTATAATGTTTTTTTTTGCTTGAGTCAGCTAATTGCACATCCGCAAATCAGCACATTTATAATGAATGGAGCGTTATGATATCATGGGAAATTTATTTAATATGATCAAAGTTTCCCAGGAAAAGTTCCCGTGGAAGTACGGAAGTACTTAAGAGTCCTGAGTGCCTGGGACATTTTACAGTCTGTATTAAACAAACACTTCCATGTTGTTTCATGACAGCCAGTGGTACAAAGGACTGTATCTTCTAAGTCGTCATGTATCTTCTAATCTCACTGCAGCCACTGCATCTCCTTGCAGCAGGCAGAAGGCACCTCCTTGCTCATAGTTAGAAACAGCCACACCTGCTCTAGAAGCAGTTACTGGTCCCATCAGTAGCCTCAGATGAAGCTATGATCTCCTGTTTTTTCCAGAGGCTGAGAATTATAGTACATACTATTATAAACCTTCACAGAATCATAGAATCATAGAATAGTTAGGGTTGGAAAGGACCTTAAGATCATCTAGTTCCAACCCCTCTGCCATAGGCAGGGACACCTCACACTAAACCATGCCACCCAAGGCTCTCTCCAACCTGGCCTTGAACACTGCCAGAGATGGAGCATTCACAACCTCCCTGGGCAACCCATTCCAGTGCCTCACCACCTTTACAATAAAGAACTTCTTCCTTATATCCAATCTAAACTTCCCCTGTTTAAGTTTGAACCCATTACCCCTTGTTCTATCACTACAGTCCCTAATGAAGAGTCCCTCCCCAGCATCCTTATAGCCACTACTATATACTGGAAGGCTGCTATGAGGTCTCCACGCAGCCTTCTCTTCTCCAGGCTGAACAGACCCAACTTTCTCAGCCTATCTTCATACAGGAGGTGCTCCAGTCCCCTGATCATCCTCGTGGCCCTCCTCTGGACTTGTTCCAACAGTTCCATGTCCTTTTTATGTTGAGGACACCAGAACTGCACACAATACTCCAAGTGAGGTCTCACGAGAGCAGAGTAGAGGGGCAGGATCACCTCCTTCGACCTGTCGGTCACACTCCTTTTGATGCAGCCCAGGATACGGTTGGCTTTCTGGGCTGTGAGCACACACTGAAGCTGGCTCATGTTCATTTTTTCATCGACCAACACCCCCAAGTCCTTCTCTGCAGGGCTGCTCTGAATCTCTTCTCTGCCCAACCTGCAGCTGTGCCTGGGATTGCTCCGACCCAGGTGTAGGACCTTGCACTTGGCATGTAACCTTCTTCTGTACTGAAATTTTTAAGAGGTGTACTTTGCTTTTCCACGTATTTTTATTTTTATGGTAAAGCAAAGCAATGACCTTGATCTGAAGAGCTGTTAGCAATGATCTGAGTGTCAATACAAATTTACTTGGGTTATCAGCTGAAAAACATTCTCGTGTTTACGCCACCAAACACATCCTAATCCCCAACATTGTTCCACAGCAGATGTATTTTCACTTTCATCTTGCATTTTCCCTTATACTTTAGTAAACATGTTGATTATCATGAGTGGTTTCAGCAGCGGTGGGCAATGGTGAATTGAACTGCATACATTATCTTTGTAGCTCCTGATTTACAGGGAGGTCATATAAATTTCAGCAATTTGGATGTGAAACAAGAAATACCAACTTTACCATAGTCTTAAAGCAAGGTTAGGAGGTTCTCACTCCAAACTAGCACTTGCTCATTTCTAGTACTAACCTTTGCTATTTAATGCTATCCACCACTAAGTAATGTAATTCAATGTTGTGTTTTACTGAGCAGGTAAGATACTTGCATTGTGAGACACCTCTATAGCATGCTGCTGGTCACTGTAACTCAGTGGAAGTGTTTCTATCATAAGCCTTTTAGAGGCTCATGGATGGGTGAGGTACAGCCTAGCAGGTTTGAAGATAAGGAGTGGTTTTCTGATGTTTCTGATGCTGGAGTGAAGAGAAGGCATATAAGGACAGCTTAAGAGATAGAAGGGCAAGAAACTGAAAAAAATTATCAGAAATTACATTTTATTGCATTTTTATTACTTGAAGTTCTCTGAAGGCATGTGCGTCCCTGATGTTGAGGCTGCCACACTGATATTCATTGATATCACATCACATTTGATATTCATTGGGAAAGCACTTTTCAGGACAGCAACACCACTCATTAAAAGTCAGGGCTCAAAGCACAACAGCAAAGTGAAGGCCATGCTGTGCAGGATAGCTGCAGAAGCTGGTGATCTCCTCTACTTAGGGAAGAAAGATGTGCTAGGATGGCATTTGTTAAGGCTACAGGAGGACAAGAGACTGCTTCACACCATGATGAAGAATGAGCTTGTGTCTACCCTTGCTTCTGATACCTGTGCTTCTTGGAACAGGACAGGTTGGAAACAGTAGTCTGAAGGGAAACTTCAACTTTCAGAAGGATCCCTGAAGGTGGAATGGGTACAACCAGAAGTTTGTCATGTCAACCCACCACATCCTTCACCACCATGCAACATGCTGTGGCGCGCACACACAGGGAAGCTGTCTCTCATAACAACACTAGAGCATCCGTATTCCTTCCACCTTTTCCTTGTCTTATAGTACATAAATAGTGGCTCTTACAATACTCCCTTGTAACATTTAACAGGATGTTGAGCTAGTTTTATGTGACTTGATACCTGCTCAATCCTTGTGTCCTGGGTTCAGCAGTAGCAGTCATTTTTTCTCCTTCTTAGTAGCTGGTGCAGTGCTGTGTTTTTGACTTTCAGCCTGGGAACAACGCTGGTAACACCGATGTTTTTAGTTACTGCTCAAATGTTTAGCCTGACCAAGGACTTTGTGAGTCTCATGCTCTGCCAGGGAGGAGGGGAAGCTGGGAGGAAGCAGAGACAGGACACCTGACCCAAACTAGCCAAAGAGGTATTCCATACCATAGCACGTCATGCCCAGGATGTAACTGAGAGTTACCCGGAAGGGCTAGATCACTGCTGGGTGGGAGCGAGGTATCAGTCGATGGGTCGTGAGGTGTTGTATTCTCTTCCCTTGTTATTTCTTTTATCATTATTATTATTGGTGGCAGCAGTAGTGATTTGTGTTATACCTTAGTTACTAAACTGTTGTTATCTCAACCTGTGGGAGTTGCATTCTTTCAATTCTCCTCCCTGTCCCTCCAGGAGTGGGGGAAAGAAAGGGTGGGGGGGAAGTAGACTGCGTGGTTCTAATTTATGGCCTGGGCTTAAACCACGACAGTTCTTTTTGGCGTCCAACGTGGGGCAAGAGGGCTTGAGATAACGACAGATCTGACCGGAGTGTGACTAATTGTATTTGTGATAAGCATTCAGTGTTTCGGATTAATAGTCACTTGTCACAATGCTGATTTATTGGCTCTCAAAGTTGTTGTTTTTGATCTCACAGTTTCAGTATGTTGCAGCTTACTTAGAGCCGGTATTTGCTGTGTTAGTGTTTATCAGGTGGGAGCCTTGGGCTAAGGTTCTTGTCTCATTGTACTTTATGGTAATGACTTGTAATACAATAGAATCATTGATCATGAAACTGATCTAGCTTATGTTCCCAGTGTGGTCATCACCTTTAGACTTTGGGAGGTATATAATAGAAGTGTTTAGCAATTACACATCTTTTTCCTCCTTCTCGGGTGGTCAACCGGTGAAGGAGACATTCTCTCACCCTCCCAGTGCCCACCCCGACCATTTACAGCATCGTTTGAGAGTTTTGAAGTTTTTGAATGGCCTTTTAATGCTGTTGAGACCTGTTTGCTGATTGTAATGGGGTTCACATGTTGGCACGCATACAGAGTGTGTTTTGTCCACAACCATTATGTCTGATCTCAAGAGTTAAGCAGAGTCAGGTTTGGGTCTTGTCTGGTGTTAGACAACGATATAAAGGGACCAAGAGATTTTCCCCAAGGCTGGACAGCCATGAGTGGCAGGGTGTGTGGGATAGTATGGGCAAGTATCTAGGTCAGTGGGCCCCTCCAGTGCTTTGGAATTTCACCACCGAACAAGTGCAAAATCCAGAAGAATTAGTAAAACACTTAAATGAGGTGTGTTGTCACCCTGGTCATAACAGAGAGAGACAAATCATGGTAACACGCTGGGGCTTGGCCTATGCTTACAGGGTCTTGTTCAACACTATCCAGAACCTTCAAAAGGAAAAAAATGTACCCGGATCTGAGGGCAAAGCAACAGACAGCGCAGCTACTCCAGCTCCAAGCACAGCAGCTACACAACCCCCAGCGACAAATACAGCCGCTACTCAAACTTTGGCTGCAACGGACAGCACAGCTACCCCAGCGACAAGTACAGCAGCTACACCAGCCTCAGCGACAAGTACAGCCGCTACTCAAACTTCAAATGCAACAGACAGCTTAGCTACCCCAGCTCCAAGCACAGCAGCTACACCACCCCCAGCGACAAGTACTGTTGCTACTCAAACCACAGTGACAATCACTACAGCTAAACCAGAGGACCAATTCGTACCAATATCGGTTGCCCCTGTACGTAAGAGAAAAAGCAAAAAAGAGGCAAGAAGAGTGAAGCAAGATGAAGAAACAATGTATTCACTACCCGGTCCAGCATTTGATCAGGAGTTATCATCACATGACGAAGAGGAAGAAGAGGTGACTTCTCGACCTCGGACCTCAACCAAGCTATGGAATATGCAAAAAGATTTTACCCATCAACCAGGGGAGCACATCATCACCTGGTTGCTCCAATTCTGGGACAATGGGGCCGATGGTCACGAACTAGAAGGTACAGAAGCCAAGCAGCTGGGATCACTTGCTAGAGAAGGAGGAATTGACAAAGCAATTGCAAGAGAGAAAAAGCCCCTCAGTCTTTGGAGGCGGCTCTTGGCAGCTGTGAAAGAAAGGTTTCCATACAAGGAGGATGTTATGAGTCGTTCGGCCAAGTGGGCTACTTTAGACAAAGGCATCCAGTCTCTGAGGGAATCAGCCATCGTAGAGATGATCTATCACATCAAGCCGAATAATGGGGATATACCCATAGATCCAGATGAAGTCGAATGTACATGACCGATGCAGCGAAAACTTACATGGAATGCACTGTCATCATATGCCCATTCATTGGCAACAGTAACCTGGAATGACATAGTACCACTAACAGTGGATGAAATGGTTCATAAACTCTGAGAGTTCGAAGACAATCTCACCCCTTCCATCATCTCAGCTGTGGAAAAACTGTCCCAGGATCTCAAACAATTGAGAGACGATCTATCTGATTTATCCAGCTCCTCACGTGTACCAACACGCATCTCAGCTATTAACAAAAGGCGTTCTATTGTTCGAGAGAGAAGATATAGAAGGTATACGCCACGGGCCACCCTATGGTTTTACCTGTGGGATCACAGAGAAGACATGATGAAGTGGGATGGAAAACCTACTTCAGCTTTGGAGTAACAGGTGTGTGAATTGAAAAGGGGAACAAGGGTCAAGACTAATCATCCCATGAGAGCTGCGGCTTCAGTCTCTGGTGAGCAGGTTCCCAGATGGAGTGGAAGAGCTGATTTTAATCCAGCTTCTGTGATAAAGAAGAATAATCCCTTTCAACAAGACTTAAGTGTCCAACATTGTGATGACTGTTAGAGGGGCCCTGCCTCCAGCCAGGTGGAGGGGGACAATCAGATTTACTGGACTGTGTAGATCAGATGTCCTGGCACATCAGTCCCACAGAAGTATAAGGCTCTAGTAGATACTGGTGCACAGTGTACCCTGATGCCATCAAGCTGTCAAGGGGTGGAACCCATGTATATTTCTGGAGTGACAGGAGGATCCCAAGAGTTGACTGTACTGGAGGCTGAAATCAGCCTGACTGGGAGGAAATGGCAAAAGCACCCCATTGTGACTGGTCCAGAGGCTCCATGCATCCTTGGCATAGACTACCTCAGGAGAGGGTACTCCAAAGAACCAAAAAGGTACCGATGGGCTTTTGGTATTGCTGCTTTGGAGACAGAGGAAATTGAGCAGCTGTCCACCTTGCCTGGTCTCTCAGAGGATCCTTCTGTTGTGGGGTTGCTGAAGGTCGAAGAACAACAAGTGCCAATCGCGACCACAACAGTGCACCGGCGGCAGTATCACACCAACCGAGACTCTCTGATTCCCAGACTGCACTGGAACAGGGGCAAGCTCCAGAACACTTGCAATACATTGACGACATTATTGTGTGGGGCAATACAGCAGAAGAAGTCTTTGAGAAAGGGAAGAAAATAATCCAAATCCTGCTGAAAGCTGGTTTTGCCATAAAACGGAGTAAGGTCAAGGGACCTGCACAGGAGATTCAATTTTTGGGAATAAAATGGCAAGATGGACGTCGCCAGATCCCTACAGATGTGATCAACAAAATAACAGCAATGTCTCCACCAACTAATAAGAAAGAAACACAAGCTTTCTTGGGTGCTGTGGGGTTCTGGAGAATGCACATCCCAAATTATAGTTCGATTGTAAGCCCTCTTTATCATGTGACCCGAAAGAAGAAGGATTATAAATGGGGCCCTGAGCAACAACAAGCCTTTGAGCAAATTAAACATGAGATAGTTCATGCAGTAGCCCTTGGACCAGTCCGGAATGGGCCAGATGTAAAAAATGTACTGTACACCGCAGCCAGGGAGAATGGTCCTACCTGGAGCCTCTGGCAGAAAGCTCCAGGGGAGACTCGACCCCTTGGCTTTTGGAGTCAGGGGCACAAAGGATCTGAGGCCAGCTATACCCCAACTGAGAAAGAGATACTGGCAGCCTGTGAAGGGGTTCGAGCTGCTTCGGAGGTGATTGGCACTGAAGCACAGCTCCTCCTGGCACCCTGTTTGCCCGTGCTGGGCTGGATGTTCAAAGGCAGGGTCTCCTCTACACATCATGCAACCGATGCGACATGGAGTAAATGGGCTGCACTAATTACACAACGAGCTTGAATAGGAAATCCCAGTCGTCCAGGCATTCTAGAAGTCATCATGGACTGGCCAGAGGGCAAAGATTTTGGAATGTCACCAGAGGAGGAGGTGATGCGTGCTGAAGAGGCCCCACCATATAATAAACTGTCAGAAAGTGAACAGCAGTATGCCTTGTTTACTGATGGGTCCTGCCATATTGTGGGAAAGCATCGGAGATGGAAGGCAGCTGTATGAAGTCCTCGATGACAGGTTGCAGTAATTGGTGAAGGAGAGGGTGAATCGAGTCAGTTTGCCGAGGTGAAAGCCATCCAGCTGGCCCTGGACATTGCTGAACGAGAAAAGTGGCCAGTACTTTATCTCTATACTGACTCACGGATGGTGGCAAATGCCCTGTGGGGGTGGTTGCAGCAATGGAAGCAGAGCAACTGGCAATGCAGAGGTAAACCCATCTGGGCTGCTGCACTGTGGCAAGATATTGCTGCCCGGGTGCAGAACCTGGTGGTGAAGGTACGCCATGTAGCTGCCCATGTACCCAAGAGTCAGGCCACTGAGGAACACCAGAACAACCAACAAGTGGATAAAGCTGCTAAGATTGAAGTGGCTCAGATGGACTTAGATTGGCAACATAAGGATGAATTATTTTTGGTCCAGTGGGCCCATGACACTTCAGGCCATCAGGGCAGAGATGCAATACAGAGATGGGCCCGTGATCGAGGGGTGGACTTAACAATGGACACTATTGCCCAGGTTATTCATGAGTGTGAAACATGTGCTGCAATTAAACAAGCCAAACGGTTAAAGCCTCTTTTGATATGGAGGACGACGCCTGAAGTATTAATATGGGGAGGCCTGGCAGATTGATTATATCACACTCCCACCAACCCGCCAAGGCAAGCGCCATGTGCTCACCATGGTGGAAGCAACCACCGGATGGCTGGAAACATACGCTGTGCCCCACACCACTGCCTGGAACACTATCCTGGGCCTTGAGAAACAGGTTTTGTGGCGACATGGCACCCCAGAAAGAATTGAGTCAGACAATGGGACTCATTTCTGGAATAACCTTATAGACACTTGGGCCAAAGAGCATGGCATTGAGTGGGTATATCCCATCCCCTACCATGCACCAGCCTCTGGGAAAATCGAACAGTACAATGGGCTGTTAAAAACTACACTGAGAGCAATGGGTGGGGGAACTTTCAAGCACTGGGATACACACTTACCAAAGGCCACCTGGTTGGTCAACACCAGAGGATCTGCCAACAGGGCTGCTCCAGCCCAGTCAGAACTTTCACATATTGTAGAGGGGGACAAAGTTCCTGTGGTGCACATGAAGAATTTGCTGGGGAAGACAGTCTGGGTTATTCCTGCTTCAGGTAAAGGCAAACCCACTTGTGGGATTGCTTTTGCTCAGGGACCCAGATGTACTTGGTGGGTAATGCGGGAAGATGGGGGAGTGACAGAACACTGGAACAGGCTGCCCAGGGAGGTTGTGGAGTCTCCTTCTCTGGAGACATTCAAAACCCGCCTGGACACATTCCTGTGTAACCTTATCTAGGTGTTCCTGCTCTGGCAGGGGGATTGGACTAGATGATCTCTTGAGGTCCCTTCCAATCTCTAACATACTGTGATACTGTGATACTGTGAGTCCGATGTATACCTCAAGGGGATTTGATTTTAGGGGAAAACAGCCAATGAACTCAATTGTATGCTGTTGCCTGCTATGTAATACTTTTATAGCCCACCAACTAGATGTCTTCAGGTCACCAGCGACTGGCCCTGACTTCCCTCCGACCATCATCCCAACAGAGAATGAACTTTGATAGAACCAGAGTTCTGCGGTAAAAGAACGATCAGCATCAGCAGGCAATGATCCAACACTGCACCCAGCCTCTCCTGCCCTGAAAGACTGTCACAAGAGATGGAGCCCGACATCATGGACCAGATGGACTCAGCAGCTTTATAGGGATTGGTTCATGCACTAAGATAAGAGCGCACTGAGATGAGAGTGATGGTATATTGAAAATGTGGGATCTGAGCATGACGTGAATGGTATGGAATAAGGGGTGGATACTGTTCTGGGATCAGCAGTAGCAGTCATTTTTTCTCCTTCTTAGTAGCTGGTGCAGTGCTGTGTTTTTGACTTTCAGCCTGGGAACAACGCTGGTAACACCGATGTTTTTAGTTACTGCTCAAATGTTTACTCTGACCAAGGACTTTGTGAGTCTCATGCTCTGCCAGGGAGGAGAGGAAGCCAGGAGGAAGGAGAGACAGGACACCTGACCCAAACTAGCCAAAGAGGTATTCCATACCATAGCACGTCATGCCCAGGATGTAACTGAGAGTTACCCGGAAGGGCTAGATCACTGCTGGGTGGGGGCAAGGTATCGGTCGATGGGTCATGAGGTGTTGTATTCTCTTCCCTTGTTATTTCCCTTATCATTATTATTATTGGTGGCAGCAGTAGTGATTTGTGTTATACCTTAGTTACTAAACTGTTGTTATCTCAACCTGTGGGAGTTGCATTCTTTCAATTCTCCTCCCCGTCCCTCCAGGAGTGGGGGAAAGAAAGGGTGGGGGGGAAGTAGACTGCGTGGTTCTAATTTACAGCCTGGTCTTAAACCATGACACCTTGCTGAAGTTGGTGGGAAAATTCAGCTCCATCAGAAACTTCTCTTTTGTATCATCTGTGTATTTGCAGATATGCTTCAGCTAGGAAGAATAACAGGTTATGCCTGGGCACAAAAAGCAGTCTGTGCATCTGAGTCATAGTACGTTTTTAGATTAAGTATCTTCATTCTGATAAAAAGTGAACATCGCAGGTCTGATCATTTGTAGATTTACAGCATGGAAAAGGTATAGCCCTCTTCAAGGTGGGCATAAACCAGCAGCAGATGTAAATAAACTGTACTCAGAAATCTGTATATTAACATGCTGTAATCTTCTTTTACAAGAAGAATGATTTTCAGACTATTTTAGTAAAAATAAACACAAGGAGAGCTAGTGAACAGAGATGTGCAGTAAGAAAATCCCTTGTCCAAAACTACTGGCAATACTTAAAAAAAAAAAACAAACAAAAATTATCCTGGCAGCCCCTTCCTTCCCCCCTTCCATTATTTCTTGGCAAAGATTTGTCCCCATTGCCTGGCAGATAAAAGTATTTTATGAAAGCCAAAACTGAAACAGGATCCTTGAGCACATTTGCGCACCAGACTTGTTTGTGTGCAGTGTTTGTCAAATAATGGCAGAAGTATTTCTGCTTTCCCATGATTTGCACTCTTTTTCCCTAGCAATTTTCCTTACCTCTTCTAAAATGATGTTCTTGACTTTGGTATGTCCCTTGTGACATTCCCATCCTGCAGAGACACCCTACAGCAACACTTCTCAGGGGTTACGTGTCTACTAAATGGCCAGCTATACAAGACATGCAGTTTGGCAGCAAGTGGTTGGTCATCTAGACCATGTGCTGCCTTTACTTCAGGACGAGCTTCAGTTTGAGTCATTCTCTTCTCCACTCACTTGCTGAGTCTCACAAACCAGTGAGGTTTTTATTCCTTTGTCAAACTAGACTGATGCTTCTGAGTCTGCTGCTCAGCTACTGGGACAGCTGAGATCAAAAAGGATGTAACAGACACTAAAGTGAAACAACTGCATAAGCCTTATTTCCTTCAGAAAGCAATCTAAAGAAAGGTTGGTAGTAAGGGCCTCCCAAAGAATTGCTGCTCACCTTTACCCATGCTCTCAGCTTCTACACCTGCAGCCAACAACTGCCAAAGCCTCCACAATGGCATGCACAGTCCCTTTTAAAATCAGCTTCAGGCTATTGCCAAATACAATATAATTTTACTGCTGATGTTTATGTGTAACAGTATCCAGGACTAAACTTCTACTAAAAGCACTTCAGGCAGTAAATTCAGGCATTTTGGCTACACGTAGCCTGCTGATGATTTCATTAAATCTTATGAAAGCAATCTCCTGTAATGAAAATGTACTCCCAACTTTTTTGACCCCACACTCTTATCAGAAAAAACTTCATGCACCCCAATATATACTTCTTCATAAATTATATACATGTATTACTGAGGTTTTAGTATCTTCTTCCCATACCTCAGTGGATTGTCTTATGAACAGCTCACTTTGAGATCACTGTGTGGTAAGACAACAAATAATACAGACCCTTATCTGAGCTCTAAGAGAAAGCAGGTCTAGAAAAATGCCAAGACTTTGTGCAGCAGCATCCTCTATTTCTACTGAGCCACAGTGTTCAGCAAAGGGAAATATAACAGGACTAGAAATTAAAAAAATCTAAGGCAAAGCAATTTTCAGTAAAATTTCCAGAACTGTAAACTATAAATTTAAAGTCCTTCTGCCAATCAGGAAAGCTATAACAATTTAAAAGAAGGGGGATTTTTCCTTAAGTTAAATGCTGATTAAGAAGTATAAACAGCCAAATCATCTTTGAATAACCATGAGACATGGAAGACTCAGTTATTCTGTGGTGCTGAGTTGTAAAAAAAGACCACCTAAATTCCTTTGACTGCAAATCTACACTTGCTAAGTTGCAGCAAACACAGCTACATCTTGTAAGTGTGAAAGTTCATTATAGTTCCTAGATTCTCCATCTTGTCCTCTCATTTGTATTGGGAATTACACACTTTTTCAAAAGAAGTGTAACTTTCTAGTTCTGTGACATTTTTTTACTGCCTAAAACATGCAATATTTTTATCAGCACTCCAGATAGACTTGCCAAATGATAACCCTTCCAGCTTAATACAGAAGTTCAGCCCTTGAGCCAATATACAGACTGGGAGTGTTTGTTCAACAGCCTCTGTGTCAAGACGTGCTTTCACAATAGCACCCTGTTTTTATTATAACAGCACTGAAGCATTTAGAACTGTTCTTCTGCATAACTGACACAATGCTTTGAAAAAAAAAAAATTAAAGAGAACAAAAAATTACCCCCAAGTCAACAGGTTACAGAAAGGAGAGGTGGGTACAGAAAGCCGGAAAGTTTCAAAAGTAACTCAACTCTTCTTTCCTGCTAAAACCTTCCTGAACTTCCCAAAGGTCCATCATCTCCCAAGATAACAAATTCAGGAGGGCTGAGATGAGGTGGTGGAGGATTTCTAAGAATGAGCAACATACCTGCAGTACATCTTCCACCTGGCCAGTGCTAAGGCAGCCTAGCCTCTACAGTGATGCTAACGGCCATGGCCAGGTGGAATCAAAAGGCAAATTCCTCTTTCAGGTGCAGCAACCATTATTTTTCATCCCTGACAAGAATATGGAAATCAGCATCCAAAGCTGTACTATGATTAAATTGTTAATAAAAAAATCTAAAATGAAACAAAAACCAAAAAACCAACACCAAACCAAAACATACATGATTTTTGAAAGATTTAATAAATTGCCATAACCTCCAGCATCTTCCCTCTACATCCGTGTTGCCTTCTCTCTATATGCTGAAGAGCTTACCAAAACCAGAACTGATGCAGAAACCTTCAGCCAGTTCACAGCATGATCTCTCACAGTGAACTTTGTAATTGCTGTGTTATCAGCTGAGCAACGTTTCAGCATTATTTGGTCTGCTGAAACCAACTCCCCAAAGTGCAAACATAATACAAATCAGGCAAAGATCTGAGTTATCTCTTGGGCTGCATACGCAGTTTAGACAGTTACAGCTTAATGGATAAAACACTGACCTCTGAGACCCCTATTCAAATCCAGCTTGTGTTCCCGTGATGGGCACTGGAACTGGGTTAGGAAGCATAGTCTCAAAGAAGCATTTTCCTAAGTACTGTCTGCATTTTTTGCTACAAGCCTTTCTCTTCAATATTTCTGCCTGTCCTTGCCTGTCTCATCTCTTTCTGCCTAGGCTGACTGGCTTCTAACACCCAGACAATGGTCCTTATTTACTTAATAATACAACCACAGCTGGAAATCAGACCACGGATTTGGGGAATGCTCCTCTGAAATACGTGATGTGTGAAAACAAAACTGCCCTGCCTCACTCTGATGGTCATGGTAGCCTGCACAGGGAACGATCTCCAGCTTCCAGCTTGGAGTTATACAGCTAGTGGAATCATTAGCATCTGTCTGGCTTTCCATCTCTCCCTTGTATCTTTACTGGATAGTGGCATTTTGCTCTTCAGGACTCCTTCTGCCCCAAAACAAGAGAAAAGGCCAAATAGAATAAAACAACACCTATTAATTGATGTGCCAAATGCCTCATTGCTCTCAGTCTCTCATTTCCACTGCCATTTAAAAAATGAGAATAAGAATAAGACCTGCTGATACATGAGGCTTCCTATGTCTGGGTTTCTATGCAGGCTCTGTCGGTTTGTGACATGCGTAAGGCAGGTACTGCCAAGCCCTTGCCATGCATACTGCCATACTCACTGCTGCCATGTTCAGTTCCCCGCTCTGACTTTGGAGTCTCAAGGAACTGCATAGAGCAGTGTGAGAGACATTACTACATTACCGGGTGAGGGAGAGAAAGAAATGCCTCCTGCTGAGCAGGGTTACCAGCAAATAACCAGGGTACAGATGGTGTGTGAGCTGTGGAAACCCGTATTTCCAAAACAACAGAACTCCCCGGCTCATTCCTAAAGGTAGCAGTCATCTGTGACCATCTCTGTGTCTCCTTTGTTCAGCAGTGCAGAAAGCATCTCTTAGCCAAGAGCCAGAAGAGCCCACAGGCCATGCTTGTACTGAGCCAATATGAGCCAAACTATGCAAACTAAGAAAGTGGTTATACTTACGTATGATTTTCATGTAAAACTTATTTTACACACACAGGCAAAATTATTTCATTCTTTTTATTTGCAGTATTTTGGTGCACATACAAGGACATTCTTATTCTGAAAAAAAAAAAAAAGGGAAACAGTATACCTTAGTCCTTCAACTTATATTCAATAAGAAGTGGAAAACCTAGTTAAAAGACAGCAATTGATACATCTGTCCTGCAATAACAAATTAAGTTTGATTCAGTTATTTCAGTTCCATTTGTTTTTTAGTGATAAGACTGGGATTTCTTAAAGTACATTAGATACCACTCTAAAATCCAAGGGAGATTCGGCACCTGGCATCCTCTGCCTCAGCTTCTTTATAGAAGCAGTATTAACAATACTGGAAAAGTGTTGAATAGTTTAATTTCAGCCTACTGAAGAGCAGCCTCCAGGTCACAGATCTGCTGCAGTTAACTTGGCAGAAGCAGCAGCGGCTCTTCAGAGAAGGGTATAATAAATTTGCGAATACAGCTTCTGTCTGGGGGGGGATGAACAGCTTTAATTTTCTATGTTATGACGGTCACTGAGCAAATGTAGAAGAAAGCAAAACAAAACAAAACAAAGAAACTTCAAGGACCCATAGTAGTAAAGAACAGGTCCTCCAACAAATGGAAGACCACACCTCTGCAGGAGCCCCAGCTCCCTCAAGGCGGCATGCCAGCATGGTGCTGGGGGGGCACAGCAGAAAGGGAGAAGAGACTTTTTTGATTGAGACACAGCAAGCAATTTCAGGTTCTCAGCTACCAATTCAATCTGTAATGAATTCAGGAGAAAGGAAGCACAAGGCATTGTGCCAAATGCTAATGAGGAAATAGAACAGAGAAACCAGGCTCAAACCATCCATTGTCTGACTGTTCTAGGCACTGTTCTTCAATGTGCTTTTCTTCAAGGAGGAAAGATTGTATGACTTCTGTCTACTGCTGTCACTCACCTTCCAGAGAAACCACTAGGCAGATTAAGGTAGCTCTTGCCTGTATTAGCTCATTTGACTTAGGAAAAATCCTGCTATTCTGAAATCTGAGAATATCCATTAGAGACTCACCAACTACTTATCCACCAAAAAGAAGATCACAGAAATAAAAATATTTTAAAAAATATTTTATTTAAATGTATTTAAAAACATTTAAAAATTATTTTATGTAAAAAAAAAATGCTGAACCTGATGTCAGTTTAAAATACTTTTCCATCTATTTCCATAATGCCACAGGCAATTTCAGTGAAGCAATTTCAGAGAAGCAATCAAAGACTGTCAGAAAAACAAATGTGATAAACTGTAAATAGCAATCACATTTTTCAGATATTCAAGATGGTCAGTATTGGTTTCTTGGTCTTAAATGGAAGATTTATCATTATGGAAATAGTGCCAAGTTCTACTTAAAAACAAATGAGAAAAGGCAAAACCAAAGTGGTGCCTCCAGCAGAGTACTGAAATGAGGATGATCATGACAATTTCGCTTTGCATCAGTTAACAGAAAACAATTTTAAAGGACAGCACTATATTTCTCTACCTTCATAAGCTTCTACAACTTACAGTACTATTAGTATTTAAAGTGTCTCTGGGAACATACATTTCTTGTGTTTGAACAGAACGAAATCAATGCAGGTCAGACCAGCAGTGAGCTGGCACTGCTGGGGAAGGTTTGCTTCTCAGCTCAGGTGGCTGAGCGGGTTGAGAGACGATCTCTTTTATGTATTTCCCTTTCTGTGTAACGCAAAAATGCCCCACTCTGAAAAACAGCATTTATAGGTTGTCACAAGATAAAACAAACCTTAAAAGAAATCCAGCGTAACAAAGGGGCTGCTTCTTAACATGGCTAATGGCTCAGGTTCCTCTACAAACAAAGACACTGTTTGACCTACTGCTCTAATTAGAGGAGCAGTGATGTTGACATTTATGCTGTATAAAGCAGACATGTTAACAGCCAGAGGGAAAGCTGTCAGTGCCTCTAAAGATCACAGCATTCATGGTGATGCACAGTGCAGCCTTTAAATATTCAAATAATCAATTCAATGCTTAACTTCTTTCAGTGATTACAAGAAACAATCTCCAAATCCCCAAAAACCAACCTCAACTTCAGTCAGTGCTAACGCTGAAAGATTAAGAGGCAATACATGAATCAGTTTTATTTTGCCGAGCATAGTATTTCCTTCCAGATTGTATGTAATCTGGTTTTGTCATGAAGAAACACAAGCAATTTGTTCTCTCTGGGTTTTTCACTTAAAATTATGACAACCACCAGAGACTGTGGTTCATACATTTGCATGTGTCAAATTCTCCTAAGGATGGAAAGAGATACCTCTGCTCATTTATAAATACACAAAGTGAGTTTTAATTTAACTCTGATCTATTGCATAATATTCCCTTGACATAGAATCATAGAATCATAGAAGAGTTAGGCATGAGCCGCACCTTTGCTACAGACAGGCATTTCACATTTTACAGATTGAAATCCCTGCAGGAAATCCTCTCTGTGCAGCACCCAAGTACCTTAGAACAATGGAGAGCCCTTAACACTGCAGCTCAATTAGTTACAAGCCCCCCCCCCAAGATATTTTCCCCAACATACGATGTTCTCAAGCCTACTTTTACTCAAGGCAAAGCAGAATATTAAGTATAACAGATGGACAGGAGGTTTCCTACTGAAGTTCAAGACCAAAGCTCTCTATTCCCACCTCCTCTATCCTGAGGAAAGAAGTCTCCTACAGGTACAAAGATGGAGAGAGACTCAGCATCACTCATCACATCCCACAATATGCTGCTTGCTGGACACAACCTATCCTGGACACTCTTAGAGCCTGTTTTGTAATTAATTTCTGCAAGTGGATAATTGACTTATTAAGCTGAATTAGAGCTATATGATAATGCACAAACCAAAAATGTAATTCTTATTTATCTTACTGTTCAGTCCAGCCTTCAAAACCACTGCAACACAATTGCTGTTGTCAATTATTTCTGAAGGAACCAATTTAACCTTTAACCTTTAACAATTTAAGCATGCTGTCCAAACTTAAAAAATTAAGACTATGTAATATCTAGATTACACCAAATGCCTCCCATTCTTTTATGAATACTTTTATTTTTTTCCCCAGCTTTTTAAGTCTATTCCACTTTGCTTTGCCTGGCACCTCATGAGGCCAGCATTGCTTTAAGGGAAGGCACGAGAAGCTCATGTCTTTCCCATGCAGCTCCAAATGCATCACATGGACATATATATACAAAAAGTAACAAGATGATCTTAAAGCACATTATGGTGAAGGGACTTGTGAGCCTGCAAACATGCTTGAAAGGCTGATTATGAGAAGACATTCTCCTACACAAAAGTTCTGCATTGCCTCAATACAGTGAAATCGGCACCTTGTTTGTTGATAATCAAGAAAAATCAAGCCTGAAATAACATTCATGTATAAAGAAAATAAGGAAACAGGGCCACAGTACACTATACATTGCAGCAGGGGAGAGAAAGTTAAGTTCATATCATTCACTCTTCACTGCATAACTGCTGCTAGTCCCTATTGATCTCCCCAGTAATTGTAAGTAGCCACAGAAAACCATTTCCACCACCAGGATAGTGCTTTCCAGCAGCAGTTTTGCTGTTTGCAATACTTTGGGGAAAAAAACATAGGAATGTGGAGAAATGAAGGAGATTCTTCTCCCTCAAATTCACTTTATATTGCAGAAATCCACTGATCTTGTAAGAGTTTTTTTCTTATTTGCAAGGGCATATCCTTCCATTCCCTGAAATTCTCTGCTCCAAAAATCAGACCATTTAAGCATAAACTGGGCACTAAAGGCAGATATCACAAACGTCAGAGGAAAGGGTAGACATACACATAGCAGCAACAAGATCCTAGGACACAGGAAGCGCAGCTACTACTGATGGATCAAGAGAAGGGAGCCAAGGCGGGTACACCGGCATCAAAGAGGAGAGCTGCCCCAGGTAAGAACCTGACCTGAGAAGCATGAGTTCAGAAATGCAAAGCTCCTGCTGCCATCCGTGGAGTCGTTCATCTGCTCACTGAGAATGGTCTGCTAAAGAACAGAGCTGACACCATGTCTTTGGAAAAGAGGGCAAAGCAACATTTTGAAGGCAACAGAGCTGGAGACAGAGTTTGGAGACAGATTTGTGTGGAAGGTTGTAGATGAACATTACAATAGAGAAACTAAGGATGGTGTAAACACACTCCCCGAGTAGTCTGTGAGAGAACAGAACTGGCCTGCATAACACCATCATGAATGGTTCAGTTCACAGTTAGATAGTTATGGTGGTATTCAAAGTCCAAGACCCTTTTTCCACATGTCACCATTCAGATTTGTCATAGCACAGGAGATGCCTCTTCCTTTCCACCATATTCTCCTTTTTCAGTAGGAAAGTAGCTTTGTCAAAGCAGTCTCAGAGCTAGCAAAGGAACAAGCTATATTTATCCTAGAACATTTGCAACTCCTGATGGATCTAGAACATACCATGGTAAAAAGAAATAAATGCTACTTTCCGGTATTGCTGTCAGCACTTGCACAAGCCAAGTGTTACAAAACAGCATCTGATATGACAGTGCTTTACATAGTCCCTGCAGGGACAAACCACCACGTGGAAGAAAACAGGGAGGAATCAAGCCCTTTATTAACAGGAGGCCCAAAAGACTGATACCTCACTGAGAAAGTTTTGCAAATCTACTGTGCAAATTTTTACTCTGCTTCCTCTTTATCTGTTTAGCATGTGACTGGCACACAATTTCCAGGCATCGCTATAAAGCAATTTATTTCTCCAGGCAATAGGAGAGAGCAGAAGCTTCCTCCAGAGCCTGTACTGCTCTTGCTTTTAAGCCTGGCTAAATGCAATCATTGCAGACTATTGCAGCTGGTAGGACCGGCCACGGAGCCTGCTGTGAATTACTGTTAGCAAACACATTTGGTTTTATTAAGCCTTTTTTCTTCCTCCAAAGTGTTACAGTTGTGGTTTCTGGAGTAATCACAGGCTCTATTTAGAAACATCCTGGGAATGAGTGCTTGAAAAGCCCTCGCAAGGTTCATCTCAAAGCTGTTGGTTTTATTGGCTGCAGCCTACAGGGTCCAATGCTTCATGGAGGGATTAATCTCAACTCCACATTCCCCAGAAGCTTCATCCAAGTCATCCCAGTAACACCAGTCACATACATGAAGTAGTACTGCTCACAGCTTTCAGAATTTCCATTGGGAAATCTGTGAGCAATTTTAACTTCCAGTGTTCATAAGGGGACCATGCCTACGGTTAGGGGGAGGGCTGTCTAAAGGATGCTAAAGGAACCCACACAAGGAAACCAGTGTTTCAACAGAATTATACGCTCACAAGCCACAGTCAGGGTTTTGCCTGAGCAGTCATCAGCAAACAGGGCTGAGGAGAAGGGACCAGAGCTGCCAGATGGGGTGCAGGGTGACAGCAGCATGTAGGTCAAGTTTTCAAGAGGCTTCCAAAGTCAGACAATAAATTTTGCATGTGCTGAGCTTGCCATACCAAGAAGGGATGTTACTTCGCAGCTGGTAAGGCTGTGAGCCTACTGGCCTCCAAATGGATCTGCTTCTTCCATTGCCGTCCTGAAATTCCACGCTTGGCTCACACCATGTTTAATTAAGGTATTAAGGTTTGAAGCTTTCTTGGTTTTCTTTTTTTTTTTTAACCTCCAAAAAATCAATACTGAACAATAACACTTCTGATTAGCCAGCAAAAGAGATGACTGCTACTGGACTGAATGCTATAAGGTATGCATAAAGTCTCACAAGGTACCAATCTGGGTACCAGTCTAATGCAGTAGAGGAAAATATATAATTGCAGGCTCATAGACTATGGATCCAAAGCAAATGACCTGCTGCTGATGTCTTTACAGCATTGATGCTGGGGGTGGAGGAATGGTTGTCACATGGAAACCTGTTCAGCCTTGGGAGCCAACTGACATTCCCATACCCAGGAATCATGTTGTAGATAGTCACAGCAGATGGAAATTCATGGCTGTAATCTCCACGAGGAGGATGCTGGCTGCACTACGGCAACCCTGCTACCAAGCCTGTGTGGCATGACCATCAATCTGGTGTGTGTTATTAGCACAATTCAAGGTTGCAGACCATTGCTGGAGAAAGAAATAAAAAAAATCTACAATGAGCAATTGCTGAGGGAAGCAGAGAGAGAGGATGGCAATTTTTGTCCATTCGCTGGATGAAGATATGACCCTTGAGCAGCTCCGAAGTTAACACATGGGTATTAGAGGGACATACATATGTTTCTGTTCCTGTAGCTACACAGTGTGGTTCTCTGCCTGTCTGGTTGCAGCATCAGAGCAGCTGGTTTTTATAATGTTGGGCCACATAAAGAGAGAGCTATGAGCGTGGAGATGACCTTTAGTGTAATAGTGAATTCAGTGAAATACTTACTGTTCAGCTCAGTGTAAAATTAGTTCTGTGAGGTACAGACATTATGAAGAATGATGGCTGGTGCTATGCAGGGAGCGTTGCATGCTACATCCAGCTGCACCAGCAAGCAGAGCACCCCCACATGCCTCACGCACTGCTGGTTCAGGGGGCTCAGGGCTGCCTTTGTCTCTTCGACTTTCTAGAAAAAACAGAATCAGGGCAACTAACTTTTTGCCATGTGCCATGTTTGCTGCCAGCAGATTTTCTAGCTTGTGCACAGCCACAGAAGAAGCCAGATTTTGTGTTGGGTTCCCCATCCACCCCGCATTTCCATGGCTAAATAACCTGTGATACATCGAGATAAATTTATCTTGGGTGTAACCTCTGGAATGGCACTGTGGTAAGGACAGAATTATGTGGGGCATAGTACAGATGAAACCGTGTCACTGAGGAAAATAATATCAGATGTATTTCTCCCACGATTAAGAGCCACTAACTTTTTTAGAGGAAAGAAATGTTGAGAATTTTTTACTAAATGCAAATTTTAAAGAAAATAGAACATTGATTTTAGAAAATTATTTTCAAATGCTTGTGATGATAAAATGCTCTTTTGATACACAGTTCACAAAGATAACCCCAGGCCAGGGTAGGTGGAGACTGAAAATATTGATTTCATTGAAGCAGACAGAGTATGTACCAGTTTGAAAGCTGGCCTTACCATTTTCCTTCGTTGAGTCAGTAGCAGAATGGCACAATAGGAAAGCATTTTTTAAAATATCCACTGTGGCTGACACAGCTGAAAACATGCTCTGAAACAGCTCTGATGACATAGAGTGACAGAAAGTGGCACTTCCTACATAGTATGGCTTACACAGACATCCTTATTAGAACATGAGTTACTTCTTAAGATACATTCATCCTATAATGATTTACTGCAATTCTTAAATTAGAAACAAACAGGAAAAAAAATCACTTGGAAGCCCATAATACAACACACAGTTGTGTTTATGTTCTTTCGTTTTGGTGTTGGTTAGACACTGCTGCATTGCACTTTACTATTATAAGAGGACATCTTGTGTTTTCCCCCAAGCCTAGCAGCAGGGGCACATTCTATTTCAACAAATTTGCTTTGCTTTTAAAAAGGAGTATGAAGGGACTGGAGAAAGCCAAATCAGCTGGTCCTGAGCACTGCTTTGTAGTGAAATCTGCCTTCCAATTTCAATGAGAAGCTGTGGTTGAACTTCCTCAAGTGCTGTCCTCCACAGAGCAGTCCCACTGCCAGGGCTGGAGGATCTTCCTTTCCATGCCCACAACCAGCCGCAGAATCAAACCCAACACATTATTCAGCTACCAGATTTCACTGCAGATTTGGCATTTTGCTAAGGCACAAGGGTTATGCAGCACCCATTATTGCTAAGGAATCATTTGCCTATTCATAGCACATCATTTACATTTTCTGGCCTTTTTTAGCAAGGTTGCCTGAGGCACAGTAGAATCTACAATAAAACATTCAATACATAACAAAAAGTCACCAGTTCTTTTATTTCTGCAGATTGAAGGGTCAATTTCAATGAAGCAGATGTGTAATTTTTTATTTCTTGTAGCAGTCTTGAAGAAAGAGTGAGTAACCATGTATTTAAGTAGAAATTTTAGATATAAAGTCACAAATGAAAAGCCCAGAAAGACACAACACTGAAGCATCATCATCACATGTGCAGACTAGCCCCAAACTGATAAAAGCTGTTGTCGTAGAGATTGAGTCCTTTTTGCAAAGGAGAAAGTAAAATTTACATAATGCTACCAACCCCCCCCCCCCAAAAAAAAAAAAACCCAAAACTAAAAAAACCTCAACAAACCCACCCCAAAACAAAACACACCCCCCCCCCATTTGTCCTGTGACAAAAAAGGAGAAACAAATTATCCTTGTTTTCTTGTCTTTTCATGTATGCTATCCTCTCCATATGGGCTCCTCTGTCTCTCTGTGTACAGGTTTACTGCTGCCTTGCATACCATTAGAGTGCCCCGTGTTTCCAACAGAGCAGGGACTCCACCACCAGCAACCTCTTTCTAGAATGTGAAACCTTTCCAAGTGCCCAGTGACCTTCTGGAGCTTTTCCTCTGGAGCTGACTAGAGTGAGAACAAGCCACTTCTGCCACACACAGCCTCAATTTTTCAATTCTGCTTGAATTAAATTGGGATCATCACCACATCTTTGGATCATCCCATAACATCTTTCAGAAACATGGAAGGTAACAGAGAAGAGAATCATTCTCTCCCAAAGGTACCAACTGTCCATGAGACAGAACTCCTCTCTGTTGACTCTTCTCAGGGACACAGTATTGGAGTGCTTTTAACTATTTGTCTCTTGGCTGATGTGCTACAAACTTTGCTTGGAAAGAGCAGGTAAAGACGCATGGGAGCAACTTATGTGGTTTGTGGTAGTTCTTTCTTAGCATGTTGGTTTTACTGAGGGTTTTTTGTTTGTTTTAATGAGTCTCTTCTGTCTCGCTGTCAGCTGTGAAGCAAGTCTTCCTGTACAGAAAGTCCAAATTTTCCATTGCACAGAGACATCAGCACAGATGCTGCACCACCCAAGACTAAAAGACTAAAAGACTCGCCCAAAGCCACCATGCAGGTGAGCAGCAAAGTCAGAATCAGACAAAGAGCTCCAGACCAGACTGCATCACAGGTCCTCCTCTGCTCACCCTTTTCAAACAAACCACTACGCTTATAGGGAACCTCACCCCAAACCCTAGACAGCTACATGTGGCTGAAGGAGAAAGGAAAAGGAGAAATAACAGTAGTAACAGGAGACAACTACAATCTCTAAATTTTCACCATTCGCATGCTGCACTTCCTAACAAGGTACCTCCGTAAAAAGAAAAGCGTTTTTAACAATGCTGAGAATTAAATCCCCAGTCAAATACAACAAACAAAAGCTTATTCAGAAACTGATTTACTTCTTGGGGATTAATGACACTTGAAAGCAGAACAAACCATCGCACTAAAATTAACCACCATAAGGAGAGATCAGTACATAATGGTGACTTATTTCTCTTACAGAAAAATTGAACTATTATAGATGAACATCATAAAAAAATGACAAATAATAAACCCCACAATTTTTGCCTACAATATCCTTTTATTCACATTAAACTAGAAACTAAGTGTTTCTTTCCAATTTGGGATACTTTAAACCTTTCTAATAAAAGCAAAGGCTAGTTTCATAAGAGGACTTCAGAGCACAATTTCACAACCACTGCGGAAGCTGCCTTGGGTCTGCGCCACAGGTCTCTGTCCTGGCCAGCTCTCTTCCCTGGCAGTGAGAAACGCTTGTTTTTGTGTTGCAGT
Source organism: Psittacula echo (assembly GCF_963264785.1). Taxonomy (NCBI): domain Eukaryota; kingdom Metazoa; phylum Chordata; class Aves; order Psittaciformes; family Psittacidae; genus Psittacula; species Psittacula echo. The sequence goes on along the minus strand of NC_137739.1, from coordinate 65,112,345 downwards.
GAGCTGGGGTGGGTGCTGCTGCCTGGGGTACCACCTCTCCCTCCCCACTGCCCAGGTTCCTTCTGAGCCCACTACCTTCATCTCCATGGGAGCCTGCAGATTGTTCTTGCAAAACCACTAAGTACATGGGCTGACTTGTATCACTGATATTAATTATGATTTAAATCAGTAAAATTAATTAAAACAGGGTTTCCTGCACCATCTCCATTTTGGTTTGCGTTTTTGCTTTTTTAAGCTCTTCTCCCAAAGAAAACTCTCATTGGTTAGAAGAAACTTAGTGCTTTCTTAGGTGATTAGAATACATTGCTCTGTATCTAAACACAATGAGGAATTACACAGATTAAATATATCTTTATTTAGAATTTTAATTTTTACATTAATTTGGACAAAAGTGAATTATGTACAATTTGCCTTTTTTTTCTGGTTTTGATTTGCCATGCTATGTAGTGATGGAAATTTGAAATTAATTCACAACATAGAAAAATAAGCCTACATAACACCTTACATGCCATCTAAAAATTAACTTCAAAAATATTACCAAATAAAGATAAAATAACATCTGCCATCACACTGAACTGACAGACTTTCAGCTTGGTCTCCTCCACAGCTTTAGAGCTAACAGTTCTCCTTGATTACATTTTTATTCATAATTAGAACACCAGGGGGGAAAGAAAACCAAACCAACTAAGCAAAAACTCCAAACCCTGATTTTCTGTTTATTCTATTCAGTTTCCAAGTTTTGAATTTGCATTATTTAACTGATGCCGGAGAACTAACAGGAATGAATGCAGCATGCTCTGTCCTTCTGGACGAAGAGGTAATGATGGTTTAACACTTAAATGCAAACTACTTTCAGCCTCCCACCTGTAGATATTCTGTATAACTTCAAGAACCAGCCTGTAGCTCTGACTATAAAATATCCTAAAGTGAAGTCAGATTTTAACAATCCTTTTTTAAAGGTAAAAAAAAAGCAATCAAGCAAAAACCTTCATCCAGCCAAGCAATGAGCTGTGGCACACACTGACAAAGGTTCACAGACTAAAAGAAGTATAAAATACAGTTTAGATATTTGAATACTTTGATTTTGAATCCTTGATTTTGATACTTTCATATATTTGAGGTTTATTAAAGGTAAAACCCAACCCCTAAGTCCTTCTACTGGGCTGCCTTCTTGTATTGGCTTTCCACTCTGTGTGAATTTCCATATTAATTAGTTTTAACAACAGTACATGTTAAATAAAAGCTTCCCCTCTTGTTCCGGAATGAGATCTAGACACTAATTTCATTTCCATAGTTCACATTTACAGGAGTACTGATTTCTGATTTCAGTCATAACTTACCACCAGATGCTGCATCTAATCAAGTATCAGGCAAAGAAGCTTCTCCCAGCCTCTGAAGCTGCTCAACCATGCATTGACATTTAGCTACAGAAGCATCTCAACACTGGTAGCAAAACTTCATGGAGAAAGTGCATTTCTTACATCTCCCACCTCTTGCAAACAGTGTTCAGAATAACGACCAGGTAATCAGATCCATTAATGGCTGAATATAATCTAATAATGTTTTTCTCAGCCTACAATTCTTTCAACACCTGTTTTTCCTGCTGTGTTTCCTATTTGAAAGCTCTTTTTAAATAAAAGTAGATGCTATTTGCTTCAAGTCCTCATTTTAACCAAGCCTGCTGCGTATGCCATTATTAAAGTCCCACTAACAGAGACACCAGGATAAATAAATAATTACAAGCACACTATTCAAGATAAATTTTAATCCCCAGTTAACTCCATTACCTTCTCTATTTGTTTCACATTTAGCTGTCTTCTTTACCTGTCTGCTCATATTTTTATCCAATTAAAAAAATCCTGAGAATAAAGCACTTTGTTATTTATTTCTTAACTCGGCCAACATTAGGCTGGCGATACCCTCCCATCTAAGCCTTCTCTGCTGGCTTACAAAACACTCTTTTTGCAACAATACACTTGACAGACATGCAAGATGGTTCAGCCACAGCTAGCACCTGGAAGAGCTCTAATGTGTCCTGTACTAGGACTTGTAGATGGAACTGCACCACCAGAAGGCAAACGTCCAGCTGGCACATGCAGTCCAGGAACAAGATCTGCCAAGGGGCAGCTCCAGGTTCTTGTGCTTCTCAAGCTCTTCCTAACCTCACACACAGCTCAGCTTTACAGAATCACTCCTGCAATGCCAGTCCAACACTTCTGTGCAACTTGCTGGTGTCAGCACAGCTGTTGTATGCATTTGTCACAGAAGTTCACCTGCCTCATGGCAGTTTTCCACCAGCCTTTTCCAACACTGAAGGCAGTATTTGCTTCCTGGAACACTGAAATGCCAAGAAGGCAAAATTGTTCTTGTGTTATCCCAGCCAAGTGACTGAACTTATAGGTCTGCTCCCTGCAGCAGGAGGGAGAAGGGAGAAGATCAAGGAAATGGAGAAGGGGAAAGATGCAGCAGGAAGGGGCAGGACAGATTGTTGAGACATGGAAAAGAAGGGGACATTGCTTGATAGAAAGAAAACAACTAGGGCTTTTTGGGTTTGCATTAATCTAGTTGTCCTGGGTCAAATCCAGAGAAGGCTGGCCAGCTTCCATTAGCTAAGCAGACAGCCCACTGCATATTCCACTTGGGGATTGCTGTCTCATTTCTAGAGGCCTTAAAGACACCTGCTAGAGCTCTCTGCTACCATGGCCAAACATTGCGTGCAACTACAAATATGCTTTGTTTATTTGAAGGAAACTTAACATACTGCAGGGCCTGTGGACCTATGTCAACAGCACTGAATCCCTGTTTACCCACACAACAGATGCAACGAAAGCAAGGGCACTTCCCTCCCTTGGCACATAGCAGGGAGCTGACAGCAGAAGCAAAGGGAAAAACACCCAGGATAAGAGATAGCAGGCCTGAAGGATCAAGAAGGCCACGAGGGAGAGATTTCAATCTCCCTTCCCAAAGTTGTTGCTATCCCAGAGGATGAGATCCCACATTCGCTCTTGACCATGAGATATGATAATACTCTTTTAGCATGAAAATCTCGCTAAGTGATACATTTTTAGGAGATTTTCCAGACATCTCCTTCAGGACCGTGCCCTGGCATTTCTCCTACTCCACAGCCCTGCACTCTAGCCATGCTGGATAGCTGGTCACAGACCAGCTGCAACTGTGGGATCCCAAGTTGTGAGGAGCCCTGCAGCACAGCTCTGTAGGCATGTGAGACGCGGCACAGCTGCAGGGAAGTGTGAAATGGGCGTCCAAAGCATGAGTCACACGTTCTTGGTGCAGGCTGCACACTAGGGAGAAAGGACAGTCCTGCTTCTCCTTTTTAACCACTGTATTCACTCTGCTGTTTGGAGCTAGCTGCCTCTTCCACACTTAGGCAGTACACCTTGCTCAGAGATAAAGTGTGCTGTCTGACAACTGGTGTTTGGGAGGAAGTGGAAGAGCAAGAAGTCTCATCTTGCAAGAAGCCTCATCTAAGTTTCGTCTTAGTTCATTCCCCCAGCATGAGCATCTGGAGAGAAACAAAGTCCAGTCACTCCAAGTCTGGTCCTTTTTAGACAAAAAAGCCAAAGAGATCCTGGAAGCAAGGTGCCACAGCTGGCAAATCAGAACAAGAGTTCCAGGAAGAAAGAACAGAGGCTGTGTGAGTGTGTCCTTACAACACCAAATATAAGCCACACAGGACTCCAAACCACATTAGAGCAAGAATATGAATAGATGTTCAAACAGACACTTGTCATCTAGTACATCTCACAAATCTAATCAGAAGTAACATACTGCAAAAAGCCTCTTGCAGTGGCATCAGATGTAGCATTTAATAGTCAATTTGCAAAGTCTATCGGCACAGCTGATGCATTTAGCTGATGTTTCTTGTGAGGTCCTGCTCCTCTCCCAGTCCATATTCACTTCTGTTTGTAACTGTATAGATACCTCCCTCTATTACCCATTCCTCCTCTTCTTTCACCATCCGCTAAATCTCCAGGGTGTTTCTTTACTCATAGTGTTGGACTGTGGCAGCTGTGCATCTCTGAAAGTAAACACAAAATAGCACCGAGTATCTGGATAGGCAAATGTGCTTACCCAAGCTCTACCCCCTAACCTCATCATTATAGTGCGCTTCTCCATCAGTCTTCAGGGTTGCATAATCTTCAGATCGGATTCATGGAGCAGAACCCTGTATTAACAAACTTGTCCAAAAGAAGAGTAACTTTGTACATTAGCTAAGTTCAGTTTGATAAAGCAATGAAGATGTGTTTAAGCCCTAAGCTATCATAAAACTTTGAAGCACATGCTTTGAATTGTACACTCAAGTTCTCTGTGAAACTTGGGTCCATTGTCCTGACTTGAATCCAACTCTTTTCACCTAGCACTGATCAGCTGGAGAGTAAGACTAGCAGGATTTGCAAAATCAGGATCAGATCCCCTACTTCTCCACGACAAAGTGGTTCAATTCATTAGTGTGAGAGGTACTCACATACAAATCTTATGGAGGCAGTGAGAAATCTCAAAAATTAACAGGATCATTTGCTGCCAAGTCAAGAAATCTTCACCTGAACTGCTGCTGTGCCCCATGAGGACATTTGCAGGCAGAACACAGTAATAGTAGTAACAATTACTTGCAAGCAGGAAGACGCACAGGAAATGTTAAGACACACTTTTAGATGTGTGTACAGCTAAGGACTTGCTACAAAGCCTGCTGAAGACAATGGGTTTGAGAACAGTCTTAGAACCCCAAATTCAGGTACCCTGTTAAAAAAATACATATAATGGATGTATTTGTGATCCATGGCTGAGTACAGCTAAAAGGAATTGATTTTCCTAATTATATTTATCTGGAGAATCTTTTTGATTTTAACAGTGGCATAGCTGTAACAATGTTATCTAATTTTGGCAGAGCAGAATAGAGTAGACTGACTAAAATTAGGTTTGTAAACACATACTAAAGAGACACAAGGCTACACATGACTCATCTACTTCTCTAACTAACAGCATCCCTGATAGACTAATGGAGGAATCCTCGACAACGATAATAATTTTCTCAATAAAGGCAGAAAATTTAAAGTAACTGTGTTATGAGCAATACGAAGATATCGCATTTGCCTGGAGGTAGCACATTCATTTTGAAGACATCTAGCAATAGAAAACCTCTTATCTGGAGAAAGTACTTTTAAATATTTTCATGGTAAGGTAGCTAAATTTGAATCAGTGTTAAAGCTTGTATCTCCTCACCTCCTGCCACAGATGGGCTTTTCTGGGGAGTAAGATTATAAAGCAGCGTGACATGTAAATATACAAGCAGCTTTTTCCAGGACAGGATATTTAAAAGAAAAATGCCTAAGTAGAACCTGTTTCCTAAAGAAGAGTGTCTCAACCTTAGTAGGTTTACACTCCAGAAGTCTCCCTTCCCCATTTTGCAGACAGTGAATCTGCTTTGCCCAAAGTCGCCCCAGTGTTAGCACAAACCTAGGAAGAAACCCCAGGTCTCCCAAGGCCCTACTCCAAATCTACTCACCACATCCCACCATCTCCTTTCTGAAACCTATCCTGACTCTAAGTCTCTGTAACAGGGGTGGCAATCAGAACAAATCCAACAATGCTCTGCACTAAACTGCTGAAGTTGCTGAGATCAGTACTTTCTACCTTAGCTCTTCAAACTCAGAGAAGAGCTCCTGCATGCCATACATGCCTCATGTCCTCCAAAGGCTGGGCCAAGACACAACACTGCTAGAACAAGGCTCTTATCAGTGCCTCCAAGACCACGCAAGCACGCAGCAAGATTATGATAATGTGAGACACAGGGGGCTCTCTCTGATCATACATTCTGGAAAATGTGACCAGTTAAACAACACTGGATGACGCACATCGGTGTAGGAAAGACAAACTGTTTCACAGACAAGGATGGCAGAAGGACAAATACTGCACCTCGCCTGCAAACAAGAGGTGTGACTTCAAGTTCTGTGCTTACAACTCAGTTAAAATTTATCCCGGCACTGATAAAGCTGTGATCACACCAATGCATGTACTAAGTTCAGGTTAGTTGACTGCTATCTATCCAGATGTATTCCATAGTCTCTGCACAGCCCCACACTGCTGTGGAGCATCAGACAACAGCCTACTGATACGTAGGCAGCCACATCCCACTGACAGCTGCAGAAGGTCTTAGTAGCACTTTTGAAGTCTATAATAGATAGCTGACAGGCAGGGAAGGTAGGCAGGAATGACAGCCCTGGGGGTAAAAGCCATGAACTGACAGCTGGCATGGCTCAGGGAAGGATAAAAAATGGTCCCCACCAAGGGAGGAATCCATGGAGGCTGAGAGGTGAAGCCATGGAAGAAGACAGAATGGTTTTGTACTTCCAAAAGGATTTAGAAGTCCTAGATGAAACTTTTCATGTCACTTACCTACCAACCAGCCATTTCTGACTGGACTCATAGGTCTTTATTCCAGTAATGGCTTTGAACTGGGCAGCCAGAAGAGGGAATAGGAGAATACCCACAATTGCTCTTTGTTCGAACTCTTTGTTCTGGTGACCCTAGTCTTCCTTGTACCCGCAGCTCTTGGGTGCTTTCTGTGAAGAGCTCTCACCTTGGGCACAAGGCAATATAAAACTGCGCTGGTCTTTGAACTCTGAGGGCAGGCTATAAAGAGCTTCTGATGCTGGAGGCTGCAGAAGAGAACAAACCTGTATAAAGTAGGGGTGTTTCAATAAGAAGCAAAGTTACTGTTTAATTCATTTAATTTGTGTAATTGGAGACACCATGCCTCTTTTTATTGTTATAGGAATATGAAATAGTAACATCTCATTCTCCCTCCCGCCTTACAGAAACATTATATTATCCTTCTCTTCACATGTCCAAGTAGGCCTCTTACAGAAGGTTTCTAGTAAGTCTTCTTCCTTAATATTCCAACAAAACTGTAGAAGTTCCAAAACTCACAGTTTAAAAGACTTTCCTTGCAGAGATCAAGCCTTTTAGTTGCTTAAATAGACTTTAAGCAAGAGTTTAAATTTTGGGTAATACTAATTCAATTTAAGAAAGAGTAATTGCTTCTTGTAATTAACAGAGTATTTTTATATAAAATATTTTATTACTGAAAGAGTAATTTCAGTATTATACTGAAAGAGGGTAGATTTAGATTAGATATAAGGAAGAGCTTCTTTACTGTGAGGGTGGTGAGGCACTGGAATGTGTTGCCCAGAGAAGCTGTGGATGCCCCATCCCTGGAAGTGTTCAAGACCAGGCTGGATGGGGCTCTCAGCAACCTGATCTAGTGTGAGGTGTCCCTGCCCATGGCAGAGGGGTTGGAACTAGATGATATTAAAGTCCTTTCCAACCCTAACCATTACATGATTCTATGCAGTCTTTGATTTTCTGTTAGAAAGAAGGCTTAGTTCTGCAGCACCTTTTGAACACATGCTTCCAGAACAAAAATATCTGCCACTGTAATTAACAGCAGGGTGTTTAACTAAATATTTTTGTCAGCCATTCATTTTTAAATGAAAGCTTGTTGCCATATTATGCCATTTTAATATCAGATTGCCCTCAACCAGAACACTCGTGTATTTAACCAGCTGCTTTAAAAAACTGCCTTCTTTAAATCAAACAGATTATGTATTATATTACAGCCAAATTTCACTGTGAGGTTCATTCTCTTCCATGCCGTAACTGGCAAGAAGAAAAATATCAATTCATTTCTAAAACAAAAAGCCAAAAACCAAACCAAAGGGACAGCAACTAGTTCCTTATGACTGCGATAAAGATGTTAGCACAGTAACATTAAAAATAGTTTACATATTCATGTGCTTAATATTTAATTAGACAGCTGGAAGCATGCCCCAGTAAACAGTCAAGTTCACTCACTGCAGCTGGCAAGAACAGGGGAAGAAAAGATGAGCTCCTGTAGGCACAGGTACGTAATTGTAGCCTGCAGTTCAACAGAAGCTCGGTTGGTGTAACTGTTGGCTTAGCATATTCACATGCACTTTTCAAAGCATGGCAGCATCTCTCAGATTAGTGAGAAGCTTGGTCAGGTGTAAGATGGGATATGGGATTTCTTCTCCCAGAGCTCAACTTTTAAAACAGAGAGCTATTAGTTAGCCTTGTGAGAAGGGATTTAAAATGTTATCTAGATGTAATGAGGCCACCTGCCCAAGCTTTCAGAAAGCACGAGCCATGTTCAAGACCCATGCTGAAGCTGTTTGCTTTCATTATTCCTTGTTATTTCACTGGTTAATGAATTGTAACCTAGAACAAGGACAGGAATATAGTACTGCATGGAGAAGATCCCCAACTACTCTACACGAAACACAACAATCTGAGAGTTTGACAAGATGATGTCAACAGGAGCACAGGGATTATTTTCTTGAAGCAAATTTCCTTTCTAGTGTTTGGGAAGTAGCGCACCAGTGAAACTAGGCTGGTCTAGGATGACATTAAAAAGAAAACACTTCAGAAAAACAAGTGGTTTCAGGCAAATGTCAGCTATCCCACTTCATTAACTAATTGATTCAAAGCAGAAAAACAGTAACACTCAACTGGTATTAGAACAGTTACAGATTGTCAGTATAAGTCACAGATACAGAGAAGCTCAGCTTACACTTTAACATATCCACTTTCATGTTTCAGTTGTTTACTACATCAAGAACTTTCTTAAATCCCCTGCAATTCTCTCCACGACTTCTCCAGCATCCCAATGCGCAGGTAGGTAGATCATGAAGGAAGCTATTCTGAGAGTCTTCCTCATTTGGATAGGTTTTACTACCCAGGCACAGGTAGCTCTTTGGACTTTTAAATACAGACATTTCAGTGGTTTTGGGTGCTATTACCTGTCCAAAATAGGGCCGAAGCACAAAAAGTGCCTGCAAACTACAAAGCACATCATACAACTTGGCACACAGGGAGGGCTTTTACAAATAGTCTGTGTGTGAATACATAGGGACATGCAAGATCAGGTAGGATACATTAACCTGAGAATATTGATGTGGTAGGGCTTCGTGTACCTCTATAGAGGTGGTCTTCAGATGGCTGTGTAAGCACCACAGACACTGCATTAGAAATGTATTTCAAGGAGAATTTAAAGTAAAGAACAAGAACATGCTTGGGGATGTGGTCAGCATCAGAGAAACAAAGGACAGAACTGCAAAATGTTCACTACAAGAGAGCAGTAGGTGATCTTGTTTGAAGAGGTGCAATCAGAGCTGCATGAAATATCCCAAGTAACACTGAAGCCATTCTGTATTTTTCTGTTTGTACCCCAATCACAAGCTAAGTTCTGCTTTGACTAACACCACATTTTACAGGGGAGCTTATTTACTCAATTTCCTGAAATAAAGATTCATTCAAGCAATAAGCCTAATTCAAAGCTGTGATACCACCCAAGTCAATGAGACAATACCTGGGTCATTCCCATGTCTGTACTTTAACTTTAGTTAAAGCTAATGGACATTAAACCACATGGGCCAGAAGCTGTGGAGTAAAGATGATATGAAAATGAAAGTGCCACACGTAAAACCCCACTATAAAAAGGTAAACTGCTGTAAGCCACAGTTTGGGCCAAATGACATATTAGAGCCACTTACACTGTCCTGAGTTCTGCTTCACCTCATCCACTGTAGACAACCTCTAAGTTTCATTTCATCATTTGGACTCCATTAAAATCAGGAGTAATAAAAGTGTTTCTAGAGCATGCTTCATATACTCCTAAAGTAGGTGGATAAAACAGGTCAGATGAATCACGTCAGCAGCAGCTTTTTCTCTCCATTGATTACACAAGAAGCCTACAGGGGCCAGGCTGCATGTAGACATTCCGAGTTAGAGGAAATGAGGCCCATCTCAGACATCTGCAGACCTGCATCCACAGCATTACTTATTCTCTCATGGCTGAAAGTGGGGCTAATTTCCACTGCAGAAAGAAGTCAAAAGCAGAAAGCTACCAGCTTTCTGAAGAGTGATCTCAAATCTCAATTCCCAACATGGCAATGGCTTTCTTTCCATTTCAAATGTTTGAATTAAGACTATGGGTTGAAAGAATCTGAGTCATGATCCCTATGCCCAGCACTACATCTAGTGTGGAATCTGACCTTTGGCATGTCATCTAACTTCATTCTTCCTACTACCTGCAAAGCAGGGACAATTACACTGCAAGAACACTGAGTCTTAATAGATGAACATCTTTAAAGTGTTCTGGGATTCCAGTGCCCCTCATCAAAACAGAGATACTGTTATGAACACTATCATGATTACCATTACAAAGTCAGCATTTATCTGATATTAACCTTTAAACCAGCTGAAATTATTTTACATGGGTGGGTTTTTGTGGTTTGTTGTTTTTTTTTTTTTGATAGTCATTGTCAGTGGTGTTCACATAACCTATTTCTCTGGGATTTGTACCTTCTGATCTGACACTCTGCAAGTTTACCAACATATTCCTTTTTTTGTTGCCCATTAAAATCTTGTGCTAATGGAAAAAAAACAGCCTTTGCTTTCTGCCTAAATATGACTATGTATAAATAGATCTATATATTTACATAAAAGCCCACACATTGTGACATTAAGTTTAGCAGACAAATAGATTTGAATTTTGGTAATGTGAACAAATCTGCAGCCTTTTGTCAAATCTAATGGACAAATATGAATAATTCCTGTCTAGAAGCCACACTTGATTCACTGTACACAGTAACTTGGGCTAGAAATCAGAATAAAGTATCATTGTCTCCATCTTCTAATTCTGACAACTGCAGCAAGGAAAGCTCAAAGAAAGTGCTCACAAACACTTTAATCTGAAAACAGCTTCCATTTACAGCACAACGTAGAAATACACACACAAAAATATACAGACATGTAAGTATGTATATATATATACACACATACAATTATGTTTCAGAGGGAAGGTATGCTTGGACCAGAGAGACATGCACAGCAGGGCCACCGGAGCCAGGACCTCACTCATCAGTGCCTCTCTGGATTTAGAACACCCTGTACCTTCAAGTTCTCTGGCTTTAACACGTGCCTAAGTAACCTCCCTCTTCTTTGATATTTATGGTTGAAAACATCTCTGCTCATTTTAATTATTGCCCCATAGTACCACTCTGTGGGAAAAGCCTTGGGACTGGTCCTACACATGCCCCAGCACATTGTGCAAAGCAAAGAGGGGGAGCTCCTGTGGCTTGCAGAAATCCTGAGGCACCCCATCGAGGTAGGCTGCTGGCTGCACACTACCACGTTGAGGGGAAGAAGACAGCAAGGAAAACTTTTGGAGGAGCATGGTGCCAAGGTAGACTCCTACAACCACACTCATGGCAGGAAGGATATGTGCTACAGTGAAAGCAGCATGCGGACAGCAAATGAGACCAGTTTCAGCCCACTTACTCACAACTGTCAGACACCAATTTCCACCTCTCCTCAAAAAACTGTGATCACATCACTGCTGTGCTGCCCCTTTTTGTTTGAACGGAGGCCCCCAACCCTCTGAGAGCTTCCAGCCCTCGCGCAGGGCTGTCCTCAGTGCGGAGCACAGAGCTCCAGGCAGGTACCTGCTGTGGTGCATGCAGTCTGAAGCACAGTGCCCTGTGTCCACAGGCACACATGTACCATTTCTGGTAGTGTCTGCACTAAATCTCAGCATTAGAGACAAATCCTCAGTTCTCTGGTTCACCCATCACTATGCAATTTGATCACCTCTCAAAGTTACAGAGATTTTGGACTGAAGACATGTGTCTGCACACTAAACACCGATTATGAAAAAGAGATGACTCCTCCAGCCCATGTTCCTGGATTAATGGCTTTCAGTGACGCACATTTTGGGGGGTTACAGCAAGCACCGGTGTGAGAGGCTGATTCCAGCCAGGTCAGTGCACCTGCCCCTCCTCACTTGTCCACCAGCTCTGTCCCTGCTTGCCTCAGCTTGCATGAACATCGAAGTAAAACTCAAAGAGACAAGCAACACCTGTTTCCACAGTTATTTTCTGCACCCAGCTACATCTAATCCTTGCTTCATTGCCTCCTTTAAAGTTTAATAATGGTTTCAGTGAGCAGTCTGAGTCAAGTTTCTGACTTTTTTACTTAACGCTTCCATGGCTTAAGTCAGACATCTGAAGGAATCTGTGTTTAAGAAATCTGTTCAACACAGAAAGCCCTGGAAATATGCTTTCTACTTATCATCATCTTAAACCACAGATGCTAAGCTGCAGTACGGTGTGTATTTTTTCCACTGTAGCAACACAATGGCAGGGTTTTGCTTCTGTTGCATGGAATTTTCTCAACAGCTCCTCTACGAGATGGACTCAGTAAAGAATAAAACAGGATGCATGTCTCAAAATTCATTCTTACAATTCAAGTTTCTATTCATGGTACCTACCAAAAGGCTCTGTATCATCCTTTTAAACTACTGTCAAAAACTAAAAGACCTGACTGCTTTCCTAGATTAGTTGTTTTAACTTATATACATTCAATTTGCAGACAAAGAAACCTCAGAAGGCCTGAGAAAGCACCAGAAACTTTAATTTGCTGGATGACCAACTGAGTGCTGTACTTGGATCACAACACATACTGGAGAAACTGAAGAAGGGGGAAAGCCCAGTAAGTAAAATCGTAGCAGGCTCTCTGCCCTTGGCAGGATCCCAAACAGCAAACCCTGTGCGTGGCAGTAACGAAGCAGCTACCCAGCCTCTCTGCCTGAGCCTCCAAGCTGGGGCTGCTATCCTCAGCATCACCTGGCCAACCAGACTGAACTGAGATACTGCAGACAGAACAAACCAAAAATAAGGCAAAGCAAAACAACATTCCAGACCTCAGAAGCCAAATCACGCATCCACAGGGAAAACTGGTCTGTATTTGACCCCTTGCTCTCCCCTCGCCTACATGCGCAACGGCAGCCAGCTGAAATCCCCAGTATCTGGCAACAGAGGTTACCCTTACGTAGACCAAGTCACACAAGAGTGGCCGGAGCTCAGAAGGGAGGTGGGAAGCTTCAGGGACTGAGCTCACACCCACACCCAGCACTTGTGCACTCAGGCATAGATGTGATCCTTTTTCGGGGAGAGGGGAATTTTACCTGAAAAGAGTGCAACTGCAGCGGGAGTGGAGGCAATGTCAAGTGCACTGCGTCTCACCCCAAGCAACCCCTCAATCTCCTAAATCTCAGTGCTAGGAAATCACATTGTATTTCAGAATTGATTTTCTCCTATTGCAACCTTCAAAACTAAGATGTTGTTGCATCTTTGTCAGCAATGCCAGGATTTTCCACAACTAATCAGACATCTTTTTCATGTAAAATTACCTAGGTAACCTACATGTGCTGCACTCTGTAGGTATTTAATTTTCACTTTCTGTAATAGGACATTTTCTTTCTCCTCCCTTCCATACTGCACTTTATAAATAGTTTACATAAATGCCTATCTTTGTTTAATTAGCCTGTGCTCTCTGAATGCATTTTGAAAATACCACTAGTTATATGGAGTAGCTAAAAATTACTATAGGGTACCATTGCCATAAATGAGTTACCTATTATTAGCACCAAATATCTTGTCTAACAAGCCAGTACAGTCTTTGAAGTGTCATCCTCAAGCTCAGAAGGTGATCCTTTTCCAAAGGTGGTGGTGGATTTTTTGCTCACCCTTTATATTTGTAAGTACTTCAGATTCCTAAATCATTTGCTGTTTCTCTTGCAACAGAAGTGTCCCAATACCGTAACGAGATGAGTCCAGTTGCACTGCACAGCACGCCTACATTTGACTCAACAGCTGCCTTACTCACTTTAAAGCATGATGAGGCTTGAGCTGTATTCTCTATTTTCAAATGACATATAGTGATGGTGCAATTATCTGGCTTAACTGGGACACGCATTTATTTATGAACAAGCAGTACTGTAACTGCGTGCGTCCTAAGGCACAGGCTCTAGGCAAGAACTTCTTTCTCTGTAACGAGGTCACAATCAAAATGCATTTCATTTGCTCTAACAGCATCCTTCTGGCTTACAAGTGATATTTTTCTTGATTTTGTCCCTCTTGTATGTGCTTCTGAAAAGGCTTTGACCACCATTGCTTACCTATACTGCTCCATCAAACATTTACTAATACATCTCATTGATGATGTAGAAATCACACAGGAGATGTTATAGCTTGCCAGTTTTAGTGTGTTCCTGTGGAAGAAGTCTTCATCTGTTATAGACTTATTTTCCCACAACATGATGCACTGAAAAATCACAGATGTAAGAAAACAGCAGCTTCTACAATGTTCTGTAGCTGCTCCCTCTGTTCTGCAGCACACAGAGGTAAGTTTGAATCACATTTCCCACATCGTTTAGCACTGAAAAACAAAGAAAGAGCAGTCTGAGGCTTTACGCCATTGCTAATAATTGATACTTTAATGAAAAGAGAAGTCGAAGTTTTACTTCAGAGAATTATCTTTCTCTGGGTGACTTTGATATGTTTTTCTTTGTTTGAAGCTTCCATCTCAGATCTGCAAAGGGCTTGCATAATCATAAGCTTGCCTTTATTTGACAATTATAGAAATAGGTTTAATAAGAGATATTCCCTCTCCCCTCAAACACTGCCTCATTTATATCATTCGACCATGACCACTACAACAGCACTTCAATAGCATGTTTCACGGAAATACATTGTTTTCCATAAAGACAGCACAATCCCTCATGCTCTGCAGCGAAATACGTAAGATGCTTGCCTAAGATGTGGAGAATCCAGATTTAAAACAAACTCAGTGTGATTTTAAGAACAGTTTTTCATCCCAAGTCATCCAGAATCCGGCAAAGTAGAATTCTAAGCCTTCATATCCTGAGCCAACACAGGGACTGCATGCATCTGATCCATTCCAATTGTACTACAATGGAGAGTATCAAAGTGGGTATTTTCACCAAAGAAGAGCTGGAAAAGCTTTATTCTCATTCAGTTTCAGACTCAAATCCTCAACTCTACATCTGTGAAACAGAGCCATCATCCTCAAGCCTAGCCTAGCAATCATCTTTGCTGGATCATTACCCCCCAAACTTCATGGCACTTCACAGTATCAACTCCATCTGCTACATGCATCTTTTGCCTGGGAAAGTTTTCCTCTACTTTTGTCCCATCCTTTCTTCTTCAAAACTCAGCTTTGCTAATGTTACATCTAGACAGAAAGAAACAGACTACTTAACAGACTATTTCACAGACTTTTCACTCTCCTCACCTTCCCCTGCTCTACATTAGCTGCAAGTGTAAAAAACTCAAGTGTCAGCTTTCTCTAACTGGTTTTAAAGGTAATACAGCAAATAAACAGCCAATGGACATTTTTTTCTTCTCATATCCTTACTTGAGCCACATTAGTCTCTAGCAGGAGGCAGCAATGATTTCTAAAGGAGAGAGACCCAGCAGTGCTATACAGTCCAAAGCATGAAACTAAATGATCCCCCTGGGTGGCATGAAGAAGCTCTCCAGCTGCTGGTCAGCTAGTAATGTGCAACTGTAGATATTACCTTAAAGAGAAGAAACTCTAAACATTTATTTTAATCCTGTGTAATCTCATAAGCAAACAGAGCAGCATATCAATATGAAGAAACTTCAACATTTGTTTTGAACTTTGAATTTTCATCTGTCCTGTTGGCTCCTGTGTGTGTTTTAACAAACCTTCATGAAGCTTTGTATGAGCCACTTAAATCATGGGGGTTTCAACCTCATTTTACAGGCAGCTGATCTAAAACACACAAGGTTGTATGATCCTGAGCTGAATAAGTGAATATACACACCTTACCCAGAAAGTCTCTGAGGACACAAGGCCCCAGGCTTGCAAAACTCTTAAAGCTAAAGGAGGGTTTGAGATACAGTTCTGTGCAGAGGCTCTTGTGTAGGAATGGCAGGGAGCAACTTCTACTTTCTGCCTGTTCTCACGCAAAATCCCAATGGGAGAGTAAAAGGCTCATTCCCTTCTTCAGATGAAAAGTGCTTCTAATAATGCAGCATCACCTTTAGTGTCAGTGTTTTTTCCCCCATAAGCACTATATCTTCTCCACTTTTAGTCGATGAACATAAAGCTTATGAGGATGGGGTCTGAGCTCATGCTATGTGTTGTCAGCTTCTCCTAGCAGCAGATGTTGTGAGGTACTATCCTCCTTCCTTTGTAAAAAGACAGACACATGACTCACCCCATCCAGCTCTGTACTCCTGATTCCTGCAGGAATCAACTAAATTCCCAGGAGAACAAGGTCAGGAGTCCAGCCCAACTCATGCTAGAATAAGTAGAAAAATAAATTTTCCCCTTCAAAGGCAGTGATGACCTTTAAAGACTAAAATGCATCATAGGAAGAAGCCCCCATATCCTGTATCTACCTTACAAATAGCAGAAACAGCAAGATCAGCAATTTGACCTGTTTGGCATTGCTGCACAAAAAAAGGCAAGAGGAAAGTAGGACATCCATGACATCATGTAGTTGAAGTTAAGGACAGGAACAGAGATAATCAGCATCTCTGGAAGACACCACAATAGCAAAATTAAGCATCCAGCTCTAAGAAGCTGGCAGTGCAATAGGGAGCAGTGGGCAGCAGCTGTTTTCCATGAAAGTTCAGCTAAAGTGCTTCAAATCTTTCTAGACTTTACATTAAGGATTAAAAGAGGCAGGCAGGACTGAGAATAACTTGTTATAATGGATGCCCATAGGTGGATTTAAAAATTATCATAAATTCTGTTATTTTAAGAAACCATCTGTATTCATGTTTGTTCTCACTTTAAAGACTGACATCAATTTCCATGTGTCTTCATAAGTAGCTTCAGTTCTGAAAAGTGCGTGTGGATCCTCATCAAACAACAGCAGCAAATTCTTGTTTGTATTATTGCAAGGATTGTTAAAAGAAAGGGAGATGTATAGGAGATGAGAGAGACAACAGAAGAATGCAAAAACAGGTTACCATGCCTAGAAGGCAAAGGAACAGAGAGGAAATCTCTTGGTTTCGCAAATTAATTCTACTGCAGTAGATCTCAGGTAGCCAAACACAGCCTTTGACACCAGTGAGGCTGTTGTTCTGTAGGGTGTACAGCTGGATCAGGGAAAAGATGGGAGCACTTCATAATTCCACAGACAGCCCCATGTTTCAGGCACCAAATACACACCCCACAGTTTACACTGATTTTGGTGTTACTGGAAATTACCTCCTAACATAAACACCAGAGCTCCTCTAATCCAATGAATATCCTGGGATAAATCTCCTTACATGTTTATATCTGAGATAAGATTATACTTCCAGGCATCTGAATATTTTCCCTTTAAAATCTGTCCAAACCTAACTCCACCATCAATAACAAAGAGTCTCTATCTTCCTCTTCAGCAGAAATATTACAACATAGCCCCTATGAGACTAGTAGGTGCTTATCTTTATTCCCAGCAATGGTATTCTCACATTACACCGTTAGAAGTATTTCTCTCCTCTTCAAATGTCTCTGTGCTAAACAACTGAAATATGTGGCAACTGCAGTGTCAGTTGTCACAGGGAAAAATATGTCAGCAAAAATATTTGATTCAATCTGCTGTTTAAGGAAGCCACATTTCCTCAGGGTGTATATCTTGTGTGGATAAATAACAACTGTCCAAAAATAAAGGCTCTAAAATCAATTTCAAACACCAAAGGGCAGATTTCAGGCAACTACCTTCAACAAAAGGAAAATGCAAACCTGGTTCCTTTTCCTCCTTTTTTAATTTAGTGCAAGTTCGTGTCAGAACAAACCCATAGCATTTAGCTTCTTGGTCACAAACCAAAAGGTGAACTCCTAAGAGAGGAATGATGCAAGGCGTATTTATAGATCTACAGGAACCATAACTTGTGCCCCCTGGGCACATGCATTTTCTCTGATGAGATACACCGTATGGAATATTCACATTTGCAAAGTGAACAATGAGACTTGCCAATTCCTGTGTGCAACTGAAAGCTTCTGTCTCAGCAATGTATTTTTATCAAGTTTTGTATCAATTTGCCTGTATCCACCTATGGACAAATGAGAGGAACATAGCCAGCTGGTTCGCTGGTGGAGGAAAACCAAAAAGGAAGCATTGAGCAAGCAGAACACCACTTGTCTGCTGAAGATGGGCTGGCCACTTCAAGCTTTTGTTCACACATTTCTGGCTATTTATTAAGCGCCTGAAGAATAGTTTAAACATGACAGCGCAATTGGTAAGCTAAGCAATGCAGGTTATAAGGGGCTGAGATACTGATTTTGGTTTGCCAAAATACACCCTTGGGTTTTCTCCATTTTAAACTTGTTTTCTCCCTTTTGTGTTAGCACCTTTTGACAACAGTAACACTCCAATTCTTTTTCCCTCTTGTCAGAAAAGACTAAGTGCACTATTTGGTGTGTTTTTCACTAGCTGCTCCATCTAACCTGGAAGGTCAAAATCACCAACTTGGATCAATAATTTATTTCACTTCTCTGTAGCGCTGCAACCCCATTACCCCTCTCCACAAAAGCTACTCTCTTGTAGCAACCAGAATACTCTTTTTGGCAACTTTCTTGATGCTTCCTGCTCATCAATATGATCATATTTCTTGTAGAAAAGAACAGCAATCTTTTATGTTGTTTTTAAAGACCAATTCATGACACAACTAAATCCCTTCAAGTGCTTCTCCTACAGCTTCCTAAAGTTGCTTGTCTATTCAGACTGCAGAAGTTGCACTTCTTCAAATTAGTTTATTTAAAAGGCCCCCTTCTTAGGAATTTTCAGCAGGAGACAGTCCTGTGGACTGTCTGGAGCACCAGTCTTTTGTCCCTTCCTTAAATCATCTTGCTGTTTCTTTGGGGGAGAGGGAAGGAAAAGACACCTGCATTTATGTTTTAATATCATGTCCACCTTCACAAAATTATCATGCTCACCCTTTATACTGTTCTTCAATAAATGTGCCACCTACTCAAGAGGCAGCTGAACTCTTGGCTGTGATGCTATGAATGCTGCAGCTAAAGTCAGAGCACACACCTGATGGGCACCTGCCACTAGGATTCAATTTGCAGGATCTCATTAAACCCAGAATTCTTCACTAATTTGGGGTATTCAGTTTTTCAAAGAATCACTGAATCAGGTTGGAAGGGACCTCAAGATTCCATGAGCCTGGATCCTTCAACCCATCTTGGCAAAAGCCCAGTCTAGACAAGGTGGTCCAGCTGAACCTTGAAAGTATACAGAAGGTACCAAAACTCCTGGGTGCTGAACCAGTTCTGCAGCTAAACTCTATCATGAAATGTTTATAGTTAAGGTAAACTCAATGCCTGCATTTGCTCAAAGACACAGGGGATCACTTACTCCCAGGAGGCACCGCCTGACTGCCGCTTTGGGGACCAGCAGATGAGAGGTGCCACATGTACCACTGTTCATTTTGAACTTTGCTTTCTATTCATCAGCAGGTTCCTCTTCCTCTGCTCATAGCCAGCTTACTTTGAGAGACTCATTTTCCTTCCTGTAGCATTCTCAGTTTTGCTCAGTGGACGGGGGAATAGAAGATGCAGTTAAAAATACTGCGATGCTATGGTGGGCGGTGTAGCAGAAATAGACAGACAGTAGCACACTGCAAAGAATACCAAGTAATATCCCAGAAAGATAAAGGCATAGCAATAAAAGAAAATGCATTTGTGTTCTGCTGCTAGAGAGCTAAATCTGACTGAAGATACCGAATGAGGGGTACTGCTTGTGGCCAGCTATACAATCCTCCTGTTTGCTTCCTGTGCAAAGTCATCTGACAACACAGTGGTCAGCAGGGGCTCATGAAAGTGTGGCTGATGAGCAATCTTACCTCCAGTTATAAACAAAATGTACGTGAGCTTTAGGGTTTTATAAAGATGGGGCAGGAAATCAGTAAGAAAATGGACCCAACTGGTATCACATAGAAACCAGGAGCCTATATAAACTCAGAATGAGCTTAACTCCTTTAACCCTCACTTTAAAAGCAATTGAATTTTTTTCAGGAGATATCAGGTTCTTCTCAAGAGGAAGATAAACCAAGCTTGGCCGATACAAGGAAGTATGAGATTCTTTGATGGATTTACTCACTGGTTTTTTTGAGGGTTAAGTCTCTATTCATCCAGCCACTAACTGCAGGACTAGCACTTCATCCCAAAGGGCTTTACAAATCAGTGTTTCACAAACAGCACACCAGGATCACTTATAGCCCTTAAGTGAGACACTCTTGCAGGGAGATCCAGTGACTGCTTAACACTTCACAAAAATACCCCAGCACTGTTTCATCAGGGAAGTGAAGAAAGCCACATCAAACTGAAACCAATGGGGAACTCGGGCAGACAGGCTGCAGTGACACCTCCTGGCACTGGGCTGGGGTGCCACAGCCCCCACCACCCGTACGGGGAGTCCTGCGGGTCTTTAAGGCCCAGTGTGAAGGCAGAAAGGAAAATGTGGCACATGCCAAAATGACATGCAGGGGTTTCCATGAGCAGGCACCAGTGGGATCACTGCTTCTCTAGATACTTGGCTACTCAACACCTGTAGCTGCACTGAAAGATGGAAACAACCACGCTTCTGCAGCATGCACACGAGCACCAGCTTCACGTCAAAGTCAAAATGAGAGGGAAGTGCAAGCTTATGTTTTATGCACATGGAAAATGGCACCTGTAAAGCCATGGGGCCACTAATCCAGAGAAGAGTGCCATCATATTGGAAGAATCATGGTAGTCAGGTGAAGTTCCCGATGGCTGGGAAAAAGGAAATATAACCCCCATTTTCAAGAAGGGGAAAATGGATGACCCGGGGAATTACAGACCAGTCAGTCTCACCTCTGTGCCTGGCAAACTCTTGGAGCAGATTATCCTGGAAGACATGCTAAGGCACATGAAAAACAAGGAGGTGGTTGGTGACTGCCAGCATGGCTTCACTAAGGGGAAATCCTGCCTGATCAATTTGGTGGCCTTCTATGATGGGGCTACGAAACTGATGGACAGGGGCAGAGCAGTTGACATCATCTACCTGGATTTGTGCAAAGCGTTTGACACTGTCCCACACGACATCCTTGTCTCTAAATTGGAGAGACATCAATTTGATGGGTGGACCACTCGGTGGATAAAGAACTGGCTGGATGGCCACACGCAAAGAGTTGTGGTCAATGGCTTGATGTCCAGCTGGAGACCAGTAACGAATGGTGTCCCTCAGGGATCGGTGTTGGGACCGGTCTTGTTCAACATCTTTGTCGGTGACATGGACAGTGGGATTGAGTGCACCCACAGCAAGTTTGCCGATGACACCAAGCTGTGTGGTTCGGTTGATACACAGGAGGGAAAGAATGCCATCCAGAGGGACCTTGACACGCTTGTGAGGTGGGCTGATGCCAACCTGATGAAGTTTAACCATGCCAAGTGCAAGGTCCTACACCTGGGTCGGAGCAATCCCAGGCACAGCTACAGGTTGGGCAGAGAAGAGATTCAGAGCAGCCCTGCAGAGAAGGACTTGGGGGTGTTGGTCGATGAGAAAATGAACATGAGCTGGCTTCAGTGTGCGCTCGCAGCCCAGAAAGCCAACCGTATCCTGAGCTGCATCAAAAGGAGCGTGACCAGCAGGTCGAAGGAGGTGATCCTGCCCCTCTACTCTGCTCTCATGGGACCTCACTTGGAGTATTGTGTGCAGTTCTGGTGTCCTCAACATAAAAAGGACATGGAATTGTTGGAAAAGTCCAGAGAAGGGCCACGAGGATGATCAGGGGACTGGAGCACCTCCCGTATGAAGACAGGCTGAGAAAGTTGAGGCTGTTCAGCCTGGAGAAGAGAAGGCTGCGGGGAGACCTCATAGCAGCCTTCCAGTATCTGAAGGGGGGCTATAGGGATGCTGGGGATGGACTCTTCATCAGGGACTGTAGTGACAGGACAAGGGGTAACAGGTTAAACCTTAAACAGGGGAAGTTTAGATTGGATATAAGGAAGAAATTCTTTACTGAGAGGGTGGTGAGGCACTGGAATGGGTTGCCAAAGGAAGCTGTGAATGCTCCATCCCTGGAGGTGTTCAAGGCCAGGTTGGATGAGGCCTTGGGTGGCAGGGTTTAGTGTGAGATGTCCCTGCCCATGGCAGAGGGGTTGGAACTAGATGAACTTAAGGGCTTTTCCAACCCTAACTATTCTGTGATTCTATGATTCTACTGCTCCACCAACTTTGATTCCAGGAGTCCGTGGAACTGAGACTTACACCCCACTGCTCTAATAGACCCTTTTTTTTCCTTCGTCTTGCAAGCTATGTTTTGATCCCATCAAAATGTAGCCACAGGCATGAGAATAATCATATTGTAAAAGAACCATCAATATGCAGATACAACCTCAACAAAACACCATGGAAATGCTTAATAAAATAAATGCCATTTAAACACTGCTATACAGAAACCACAGCCCTGCCAGTTAAGATTTAAAAGAAAATGTCTAGCAGTCTGCACATCAAATGTTAATACTATTTTCAAATCAAGTCTAAGAGAGGAGCACAAGTAATTTAATAAGCCTAATGGGTGTGTAATGAGCATTTGACCATTCTTGCCATAAAAGTAGGTGTCTTCCTGTCCCAAGATGCCTAGGAAAGCCACTGAAAGACAGCCAAGGCTTTTAAAACAAAATTTTTAAAATACCTCTTTTTTTCTTTGCAGATTTATTGAGAGTTTCACTCTATCAAGAATAAGACCAAACCAGCTGGGTGAAATACGAATAGCTCTGTGGGCATAGTAAATGGCACAGTAAGTTTGGGGCCCATTTGCAGCTTAATTTACTGCCAACAATCAGCTATGTCAAGATTTCAAGCATCTCCTGACAGCCCTATGACAACTGCAGTTACACAGCATTATCTGGTCTTCCAGTAAAATCTTTTCCCTCAGACAGCATCATACGGCATTTCACAACAAAAGTAGACATGATCAGCCTGTATCTCCCCAGCCCTTAAGGCTGGAATCAGGACATTTGGTTTGGGTGCAGGAATGCCTTGTACCTGCTTTTACTGCTTTTGACACCACTTAATTCCACATAGAACCACTCACCAAATCACAAGATAAGGGAAATTGCCAACGCATTAAATGCTTTAACAAAAGGTAGAAATAATGTTAATATTTAATCTGAGGTTAGAATGTTTAATTTGAAAATATTTGCTAGAGAATGCTCATTGTATATAAATTGCATACACAGAGAGGATACATCCTCTCCTCTAGTTATACACTTGGTCAAATAATCTCCTTTTCTGAATCAAAAAGGAAAGGGTATTTTTAAGATACATTATAATAATGATATATAGACAAACATATCATGAGGTGATCACTAATGCTGTTACAACCTTGTCACCATTTTACCTGGACAATTTTATAACATGAGTTACAAGAACTGAACATACTAAACAAAATAAATAAAAAAAAAGAAGTGAAACCCCCCCATAACTACTGACTAGAATTTTTTTCAAGTCCAGTAATGTTTTATTGCAGATAAAATAATCACCTCTCATAGTGAGGGCAGAAATTCAGTTTCATGTCTTAAAAAAATCTGTTATGGTTTTAAGAGACCTCAATACTTGCATAAGGATGGAGTTATAGTGGGGGTGGGAATGAACAAGCAGAGGGGGCAGAGGCAATACTGAGCAGGACCAATATCAAATAAAAGGTGCTAATTTTATATCCTAACAATCGTAGTTGCTCAAATGTTTGCAAGCAAGAAACCAACCCCAACAAACTTAACTATATGGTTATTTTAAATGTAACTCATACAGAATTCTGCAGCTACAAGATTATGAAAAAGAGACGCATGCTCTGCAGCAGCATAAAAGATAATCCTATATACAATTCCAACATCAAATTTCTCTTCTCAATCACAATCAGTATTCTATCTCAACTGAGCATCTGCCAGATTCTCCAGAACCAAAAATAGCAAAGACCCCTTTTAAACAGAACAGTTTCTGGTTTATATTTATAACTACGCTGTACTCGCTGCTTCTGGCTGCACAGCGATGAAATCTGTGCAAGATATAATCAATTACCCAGCTTTGCACTTCATCATGCGGTTAGCTACCGTTACCTGCATCCTACCCCTCAAGCACTTCTCCCCATGCATAGGGTAGAGATTTTAAAACATGAGAAATATTTGCAAATGAAGAACTAACTGAAGAGCTGACTGACATTACACAGCAAAATCCTTGTGAGAACAAAAACCAAGCACACTGATGTATAAAACAGAGAGCCTACCTGAATTCTTCAAATGCATACATGGCCTAGTAACTACACAAATGCTCTGAAATTTAAAATAATCTTCTTAATGTGCAGGAGGACCATTTAGTTTGTCAAGCTGCAGCAAAATGCATCATGACGAGACAGTACATTTGAAATATTCTGAAGAGAAAGGGTATGCAGATACTGGCCTGCAGCCTACAGCTCAGCCAGCTGCTGACAAGCAGCAGCTAACAGGAAAAGGCGATAGAGTACCATGTGATCATTCCTGCAAGTCTGATTAATGCAGTATACTCCAAGAATACAGGCTGATATCTTTATTATTCAAGCCAAATAAGTCAAATACTGTTCATGACAGGCCCCACAGCTAAATTATCATTCACATGCTAAATTAAAATCAGTAAATGCAAGCAGAAGATGCTAAAAACCTAAGTATATATCGTAACCAAAGAGATTAATTAGGCCCATTCAAGCTGATTTTCTTACCTTGCAGTGATATTTTAGTCTGTGTTTTTATTCATATGAACCATCAGTGATGGAACAAAAGACTGCAGCCACAAACCTCCCCTTCCATGAATGCCAGAACATTTTAAGTAGTTTATCTGCTAGAAATCATCTCCTCTGTAGTCTATACCCAACCACTTTAACTCCTTCAGCTCTGAATTCGTTGCCATAAATCCTGTTTGCAGTGCCATGTGGGCTTTTTTGGGTTTACAGGGTTAACACCACAAAATCGCAGCAGTGTAACTGAATGAAGCGGGGTAAGAGCCAAAGGAGTCGTAGCTGAGAAATCAAAGAAGGGAGACAGCAATGAGGAAAGTTGAGAATTTCGTGGCATTGCAGTGTGCAAGTGAAGATGCTTCAGCTGCCTAGCAACAGCACACGCAATCTCCATGGCAACAGCGCAGCGAGCGCTGGGGTCAGAGCATCATGGTGCACACACACCCAGGGGTGATAAACCAGAGCCAATCTCTCCCAGGCCAGGCACAGCACCCCTGTGCCAGGCACCCTGCACCAGCAGGACCAGCCTCAGTGCCAGCAGGGAGAACTGGGAGCTACAAGGGTAGCTGGACTCAAGGGTGAAGTTTGCACCTACTCTATGTAGGGCAGGCCCACTGAAGTGGAGTGTGGGAGCAGATGGGCATGCTCCTGGAATAGCTCAGCAATGGACAATGCATCTGCTCCTCCAAAATAATGTGGCCTGTTGCACACCCTGGTTGAATAAACACAGCTCACAGTGCAGGGGAGCAGGCCCCGAAACTCCAGGAGCTAGAGCTCACCTTCCCCACAGCAAGACCCTTTGAAATTTTGGATGTAAAAGACTCACAGGCTGGAAGAATGCCACTACCCATTCGTTTAGGGATTGCATGGCCTTATTCATAGGAAAGACTGGGAAGACTTTGCCAAGGCTGTCAACAGCCCCAGCTGAACTCTGCAGTGGTGCTCAGGAGGGACAGAAGGAGGTTTTACTATGTGGTTGTGCACCCACTAGCTTAGCCTCAGCATTTTTGCCACAACAGCGTGCAGCCACCTAAGGATGCCAGCATAGTGCAGGCAGAAAGGGAACAGGTTCTGCCACTTAGCTGCTGGCTAGAGAGCAGATTAAGGGACAGGATTGCTGGAAATGACAAAGATTCAAATCCTGGGAAATCAACCCCTCACCTGGGTAGGAGAGATAATGGGGCAGTGGGAGAACACACATCCTCTAGGTCTGCTCCCAACCTTGACTTGCTTCTTTTACTGCTAGGGCTGGTTTCCAGTATAAGGAAATGGTTTCTCATATGGAGGAGTTTGGCTGGAGTCTGAAACATCCTGACCCAACTACAGTGCCTGAGGTTCACCCTGCTTTAGGGCAGTGGCTGCACCACTGAGCTACGGGATTCAGAGACTGGAAAAGCATCTGAAGTACCAGCAGCCACATCTCCTGGACACAATGATCTGTGAAAGGTAGAAAGGGCTGGAGTAAAAGGGAAAGGCATTCATGGCAAAAAAAAAACCCATCAGCACTGGAAACAAAGAAAATCCGCATTTATGTGGGACATGATGGCTTTAATGTGGAAGTGACCTTGGGTTTTGTTTTATTTCCTTTTAAACAAATGTGGTAGCGTTAAGTGACAATAAAGGCACGCTGCAGGAACACCAAAACACATGCAGTCACACCATCTGACAGAAATTAATTATTCCATAAGCATCCAGGAAAAGGACTGTGAGGTAGGTGCTTCTGGCTACAGGCTAATGAAAGATTACATCTAGCAGAGAGGAGAAAAATACAACTGGCAAGAAAAGTCATCTTCCATGTTTAGGCTGAACGTCACCAGAAGTATGCTTACTGTATACAGTACCCAAGCAGTTGGACATGGGTGAAGTGGCCCCTGTCAAGCAAGTGTTCTGCTACTGACTTTGTAGGAAACAGGGTTTTACCTTCGAAGTCAGAGCTAGCCAAGACTCCTCATGGGTGAATGAAGAAAGTCTGATCTTCTGTTTTCTTGCTCAGCCCAATCCTTCTCTAACTTGAATTGAAGTGGAGGAGGGCTAGTTTTTACTTGAAATGTGTTTATTTTTCATGCTAGCTAAAATAAAAACCCCTATACAGAATTAACAACAAATGTACTGTTTCCCCTAAGCGTTCATTCTTCTTGAAACACAGTTGACAAAAATCACAGTCTGGTCTTCCAATTTCTGCAATTTCTTCAAAGCCACTACTCAAATAAATAGCCAACTGTTCAAGTCAAGGCTTCCATCATCAACGAGTTCACTGTGAAGGACTTGGAAGGCAAACATCCTCCAGAAAGCTTTTCTGTTCAGTAGAGGTCAGCTGCCAAAAGGTTTCAGTACGATAACTTTTTTTAACTTAATTTTTTTAGTCAGCATTTTCGAAACGCCCCATAGCACTACAGATAGCAAGAGCAGGGCTCCCGTCCTGTGAGATAACTGGCAGTGTCACTTCTGGTTAATTAATGACTAGGATTCCCATATTAGATGGTAAGATGTGAGACCATCATGTCATATTGTTGACATGAATGAGGCTCAGCATGCAATTAGCTAACAGAACCCTCAGAGGCTTCAGAAAGTCACATGAACACATGCAGTGGCAAAACATATAAATAAATACAGGATTATAATACCTCCTTATGATTTCTTAGCAAAGATGACTGTATCTTCTCATGCCCTGAGCCAGACTGAAGGTCTTCAGAAGCAGACAGAAACCACAACTGGCAATGAAATTTCTTACAAGGAGTTGTTTATTCCCTGCCTGGCTGTATAATCAGCCCAGACCTTTGATGAAAAGTGTCCCACACTTTGCCATAAAACCAAGTCATGTCAATGAAAATTAAAATGACACTAAAGATTGGGTGGGATGGTTAATGTAACGGGAACTGTAGGACCCAGATCTCACCTTCTGATTCCAGGCCGGATAGATGTGACAATGAGGGCTCCCCTGCCACTGAAGATGATCAATGGCTTTGGAAAACTTATTGCAGATGTAATCCCAGGCTCTAACAAACAAATGCGACTGTGACAGAAGTTGTCAAGCTTGATGAAAGCTTGACAAGGAACCAAAGGATATAAACAAAGCCTGGAAATAGATAAACCAGAACAAGGCAGAGGATAATGGTGAAATTTCTGGCTTTAGCTAGTATTTAAGTGGCCCTTGTATGCTACATAAATACTACAGCGTATTATAATACTAATGCAGGCTATCAACACATCAACAGGTATGTGCTGATACCCTGCATAAGAACCTAGTTTCTCTAAGAATAACATCTTGCATTATTGGTATTCAGCGTATCAGTGTATTTGAGCCGAGATTCCACCAAAGCCTTGGTCAGATGCTAGATGACATTATCAGATTACAAGCAGACTGAGGTATTTTAATGAGTTAATTATCTATTCCCTTGCTGAAGTAAGGAAAAAGCTGCTAAAACAGTGGACTTCTGTCATTAAGCCTGTATTATCATTATACTGAAGTGATACCTGGACCACTCTAAAAAAAACAAAAACCACAACTGCACTGGAAAATCCAGCATTTTCTTCCATTCTTGAGGAAGAAAACAGAAAGGAGAAGTCAAATGAGCCAACAAGAGCATATATAATAGGTATACATCCACCGCAGCTCAAACATTTCTGCCTAGTGGAGGATAGGGTGATCATAGGCAGCATCCAAGAATATGCTGAAAAATCTCCTTTCAATAGGATTGTCTCTGAGTTCAAAAGTCTTTCTTAGGCTTAAGAAAATAGGACTTAAAAGGATTACTGAAATAGAAGAAGGAATGGCTACCTTAGTTTGTGGAAAGTTGTAGAAATAATTACGGTGCCCTGAAGTTTACAGAGCAATGCTATATTCAATATTGGAGTATTAACTCAAACCTTCAGATGTTAAAGGAAAGGGTGGATGTGACAGAAATGAACATTATTATTCCTCTTTTCATCAATGTGATTTCTGTTATATGTTGCCTTAAAATACTACCTTAATTTTGATCCACAAGAATAGTCTGATCCACATTCAGACAGCTCCTTTCACTCTCTGGTCTCCAGTTTGATCACTAAAGTTTGATTTTGTGATGTTAACCTTCACCAAAAAAAATCCTACCTGTGTTCCATCCTCATTTATGTAGCTTGAAAGTATCACAGCGCATGCATATTTGCCCAGCAAAAATCGCATTTGTCCAAATATGACTTATGCCTTGCAACTCTTGAGGCTTGGCCTGACCTCAGGACAGCTGACGTGAGGTCTTCCCCATGTTTTTCTCCCACAGCTTTACTCTTATCATACTGGGAGTAGCACATACCATTTTCACTAACAGATACTCTGTACCAGGTGCAGATGAGCATGCAGCATCTCAAAGGGCTGAAATGGGATGTTTTTCCAAATACAGCCCCATCTGCCTTATTCTAGTGCTTAAGGGAAGACGCACTGAAGTGAACTAGAGAGAATGGGATTCTTACTGATTTTCTAATCAGCCTTTGGGGATAGCACCAAGTCACAACCCACAGTCCAACAGAACTGAGCCAGTCGGGATGAAAACTAAAAGCTCTATATGGATTGTTAACATATTGATCACTGCAATGGTGCCTGAAATATCCAGGCAACTTTATGACTGTACAGTGCTGACTGCCATATAAAGCTGAAAATGGAAAAGGTCCTTAGCACTTTACACAGACAAGACGCAACAGCCAGCAACAGACAAGGATATTTGAGTTAAACATCAAATCAGTAAAAGAAGGAATATGGGCAAAGCACCAAACATCCAAAAACTAAGATTCAGTATGTACTGCTTGCAAATGTTGGTTGATATGACCAAGACTTGGGTATTCCTGCCTGCTTATGAAAAATGATTTCAAAGCATACAAAATCCCTTACAAGGTAAGATACAGGGCTAGATGAATATGAAGTGCAAGGCAGTAATGTATTATTTATTCCAATTATCAACCATAGCCTTTTCAATACAGCACAGATTAATTTGAATCATACTACACACAGAAGTCCCCTTAGTAATTATGAATTATGCTGCCTCAATATTCACCTGACAACCACACCATCTTATACCTTCCATATCTTTGCTGAATAGTATCTTAATCCTTACAAGCGCAAAGCAGTGGACATAGAGGACTCTTTCAGAGAAAATAAAAGGAATTGTGGGCTTCCATTTGGAAACTTCCTTCAAGGTAGTTGTAATCAGTCAATTTGATTTTTTCCAAGTTGTGAGGGATTAAGTGCGAAAAAAAAGAGAAGTGGAAGGCTGAAACTAGACTTGCATTATCACCACTATCAAATGAAATGTCAACGGATATGAAAGCAGTACCCGAATAAACCACGGTCATCCACTGAAGCAGACGTTGGATATTTGTGTGCCTTGTATACATCATGTTATAAACAAACACAAACCTGTGTACTTTAGACATGAATACAAATAAAGGTATTCACATGCTACCATAAACACCCTAACTTCTAGCCATTTTCCAGGAAGCCAATGGCCCAGATCTTATAAGCATTTAAATTATACAGTAGCATGTTTGTAGTGAAAAGCAGCAGCCAACACGAAGCAAGCAACGTCCCACACACAGACAAGCACATTAGTGCCTACTGAATTGGGGACTCATTATCATGTATATTGGCAGGCCAGAACTTATTCTGCATGGAAAATATCGCATCTACTTGACCTCTTCTCTGGTAAACATTAGAAGAGTACTGCTAGTAACAATTGAGTCTTCTTATGCCTCTGTACTTTCTAGTTAAATAGTAGAACATAGGCAGGAGAGAAAGCAAGGCTAAGTTTTATACTTCTGCTTCTGTTTGCCAAAAGTAACCTCACACCAGAGTCGATAACACTCCGTGGTTACCATGCATCTGTTGAGCAAACTCTCTGTAGCATAAGATCACAGCACAAAGTCTTATATGCTCTTAGCTTACAGTGATTTTACATGGACATAATGTCAAACTTCAGATCAGATCGTGGCCCAGCATTTCACCTGGGACATACAAGGCTGGAAGACACTGATGGTGAAGAATTTCCCAAACCTTAGCTGCACTGCTGTCACATGAAGGTGTACACCGCCCCTGCTTCCAACAACAACAACAAAAAAAAAAAGAATAAATTTTTCTTTCCCTTGTAACTGATGCAAAAGATGCTAGAATAAACATGTGAAGTGATTATTCATTATATACTGTGGAATTCTTTGTTCAGAAACAGCTTCCGACAGCAGCACTGGACATAAGCCATGGCGGTTTCAGAACATAATTTGCTCACTCCCATGGGAACACACAAAAGTTTTGATTCCTCAAGGCCCATCAGAGGTTTTATACACTAACTCACTGCTGGCAGGAGGGAGATGCTAGTGGGGTGATACTAGCAGAGCTATATTTCTACACAGAGAAAGCTGACACCATCACCTAACACAGGTCAGGTTCTGGCCTATTCTGCACCAAGTCTTGACTCCAATAAGGTTTTTGATGGTGTCTCCCATCACATCCTTATAGACACATTCATCACTGTGAATGTAAAAATACATGACGGGGGAGTAAAGAAGACAGACTCTCCTCAGAGGTGACAGGACAAGAGATTGAGGGCACAGATTTTGAAATATAGGCAATCCAATTCAAACATAGGAAGAAACTTTTCTGCCACAAGGGTGGTCAACACTGGCACAGGTTGCCAGGAGAGGCTGTGGCATCACCATCTTGGGATATATTCAAAACTCAACTGGACAAGGTCCTGAGCAGGGCTTGGATTAGATCATTTCCACATGTCCCTGCTCTATGAGCAGGACCTTTGTGTCCCTTGGGCATAGCACAGCTTGCTCCCAAAGTGTGCCTGGCTACTACAGCAGCTGCTGCATGAGAAATATCAGGTCATTCCCACAACCTTTTCCTTTTGTGATATCTCTCATGGGATTTACTTATTGACAAGGCATGCTCCCTAGGCAAAGAACACATAGTGGAGAAAGATTATACACAATCTGTAACAAGAACCACCAATGCATTCAGACTCTGGGACTTCATGCTGCCTTCTTCCTATAAGGCTGGAGGAAAGTTATGGGTGGCCATTAGTATATTCTACAACACAGGAGACAGCTCAGAGATGCTCTTCTCTGAAATGCACATGGGCTGGCCACACTGCGCTTTCCAAAGGGTCAGTGCAGCCAAGGCATGGGTTTCTGCCAGCTTTACCAATTTATTTGCAAAGCACCAGGAAGACCCAATGTCTTTGAGCCAGGTATAGCAAGGAGATACGTTTTATGACATTCCATGGCAAATCAAAATAGCAGGCAGCTTAAGTTGCAAAGTATTGTTTTGAATACCATGTTTGTATCCTTTATTCTTCAGATAAAGTGAAGACTGAAAAACTGATTCTTTTATTATTATTATTTTTTAAGAACCTGAGAAATATCACAACTCTTGCTCTTTGCTGCTCCTGCAGGACTCTTGGAGAAGGTCTACTGGTTCTCTTAGTGAAACAGTATTAGGTCTGACCCTTTAGTTACAGGAGGTGTCAAAATGAATACAAAAGTATCTTTTTTTACGTATGCCACATATTACACTTTAGAGTCAAATGCATCTAAATTACAAAACCAGCAAAAGCCATTGCACAATCCATGAAACCAGACAGCTTTCAGGACCCCATATCATCTGAACATCATCAGTTCTCTAGTTTCCAACAGTAGCGGAGATGAGATTCAGCTTCCTAACAAAAGGATACACTAACATCCACAAAGAAGCAAACATAGGTTTGAGGCACCTTGCCTTGCTTTCTATGTCCAGAATTTTCCACACCTCTCTTAAATTTTCTTATGACTTATTTAATAAGGTCCAGATTTCTGAGGTGGGGAATGGAAGAGTGAGGGAAGTCACACTGCTTGCTTCAGGACTGTGTAGTAAAGTTACTGATGAAACTTGAACTCTCATTTTAGCTCTGACAGACCTCTGCTCAATGCACTAGCGGTAGCTTCGACACATCAAACCAGTACTGCAACCTGTCCAAGTGGCCCCCACGTCCTGGCCATCCACCGCTACTATTCAAGACTTAGCAACGTTTCTTGCAGCCAAAAGAAAGCAGGAGAGCTCAGGAGCGAGAGCAAAGTAGGAGGTCACACATACAGAGAACTTGGCCAGCAATAATTGCACAGCTTGTCATTTGTCAACTGAATGATCTCATTTTCTCTACCTTTAAAAAACCACCTACTTCGGCTATACAACTGTAATTAACTACCTAGGGTAGAGCTAGCAGCACTTTTACAGCCAAGTAAGGAGCAGCAGTACAAACTGCCCTACACTACAATGAATCAAGCTTACTACAACACCTATTGCCTCCCTATCTGTGCTGAGTCGGTCCTTTTCATCCCTCAGGCTGGAATACCAGGCATCCCATGCAGAATACATCCAGTATGTCCCACAACTGGGTCGCAACCTTGGGAAAAGCAATGGGATACACTTTTGTCCACCTCAAAACTGCACAAAGGCAGCGTACAGGACCAGGAAATGACAGAACAGGAAATCAGGAGTGTGTTTTGCAATCAGAGTGGTCTTGGCTCTAGATCCACTGCCTCATTCGTACACCAAACCCCAGAGCAACCTGCAGCAAACAAAAGCTTTTTCCTCCAAACTGCACTCCTGCTGTAACATTGCACAGTCTCACTGCCATCCTGCCCAGCATTGCTTGGGGTTCAAACCAGCTGCCTACACCCAGGTGTCCAAGCACATATACAGTGTCTGGCATTGAGCTGGGCTCTGGTGTCCCACGGGTCATGACCATCAGCCACCCATCCATCATTTGAGTATTTCAGATCATCTGCAATGGAACTAGGCACCAATTCAGTTTAGACTACAGACTCGTATATTTGCATGTTAAATATTTATTCATGAGCCAAATCCTACTTCCCTCATCTTTGGAGGCAAAGAGAGGTGAGCATGACCTGGCCTCTAATATGAGATACATTTGTCTTTCCAAGTATGAATGACTTCCTGAAGGAAATGGTCAGGTCATCATAGATAAACATCCCAGTCGAATCCTGGCTTAGCTAATTAATAAATGAACCTACATAGCAGTCAGTGTATCTCAGTGACCCTGGAATGAAAGACAGAAATAGCAAGGCTCTGGAAATGAATTCCCGAGACTCATAATATCAGAGATAATCACAAAACCTGAAATACTATCCAAAACTTATTCCCATTGCTCACAAAATTCCTACTAAGTTTCCAGCCACAGACAGGCATTCTTCCACATTTTGAACTCACTATCTCAGAGCACTGCAGATCAGCCTGTCCCTGATGCTTGCTCCTTCCAGCTTCACATTCCTACACACATTCCCTCTATAGTCTGCAAACAGCTCCAGCTCTCTTAAGTTACAAGTATCCTGCTTTCCCATCTACTGCCATGGGTGCTACCACTCTTTGCTACCTCAGACTGCTATTAGATGAGCATAATATTAAGTGATATTAGGATTATCAGATAGTATTGGTGCCTGGGAAGCACAAGGAGTGCTGGACCCTTGGGCTGTCTCTGCTCCAGGCTCACCACCTTCTCCACCTAGCCCTTCTCCAAATACATATCAGCACTAGCCCAATACTATCTTGGACACTACAGTGGTAGGGCAGTACGAGAACAGATCAAAGCAAGTGAGGATAGAGAAGGAGAGGATCAGATATCCTGGGGAGATGTGTACCCTTCGTGGGATGTAAAATCTGACAGGTAAGTACTAGTCCTACAGACAATGTTGCCTCACCCTCTGTCCCTTGACTTCTCAACATCTCCAAAAACTAGTATTATTTAACAGTATCATTGATGCTTGAGGGTGTCCTTTCTGGTATCAGTCTCATGACCAGATCCATGTGATGTTGCTCACCATTGTGCCCCAGGTCTCCAATGTCAGTGTGGTCTGGAGGTCCTCTTCCCTCAGGACTTCACTAAACTGTGCAGCTTAACTCTCTGCAATATTTTTATATGCCAGTGGTTCATCATATGGACAGTGGATTCAGCAATGGCCACAGCGATTTTTAGCTTATAATCACAACTTTCTTCTCTAATCCCTATTTCTCTTTCAACTACCTCTTCTGAAATAATTTTGAACTGCTGCTGTGATAATCTTCTCATTCTCCTCATACAACTCCAAGACTGAAGTGCTTCTGTCTCTGACACCTTCCCTTCAGTTTATTATTAATCTTTATCATGCAGGCTCTTTTATCCCCCCACAGTTCCTAAGGTGTCAGGAACATAAAGGAAACATTCCCAATGAGTGTAAGGAATAAAAGGGTGATGGCAGACTGGATTATTTCTAAACA
This sequence comes from Psittacula echo, assembly GCF_963264785.1. Classification (NCBI taxonomy): domain Eukaryota; kingdom Metazoa; phylum Chordata; class Aves; order Psittaciformes; family Psittacidae; genus Psittacula; species Psittacula echo. The sequence continues at coordinate 65,077,410 of NC_137739.1, read as the reverse complement.
ATCCCAGACTTACATAAACAGAAGGTAGCACTCAGCAAATAAGTAGTGAAAAAAAAAAAAAAAAAAGAAGGGTATAGATGAATAATTATGATAGAAACATCTGTGAATCTGCTCAGGAATACCGAAATACCAATTTTTCAGTTCACCTTTGAAAACCTACTTTTTTTACATACTCTGGACCAGAGAGAAGTCCAAAGGGGTCTTTGGCCTCTTTTCACCAACATACTGGGCTCTCCTCCAGCAAATACTCCTGGGGAAGGGAAAAAAGGCACACAACACTTACAAGTTATCACTGCAGAAACACAGGAGATTCCTTGCTGAAGAACCGTATAAAGGAAACTGTCACAGAGCCAAAATATTCTCTTGTGACAGCCAAGCTTCTCACAACTTTCCAAATAAGGCCATGACTTTAAAGAGCATGTCTTTTCAAAGCCGCATTGATTTTCATTGCCTCATGAAGAAGCACATTGTTTATGTGTCTGGGTGTGCTGACATTAAAACAGGGTGAGATGGGCACACTTCAGTGGTTTCAAAACCTGGTTTCCAGACAGAATGAACCAAATAATCACAAGAAAGTTCAAGAGGCTGACAGCACCCCTTTGGCTACTATTTTGGAGTGATTCCTTGTGCAAGCTGAAACTAGGAGGTGTGAATCATAGAATCATGGAATCATCTAGGTCAGAAAAGACCCTTAAGAACATCAAGTCCAACCATTAACCCAGCACTGCCAAGTCCAGCACTAAACCATGTCCGTAAGTGCCACATCTACACCTCTTTTGAATACCTCCAGGGATGGCGACTCCACCACTTCCCTGGGCAGCCTGTTCCAATGCTTGACAGCCCCTTTGGAGGAGGAATTTTTCCCAATATCCAAGCTAAACCTCCCCTGAATACAATGTTAAGCCATTTCCTCTTGTCTTGTCACTTGAGAGAAGAGACCAACACCCACCTTGCTACAACTTCCTTTCAGGTAGTTGGAGAGAACCATAAGGTCTCCCCTCAACCTCCTTTCCTCTAGGCTGAACAACCCCAGTTCCCTCAGCCAGTCCTCATAGGACTTGTACTCTAGACTTTTCACCAGCGTTGCTGCCCTTTGGACATGCTGTATCATCTCAGGATCTTTCAGGCAGCGAGAAGCCCAGAACTAAACACAGTATTTGAGGTGAGGCCTCACCAGCGCTGAATACCAGGGGATGGTCACTTCCCCAGTCCTGCTGGCCACACTATTGCTGATACAAGCCAGGATGCTATTGGCCTGAAGATGCTAACATGGACAGCCAGCATTTCCTAGTACTTTGGGGATAGATTTCAGGCAAATTTTGAAGTACAGTATTATATTCCTTCCAGCCTCCCAAAGTTCAAAGACTTTTGCATCAAAGTTAGAGATCATGTTAAAAGTTCAGGCCAGGTTTCAAGTCATTACTCTACTTTTCGAATACTAGGTTACTCATCTTTAAATAAAGAAAAAGAAAAAAGTTAAGGAATTAGATCAACTTTGCTGTATCTAGTTCATATTTATTATCTTTTTTCCTTCTGAAGCTGCTCCAACAGTCGCAACTTGGCAAATTGTTTAAAACGATCAGGTGCTTCAGTTCTGACACTTGCTTTACACTTGAAGCACAGCACTATGAAATCAGATTTTTTTTCGCAGTCCTCTGAAAACAAAACAAGCCTTTAAAAAACACCATATGCAAAAACTTGCACGTCTCAGCCATTCCAGTTATCCCATCTTTGCAGTTAAAATGCGTCTATCCCTGTAATAATCATATGGCAAAAATAATACTCACAGAACTTTAAAGCCATGGACAGAAGAGAAAGTAAAGCAGTAAGAAAGTGGGTCAGTAGAGCTTGTGTGTATTGAAAGCACAAGCTACGTAGGTGATGGCTATTCAGAATGTACATGCTATAGTACTACGTAGGCACAAAGTAGAGAATAAGTCAAAGGAGAACACTACAACCCAGAGCCCAAGTTGCACCTAAACACCAAGCAAATCAAACTTGGTGGTACTTAACTTCAAGCAACTCCAGCATGGCTCATCACTTCTAGTATCCCACATGCTATGTAACCCAACAGAAGGTGAACTTGCAGCATATGAGCAGTGCTCGAAGCAAGGTGTCTCTTACACAGAGAGCTGACCTGAGGTGAAACAAGTTTCCACCTCTCCACCTTGATTACACATTCACACTCCTGCCTTTACCCTGAGGAGCACCATGCAGCCACAAACCAGGTCAAAAGCTGGCTGATCCAACAGAAAATTGATGGATTTTCACTGGCTGGATTAACAAGACGTCCAACAGCAAAATGCTCACAAAGTCCTACACAAGGAGAGTGGTGGGAAGGTCATTCTAGAGCCAGAGGGAATAAACACACAATTACACCAGTTTAGGCATAACAAATAAACTGCCCTGTAGGGTTTACCTACATGAGAAAACTCTAGAAAGGTAATCTGAATTAACATTTCTGTAATGAATCAAACCACATCGGATCCCTGCAGACACACTCATTATTAATTAAATCAACCCTATTTCATATTTAGTACAATTTGCTTTGATGTGAATTAAGCTTAATCAAATTAAGGTCACTTGAACGCTGAATCGGAAAATATATACAATGGTTTCATTTAGTTTACCTAATTTACTTTACATTCACATTTTAATTTGGATTAATTTTCCTTCACATCCTTGTGCAGACAGGTTTAGAACAGGGAGAGAGAGAGCAGAGAACAGAAGAGCTGGTGGAAAAGTCCCCCCCGAAATCAACAGTTTTGAGCTGTCAAGGAATTAAATCCCCAGGAAAGGGGTACTAGAAGCTGTGTATCCTGCTGATAACACACTGGCAGGGCTCATTCTCCATGAAGGCTCTCCCCTGCCTCTCAGTCTTTACTAAAGATCCTCTAGGGCCCAGAGGCTGGAGAGAGAGAATCAAACTGCGGATTCTTTCCATCCTCCTGCATTTGCAATAGCTGGACAGATGGTGATGGGTCATAAGAAATGCATGTCTTGAAGAAAACTGAGACAATCCTCAAGGAAGCTAAGGTATTTGATGTGGTTACCTTTTAAACAGCAGCTCACTAAAATATTTGATGTGTTTTGTACCATTAGGAAAACACAGAAGTTACCAAAGTTGTTGTTTTTAACAAAATAACAAAAATCATAAAAGTCTGCTTCTCAGGCAGATGTGTCAAAATTACTTGTCATGATTATTCGCAGTTTTAAGATCTTACTCTACTTTTACTTTGCTTCAGCACTTACAAAGTCACCACTGAGCCTTCTAGCACACTCTCTTCACATTCCTCTTACGTGTCTATGCTTTTTACCATTAAAGAGATTTTTCTGTATACACAGATGTGTAGACAAATGCATTCTGTCGTATTTAGGGCACTAGTCATCTAATATTTTCTGTGATGCAGGTACCATCTGTGAAGCCGAACTGCAATTCAGGAATATCATATTGATATGGGTGTTGGGGAATCAGAGACGGAAATTGATATTAGATTATAATCCCACTGCGTTCAAATACAAAATGAGGACTCCAGCAAGGTCAGGCTTAACCATAGCCTCTAAAATACCCAAGCATACCTCTAAAATGTTTGTTCAGGGAACCTCTAGCTGTGTTGTTTGTTTTGCAGTGTCCACTCAGTATTATCATCTTTTAAGGGTCACAAAAGGTGTCCAAACCTTTGAAGCAAAAGGATGATGAACGAACACTGATGGCAATAACAGATGACAGCTGATATCAGGGTGCAACTAAGTCTGCAGTGACAGATTTTGACCAAAGTGACAAAGAGATCAAAGACTAGAGACCAGTGTCAAGAATAAGAAGCCACAGAAAGCATTCCTGAGTAAGGAATTCAGTATGGCAATCGTTACCAAACCACTGGGTTTATCAGACCATGCAGTAATTTAAATTTGAGCTCCAGAAGCATGAAGTCACCACCGAGAGGAGGGTTTGACATGGAGCATCATTTCCACTTGGACTGCCCTGACTGCCCTGGCCTCACCACAGCCTTCCCTCCCATGCCCCACAGCACCACTGGTGTGATGCTGACATTTACACACCTCCACGGTGAACTGGTTTAGGGGATGGAGCCAGCTGAAAACAACACTCTGCTTTCAGACTGGGAGCACTGACTAAACCAGACCCACACCAGTAGCAATGCCAGAGCCTCCACCATGCTCAGGAGTGGTAACGGCTACATGCATGATGCAAGGCATTCACCCTGCACACTTCTGAACAAGCTTCATGGCTTGAGACATATGTATTGCCCTTACAAACTCATTTCCATTTCCCTAGCTTGCTGCCTGGCTCAGTCTCCCCTCTGCTATTTCTGTAACACTCTCATATTTAATACCATGAAATTTTAAAATAGTCTGCTGGCTCAGGGTTTTGAGTTCCTGCAAAGGGTTGCAGTCACGCAGCTCTGGCACTATTTTTATTTAGCAAGACAGGACAGAAGAACCTCATCCTTGGGTGACATCTTGAAGGCTGCAAAATGTTCCTTGTATTCAACAGGACAGGCGCAGTGAGACCCTCACCACACACACCCATTCCTCAGCTATGCTAAATTCTCTGCCCACCCTTCTGTTCCTTCTCATTTTCATTTGTGCTCACAAACCCCTGAAAGGGAAGGACTTACCTCACCCGCCTTGCCAGGATGGCTCCTCCGGCCCCAGCCCTCCCCAAAGCTTCTCAGCACACCTTGTACCATGCACCTGCCTCCTCTGCTCCCCCGAGGGCAGGGGCTGGTTTTGACTTACTGCCAGGTTTTCAGTTAATAATTGTTTATATGGGGAGGGACTATTCTAAACAAGAGGTGCTTATGTGCCTATCTGCATATGCTAAAAGTGAGGATTTCCATGAAAAGGACAGGAATAGAGTAGCTTTTGCCTCCCTTCCTAAAAGCTACAGTATTTCCCCTGCTGCACTCTGCCCTCAAGAAGCAAGCCTTCGCTGCTCCATCAGACCCCAATCCTGTCAATACTTGCACACATACTTACATTTATTACGGTCAGTGGTCTTATCACAACAGTCATTATGTTCACAAACATCAAGGATGCTATTCCCAGTAATAAGGTCACGAATGTGTACAAGTCTTTTGAAGATTAGGACCTTAATGCCGTAGCATCAGCTGGCTTTCCTCCAGCTTCCAGCATCAGATGTGGGCAGCTGAAACACCTGTGGATGGAGGGGGACGACCATTTCCAGGCTGACCTGCAGGCACAGCAAAGCACTGCACTGGTCTGCTCCTGGGCGTGCAATGACCTAGACAGCCCCGGGGATCACCACTCACCACAGCAATTCAGGTGGCAGTTGTATGTGATTCACATGCTGGGAACTCCTGTTTAACAGCTCAATGTCAATTAAAACAAATAAATACAAAGGCAAGAGTTGGCAGGTCAGGCTCTGGGAGGATCCATCACAATGCCAGGATACCAGCGGAGGCAGCGGGAGGACCCATCACAATGCTGAGCTACAGGTGGAGTCATTAAACAACGTTGTGAGTTACAGATCACTTTGGTAGCAGCTGACGAAGCAGCACTTCCATGAACTCCTCTAATGGAAAACACTGAATGTGCCAAAGCACAATGTAGGAACATAACTCCTCATTTCACCTACTCACAAGATGGCTTTTACCATCAGACAAGCGAAAAAACAGACAGGGACAGATATAGGACATTTTATTAAGCATACAGGTAAAATGAACAGATAAGTCCATGTTTTCTCTTTTCCATGTATCCTACTAGTGAAAGAAATTAATTGCCTGAGAATAGCAAGGGTGCTTTATTTGGACGATTCAAACCCTTACTTCTCAATGTAACAAATGTGGGATCAAAAATTGACTTAGGTTCACCTAGATGGTGTATCCAGTTATTTAATAGAAAGATTAGCATGCAAATGTATTGCAGCACTCAACACTAATTCATGACTAAGTCATAATATTACAGTTACCTCATTCTGTCAAAATATGCTAGTCCAGTATTTCTCTCATTTTAAATCACAAATCCTTTTCAACAAGCAATTCACAGATTACCTCAAATCCCAGTACTGTTGGGCAAGTGGAAAGTGAGTGACAGACAAAACAGTCATTTAATAAAATGATGATTTTGGTATCAAAAATATTTGAACTGTAATAGAACAGTAAGGAACTAGTGAACATGGGTACATACATAGAAACTGCATGAAAAATATGTGCATATGTGAGTGATTTTAATTTCTTCGATTCTGATTTTTAAAGGTCTTTGTAGGCATTTTTGAACTGTATTTTGATGTCCTCTGGACCACAAACCACAAGTTGAGTAGTGCTGGGCTAGTCAGTGCTAAAGACATACTCCTACTTATCCAGCACACATGTAACAACCTTATTTCCAATTGCATCTTTTCCACTTGAATTTACTTATTTAAGCTCACTTTTTATCATGAGCATTCACAGTCCTGGTTGTATCTAGCTGTTCCTGCTGTATGCTAACATAAACTCATGGAACACTCATGCAGCCAATCTCCTGATCTGTGTACAGCTACTGAAAAAAAAGGATACAGCACACAATTAAAGGGATTATGGTGACCACGGCCCTGAGTCTGGCTAGTAACATTTCAGTGTGTTTTCTGGATCTCCTCATTACTGGGGGAGTGGTCTACTGATGAGGGATAAAGGAAGGAAGCACAGGAAGAAAGCAACGGACATGCTGACTAAGAAGAAGCAGTGAATGATGGGAAAGTGAAAAGAAGAAAGGGAAGGAGGGAATGAATGGATGTCAATATACAAGGAAATGTACTGCGATGCTTAGCACTTAGTCCAAATGTGCTTGTCATCCTCAGAAATGCTTTTTGAACAGCAGACTCCATTCTAAGCAAAGCAAGGACTTCAACAGGACCAAGTTTAAGCATATCCTTAAATCCTGTGCTAGACTGAGACCTAGCTACTTTAATTATCTTAATTCCCTCACAGGTGAGTACTGCCATCCTCCAGCGGATAAAGAAATGAAGCCAAAAAGGTAAGGAGATTTAGCAGTCGCAGACCAGCTGAGGAAGCACAGCATATCTACACCATGGAGCTCACCACATTGACAAAGACCAGGCCTGAGCAGCTTTGCTGCAAACTGCTATGTCCTCCTTGTTGGAGCATCTACCCATGCCTGCACCCGTGGCACACTACAGTTCATGGTACTACACTAAGCTGAGTTGCTCTAAGAAGCTTATTTTTTTTTTTTCTTTCCAGTAAATCAAAGAAGAGATCCATCCTGGCACCTATGTAAATCTGAAGAAAGACAGAAGAAACCTATGATCTCAAGTTGCAGGAATGACACCTACTGCCTGAGAAATGAACTGCTCACCTAAATGAGATCTGCACTCAATGGTGAGTGGCTTCCAGGGAATAAACCGGCACATGGACATGACCCAGCAATATGCACATGCAGTCCAGAAAGCCAACTGTATGCAGGGCTGCATCAAAAGCAGCATGGCTTGCTGGTCATGGTCAAGGGAGGGGACTCCCCTTCATTCTCGTGAGACCCCACCTGCAGTCCTGCATTCAGCTCTGGGATCCCCAACATAAGAGGGACATGAACTTGTTGGAGTGAGTCCAGAGGAAGGCCACAAAGATGACGAAAGGGCTGGAGCATCTCTGCTATAAAGACAGGCTGGGAAGGGTGCTTGGAGAATAAAAGGCTCTGGGGAGACCCTAATGCAGCCTTTCAGTACTTAAAGAGGGCTTACAAGAAAGATGGGGACTTCTTTATTACTAGGACCTGTAGTGACAGGACAAGGAGAAATGGTTTTAAAATTAAAGGACAGGGAACATGGTTAGTAGTTAGAAAATGCTCATCCATACTACCATCAAGGCTACAGAGTTTGTAGTGCAAGCACTGGGAAGACGGAGTTAGAGGGCCTGCAGTCAGGAAGAGGAAGAGCAGGAGCAGCATCTCAGTAAAAGCCAAATTTTAATTTGTAGCAATAGCATTCCCTGGAGAAAAAGTTTTATGAGCATTTCTGGTGGTGCCAGGGAACACTGCCTCAACCTTTCAGCCTCCTGCTTGCTCCTACCCTGTACATACGCCCTTTGTGCACGGAAAGTGTGAATTTTCTTTTCTTCTGTCTTTGTATGTAAAGACTTCATGATCTGGTTCACCCTACCAAACCACAAATGGCTACGTTGGCATAGCTGAGGGGAGCAGGAATGAGAACCCAGAAGAAATGGAACTTGAAACAAATGTAAGGCTTGGATGCCAACATCAAGAAGGAAAATCAACAGTTTCTGGCTCCTACATGTCTCTCCCACTCCAGGACTGTGAAACGTCCTGTGAAACGTAATGCTTCTCTACTTGCTGTGATGTTACAGAAGGCACTTTGGATAACCAGAAATGTGAAGGGGGTTTCCTGGCTCAAATTTCTGGTAAAGACTTGCCCAGTCTGTCTTCTCTGATTAATAGATATTCTAACACTCTTAGAACTCTCAAGTAAAGGATAGTTTCAGAGAGACTGTCAATACCATCCTGAGTGTTTGCTCAATGCAAATACGCAGTCTCACAGGAAGAAACATTCTGCAGTGCCAAATACCTCAGAAATTAAAAAGAAAAAAAGACCATAAAAAAAAAGACCCAATTTGAACTGTTTTCAATTTCACACAGTCACAACCCAGGCTGAAACACATTGAGTGCTACCGGGTGATGTACATACACATCCATGAACACACAGCCATTACCAGGGGAACTGGCTGGGTGAACCATCAGGTTACTTCACTACCTACGATGCAGGCTAGAAACAACCTCGCTGGGCCAGGTAGTGGGAAGCAGCCTATCCTTACACTGCAAAGATCCCCTTGGGCTAATTAGCCAGGAGCAAAGCAGATGAACCCGAGCAAGGCTGTGTGCTGCCACGACTTACACCCCAGGGCCTTGATGGCAGCCTGCCTGGAGGTCTGGTGTCTTCTCCCTGGGCTGCATTACGGCCATACTCCTGAACCGATGGGGCTTTGCAAGGCTCAGATGCATCCTGATGGAAGCTCTGAGCTGTAGTAGGGTGGCTTTCAGTTGCTTCCCCTCATTACACTGCATTAGATCAAAAGGCAAAGGAAATGGAAGTCTTGGGTAGGTGACTGCGGACGAAAACTGCCTAAAGGCAAACAACAGGGCAAGGTGAAAAAACAGTGGCAGATACTCCACCTCTCCTCCCTGCTTCTGAGAAACTGAACCTAGGTACGAGGCTGAGAAAAAGAAAAAGGGTAAGCACTGTGGATCTGATTGTGTTCTGCAATGGCTGTGAAGAAAACAGAAAATACTTAGAAATACATAAATACTTACAAAAAGAGAAGTGTTCAACCAACCAAAGTTGGGTTAGCCAAATTCTCTGTACTAGCCAAGTACAAAGAAAGACTATGCAGACATCTTTAATCATGGCACACTCTAACGGAACTGTTCTGCATTAGGATTTCTGTTGTTTAACGCAGTCTGAGTGATCCAGGAAAGGACAGAAGTGAAACACCGCACAGAATCACAACATCTAGCTAAACAGACCTGCACACACTTGAAAGACTACCTTCAGCCTCAGTTATACCACCACAAGAATACAAGACAAAATATTCCAAAACAGAGAGAATGCACAAAAAGTCATCCAGAGTTTACGCTTTATTCCAGAGAGGGGAAAATAAGCTTATTTTTTAAGTATACAGAATAACAATTCGCATGAGAAAGGTACAACTGGCCTGCCTGTTCACATATCCTGACAGGAAGGGTATGCTGATGGAAACCCATCGTCACTTGGTTCCCACCGACCCACTGCTGCTGCCTTTGTATGGCCTTAGCCAGCATGACGTGACCTTCAGCAGAGCCCAGCATTCACTGACAGAGGAGTTTGCCTGCAGCTAGAGCTAAACTACCCCTCTACAGATCTAAGCTGAGCTAACAAAAGCAATTTTCTGGCAGCAGCACAGTGTCCACACTTGGGATTTTGCTGACAGAACCGTGACAGCCAATGCACTGGGTGACACCAGCAGAACTGCCTAGCACAGATTTGGCTTGAAAGGCTGCAAACCTAAACATACCCAAAGGCTTGACTGCAGAAGGGGGTATGACAACTCCCAACTACCCTCAGAGCCCCACAGCCACATACACCACGACTCTAAGGCACACAGCAGGAGTTAGAACATGGCAGGACATTAAACAAAAATCAGGCGAGTTACAAGTACATCGCTCCAGCTCAGAAATCAGTTACTAAGTGACAAGGTTCAATGAAACTTTATAGACAACTTGATTTCATTATCCATCTCAGGGGATGCTACTGTTTTCCTGCAGGAGACAGTACACCAGGCTACACAGGCCACTAGTCCAAGCGAGGCCAGTAGCCCCAGTTGTGACATTATAAACACAAGCACCACATTCTATTTTGTTACAAATGCAAACAGAAACAAACAGTAAAGGGCAACTTAGAAATTCACACTTCACACAGACAGCTCCAGCTACCCTCCAAGCAAACTAAAAGCACTGTTAGAACTCCAGAGTTATCTCATGAACTGCTTAACGAACAGAAAATGTGGAAGATGATGAAATGCTCAATACATTGTGTTTATTGGAACAAATTCAAAGGTGTTGCTTGCTTATGTCTGAAAACAAAAGGTTTAAAAAGAATGATGTATATATGCTTCCTGTTATTTGAACAGGTTTATACTATGAATATTCAGTTCTCTTTCTCAGGGTGTTGTTCCATCCCTCTAAATTAGGGCTAAGTATGACAGCTTTTCAGGATTTCCAGTTGGCAGCTATACAGAAATGCCAGAACAAAAAGGCTGACTTTAGCTAGCAAACTCTATAAATGTGAAGGTGCTAAGGGTCAGGGTTCTTCCCAGCAACTTCTGTACTGACGTCCTTACCTTGGGTTGGATTAAGGCACGTGCTACCACAAAAGAGTAAGGAGGCATAGTTTTAACCTGAATAATCCTGTTTAGAGGTTGTTTCCATCTCTGGATATTCACTGTATGTTCCATTAGGTAAAAAACCAAAGTGCTTAAACTGGGAGGCTTTCCCCCACATCACTGCCTTGGAACCACAGCACAGGGAGCCAACATACACTCACCACAGTCATGGCAAGGAGAGGGAAGGAAGATTTCTTTCAGGGATACACCCAAAAAGCTGCAGCTGGTTTTTATTTTTAAGAACAGAGTCCACTAAAACACAGATGCCTTATAAACTACATGTGCGACTAATAAATGCGAGGTTACACCTCTGTGGACAGAACGTAAAAGACCTTATTTTGATCTATGGCAATTTTCATAGACATTTTCCCAAATATGAGCTAATTCTGTTACTTCCATGAATAAATATCTGCTGTAGAATAACCTCAACATTTGTTGTCCCAAAGCAGTACTTTTAACACTAAGAGATAATAACACCTCTGCTCTTTAGCATTTTCTACCCAGGAATCCTAATCCATTTTTGAGACAGAACATCTACTGTAATCTGTTTCATTACAAAGACCTGTGGTACACCCACTATGCACACACTTTATACCTTTGAAGTGAAGGCATAAAGAAATTATCAAAAAATGGAAACCACCACATAAATGCAATTGTGCAAAGAACAGCACTGTAATCTATTCACCATAAAAAACAATATAAATAAAACACACATGGCTTATAGAGCCTGCCAGGGTCTTTTGGAATGATATAGCCTATATTTATTGAACAAGAATTTTTACTTAAAAATATTTAAGGTGATTTGCAGACATATAATTACTGATAAGTACAATCTATTCAGAAATATCTGCATATGCAAGGGAAAAAAATCAGTAATAGAAACCTTTAAAACAAAGAACCCATTAAAAAAAACCAAAAAAAACCCCCCCCCAAAAAAAAACCAAACAAAAAAAAGCAGGTATATTAAAGTATAAAAGTGTCATTAATAAGAAAAAACTATGATAAGTGTGATACACCTGCAGATGTCAAGTGTCATAAAGGGAAATCAGTGAAGGGCACGGTGCAAAGCCCTTCACACACAGCACACACAGACCAGCTCAGAGTGCTAGCTCCCTCATCTAGACCAGACACAGCCTGGCATTAGGTGTCCAACTAGAGAAGCACCCCATCCATCAGCCTCAAAAGTGAGGACATGGGGAAGTCCTGAAGCCCCTCCTGGAGTTAAGCTGCATTTTCTTTCCAAAACACCCTGTAGCACACACCTTCTCTGAGAGTGCCCCAGCTCTCCTGGCAGGCACCACTTTGGGTGCATTACAGTACCCTGATTCACAGCCTGTCCTTGTGGGTCTCTCTTTTTCCTGCTATCTCTTTCAACAAAAAGCACAACCACCAACTGCAGAAGTTTATGTGGAGCACAGAACCTTCAGTGGGAGAAACTCAAAATTGTTGTAGCCTTCCAGCTTATGGTATGTTCTCAGGGGTGAAAGATGTGATATAAGTCCAAAAGTCAACTTCCTCATGGGCAAGAGCTCTACCAACCTTTCATCATGGGGAAGACCTCTACCAACTGGGCTACTAACTGAATGGGAGTGAGCAAGGGAAAGCTTCGCGGCCATCTGTTGTGCTTGATGACTTATCTCTGGAGGTCTCTGAGCAGCATCATGATCAGACCAGGGTAGACTAATGCAGATATCCCTTCTGTGTGGAGATCAGAGGGGTCTAGGCCACCTGTCACAATGTGACACTCCCGGCTCTTGGGCTTTTGCCCCTCCCTGAGAACATAATTTTAAGCAACTCACGAAAACTAAGGGTAACATAAATGACTAAATAAATCACTGCAGCTCCAAGACTTTAACACACACCATAGTGCCAGGAGTAACTGTAAATGCAGGCGAGGGCTTTTAGACTTCCACTGTGAATCCTAGGAGCAATGCCAACCTTGCAATTCAGGGATCAGGCACCACGGAAAGGTAACTGGCTTCAAACTGTTATTTCCATTTTTAAGCGGTTTTACTTTACTAAAGGGAATAATTAAGTGGAAATAAGCACTAGTATTAGAAAATGAATCAGAGGCTGAGTTGCTCCGAGATACTGACAGCTCCAGTGAACTCTTGAATAAATGAGGGAAGAGAGAGATTTGGAAGAGTATGAACTAAACAAATAATGTCTTCCTTCCTTCCTTCCTTCTTTCCACCAGGCGCTTCACTGGCTGCAGGAAATCTGTGGGTTGGTTTTGTTGGGGCTTTTTTTGTTGTTGTTGTTTTTTCATATTCACAACAGACAAACTGACCTCAGTCAAACTAGGAGCTGAAGCACCCGCTGCCTGCCGAGGGCGAGGCTCCGGGAGAGCCGGCACGACCTGTGCTGGATGCTGGGGAGCAGCCTTGCCCGCTCTCCCCTCCGGAACTCCCCGCACAGCCCCAGGCTCTCCGCCCGGGATGCCCGGCCGTGACCCCGGCACCGCTCCCGCAGCGCTCACAGCCGCCTGCAATCGCCCCGGTTATCTGTCACTCGGATTCAGGCACCGGCAGTCAAACGCGCCAGCAATGTCACCACCCACTCGCATTATCCATCCGGTGAAGGACTAGGAAGCGCCGCATTGCCTAACCTCCCCTCCGCCTTCCCCTCGCACAGGAAATCCCCACCCCCGGCGGCATGACACCAGCGCGGGGGGACCCCGGCACCCCCTCTGTGCGCTCCGCATCCCCGCCCGCCCGCACTCACCTCATCTTCCCTGCGGGGCGCGGCGGCCGCGGCCGGGGGCTGGCGGCGGAGTGCGGGAGGTGGGGGGGGCTCTGGCGGCGGCGCCGCCCCACTCGCAGCGCCGGGCCCCGCGGCGCTACCCGGGCAGCGCGGCGGCTGCGGGCGGCCCCTGCGCCGGCCCGGCCATGTTGCCGGCTCCCGCCCGGCTGCTGCGTGTGCCTGTGTGCGCGTGTGGGCAGGACAAAGCGCCGCCGCCGCCCGCCCCGCGCCGCTCCGCTCCCACGCGCGGCGGGGCCGCGGCACCGCCCCACCCCGCCCCGCGCAGCCTCCGCGGGCGGAGGGCGGGGGGAGCACGGCGCGGTCTCCCTCGGGCAGCGCAGGTGAGGCGGGGCGGGCAGCGGGGGGCGGGCACCGACCGGCGGCTCCGGGCAGCTCGGGCGCTGCGGGGGATCGAGGGGGATCGGGGAACTGACGATGCCGCGTCTCGGCTGGAGCAGGGGCAGGGCCGCGGTGGCAGACCTCTCCTCTGCGAAGTGCTATAGATAGGGGTCCTGTGTACCAGCGCTAAGAACCGATGCTGTTGTGGATGGAACCAAGGGCAAAAACTCAATTTCCAGCTGGTATTGCTTGGAGCTGAGTTTTCTGCCACTTCACCCTTCCCGCTTGCCCTAGAAGTTTCCTAGCGAGGTCTCTCACTGCTGAGTCCATTCTCCGCGTTTGCCTTTCCCCCCACCCCGGGGTGCCGTGGGCTGGCTTTCAGCCCTGCTGCTTCCTCCCTGGCAGCTCTTGTTCCCCACTCCACATCCCAGCCTTCTGCTCGTCTTCCAGTCACCTCCTGCCAGCTCTCTGGTGGAGCCTGAAGCACACGGCAATCATCTCCACTAGTGGGAACAGCTTCTTTACTGATCCAGAAACTGAAGCTTCCCCTGCCGCCCTCCACATCCCTCTGCTTCCTCCCATACACCACCCATTAGAAAAAGATGATACTGAAAATGGTGTCGCTTGGCTATCTTCAAGGATCTGGCACTATAAGGGACCAAAACCTGCAGTTGTTTCTCAAGTTTTTCATACATTGGTCACCATAATTTTATTGGCACTTCTTAAGAGTAAAGGCTCTTCAGACTGACAGTCTGTGGGTTCCTCTCCCACAGATCTCCCCCAGTTCTGCAGCATCCAATTTGGACACAAAAACCCACCACCAAAAAACACAAATCAGCAGCCTTGTAATCTCACAGCAAGCAGTGGGTTTCCAGGCAGCCAGCAAGTGTGTGCACAGTGTGTCTGGAACAGAAGTGATTTCTGTCCCTCTCTCTCCCTCCATGCATCTGTGCCCCAATTAACACTGCTCCAATCGCTCCCTGAGACCCACCTCCATCTGCTCATGGCGTGCAGAGCAAGGAGGCCAAAGCTCCTCTTCCTGTGTGCAGTGGCAGTTTCAGAGAGATGGGCTGTGGGCACCCACGTACTCCTGGAAAGCTGGGACAAGTCTCGGTAACATACCCAGGGTGCAAAGCAAGCAGGCAATGGGACCGTGCTGGAGGCGATGTGGCACAGCACAGCCTGCGCATGGGGTACAGAGCAAAGCTGTGGGGGCCATTTTCAATATAAATACTTTGTGGTTTTTTTCTGTTTCTCTGAAAAGTTGAGGTTTCCAAATATTCAAACCAATACAACACTTGTTTTTACTGTAATAGCAGCCTATGCCACTAGAATAAATGTTGTAAAAATCAAGCCTGTGGATTTGATGCCCTAGAGACCTATTTCACTATTGGCTTGTCAAGTCTTGCTGCTGCCTATGGCAGCTCCATTCCAAATAAAAATATACTACAACAATAACAACAATAATATGACAGCAACAACACCTGTGCTAGCAATAATGTGTATGCCTTGTATTCAAGGCTATGCTTGTTTCATGGTAGCTAATGCAAACCTGGTAATTGCTGTTTTCAATGACCAGTAAGATGGTAAAAAAATAACTGAGGACAGGGTTACTGAAGGGTCAGGGGGATGGAGCCCTCACCCGTTCTGTACCTCATTAGCACAGAGTCCCCTGGCAGGTCTGGGCCACCTTCTTCCTAAGTCACCCCACCAATTAATCCAAGCTCACTTCAGACAAAGAAGGTCTTTCCTAGCGAAGCAGCTCCTCCTGTTACTAAGAGGCCTCCTCATTTGTTTGAAACTGAAGCTTATAGTCCTAAATTTCCTAGAAGGCACAATAGGTGTTGTTTGTATAAAGAAATAACTGTGTCAGGCCACAGATCTGATATGCAGCCTCTCCAGAGTGACAGTGGCTTGGAGAATCTCACCCACATAACTTGTGATGGGGCTGCTGAAGGTAGCAAGCTTACAAAGAAATAATGAGCAAAAATAAAACCTATTTTCTCATTACTATCATCTGACTAATCCTTTATAGAGTGTGGGTCACTGACCAGTGCATGCAACATATGGGAGACAGCATAAGGCAAGGAAGATGCTTATTAAAATAGAAAGGTTTGTGGTAATTGCACTAGAATTTAAAACACAATTAAAAGAGCAAATCCATATGTGAGTTCACTGATAATGTGGGGGTTTTTTAAACGTAATTTCTTTCAGCAAGGTTTATAACAGGCACAATTCAAATAGGCAACAAAATGTACGTAAATCATGCCATGGTTATGATATAAAACTAGAGGTAGCAAAAGCGTCTTCGGCAAAGACTTTATTTGAGTGAGCAGGCTGCAAGGCAGAAAGGGGCATCTGATGCTGCAGAGACACTCCTGAGTCTTTACAAAGAGCTAAACTAAACCCGCTGCACACCCTGGTGCTGACACATCCAGCTGCTCACAGGGGACTGCAAACATCCGTGCAGGACACCACCACTCACAGCTCCGTACCTGCGTTGCCTCCTGAGAAGAGGTGCCATCCTTGGGCAAGTTGCAACACCTCACTGGCTATAAACTTGTGCAATGTCTGCCCTTGCAAAGGCCTGGGAGGCTTGATTGCCCATGAGGCGGTTTGAGAACTGATGCAAAAATGCAGAATGTGTCAATTACTGGTCAATCATACTGTCCGCTTTATTTATTCTTACATAAAGAAGCAAGAGAGAAAAGGAGAAGGAAATTTATGTAGTCACACATGTTAATCTTGCTGGCCACTAATGGCACAGAAATAGGGGGGCAGTGTTAAAAATCTCTGTTGTATCAGAATCCACAAGGCTTTTTATGCATGTTCATGGGTTCAAGTGCCCACCAGATCACTGCATTGATAGAAATTCATAACTGAACCATATAATTGTTTTGCTGGGACACATCTTAAACTATATTGCTATAAGAACTGTAAGACTTCCAAGAGACTTTAAGCTGTTAATTTGTATGAACAAATATATAACCCCAGACATAGTCCTGCCAATTCACCTGCTCTTTGCCCAGGGTGAACTGCTGACTCAGCAGGGTGTATCTCCATCCTGCTGGCCTTGCTGGCCTTCCTGCTTCCCCTCACACCCCTCATTGCAAATCCTCCTGCAGAGCTGACAAAGACCTGCACAAGCAAACTGCTGTCCCTGGGGTGTGTCTTTCCTGCCTGAGACCTCCTGCATGGCAAACCCTGATGGATTTTTCCCCTCAGGGTCCTGCTCCAGCAACTGCTGGTTGCCACTTCAGAGATTTCATGTTAGGAGAAGGAGGAGGGGGAGGACACCCTTCTTAAACAGTCACGCAGCCTGGGGCAACATCCTCTGTAAATATCCTCATATCAGTAGCTCAGGGTCATCCAGCTGTTCTCAATGAGTCAATGCCATGTGCAGAGCTACATGCCCTTGCTGCAGAAGTCTTGCAGGGATTTTTTTCCCACTGAATTTGTCCAGCTCAGAGATTTCTCTTGAAACTCTCAAGCTTTTCTGTGGGCCACACTATTGTCCACAATAACCTGGTTTACATGGGTTTTTTTGAAAGGCTTTTCCTAAGCATGGAGGATTTAGCCTTGTGGAAGTCACCCTTGAGAGGAATTTGTTATGCCAATTCATTATACCATGTCCAGTAATACACATACACATCTATTTCTAAACAATTGCTCCTCAGGCAGCAACATGACTTACAATTTTGCCAAAGCTCAAGTCAGGTTTCAGTTGCAGAATTTTCATGGGCATCTCACTGAGGCAGAGAGAACACACTCACCAAATTCAGGCACAAAGTGCGATTCAGTGATTCCCAAAACACAGAGGAGTTCAGTTCGGTTTCTACCTATCACCATGCCCGTGTGCTTGGCCACTTAAACATTCCCTGTGATATTCAGGACCATTTGGCAAAGGTATAAATTCCACCTCTGATCTCTTATGGGAGCCCAAAGGCCAGCCCTTGTGAGGCACTGGCAGCAAGAGAGCGCACATTACCCACTGCTGCACAGGCAGCCAGTGTGGCCCATGCTGCAGCGACTGCAAATAAAGCTGCAACCAGAGAGTCCCCAAAACCTGGATTTCTTTAGCAATGCTTCATCCAGTCTTGGGGTGAGGAGGAAACAGCAAGAAGAGGCTAGGACAAAGTGGCAGAAGAGTCTGGCAGGAGCTAAATGGAGTAAGAGAACCGAGACTGAGAAAAATGAGGGACAATACAGAGGCTTGGGATTCTTGTGACAAGAAAGGAAGAGAACAGAAAATTAGATAAAAAGGGCCAAATCATTTTAATGAAAGAATAAAGAAGGGAAAGAAGACAAGAAGGTGGAGTGGAATAGGAAAAAGCAGAGAATAAGTAGGAAAATAATACATTGTTTATATACTTTAATTCCACACTTTATTATATTCCTCAAGTGAAGATGGGAACCAGCAAAAGGAAGGGTCCAAACTGTGCTCTCAGGAAGGTGTGTGAGATAGTCAGTACCTTCTCTTGGAAAGGGGGGAGCCCCCTGGCACTTCTATTTTTCGCGTTTTGCCTCAGGAGAGCAGGGTTTACAACCACTAGGAAGGCCGAAGCAGAAAGCTGCAGCTGGGTAGAGCTCTGCTTTGCAGTGAGGCCCTGGGGACCTAGCACAGTCTTATCTGTTCAAGGCTATCAGTGATTTTTCCTTAGCAAAAGCAGCAGTGTTCTCACCCAAAACTAATCGCAAAGATCCCAGCACAGAGGCGATGCTGTGCTCCTGAAGTCAGAAGTAGTAGGGTCGCTCCAGACTGCCTGTGTGTGGCCAGATTTTCTGCTGAACAGGAGCTGTGCATACGGGAAATGCCAGAGGGCTTTTCACTTAAACTGAGCCTCCTGTCAGCTTGCTCTCCAACTGTTCAAGCCATAGACAGAGACTCTCAGAGCTCAGCTTCTGCTCTTTTTTAGGTGCTGTAAGGAGGCCAAAACACTTGAACCTCTGCTGTAATAACCTCCCCTGTGGTTATACACTGATGTCATGAATTCGGGATTATGATGTCAGTGAAAGCTGCTGAAAAGGAGAAGCTGAGCAGGAAGGAAGGAGCCCTAAAATGTTGACATTTATCTTAATGAGAAACTGAATCCAAAACGAACAGCCAAGGCAACTGATTTTGTAGAGAGAGGCATTCTCTTCAGGCTGCCTCAAGCAGACAGTTCCCTCTTCAGCATGCCTCTGCAGTGCAAGGGCAATGCAAGGCAATGGCAAATTAAAATAATCTAATGTGGCTGCAGAACTCATCCGGCCTTTTTAATTTTTGCTTTCTAGCCATAATGACTGAACAGCCTGAAGGAGATTTCTTTAGCCCACAATCTGGAATCTGTAGGAAACGTAGCTCACATAGCACTGATAGCCAGAATCCACAGAGCAGCTGAATTTGCTTCCCTCTGGCTACAAGTTTATTTTAGGCAATTCCAAGGGTCAGATTTAAAAAAGTTAATCTCTCAAAAGCTCCTTCTAAAAGCCCGTTCACTTGCACAGAGACCCAGAAAACAGGTTTCTGCTCTCATGGTTATAACCTCAGCACCTCAGACTAGACCCAAAGAAGCAGCTTTCAAGGTACAGATATGTCTACTACAAACAAATGGAAATGTCTACCTTAATTTAATATAGTTTGTAGATAGCCAAAGGTGGTAAAACCAACCCTGTGATGAGTTGGGACTGTGAAGCTGGTGGGGAGGAACCACTTTTCATGGAGTCCAAGATCTCAACTTTCGTAACAACACAGATGAAACGCAAGAAGTGCCTACAGAATCTGGTGGCACTCACAGCATAGCGGCTCTGTCAAAGGAGGCATCTTCTTACAGTTCCACATTTGGCAGGAGACCAAGGGAACCCACAATGCTGCAAAACATCTTGGCTAACAAAGGTTCCCCAAGTGGCTTTCACAGATGAGCCCACTGGTGTCACCACTGACACAGATTAGGTCTACCAGACAGTATGAGATGGCAGCTTTGGCTGAGCTGTCTTCAATGCCTCCATGTAAATTATCACATAGTCTTCTACAATTATTTAATGAATTCAGACAGCAAAGTCATTCCATTAAGAAAAATGAAATTACCACGGAAATGCTTGACTAAGAAGAAACATCAATCTCTCCCAGCAAGAGCATGAACTGCTAATGCACTCACTCATCCAGCAGCCTCCGTCGAGGAGCAGACAGATCTGGGTGCAATTCTGTCCTTCCCCTCAGGAGTCGGTTCCTCATCTCCCATCTTCTGGGCTAGGAGATGCTCTGCCTTCAGGCAAGTCTTCTGAAGGGAAGCCTGTAGCAGCCAGAGCAGCACAGCCATGATCAGACTGCTTCAGCATGTCTCTGAATCCCAGCCAGGAATGGAAGAGAAAGATTTCTGTTTAGGCTTCTTGTAAGTCTGTTCTTTTCACTAGTAATTAAAGTGACATTTTCTCTGCCATCTGTAGGATTTTTTAGGATGCAATCGAGTGATCTATCAGCAGCCCTAGTTCCAGGGATGGAGGAGAAAACACAGCAAAAAGACCGCCTGCTTCTCTGAGCAGAACCTGTAGAGACGAAAAATGCCAACCCTTGCAAAAAAGGCCCCGTTTGTTCTTGGACATTCTTGGCACATGAATAATTTTGAAGGGAAGTAATAGCCTCTAATCTTAGTTCTTTAGAAGAATAAATTTGATCCAAACTTTTCACATGAGAAACATGACCTTGTATTAATTAGAAGAGTAAAAAATCCATTTTAACAAAACTGATTTTCCTTGTGAGGGTTTTTTTAATTCAATAGCATTGAAAAGCTACTTCCTCTTACATTTATCTTCTTGCTTCACTGCTATTTTTTTACTTTATTTTTTTTAGTACTATGACTGCTTTCTGTAGAGCTCATCTGCTGGAAATTAGAATTACAGAATCATAGAATCATAGCTAGGGTTGGAAAGGACCCATCTACTTCCAACCCCTCTGTCATGGGCAGGGACACCTCACACTAAACCATGTCACCTAAGGTTCTGTCCAACCCAGCCTTGAACACTGCCAGCATTCACAACTTCCCTGGGCAACCCATTCCAGTGCCTCACCACCCTCACAGTGAAGTATTTCTTCCTTATATTTAACCTGAACTTCCCGTTTAAGTTTGAACTAATACTTGTCAGGTTTCAACAACCTGTCAAAACCAAGCACTACCAGAAGTATCTCTGTAATAACAGTCAATAATCAAAGGTAGTAATTCAAATGGTACATATAGAAGTGAGTTGAAAAAGTTCTGATATAATACAAATATGTGTCCTTTAGGACATAAATATATGGAAACAGGCAGAAGTAAACAAAATTATGAAAAGCCGCTATTTGAAAATAGGCGATGTTCCTAAAAAGCAGATTAAAGCTATATTTATTGTATAAGCATATAGAAGAGAGCAGAAAAAGTCTTTTGAAAGCATATGTACTGTTTTCTGTATAATTTAAGACTTGGATACTATCAACTTCAGTAGTTAATCACTTTGAGTATCCTGCTGCGGAAGGGTTACCTGAATACGTATGCTCATTATTTTGGAAAAGCATGACAATTGTACTGTTGCAGTGAGTGTAGGATCACGAAATCTCATTGCTAAACTCCCTAAAGCAGTGCTGATAACACACTGATGTTTTAGAACAGAAATAACTGAGAACCAAGGCAGGCTGCAGGTGAAAGCATGTGGCCTGTCCTTCCCTGCTGTGGAGTTTCACCCTCTAGGTGTGCATTAAGAGTCACATTCCAGCATCATGTTCACTCATTATGTACCCCAAAAATCTAGATTTTATTCCCCAAATATTTTCAAATACAGCTCTAATAGAGAAATTACAAGTGTGAGTCAAAAGTAAAGCCCTCTCTTCTGCAAGTATTTCATGTTGAAACAAAGATATTTCACTAAACATGAAGAATGCATTGAAAATACACTTTAATACCTGTTTATTGGTGTCCTGCACTTTCAGTGTAGGAGGCTGGAGATGCAATAAAAAAAAAAAATCAAAATTTATTGATTCTGTTTCATCTAAATCACTCTAAACAACCAGTGCTTTAGAGTTCAGAGAATTAACGTTTACTGTCCATTACAAGCAAAATTTTAATATCGCCTTTTCTGAGAGCGCTTAAAACTCATCTTTTAAATTCTTCAGATACATTCCTCAAAGTAAACAATACATTTCAATCTGTGTCACAATCAACATTGATAAGGCCTTCTTAACCATTTTATGCCACCTCCACTATTACTTCATTGCAAAACACAATCTTATTTCGTACTATAAATATCCATCCATGCACAAAACACAGGGGCCAGAAGTTACACATTAATATCTCATGTAGTCTTCCAAGACTTCTTTTACCCTCTGCAGGTTTATGGTACACTTAAAAAGATATCTTTAGACTTGGTCTACTTGGTCTTAAAATACAAATATACAATATCCATAAGCATAAAAAAGTAAAGCTAGATTGCCTTACCATTTGTTATGAACTGCTAAAATCTTATACATGTACAATATAGCATCATGCTGATTAATATACATATTAGTTAAATACAGCAACCAATAATGGGGATGTGGCCAAGCTTTTTTGTTTTGTTTTCAAAAAGAAAATGTTCATGTACAAGTAAAAAGACTTTTAATTTAAATTCATATGGAATACCTGAACCACATAGACATCTGTAAACCCTGCTGAGATATTCAGGTCAAACTGGGGCATAACCTGCTGATTCACTTAAAAGGGAACACAGCTCCTCACAGGTGATTCCCAAGGTGTGCTGGTCCTAAGAGAATGCAAACTTACCAGCATTCACATTTTCAGGTCTAGAACACTAGTTTTTGCATCTTACGTCTCAGTTTATACTTTCTGCATCTACCCTTCATCCTCCATCAGGAACTATTCGGTACCTTGACACTGTAATAGATTTTTCTAAATAAGTAGATATACAGTACAAAGTGTAGATAGTGAAACAAATAAGCACATATATACAGTCTTTGAAAGGCATTTTTTGTGACCACTTTAGCAGTGTTTATAGAAAACATTTAAGATAGTCATATTCTGCTGATACCACTGTATTGCAAACTGTCAAGCCACATTTCTTATATTAAACTTGTACTGTACTTTGTATTGTACAACAGAAAATGATCATTCTTAAGGTGTGACACAATGAAAAAAAAATATAAATCACTAGACTAAGATAACCAGCACAGGGCTTAATTTTCCTGAGGTTTGTAAGAATTTTTTAAAGAAAAAAATCACAGTGACCAGGCTAAACTGCAAACATACTGTTCAGTTTTAACTATACAGTTTATACATAAGTTCTGTGCATGGTCGACTCAACTGTGTATGTTCACACTGATGTTTCCTTTAAATGACTCGCCACTGCATAATACTTGTATCTTTTCCTCCTGTGGAGATGAGATGGGTGTCTTCACAGAGAAAATCTACATTAGTTACATGACTACTATGTCCACCGTACACATGGCTTGGAGCCTAGAAAACAACACAGTAGTGAGAATATAAGCTGTCATAAAATCATATCGTTATAACATTCATATAACAGTGAAACCAAGGCATCACATCATACCCTTAAAGTATTTTGATATTAAGTTAAACTTTAAATTTAATTGTAGTCTCAATTAACCCTAAGTAAATCCCTCAGGCATAAACATATTTGCATTCTTTTGGTTGAGGGGGGAGGGGGGCTTGTATATTTGTTTGTTGTTGGGGGTTTTGTTGCCCACAGGAAAACAACACAATGCAATTTTGCAAATCACAAGAGTAATTTTTTTGGAAACACCTTACCCTAAATTGTGAACATGGATATGAGAAAAGATGTACTTTGCCAAAATCATCCCCTGTTGACAGCAGTTTTCTCCCATGCGATCGACAGACAGCATTGATATCTGTTCCATCTGAACCTTCAGGCCATACACCTGAAATACAGAGGGACTAATTAAAGGTTTTTATAAAGGAAATTAAAGTGACAGCTTAAGTCTTTGTTAAAATATTAATAAAGGATTGCTTGTTTAAAAAAAAAAAAAAAAAAGAGAGAAGATAAAACTATAAATATAAATGCTGCTGAGCCACTATGCATACTTCCATACCAGTAAAGACCAGATACTAATAGGAAATCAAGCACATTAACAAATACTGTATTTCCCCTAGTCAAAGTGCTTTTTACTCCAGAAAAAAAGAATTCTACTGAATTATGGCCATGTGTCTGAGCCTAAAAGAATTTTCATATGTTTATATAGAAAAATAAGTTACTGCTTTTATTTTCCCTTCTGCTTATGTATAAGCTAACATACTTTATACTACTGTAGTCTGAAAAACTACTTATATATGATTCAACACACTTTTCATATTAATCAAGTTTAAAATCTATGAAACAAGAATTTATATAGTTTAAAATGTTTTTAATAATTAAGAGATCCCTCAAAAAGAAACTGAACCTACTATAAATGTTTAAAATGCTTTTGTTTTGCTGTAATTCTCATACTTCCTCAAATATTCTACTTGCTGTTCTTGCACAAAGTGGTGTTCTAAAATTAAACTGTAAGCTCATCAATGCAAGGACCCAGTCTATGCACCACATATTTAAAGCCTCTGAATATCTGCCTGTAATAAGCTGGAATTGTAATAAAATCCAATCAGTTACTACAATTTCATTTTATGTATGCAGTACTGTGGTGGTTTACTTTTTTAAAACCATTTTTGTAATTCAGATTTTATCTAATCCCTACTCAACATAATTGACACCTAACTTTCAGAGACAACTGACATAATCAGTTATAATGTGTGTTCTCCCATTATGGTTTGGCAAAAAAACTGCTTTTTCTTTGGCATTACAATTTCAATAACAGTCCCTATGTCACACATCCCCTGCAGTGTCCCCCTGAAGTCCCACCGCTTGAGTGCCTGTTCTTTGTTGTTATTACAGGTCAGGGTGACTGAGTTGCTACTCCTCCTGCTTGCCCTCCCATCTCCTGGAAGGATGCCCAAGCCTGTGGGCAGGGCAGGCACACTCCAGCTTCTCCTTCTTTGGGCCAGTCGTAACACCAAAGCAGGCATCTGCCCTGCACCGTGGAAAGAGCTTGCCTTCAACCCACATGGGATTCTGCCCAAATACAGTCTTTGTATCATTGTATTCAAAAGCACTGAGGAAGTGATTCCATGCCTTTATAAGGAATTATAATTTGTAGGAAATAAAATGAAACACAAAGTACTGATTTGTGGACTGCCCATAACTCTCCTGATATGTGTGGAATCACCTCTCTGCTAGATCAGGGACAGTAGAAAAGAGGCTTAAAGGAAGGTGCAAAGAAGAAACATGGTAATTGTTACTTGCAGAGTTATGAACACATAGAATGGACAGACAGAGAAAAACTGTTTTAAATAACTGCTTTGACAAAATGGAAGCTGTATGAACATCAGATGCTAGCTGAAAAGAGGCAGGAGTCTTCTCAACAAGTCACTGTGACAAGCTGGAGATAAAGGAAATGGTTTAAGAAATAAGACTGCCATTTTGAAATGGGGAAGGGATACAAAATTTATCCTAGTGCCTCAGTCAGTTTTTTTTAATATGTAAAGTGAATCCCCTTTGCTGAAAAATTACTAATTTTTTTCCCCATTCTCTGCACACATGGAAAGAAAACCATTTCCTTTCTTACATTTGAAAACTGATGCTATGCTTTTCTTCTCCTCCTCATCTCTAAAATGCATTTATTACATCTTTTCTCCCAGAACAGTATTTAGATGGATAATTCAGCACATTATCTGTTGGTGCAATGTGTAAAAACCAGAAACAGCTATTCCAGCTTCGACTGGAGCAGATACTGATAAACGGATGATTACTTCACATTTTGCATGGTATCTTTTTCATTACACATCCCACTAATGCATTTGCCTCTCCTACAACAGCATAATGCTGTTGACTCATGTTAAGTATGCAAAAGTAATCTGATCTTTCTGTGCAGATCTCCTCTCTCACCTTCTCTCCTCCCTTCTGTATTTGTGCAACTGGGTTCTGCTGCTCAAGTGAATAACCTCCTATTTGCCTCTGTTGAATTGCCTCTTTTTTTCATGCCAATCATCTATTTCTCAAGACAATTTGCTAATCCTGCAGCTTCACAACACCTACAAATTATATACACTGTAATTATATACATGCCAGCAATAAAGATATTCAAACAAATATAATATTAAATGTACATTCTTCTAGTCAGTTTTGAATGCAATCAGTCTGAGCTCTGCTCTGCTTGCAGTGTTGTCTGGCTTTGCACAGCATCTTACATTTCTTCTGTTCCTGTCCTTCACCCTCAAATGTCCATTTTTCCAAAATGGGGCATGTGATATGAACTGATGCCTTACTAGCATATCCAGCAGCACATGGCTCTTGCAAAGGCATACAGATCAGTAAGTGTCTTAAAGTCTTTAGTCCTTCACATTTACATGTGTTTGTATCACTAAAATATCCTCCCTTGAATACACTTTGTTATATGCTGTTGATTTTCAGTTGAATTGTCTCTATAAACATTTCTAGGCTGACTAATCAGTTCACATGCTTGAAGACAGGTTTCCAACAGATCAATATTCTTTCTTCCCGCCATTGGTTATGTTGATCTGCTAGTGCTATGCATATTAGTTGTGACTTTTAGGTGGTTCTGCTAGAGTGAAAAAAAAACACCCCTAGCTTCAGTCAGCCAGCAGCTACTGAAAAATCAACATAATAGAAGCCTCATATCCTTGACAATGTGATTACTTCTTCTGTAAAAAAGTAGTGCAATACCAACAAGCATTTGAAGTGGTCATACTAGCTGCTCTGAGGCCACAAAGCACTGAATAGTAGAGTGATTCCCAACATTACTGGACTGGTTTCCAATTTATAATTTGCAAGCTTCTTCAGTTTATTATTCTAGTCATTAACTCTGCACTTTATCCACTCCACATGAGCTCTGAAGGTAAATATATGATTCCACAGGTATTGCATTCATTCTTCTCCATTTTTCCAGTACTTAGACTGTTCTCTGCAAAAGAAGTACTAAAGGTCTTGAGATTATGCTAATCAGTTGTTTTGACAGATAGAACAAGGTTCCTCACACTCAGATGAAACTTTCTAATGTACTCGTTCCCTACTGAAAGCAGAGGTCTTATCCTTTCATTACTGGCACTAACTGGGTTAGCATCAGATTGCAGTAAGTCTTCGAATAAAGACATTAAAGAAAGAGAAGTATTAGGTTTTTTAACACTTCAGCCTTAGCAATGTCTTTTCTTCGTCCTCTTTGCATAACAGACCAATACTGTCACCGGCCCTTCTGTTATTTCTGTGCTTGATGCGTATGCATTTATGGTTTAGCTTTGATTATGTGTCTCCTTGGTCCTCCAACAGATTCTACTTTCTGCATTCCTCTTTCTTTTAGGAAAAGGCAACAGCAGTTTAACCAAATTTGCGTCTTGCTGTCACTCCTATCTTTACTCTGGGCTAGCAGTTTGTGCACTTCATACCATCTAAGGAACTACCACATCTTGCCTTTTCTCCAGCTTCAGATCTTCCCTAACAGGGCTTTCGATTTCTGCAGTTTGCCTCCCTCAAGTCCATTAGTTCCATTTAGTTGCTCTTTTTGCTTCCTATACTAAGGATCACACCTCCCTATTTCCACAGTCATTCCTACACATGATGCATTCACTTTCTTAGCAAATTCTTTCCAACTCCTCAGAATCAAATCTGGAAGAAAATTCCCTTTAAGTGCTTATCCATTTCCTGTTTTAGAAGAATTTTGAGAACTTGCTGGTTAGCCACTATAGTGCAATTTTTTTTTCCCAAAAGAGACTGGAATAGTTAAAATCTCACATCCTTGGCAATTCCTTTTTGACTGATTCTGCTACCTATTAAAAAACTCCCTTCATTTGATTGTTCTGGAAGGAGAGTCAACAGTATAACCCTGCCACCATTTCATCTACAATTATTATGCATTATCTTTGCAACTTCCCAGTCTGAACCTAAGTGTATAGCTATGAATCCCCAGTATATATGGTGCTATATTTTCTTCTTGTGCACTGCATATCCTTTTTAAGTTATATCCTTGTCTCTAAATTGGAGAGACATCAGTTTGATAGATGGACCACTCGGTGGATAAAGAACTGGCTGGATGGCCACACGCAAAGAGTTGTAGTCAATGGCTCAATGTCCAGCTGGAGACCAGTAACGAGTGGTGTCCCTCAGGGATCGGTGTTGGGACCGGTCTTGTTCAACATCTTTGTCGGTGACATGGACAGTGGGATTGAGTGCACCCTCAGCAAGTTTGCTGATGACACCAAGCTGTGTGGTTCAGTTGATACGCTGGAGGGAAGGAATGCCATCCAGAGGGACCTCAACACGCTTGTGAGGTGGGCTGATGCCAACCTGATGAAGTTTAACCATGCCAAGTGCAAGGTCCTACACCTGGGTCGGAGCAATCCCAGGCACAGCTACAGGTTGGGCAGAGAAGAGATTCAGAGCAGCCCTGCAGAGAAGGACTTGGGGGTGTTGGTAGATGAAAAAATGAACATCAGCTGTCAGTGTGTGCTCACAGCCCAGAAAGCCAACTGTATCCTGGGCTGCATCAAAAGGAGCGTGACCAGCACCCCAGCAGGTCGAAGGAGGTGATCCTGCCCCTCTACTCTGCTCTCGTGAGACCTCACTTGGAGTATTGTGTGCAGTTCTGGTGTCCTCAACATAAAAAGGACATGGAACTGTTGGAACAAGTCCAGAGGAGGGCCACGAGGATGATCAGGGGACTGGAGCACCTCCCATATGGAGACAGGCTGAGAAAGTTGGGGCTGTTCAGCCTGGAGAAGAGAAGGCTGCAGGGAGACTTCAGAGCAGCCTTCCAGTATCTGAAGGGGGCCTACAGGGATGCTGGGGATGGACTGTTCATCAGGGACTGTAGTGACAGGACAAGGGGTAACGGGTTAAAGCTAAACAGGGGAAGTTTAGATTGGATATGAGGAGAAAGTTCCTTACTGTAAGGGTGGTGAGGCACTGGAATGGGTTGCCAAAGGAAGCTGTGAATGCTCCATCCCTGGCGGTGTTCAAGGCCAGGTTGGACAGAGACTTGGGTGACGTGGTTTAGTGTCAGGTGTCCCTGCCCATGGCAGGGGGTTGGACCTAGATGATCTTAAGGGCCTTCCAAGCCTAAATATTCTATGATTCTATATCCTATTACTTTAAAATTCCCTTCTTTTGATGAACATCCTCACAATCTCTATGGAATTACTAAAATAATAAACTGTGATATGTATGAAAACGTAGCAGCTACTTTTACTTATTCCTTATCCTTGTTGCTTTAGCTTACAATAAACCAGTTTAGCATGGAGGACTGAAAGTATAACAATGTATATGCAATATTCACAAGTTCCCCATTGGCCCAGGAGATCATTTTGTTCCACAGTCTGGCTTCAAAAGCTGATCTATAGCAAGAGGGAAAAACCCCTCTCAGGTATGACACTCCTCTCCTATGACTCTCTATGCACCAAAAGCAGCCTCATATTCTACCACCACTATATTTTGCATGAATCCAAATTGTAAAGCGAGGAATACTCACTTAAAGTAGTATGTCAGAAAATCTGAACCTGTAATGCTAAATGCAAAGACTTTGTAGCTCTGTAACTGTGTCTCATGAATACTCAAATCCCAGGAATATCTTAATATTTCTACTGTAAGGGCCTTCATCCCTCATATGAGGAGCACACTATGTCAACATGCAGCCAAGTCTTCTGGGATTTCCTCCTGTTACTAAATCTGCATGTTGTAGTGATACCCAAGCACTGCTTGTCAGTTAAATTACATAAAATTTGAATGTGACTTCCCAGCATATTGCAACTGCCATCCCATCTTTAGGTGCTTAAAACGTCCTTTCTGGCTGCCTGCAAAAAACATTACTGCCATCTATTTTAGTTGAAACATGGGTGGAAAATCTTCCATGTTTACTGCTTGTACAAAACCACACTCTCCTCTGAACCCTACCACTGCTTCGTATTTTATCTTGAGTACTTAAGAACAGGAGCTTCTCATACTCAGATTTTGCAACGATCTGTCTGCTGTGCATGCATAGCGTAATGATGCTTTGTGCTCTGCCCACGAAGTCCCATGGAAACAAACTGTCCTATTTTGTTACATTTTTCTTGTTTCTTCTTGCATTCCTTTCACCTAAATGCTATATCGTGTATCAAAATACGTTTTAAGTACTTCATAACAGAGACTTGTCAGCCATTCTGTGTTAGCACAGTACCTAGTGCAAGCAAAACTGGCTCTGGCAAGGGGATTTGGTGCAACAGCTGCCCAAATAATTCCATAGAACTGGTACTTTGAATAAAATTATTAGAAGTAACTAGTGTGACAGAAAGAGCAGTGTGTGATATCTTCATTGTCTCCTACTTTTGTTGTAATTTAATATTTGTATTTGAAGCTAGCAACAATATTAAATCAGAGTTTTTCTGGGTTGAAATAAGAGGACAGATTGTAATAAAAATGGCATAACAGAAGTTCTGTATTTTTTCCTGAAATATGAATAGTTATATTTCATAAGGAAGAGTTGGCAATCCAAGGGTTTGTTAATAATAAGAATGGTAAGAGCTTGCAATATACTTACCAAAAACATGGAATCCTAAAGTGCAGGTATAAGTGGCCCATTCTATATCTCTAGTTGTTTCAACACTCACGACTTGTTTACAAGCAGAGGGGATCCCTACAAAAGAAAAAAAGCCCAACAACCGGATGATAACATTTTGAATTCTCAAATTGTATAGATTTTTGATTGCACCAGATGAATTAAAACCTATGGTCTATCTTGGCAGTTATATGGTCTCCTTTAAATTTTAAATCTGCATTAGACTGCCCAAACTTTGCACAAAAGGACTAAATATAATTCTTACTCACAGTATAAGATTTCATAGTCTCCTGAATTAGACACAAGATATTGTGAATTAACAGACCAATCCAGATGAGTAATGAAGCTGGAATGACCCTACAAAGAGAAAAATACTGTATTAACTGTACTAACACTATCTCTAAATGTGACAGTATTGATACAGTGCTACAAAACATGCTTAAGTTACTAATATTGAACTAGGAGAAAAAGGTTAATTACCGAACACTTGCCAATTCTTGTGTACTTTCTTCCATTTTCACTTACGCCATATATATAAATACAGTTGTCATGGGAACCTATCGCCAAGAAGTTTCCATCTATAAACACAAAAGTGAACTGCAATTATTTCTGTAAGAAAGAACTTAGGAGAAGTTAGTGTGTCACGGGCAAGAGGAATTGCTCTATTTTTTGTTTTTCAGATGAATATTGATGCATGTTTCAAGTTTACAAAACAGCAAGTTTATGCAGCAAACATTACTCTTGAAACCACATGACTCTTCTGGAAGCAGCCACAGTCCATTTAGGACTAACCTGATTGCAATAACCTGTACAGTTAAGTTATATTCGGGTTTTTCTTTCCAGTGAAACCATACTGAACATGTGTGGGATTGAGGGAATGAAAAGAAAACTAAAGCTTAAGACACCACCCATTCAGTGTTGCCAGCGTTTCATGGCGTATTTATTTTCAACTTCAGTATGACAAGTGGGGAATTATTTTAAAACAAACCAAACCCAAATTTAACAAAAAAAATTCAACTTTTTTTTTTTTTTTTTATATCCAGTAAATAAATGCTCTCAAACCTGGTGAGTAACGCATTACAGACAGCTGTTCATTTCCATCTGTGTGTACAGTGACCAAGTCTTTTGTTTCTGTGTCGAACACAAACCACCTGTTGTAAAGACAGAAAGAGGCCAATAAATCATTCCATAAGGCATTTAAATCTAATGTAATCTTGACCAACTTTTCTTCTGTCAAAATAGCATAAGTGTTACACCAAAAAAAGAAAAACAGCAACTGCTACTTTAGTTGGTTTGTTTTTACTTTAAGACAAAGATAGTTTCTTTCCCATGTTTTTTAATCAGAAAAACAATCAGACATTGACCTTGACATAAATCTTCAGATTTTAGTCTGTTTTACTATGTCATGCATTAGAATAAAGTAAGCATTACATATAATGATCTCCTTTAATGCCCTTCCTCTATGCTCTGCTGATGTTTAAATTGATGCCTACATTAAATCCTAGGGCAAAGGAAAACACAAGCAAGAATCAGGACCATTCTCTTTTGTTGAAGGACTAGCTTTTTTTAAAAATTTATTTTTAAGTTAATTGATTTATTAACTTTTTAATTAATTTAATTACTTTTAAAGAACTAAAATTTAATTTGTGAAAATGTATAGATAGGATAAAGATGAAATCTGCATTCAATACTTGCATCAAATTACTAAAGACAAAGTAAAGATTCCTTTTAAAGCTTCTCCTTTTGATTTACTTTGCCTAGTAACTAAAGTAAATCCTTTATTTAGGATTGATATACAGCCTGAAACAATCTTGGCTCATAACCTCTAAGCATCCTGTATGTTCTCAGTTAAGTGGAACTGTTTTCTATACTAACAGCAAAGTCTGCCCTCAAGTGACATTAAAGGGAAGGATGAAGTTATGGCAAAGGCACTCCCTCCTATGACAGACCTCCAAGGTTATACCCAGGGCCATCACTGACCCACTACAGGACTAAGGGCTCAATCTGCCCTGTAAAATGAAGATACCATCTTTCATCTCAGTTTTGTCTGTCTTGTTTATGCCTTACTCTCTTCAGACACAACAAGTCTCTTAATATGCATTTTTACACTGCGTCTAGCACAGTGGAACATTTGTCAAATTTTTGTTACAGCCTCTTGTCGTCACTGCATTAGAGATAATAAATCACTCACTACATTTTCCAATGAGCAACTTCTTTTATATGCGATTTCCTCTACACTGCCCTACATGCCTCAGAGGAGATCTCTAACTGTATCTGAAAGTTAACCCCTTATCTCAAACTCCTTCTTTAGTCTCTCCTTTGTCATGATGGACACAAAGATTTAACATGTAGTTCACTTATGGTGACAGCACCTCATATGTATGGCCTCACTGATAAGCTAGACATCTTGCCCTGCTCAAATCCACCTTCTCCCACTAATCTTAGATTGCTGCTCTCCCAGGGCAGAAACCATCTCTCAGCAAACACAAGTATGGTCTAAGGCTAGGGTTTCTAGGCACTAAGGCAACATAAATTTCACTTTGAAGTTCAACAGAAATCAATAGGGAATGAATATATGTCATGCATACATCTGCAAAACAAGATCATGAACTTGTATGTGATCTGGAAATATCATGCAGTGTTTGTTGGTGCCTCAGGTGTAGCTTTGCGCATCTTACCTTCCAGTCAGCGTCCCTACTGCAACAACAGATGCTGAGGGGTGAAAACCTGAAGACTGTGCTGGATCCTAAAATGTTTCAGAAGGAAGAACACTTTTTTTACCAGTCCAAGTTATAACAGAAACACAGTTCAATTATCTGTCTCAGGAGCAGAGTAAGTCTGTCATGTTTTATTTGGGGTTTAGTGTTTTGTTTTGGGGTTGGGTTTTTTTTCCCCTCTTAAATACAATCTTGAGACAAAAAAGCATTTTTAACTGATTGAAATATTACCTAATAGATTCCCATCCCCCTCCATACAAGGCCATTGTTTTTTTTCTTCACTATCTAAAAATAACTTGGCAAGCGATTTCATAACAATAACATTGGCAAAGGCAGCTTCTCAACAAATCACAAACAAGTAAGAGATAAAAATAACTTCTTAAATTAGAGCTGAACTAAGAATTAAGTACCAAAGCTGCAGTTTACCTACTGTCTAAACGACAAGCAAGTATTCAACAAAGGTATGTACCACTTTGCATGGAGCAGTGAAGTCTAGCTTCTATGCATACCGACACCTTTTTCAGCGTCTGCCAGTTGCAGCTTAGTGGGAGATTAAGGACATAAACTGGGTTTCTTACTTTGATATGCTATTTTAAAACATTTTACTTTGCATAGTGTATTATTATGGGACATTTTAAAGCATTTTACTGTGTATACTGTATTATTATGGAGACAGAATTGCAGTATTATTATGGAGGAAGAATTGCAGTATTTTTCTTACAATTTAAACATATGTCTAAAAAACAGGTAAGCATTTTCTTTCTAATACTTGGTCAGTTACAAAGAATGAGCTCCAGAACCCTTCATGTTATTGCAGAAAGCCCAAAATAAATAGCTTCTCCCCCCACCTTTCTGATGCATTTTAAAGTTATTTTTGGCAGGAAAAAAAAAAATTAAAAAATCCAGCAATGTATCTCACAGAAATGCTTACCTCCTGGATTTTCTATATTCTAAACCAGTATCACATTGTAGCCATTTTAGTAAATTTGTTTTACACATCTCTACCAATTTGTAATTATTAGCCCTAAAGGCTATGTATGCTCATATGCTCATTACTTTTAAACAAGCGACTAATTTCAGAGATGTTACTAACACTCATGAAATTTCAGAGAGTTGCTGAGATGCAGGATTTCTATATGCATGTTCTGACCCACTTCAGTATTCCAGAAAGGAAAATTTGCTAATTTTTTAAAAATATAATTTCATAGTGAATGCTAAAATATTCTCCTGAATAAACTGGAGATTCAAACAGTGCATGTGATTTGAGCAGTAACTTGCACTCATAACCACATTAAAAAGATTTTACATAGATCTCTATGACAAAAATAGGTTAACATGAAATTATTTATTTACTCTAGATAATGAATCACTGATTTATGAAACAGTCTCAGACATTTCAAGTGGTTAATAAGGAGATTATTGTCAAGACTGATAATAGAAATCTTGCCTTAATGAAGCAGTGTGTACTTGGAGGGGAAAAGAAATCTAAGTCTAGCTTAACAGCCCTACTGCTGTTGCCATCAACCTTTTCAAAAGAATCCAGGTAAATAAAGCAGTTTCTTAAATGTTTCAATAACAACAGTTTCTTAGAGAATGCCTTATATTTGGAAAACCATAGCTAAGTATTAATTGAAGCCCACTGTAAGTCATAATGAGCTAAATTCCAGCTCTGTTTTTCAGAGGACACAAAGGATAATACAACGGAAATTATACCCTTTTGAGTTGATGATTACTTAAGTATCTTTATTTCTAAGACAACAGCTTATGTGATTATTCTGTTCCTGTTCCCCATATTGTACTTCTCTCCACTAATGATGTTTCACTACTGAACCAAACTTCTAAATGCTCTTTTCTTTAAACTGCAAACAAGTGCCAAATTTTGCACTTCTCTTCATGACTATAGGCCCTCCTCAGTATATCATTCTGTAATGAGAAATATAGCAGAAGTACTAGCTTCTTGTTCTCTCAGTGGTTTTGCGCATGTATACAAGTATACAAAAACACATTTAAACTGAGCAAAGGATCACAGTAGTACTTGAAATTGAGTCAAACAATGGGTTTGGGTTTGTGTTTTTTTTTTTTTTTTTTTTTTTTTTTTTTTTTTTTTTTTCACAAAAAAGAAACTTATTAGGAAATCGTGAAAGGTGGTACCAATGGTTTTACTCTCCACTTCAGGATATTTATAAACAAGGCTTGCACAAAACCAGTCATGCACGATTTCTAAATAATCAAATCAAGTCTCCACAATAAGACCCTATGCTGAAGACCAGAAAGGTCTATGTAAAAGTTTCCAAAAAGTTTCCAGTTGTATCTTTGTTTGAGCCACTCTGAATTTCATGGGAAGGATATCTGCAATCTAGTGTGTTCATATTCCTTACTGTACAATACAGTGCACTGTTATTGTTGTATTGCAGAACAAAAAAGGCACGGGGTTATCTTTTCTTAGACAGTTTATCAAGACAGGTCCAGGAAAATTTGGTTTGTAACTGCTCACTGATTTCTAAAAATATGTTTTATTATTGAAGTTCATAACCTAAGTGTGCTCCTATCTATTTGATCTTGCATTTGACATCCTGGTAGCAGTTCAAGAGATTTGCAAGCACATTAAGATTTTGGTGCATCTCAAGGTTTGACCATTCCCTTGAGTCCCAACTACAGTATTCTTAAAAAATGAAGGGGAGAGAGTCCAAATCACATTATTAGAAGGTAGGAATTATTAGAAGGTAGGAAAATGCAGTTATCTGCCTGATTCTCAGGCCAAACCCTTACTATTATTGGTTTCCTTTTTTTTTTTTTTTTTTTTTTTGAAGAATGAAAGAACCACTTTTATTTTCCTTTTTATTAAGTTCTTATGCTACAGGCCAATCTGTCTTTATAACCAAGGCACTGAACTATGGAAACACGGCTCCATCTGTGGGGCACCAGAACTGTTGATCTGGTCTCTCCAATTAATTTAGAACTCAACAAAAATATGCACCTTAGAACATTGGTTAGACAGAATAAATTCAGTTTTCCACATTCACCAAGCAAGGATGATTTACCAAGTCCGTATCTCTGGAGTGGGATACTATGAAAGACTGTTTGGCAAATGCTCTTCTGTTAAGACTGCTTGAACCTGATGCAGCAGCATACGCTTCTTGCAGATGTATTATATTTAGAAAGTCTTAACGACGTGAGTTTTAAGGCCCCAAAATCACACTTCTATATAATATAGGACATGGATCCATATAACCTAGAGTTATAATTCTTGGTTTTAAGAGGTTTATGTCCATTTTCAGAAAGACAAATTTTATTACTCTCTTTTTTTTTCCGCTCAATACTTGAAGATATTTTTAATCAATTATCTTTTGAAAACCTAAATTACTTGAGAAGTTCTGTAAGAGCAGAGTTGTGTTTAATAAATTTGTACCTCTATAATCTTGTTCCAGATAGGATGATGAGTGGTTGCATCCCAGAGTGTAATGTGTTTGTCATGTCCACAAGTGAAGAACTGAGGTTTAGAGGAATGGACTGCAAGTCCCCAAAGCTCATCAGTGTGACCCTACACAAGCAGAAATAGTTCTTGACAAGAAGGACAGCACCATCATAACTAAACATGTTTAAACAGGATAAAAATTACTAAACTATATATTAAAGCATTAGAAAAATATGTTGGCTTAGATAGATGCATATTTATAATATTATTGCCAGAACTACTGCAATAATGAATCAAATAGATGCATGTATATGAAACTTAACTTTGAGCAATTTACTGCTATTACATACTTTGAAAGGTTCTTGTAAGGCAACAGCTTACCTGGGTAATGGGGAAAAAATCTCCGGATAGTGTGCCCTGCAGGACGAAGTTTCTGGTGGTTCCTATTAATACAACGTCCCCTTTTCCCTCTGCTACAGTTCTTACTGGACCAAACTGCTCTGGAATCTGTGGTCATAACAGACAAACAGATAAATCAGACAATTTGTCAAGTGTTCCTATTTTTAAAGATACATGGCCTAGCCAATGCATTTTAATAAATGCTGCATAAAGAAGAAATTAATGAATATATATGCCTGATATTCAAAAGTTTGTAACAACTTGCATCAGCTCAATAATGATCTTTATAACACTACAAGAAAAGACATCCTTATCTACAGAACACTGTACAGTTAGACCAAGTATTTCAACAAACAGAAGAAGTTCCTTCATGCTGTGTTGACTCAATCATATTTTAATTGCAGCTGTGACATTTCTACATTTCTATTCAGAGCTAGTGTTAGGCTTTGTATCACTAGTACTTTTCTGCAATTAATGTTTCTTTAATTGCAGCCTATGTTCTGAAAGAGTCAGTGCCAATCTCCAATATAAAATTCTACATCCTCCCTTGAACTTAAAATAACAAAGAATACCCTGTATGAACAAATAAAAGAAAAAGAAGGATGCCATTTTTAGAAACAGCACAAGCAGCATATACCTTGTGCTGTGTGAAAAACTAAATTACCAAAACAGACATGTAATTCCAGTTGCACATATATTTGCAACATTTAATAACATATAGTAGAGCTGAAGCCCTTCCTCAGAGTTTTATGCTGATTTTTCTGTTATGTTCAGTATGTAAACAGCTATGCAGTTCTGCCCAAACAAATTCTGCTTTAGTCTTTTAAGTTTTTACATAACAACTGAATTAATTTTTGGAATTTCTTTTTAAAATAAATCCCAATATTAACCAAGAAATTACTGAAAACATGTAAGTACTAAAACCTCAAAAAAATCCTCATATCATTTTGGAAAAGAGGAAAGCAGCTGTTGAGGCAAAGAAGCGATTCAGTGTTTATGTCACTGAATCGCAGCCAGATGAAGCAGGGCAAAAAATGGCAAAAGCCCTGAGGAAGCTGAACATTCCCGTGACTGTGATTCTGGATGCTGCAGTTGGCTACATTTTGGAGAAAGTGAACCTGATGTTAGTTGGTGCTGAAGGAGTAGTTTAAAGTGGTGGCATTATCAACAAGATTGGCACTAATCAAATTGCTGTGGGTGCAAAAGCACAGAATAAGCTGCTTTACGTGGAAGCTGAAAGTTTCAAGTTTGTGAGGCTTTTCCCTCAGGATGTCACAGATAAGTTTAAGTACAAAGCAAGCACTCTGAAAACAAATCAGAATCTAACAGAGGAGCATCCTTGGACTGACTACACATCACCATCACTCATTACATTACCGTTTACAGACCTCAGTGTATTAACTCCCTCAGCTGCCAGTGATGAACTGATTAAACTCTATCTGTAACAGCATCATCTTCAGTGACTGTCACAGTCGTAAGACCTCAGAAGATGACACAACTTATACGGACATGGTAAGGAGAGGACATTATAAGGATTAACATAATTATTAGCCTTCTTGAGGATGTTACATATGGATGGACCACTGCTAAAAAAATAGTTACTACAGCTTCTAAAGATCTAAATTTTTTGGTTTTTTTTTTACACTGTCCTACATGACATCCTTGTCTCTAAATCGGAGAGACATCAGTTTGATAGATGGACTACTCGGTGGATAAAGAACTGGCTGGATGGCCGCACGCGAAGAGTTGTGGTCAATGGCTCAACGTCCGGCTGGAGACCAGTAACGAGTGGTGTCCCTCAGGGATTGGTGTTGGGACCGGTCTTGTTCAACATCTTTGTCGGTGACATGGACAGTGGGATTGAGTGCACCCTCAGCAAATTTGCCGATGACACCAAGCTGTGTGGTTCGGTTGATACGCTGGAGGGAAGGAATGCCATCCAGACGGACCTCGACATGCTTGTGAGGTGGGCTGATGCCAACCTTACGAAGTTCAACCATGCCAAGTGCAAGGTCCTACACCTGGGTTGGAGCAATCCCAGGCACAGCTACAGGTTGGGCAGAGAAGAGATTCAGAGCAGCCCTGCAGAGAAGGACTTGGGGGTGTTGGTCGATGAGAAAATGAACATCAGCTGGCAGTGTGTGCTCGCAGCCCAGAAAGCCAACTGTATCCTGGGCTGCATCAAAAGGAGTGTGACCAGCAGGTCGAAGAAGGTGATCCTGCCCCTCTACTCTGCTCTCGTGAGGCCTCACTTGGAGTATTGTGTGCAGTTCTGGTGTCCTCAACATAAAAAGGACATGGAACTGTTGGAACAAGTCCAGAGGAGGGCCACGAGGATGATCAGGGGACTGGAGCACCTCCCGTATGAAGATAGGCTGAGAAAGTTGGGGCTATTCAGCCTGGAGAAGAGAAGGCTGCGTGGAGACCTCATAGCAGCCTTCCAGTATCTGAAGGGAGGCTATAGGGATGCTGGGAAGGGACTATTCGTTAGAGACTGTAGTGACAGGAAAAGGGCTAACGGGTTAAAACTTAAACAGGAGAAGTTTATATTGGATATAAGGAGGTTGTAAGGGTGGTGAGGCACTGGAATGGGTTGACAAAAGAAACTGTGAATGCTCCATCCCTGGCGGTGTTCAAGGCCAGGTTGGACAGAGCCTTGGGTGGCATGGTTTAGTGTGAGGTGTCCCTGCCCATGGCAGGGGGTTTGGAACTAGATGAACTTATGGGCTTTTCCAAACCTAACTATTCTATGATTCTATGAAAGTACAATTCAATTGCTATTGTAATACCCTGAAGTAAAAAATTACCTCACCTTATTAATTGCAAAGAAAGAAAGAAAGAATACAAAAAGTATGAATACAAGATTTGTTTTCCAATTACTGTAGATCTTAAAAAGGAAACACTATGTTAATGAATAGCTATCACAGGAATCACCTGATGACTCAAATGATATTGCACTTTACCATTGATTTGCTTTCCCACAGAATACATATCCATAAGAAAAAAAAAATTATTTAAAAAACTGTCTTCAGAAGACAGCTAAAATTTCACTTTGAGTAGCAGAATAACTTCAATTTAGATGATATTACCTCAGTTTTATGAAGTTTTTGGTAATTTCCATTCCAAGATATCAACTTTCGGTCTTTTCCACCTCCTGATACTAATGTGCCATCTCGCAGCATACACAGTGCAAATATTCCACCCTCATGTGCCCCTTGAACTGCGTGGCTTATTCTGTTGGTACCTGGATAGAAGGAGAAAAGACATTGCTACTGAAATACTCAGCTTAATATACTAAAATTACTGAAATACTCAGCTCATTTTTAACTTCCTCCTCACCCCACCTTGTTTCTTTACTACCTGACAAGGATTGTATTTAAAAAATAATAGTGGTGGGCACAGAGTGTTGCACCAAAATATGCAGACCTGCAGAAGAGACTAAAGTAGTACATCTTAAGAGCACATTCCCCTAGTCTCAAAAATTAAAAGCATACATACTCAGTGAATTTCAAACATAAAGTAAAACAGGTTAATTTAAACCTTTTTGTGGGCATTTAAGCTAAACCATTTGACATGTGCTACTGCAGTAGCACTACGCATCTCATCAACAAGGAAACCATAACCCAGTCACTTGTTATCTTCCAACGATATTCCACAGTCTTCCGATGCCAAGCTTGCACCACAACCC
Organism: Psittacula echo; assembly: GCF_963264785.1. NCBI lineage: Eukaryota > Metazoa > Chordata > Aves > Psittaciformes > Psittacidae > Psittacula > Psittacula echo. Next base: position 65,036,591 of record NC_137739.1, on the reverse strand, counting down.
AACTAAGCTTGAGGTGTTTGTATACCTGGAAGAAAGTGCTGAATCACTCTCTGAAAGAGCCTGGATTTCTTTATTGATGAACATCGCTTGTTCAAGTATGCTCTTAGACTCAAAACACTTTCAAAACCAACTACATTAGATTAAACATCTCTAACAAAGTATAGAGAAATGATTACTAATGATTCTATTACTGAAATATGCACCTTGCATCAAAGCTTGGCTAACTATGTTTAGCAAAAGCAAAGGGCTGATGCAAGTTAGGAAGAAACAACTAATTTTTCCTTTATAAATCCAACTTCTTTCTATCCACGTTTAGGATGTTGCTGCTGTTTGCCTTCCAGCAGGCATTGCCTTCTGCTGCCTAAAAAAAGCTGTCTTACTAGAAAATGCTTTTTAGGAAGTTCACCCTATCCATCTGTTCTTTTGAAATAAAGTTGAGGAATTCAATTAGATCTGCATATATTTTAGCTTGACTTTCTAGGAAAACAAATACAGCTATTTGTTGTCTTTTTTAAAGTGTATGTCAATGGGCATAATTTTTGCAAATTCTAGAGTGATAGTATAGGAGACTGGAGATTATCAGTTATATTAACAGTGATTCTTGCTATCACACTGCTTAAGGAAAAGAACTCTTCCTGCATTTCTTACATCAGTAAAAGGTATACATGCTAGCATGGCTCTGTGATTAAACATTTGACCATAGGGAGTACATTCTTATAGGACTTTGTGCTCTAGCAGTCAGGTAGGTGTTTTGTCAGTTCTTTAGGTGCTTACAGAGGAGAATCCAGACGTAATTTGCTGGATTGGTCTTGGGAAAGAACTCTAGATAAGTAAAATTTATTCTTCTGAAAATGAGGCTGCACTCATGTAAAAATTCACAGCACTGTATTACAATTTCACTAATAGCTTAAATCTTGCCTTACCTTTCCCCCAAACCAAAATGTTTCCGCTTGAGTCTCCTGTAATAGTATCACCATTTTCAGAAAAGGTCACACAGAGGACAAACTTTGGCTTCTCTTGTTTCTGCATGGTTATGAAAAATATACACTCACAGCAACACATGACCCATTTATTTTAACAGTATGCACTTGAGTAATTCAGTTTAGTCTTATACAGCTCTATTATTACTTAAATATCTACACAGGAGTTAAATACATTTCTACAGTCTAAACACTTGTCCTTGCAAGGGCAAAAGATGCATCAGCTGAGGTTGATGGCCCAATCCTGCACCCCTTAATTACAAGTTCCAGATAGAGCAAGTGATAAGGCCTTCCCAACTTTTAACATCAGATCAAGAATGCTCTGAGATGAACCAAATCCCCCAAATGGCGCATAACCCTAAAGGCTTTAAGTATTTAGAAATGGCCAAAGATGCAAACAAGCTTTACTACTGTAATTTTTAACTCCAAAGTTTCTAGGAGAAGAATATTATTAGAGAGTTTGGCTGTAGATAAGAATTAAGAAATCATCTTCTGAAAGAATCTTAAAGCTCAGTAAAGGAAAAGTTGCTTCAACACCCTGCATTTAAGGTACTGATGGCAACAAAACAGTGCAATGTAGCGTGAGAAAGAAAATTCACTAGATAGTAGCTTCTAAGGACATTACTTACAATGTTTGTTGGCTACCAGTGTGTATAGCTTCTCTTTCCCTCAAACTAAGGACTGTTCTCAACTAGGGCCACCACACTTTTCTATTGGCAACAACCATTGAGAATAATAGCCGTAACAGAAGCAGAAATCTGTCCAAGTAGCTTAGGAGTTAAAAATGAATGAAAATTAAAATAAAATGTAACAAAATTTAAATATGTTATCTCAGCATTTCCTCCTGATTTCACAGAGTATGTTAATTGACAATGCAAAACAGTTGCTTAGACTATTCTTGCGAGCCACGACTCCACAAGCAATTAACTAAGCCCTATCGGAATTATCTGTAGTTACTGCACATATCCTCACTTGTGCATGCAACTGCCGTAGAGATTATATATATAAAGAACAAAACCAAATCAAGACCTTGAAATTAGTTACATTTACCAAATGATGGGCAGCTCAACCTGCATTTGAATTACATACATGTATATATCTGAGCAGAAGAGAGGAAAAGGTAAGAATATTCATACAGAATATTCATATTCACATAATTTATGTGGTTTTGCAAGTGTTTCTTCTGACAAAATTAAAAAAAAAAAAAGAAAACCTGAGGTAATTTTATTTTATGTAGGGGAGAACAGGACAGGACAGGATGGACGGGGGCAACCTGGCATAAACAGTATAGGAAAAAGAATGCAGGGAACAAAATGTTAATTATATTTCAAAACTTTATTGTGGAAGTTTTACCCATGGAAACATTCTTTGTGCCATGCCATGAATACAACCTGAGCTTCTGCAAAATTTCAGGTTTAATAATGATCAGTTGTTATTAGCACTTACTATTAACATAAAATTAAGGAAATACTTTACCTCAAATAACCCTTGCTTTTTAATAAGGGAATTCCCTTCTAGTGTCCAAAAATAAAGGTGTGACTTTCCACAAGTAACTATTATATTTGTATCAGTAGGGTGAAAATCTGCAGCAAATACAGCCTCATTAGAGCACTTGGAAGGAAAAAGAAAAACATTGTATCAAAATTTAAAACTCAAAGAAAAACAAACACTATAAAATGGTTCTCTAGTTACAGAAACTGATAACTCTCAGTACCATACAAATTCTGAACTATTCATTAACACAGCAGAATTTGGTAGAATATTTTGAAGTCAGAGGATTTTAGGATTTTGTAAGTTAGAATCACAAGTTATCCTTCAAAACCATGTCAGGTAATGAAAAGTTGAGTTTAACACATTTAAAGATTAATTTAAGACATTTCATTTATGTGCATGCTTTTATCATTGCTGCTTTGACTTTTCTAATCAATTCTAAAATGACAACAATAGCAAAATTCAAAACAAAACCCCAAACTATTGGGATAATCTCAACAGAGAGAAAATATTCCCTTCCTTCATGTTCTTTGCCTTTTGTAAGATGAAAGTTTTAAAAAGGCACAGGAAGTTAAAGATAGAAAGACATTTTAGACAAGAAATCCAGATCTACATACAAGCAAGTAGAATTAAATATCTTATTGCAACACCTTGACATCTGCCAGCTTTTCTTCTTTCTGCCAGTCCCACACAGAAAGCACATGGTCATTTGAGTCATCCACAGAGCATAGGCTACTTCCTCCATTCTGAGGAAGAACATGGAAAATATTAATGCATAGCCCAACCAACATGAAAAACATAGAAATACACATTCAAAATAATTAAATACGTCGGTGTAGATGAAAATATTTATACCTCTTTACACTTTAATTATTATACTTGTAAGTTATCCCACAGATCTCCATGAAATATAATAATTTCTAAGGTCATTGAAAAATAGGGCTAAAAGGAGATCTAGAAGAGGAACTCGTGCAAACTGCAGTCTTTGTCAGGAATGATGTAGGTTATCTCTTTTGAGACATCCAGTGATAGAAATTACAAAGGCAAATGACACATTTTCTATTCTATTAAGAAAGCTTTTTCTGATAATTATATTGAGCTTCTTTCTTTGTAATTGTAATTACTTCTTCTGAGATCTGGAATGGACTCAGGAAAAAACATTACTCTTCATATAGGAATAATCGGTCATAGTAAAAAAATCAGAAAACAACTTATTCCTGATAGATATCTTTTTTTATAGTTTTGTCTATTATCAGTCTTTTCTTATCTTAATCCCCTAATTGCTTTAATCTTTCTTCATGCACCATATTTCCTAGACATTTTCCGGTTAGTACCCATTTTTCATATCTGTGAATCCAAAATCCAGATGAAGAACCCCGACTGTGATTTCTACTTGAACTGAGGGAAAATGATTGTCATCAGTCTCACCAGTGATGGTAACTGCTGTACAAACATCAGATCTTTCTTCCAAACAGTAGGTATCTGGAAGGTACTTTTTGGACCATTTTTCCCAATTTCTTTTGGTGTTTACTCCTAGCCACATGTTTACAGTGGAATAAACCATCAAGTAATGCCTAATTGCTTTCCAACCCACTTAAATATGATTTCTGTAGCCTCCTGGCATCAGCTGCATCAGGTTTGACTGCAGATGAGCTTGCTAGAACAGACTGAGGCTGTGGTTACACAAGCAGTCCTTTGGCAGCAAACAGTCCTTCCTCTGCTACGTACAGCACAGCTGCTTGCTGCTGCCTCTTGAGCTAAGGCACCACAAAAGTCTGGGCTATCATAGAGTGAGCCTGTTTGGGGAACAGAAAAAAAGACCCAAGCAAACTCTGCTTAATTTTGTTTCTATATGAGGTTGCTTGGTTGTTTTCCTGATGAATCAGGCCCCTAATACACATTTCAGACACAGTTACAAAAATAACTGTGCCAAGGCAACTCAAGAGATGGGACAGAGACAGGACTGAGTAGCCTGAAGAGAGGGCAGTCTAAAATGAGATAAGCAGTACCGCTACAGGATGGGAAGTGATGCTCAAGACTGGCCGAGCTCTAACTGCAAAATCACAGCATAAAGAAATATATTAAAACACTTTCTTCCAGCATCTACCAGGAGGAATCCTCCATTAAGTACCTATTTCTTCTTCCAGGGAGATATTTACAGAGTATTTCCTTGTTACTACTTTTTATTTATACTTCAAAGGTCATCTTGAACTGTGTTGGCTTTAACCTTTGTATTCTTCACCAACTCCCCAATTAACTCATATCTTTTCTACTTTCTATATAATATTGTCATCAATAGATTTCAAGTAATTGTGGAAACTCTTACTGAAGTACACTTCGCTTAGGGAATACACCATTTAGCCCTCTCCTTTCTAAAAATGCTGTTAAGACAATTGGACATCATCGCATACACTGCTTATGGATTCCGTTCTACATGGAGGGCTTCTAGACTTGCACATGTCAGGTTACAGGCTCATCTTTTCATATGGGACTTGAATTTCTGCCTGTCATCTTTTCTTACCTCCCTGATAGAGCAGAGTTCAAAGGATGGTGCCAAAAGGCTAAAACCAGGAATCTAATTCTTTACAATCCTTTATCCATATGCCTTTATTGCTTTCAAGCAAAAGATTTTGCTTCTCTGATGGGAGCTCCCATTTTCTAAATCCAAAATCAGTGGTACAGGCCATTCTAAAGGTCTTTCATTAGTCATTAGGCATATTGAGGGGGTTAAAGGATGCAGATAGAGTATGCAGTAAGGATACTGAAATTTCAAGAACACAAATCTTTTTGCAACTCCGTGTCCCTGAAGAAATCAATTGCATATTACGAAAAGCACAACGCATACCTTTGAGACTGCTGAGATACTGCTAACTTTAATAGCATCATAAACTGTTGGAAACAACTGAGTTGCAAGCTTTCTTTCTCTAAAGTGGAAACTAAGAGAAAAGACATCTTGGAGTTTGTTTTGATCAAGGAAGCTAAATTTGAAAGACTTCAAGGACCTTTTCAGCAACGATTCTTAATATGACTATTCATTCACTTTACTTACAGATTTAGAAAAAGCAATGCAAGTGACAGCTCGGTCAAAAAACCCCATTCCAATGACATGCAGTGTATTCAGAGTTACGGAATCCCAGACACGCACGTGTGGAGGCAATTGCTATAAAACAGACAGAAAAAAACAGCTGAAACAATGGTGGCAAAAAAACCCTATCAGGATTTTTGAAAATAGTAATTCATAAAAAAAAAAAAAAAAACCAAAAACATTTTATCACAATTTAAGATACAAAATTGATCATAAGTCCTCTAGATTAATCCATGTCAGCACAGACACACTATAACTGATTCGCTGATTACTGTGCCTAGGACCAGTATCTTGGACTGACTATCCAGAGCATACAACATGTCAGCTCTCAGTGATACCAGTTAGTTCACTAAAGTTAATAGGAACTGAGACATTCTTCATTAAGTGAAAATTGTTGATGAACTTGCATCATAAGACTGACTTGCAGATCCAGGATCATCAGTTTAAATTGTAGCAACAAAGATAACTCTGGTCAACATCAAAGAGGAAATGCAAAAAGAAGCTTAAGAATTTCTAAAATGTAATTAATTTCCATGTCATACAAATGGTTGTGAGAAAGAACTGTATCTTCAGACTCTTCTTTACAACTGTAATCAGAACTAGACTGCTGTTTGTATATAAAATTCAAGTTATACACAACGGCCCAAGATCCAGCTCCCTGTGAAAGCTACATAGTTCCCCCTTCGTCCCCTCTATCTTTGACCTTGTACAGCACAGAGCCCCACACCGGCTCAACCTCATGGAGACAGAAATGCTCTTCAAGTCCACTAGAGGGAACCCCAGGAAGGACTTGCTGATAAAGTTCTCTTTTAAAAATAGCAGTTTAACACAGTGCCATCAACCTCTGCAAGAAAAACAACAAGGGCCATCTTTTATTTCCGCTTTTTTCCCTACCCTTTTAAATAAAATGAATTTGGTTTATTACAATATCAGGAAAAAACAAAACAAAACACAACAGTCATCAATCTTTCTTGCTCATAAGTAATGAAATTGTTCTTAACATAAATACATGAAAACAAGAATTCAAGGCCACTCCAATACCTTAGTTACATAAATGGCTTTTATATAAGCTTTCCTATATACCACATTCCCCTCAAGTGTAAACATCAAACCTGTAGATTTTATTTCACACATAAAATGGTAATTATATTTCTGAAGTTAAAAAAATACATACCAGCAACTTCTCCAACACACAATAAAATTAAATAGTTTATGTTAGTCGACTAAGTTATCTTTGCATAAACCTTATATTGCATAACTGGGATTTTGTTTTCCTCGTTTAAAGTAGTTTTTCATCCTAAAATTCTTCCTTGACATCTACCAAAAAAATCACAATAGCTTGGCTGTGACATCAGCTGCATACTCTGCTTTCCTCATGCGTTTCCTGCCTCTGCTTGTACCCAGTTCTTTCTCACTTGTCTTACCTCTTCAGAGCAATTTTCATCTTACTCTGTTCAAATAAATTCCTAGCCTACAGCAAAGCTTTACAATAATACAGGTAATAACTGACAGAAAAATATTCTTACCTAGATGATGGCAAGAATTTCTTTTTTTTTTTTTCAGCAAATAACTCAAAGCCGTCTTTATTTATGTTTTAGTTTTGGTAGCTGTAGTAAGAAATGAAGTTGTACACTGTACAGTTTAATCTCTGCTCCTCCCCTTCCTCTTCCTAATATCCATCTGACCTCTCAAATCTCTTTTGTAGCCTCATCCTTTTATGTCTCTTTTGAAGACCATCTCCAAATTTACCTTCAGTCTGTGAAAGTAATGGAACCAGTAACCACTGACCAATCTTGATAATGGAACTAGGTAACTGATAGCATGCAATAGGCACTTTCAAATTAATTTTTCCTTACTTTCAGTCCTAAAACATAAGACCAATTTAACTACAACATAAAAAGAATATAGCATGTATCTTCTCAATAACATATTCTTATGAAATAGAAGCAACTATATGTCAGCAAAGGAATCACTCACTTTTCCATCCTTGGAAGTCCCTGCAACTTGACCTGTTGCGATAGTGATCCTATCAGGATGGACAGCCAGGCTGAAAAAGGAGAGAGGCCAAACATATATAAGCTTATAATAAATAGCCCTATTTAAGTCACATAAATCACATAGCAGACATGTAAACATTTTTAAAATATAAACCCAGAACTCACAAAATAATTCTCATGCTCTTTTATTCAGAAAACTCTTCTTTCCTTATAAACAAGGCAGTAATTTCAGCCCTAATACCCAAAACCATGTATCAAACAAGCCCTAGTCTCACTCATGTTGGGATTCATCTCACCAAGATTTAAATGACAGCAGTTTATTTTACCAGGAGTTTACAGCTTGAGCTAGTTATCTAATTTCAGTCATCTCTAATCAGAGGTTCCAGAGATCTGGTCAGTACAGTCAATGCTGTCTAGTGACAATCTTCCAGACGAAACAGACATATCCACTCAAACACTGCTCTTCAGACTGTATTGACCAGATACGCTCAATGATTTTATAGGGAGATACCAACTTCCCTTAATAATTTTCATGTAAAAAAAGTCCTTCAGTAAACAAGAACAGGATATAGAAATTAGGAATTTTGATTCTAAAATTAAACTGATATTTTAAAACGGTGATCAATGTTAACTTATGTGTCTAAGAAAAAAGCAATCTAAAATTTGTATTAAAGCCTGGAGTATAGTCTATTTTTGCCCTAAATCCTCACAATTCTTTTTTTACTACATCTGCTTTGCATACAGTTCTAGAGGCCAAGTACCCTGCAAAATGAACTGCGGCAATAATACATTCATTCAGCTTTATAATGCAGGAAGGTATCCCCTTTCCAGTAAACCTGAAAGCTTTGAAAAAATCTAAGTCAGAAAATTTGAAAGAAAGAAATGAGATGGAACAGGTCCAAGTTTAAAATCTCCTTGTAAAACAACTAGATTATACAAATAATTCGATTTTATGAAACATGCTCACAAGATTATCAGGTCTATAGCTGGCTTTGAGGGACAACAGGTGTTTCATAATGCTTAATCTGAAGAAGTCAAACTAAATTCATACATTAGGGCCCATCATATAATCTGGATGCTCTTTTTGAGCACTGATACTGTCAAGATAAACCATATGTTTATTTAGATTTCAATTTAATGATACTGGTGTTTCCTGGTATCTAGTATCTTCTAAGCTTCAACACAGCTAAATCACTTTGAAGCTGAAGCTGGCATGCCTGCATGGCAGCAGACAAACCAGGCTCCTCAGGACTAGTTTACAGGATATCTGCCATGATGTAGACATGCCGAAAGACTACAACGAAGACTGCAAATGAGACTAAAACTGTTTCATTGTTTAGATTGAGCCTAAAGGACCTGTATCTGGAACCCAGATCCAGGTGAAATGACTTAATTCAATCCCACTTAAAAAAGGGAAGGAGGAAAGTCTGAAGAAGTTAATGTTAAATCATCCTAAAAACACAGTAATGAAAATTAGTAGATCTACGCTGAATATCATTTTTTTTAAGAAAAAAGAAAGATTATTAGGTGACTCACCACTTCACATCATCATTATGACCAGTGTAATGTCTTTGCAGTTGCTCTTCAACATTGTATAACACAACTACAGATGCAATGAAGTACACGGTTTCGCCCGTTGGAAGAAGATAGAGATTACTGCGGCAATCCCGACCCCTATATCCATAGCTAGCATGTTGGTCAAGCTGCAACAACATTATCTACCAATGAAGAATGTTAAAAATAATGAAAACCAAAATGGATTCTCTGCCCCTCTATTTCCTGAAGTCTGCACCTCTTGGCTTGAGCACAGCTTTAACACTTGCCAGCCTTCACAACTCTCTTCCTTACTGGAATAGAGACCTAGTGAGTTACTGAAAACCTATACTTCTCCTACAGAAAATACATGGTAAACAAGACAGTAATTTGTAGACATACTATTCCTTCACAATCCTCTGGAATTTGCTAAATGCCAGACTAAGGCAATATTAATTTTGTCCCATGTGTATTTACTATTTACACTGCCTGACTAATTAAAATAAAAATTTAGACTTGACGGCAACGCTAATAAGTCATTCAGTACATCTCCCTGCATTACATTAGGATTGATTGCATTATCCTGTGTGCAGGTTGATTGATTTCATTATTCTGGGTATTACCAGCCAGATGGATACAAAACCGTAAAAGGGTTACATCACCCCTTCCAATTTATCTTCATGGTGTTTCAAAGGCAGCGGCCCAGATTCTGATGTTAGTCATATCAACACTAATCTAAAGTTAATCCAATGAAATAACTGGAATTAATCCAGATACAATCACATTTAGATTGAATTCAGCCAAATTATGTAGTTTTATTCTTCTGAAGAGTCATTAGGGACTTAAAACTATTTTGGCTTTCCTTTTTTACGGGAACTGAGAGAAACAGCATTAGCAGAATTCTGGCAAAACAGGATTGCATTCTAATTCAGTCAGTATGGAGAAACTAGCTGTGATAAATACCAATTATATGATATTAAGAAGATACTTGTGCACTATTCTTTGTGGTCAATAATAACTCAGTCAAGCTAAAATTCTCATGTTAATGTTATTCAAGAAGCAAAGTCAATAGTTATCTTATTTAAATTTAGAAGTAACAGCTTGCTGTTTCTTTCCCAGTAAATGCAGAAGTAGTGCTGCATACCAACCATCAAGATGTGAATTCAAAAACACAGCTTATGGACTCACAAATTGAAATGCTTCAGCCAAAGTTCCTTCAAGTTTAAGGCAATAAAATTTGAACACATGGAAACAGCAATACCTTCAAATTACAAAGCATTCACTATCAATTTTGAACCTATCTGTAATGGTTAAACTACTCTAGACTGCTGGACAATATTTGTTTAAATTTATTTTTCTCTGTAAGCCCAGATACCATTACCAACTGAAGCAAACATAAAATACCCATAATGCACCCATATATAATCAAGTTTATAATGAACAAGCAGCTGAAGCTAGCATAAGAAATTGAACTTTTTTAAAAAGTGAAGTAAAAACATTATACAGACATTCATAAGGAACAAAGTGCATAAAAATAGCTATTAAATGGGAAAGACTACATTCTTTAGGGAAAATCCCCTTTCTTTACAATTCTTCCTGAGGGGAACAATGCTGCATTCAACCCTTTGCATGATTGCTGTTGTCACTCAGTTTCTTTCTATCAGCCTTTTTTCTCAGATGCAAACTCCTGGGGTTGATCTCTCCTTCTCCTCACTCTTTCCCACACTCTGACTCAGTGGCTTCAAGTTGGATTTGGTAAGTTGGCACTTCAGGAAATGTTATCTTGACCTTTTATTTTCATTTGGCCTGCAGCTTTTGTTTCAAACCTCCTGCTTGCCAAGTGAGCTGGTCTCAAATGGATCTGTGCAGACCACTGCTCCCACCCTGATGTTCCCAGTGCTGATTTCTCACTCAGATTTTACCACGTCTGCTCCAGCGCTCACGCTTCATCACTCAGCATTTGTTTCTTCATGTCTGATTATATCTGATGTGCCTTTAACCTTTTTCAGCTTACCCAGATACTTGCTAACATGATCGTAAAACCCTTTTATGGTTCAGGTATGCCCTGAAATCTATACACATTAGATTTTCATCCTCCTGTTTCCCATTACAGTCTGCTTTGCCCTTTTCATTTGTCCATCTCACCTCCAATATCTTGTTTTTCTGTCCCCATTTTTACATTATAAAGCATTTCTGCTTGTAATCCCACAGCCAGGCTGATTTGTCTGCTACAAAGATTTGTCTCCTATTCCACTTTGGTTACCATCCAATCAAACAGCTCAGCTTCCCCAGTTTAACTGGAACAAATGCCTGCAGTATTGGTAGGTTTTCTGCAGTCTTCATCTCTCTCCTTAAATTATTTTATGCTTCTCTCCCCAGCTTTTCTTCTCATCATTATAGTCAGTAAATAGGGCATTATTTTTTCTCTCATTTTTTTTGGTTGGTTTTTTTTTTCTGGTGATTGGTTTATTTTGTTGCTGGTTGCTTCAGGTTTCTGTTTTGGGCTTTCTTTGTTTGTTGGGGCTTTTTAAAACATCTTTAACATATTTATAACTTCCATATACCTTTCATACACCTTTACATTGGGCATAACTTTTAAGTATGGATATCATGATTGGGTTTAACTGCAAATAAATTAAAATCTGAAAAAGTTTGCATGGTATTTCTGGAAAAATATGCATCCTCCTCAGTAATCATTTAGAGTTAGTTAGATCATTTTATTAATGCATACCTTCTTGATTCACAGACAACCTTTACATATAGGATTCTGCTGGGTATACAGATACACACTGGAAAGGACATATGAATATTCAAACTAATAATAATACTCCATCTGGCAAATATTTAGTTACTTAAGTAAGCTTAAGTGAGAAACTAATGAGACTGAAATTATGACCTACTCTAATTATCATTTCTTATAACAGTCTCAAATACTAACTTCAGCTTCCACCTACATGCTGCTAATAACAATCTGTTTTGTTTCATGGTTTTTTTTTGGTTGTTTCAGCAAGCATCATGACACTTTCTCCTGTATCATCCTTAGGCCCCCTAAGCAAGGTGCCCCTTACAGGTATAAAAAGACATCATTCAATTCCATTGCAATATATGGAGCGAGCCTATACAACAATTAGATGGTAAAATGCTTCATGCAGCATTTATCATTCTAATCTCAGCTGTTTTTTTAATTTTATGGATTTTGGGGGGGTTTAACTAATCTTCAGTTATTTCAGTATGCATTATCTACGCAGTTCCAGCAGAGTGGGGTAGAACCTACAGGCTCAGCTGCAACAGAAATGACAAAAATGGTTACTAAATCTGTCATTAATCTCCTGTGAATACAATGGGACTTTTGGAAACTCTCTGTGTGCATTCTGAAACCACATGCAGTTCTATTTATACAACTCCAAAAAAGACTATATGCAGCCTGTCTTCTTTTTTATGAAGACAAAGCAACTTCCTATTTGCACTGTTTAGGACCAAAAAAAAAAAAAAAGTCTTTTTCTTAAAATAGAAAACCTTATGAAGACTTCATTTCTCTAAAGATAGCGGATATTATAAATAGACTAAAATCTTGTTGTGTTCATAGTTTATCTCAGATAATCTATTACTAAGATTGTACAAAGCTGAAATATCTCTTTTTTAATAAAGAATGTATTTTCTTTTTACATTTAAAAGTGAAATGTGAAGATTTCTGTATGTAATGAAATGCAGATTTCTTAAAAAGTCTATAATTATGTCCACTCATAGAAGTCAGTGGAAAATTCTGTTTGTTCATTGTTTATGGTGCTCAAACACAGTTTAAAATCTAAATTCAAACATTAGTTTATATACGGTAGCTTATGAATTTTATTGCTAAGCACCTATCAGTTGCAAAACACTATTCAATTCAGGGCTTATTTAAGTACTGTAGTTGACTATAGCTTCCTCTAAAGGACAATAGTGCACATTTTATAAAGCACAGTTTAAGACAACAGATTACTGCTGAGAATCAGCAAAAAAACTGAGATTGTTTTATGCATACTTTAATTAATAATCACAGCTCACTACATTCGTGCAATATGCCTAGCTTAATCTTTAGCTAATTGGCATGCTTCAGACTTAACCTTCAGGCAACATTTAAGCAAAATCTTTAATATGCCACTCTTTACTTCACAAAGGTACAGAACTCCAGCCTCAAGAAATTAACACCTATTTACATTGGAATGTTGCTCCAGTAATTAAATGAACCCATAGCTTAATTTTGCCACATTTCAGCTTGAATAACTATTTAAAACAAATCATTAAGAAATTACTGATTTCCAGTTGTCCTCTAGCACAGAAAGGATACACCCATTCCAGCTTAAGCCTCTTGGCTGGTAGTTCTACTTTTGCTTCCAAATTGTAAGATTCCACTTGCTCTTTGGGCATGTACATGGTAACAGGACGTCCACGAAGAAACATTTTTACGTATCCTTCCTCTACAAAAGGTCAGAAATGTTAAATGTTACACAAAAAACCCACCAGTGGAGAACTCCCATGCTCCTCCATCCCTTCCCACTTAACAGTCTGGTGCGTTACAATTACAGAACAACATGCAATTTCAAACTTAGAAATTAAGCAGTACTTCTTTTTTCCTAATCATAATAACTAAGCAGATTTTTTTTTTTTTTTTGAAGATTCAAAGTCCCTTTTCCTCTAAATATTTTGAGCAGCAGAATTAGAACTAAACAATGTCACGAAGGACCACAAAACTGAAAGGACTGAAATCAAAACATTTTTGGTGAAAAATAATGTTAAAATATTACATTTTTTAAAAACTAAAAGGGAAAACACCAAAGATTACAATTAACGCAGAAATGCCACTTAAATTAATTTTATTTTTTAATCAATATTTACAATTGAGCATCAGCATCTAAAGTATTTTCCAACACGCAGTCGCATTCTTTGCATCTCAGTGTAAAGATGTGCTTTACACTTGATACAGTGTTAGAGATACATTCGAGAATAAGGAACACAAACAGTTAGTAAAAGGAATCATGCTGATGTACATGCAGAAAAGACATATGCTTTAAGTATTACTAAACATTGAAAAAAGGAATGACAACATTGACAGCACATTAAAAGAAAGGAAAATGACATACAGGAGAGAAGCTACAAAAACTGAATTGGCTGACAGAAGTGAACAGCTCTAGAAGAAAATACTAGAAGTAATGTGTTGAACTGGTAAGAAATATTTTTTGGGGAGAGAAGCAAGATTAATAACAGATCTGGAAGTACTGACTTGGGGACTTCATGGGGCTTATAAAACTAGGAGATCTGGGAAATGCCATGAAGGTCTGACTAGGACTTTTGGGAACTGGCAAGGCCAAAGTGGGTGTCCTGTGAACTTCTGGTGAAGTTTGTCCAGATTCAGAACGTGCTGGCTCTTGCTGCTCCATCGGCAGATCAAGGGGTTCAGCCTTGTTCTCATGCGACTCAAGCAGTTTTGGAGTCAGTGACATCTGTAGAGTTACTAGACAGAATAATCGTGGGCACAGAGGAAATGGAAGGGCAAAAGTAACAAAATCACGTAAATGAAAAAAAAATATACAATTTAGGACTGCTAAAATTATGCTACGACTTGTTAAGTATCATTACAACTATATCATTTTTTTAATTTGAAAACTAAGACTTTATTTCAATTGGAAATAGGCACACTCTACAAATCCTGACTAAATTAATACGAATTATTGGTTGAACAAATAAACATTATAGCTATGCTCTAATACCTAAATATATGTGTATTTTGCCTTGAGACCAATTCATTTGGGAAAGACATCTACCTGATCTGTCACAGTAAGGTTACAGCTAGGGCTCTCCAGTTTCATTTACAGAATTCACACATATAAGGAAAACAACAGAAAACTGAATGATAAAAAGAAGCAGTGATGACGATGATAATGAAATAATTAGTGACAGATGGTTGGAGCTTAAGATGCTTGTTAAAATGCTAGAATACTGGAACTGTTTTTAAAAATCTACTGTAATAGATCTGTATTGGAAAATAAAACATAGAGGGTAAAGCATTAAATAGCAGAGCATTACAGCACTATTCATATGCGCATGCAACATCTATTTAACAAGCTTGAAACACATGCCAATACTACTGGTACTGGTGCA
This sequence comes from Psittacula echo, assembly GCF_963264785.1. Lineage (NCBI taxonomy): Eukaryota > Metazoa > Chordata > Aves > Psittaciformes > Psittacidae > Psittacula > Psittacula echo. Next base: position 65,021,367 of record NC_137739.1, on the reverse strand, counting down.
CTGGAAGTCAATAGATTTTCAGCACTGACAACCACTGACTGTGCTTATCAGTCTAGGAATGAACAAAAGCTTAATACATTGAACTACTTTTCTCACCTGAAACTTATGGGACTCAAAACTTGCATTTAGCCATCTACAGTGAAAGTATTTGACCTAGTCACTCAAAATTCTGTATTAAATAGGGAGAAATGGGTACTTTTGGCCAAATTAATCACATCTTAACGCAGATGTCCAAAAGCAAGTATAGTAAATTATACAAGCATATAAATACCTTCAGAATGCCCCTCTCTCTCCCCTAGCTATAAAGAAGAACTTAGACTAACTAGATTGGGTATAGAAATACATACTGCATATTTATTTTAAATTTTTGGTAATATTAATTCCATCTGTGCTGATTTTTTGGCACTAATCCAAATATATTATCTACATAATCAATATACATACTTTTTGTTGTACCTTTCTTAGCTAAGTTTAAGACAGCAAAGTTCTAAATGTGAAGATATAGATGTAAGGACAGACAATCATTAAACTACAAAGACAGACCAATAATGAAACTTTCAGACAAATGTATCTTTTACATCTGCAACTTTGTAAATTTGAAATTTTGTGGAAAATAACTGAAAAGCTTAACAGTTACTGAACTGAAATAAGAAAGCATGTGAATGCCAGTAGGATCTGCAAAGGATACCACTACTGCTTGCAGGCATAAAATTGTACAAAGAGTACACATAGGCAGAGAGTCTTTAAGAGACTTTGCCTTGAGAACAAACACTCTTTGCCTTGTGAAATTTTAGATTTGTTGCAAAGCTGAAAGATGCTGATTAGTGGAAAAACTGTTAGCATCTAGCTATCTCTAAAAAGCAAGATAAATCTGTGATTCTATCACAGACATAAACATGCATCAAATGTGCACATTAACACTAAAATTAAAGCTTTAGAAAACAATACGGTATGTTTACCAAATGTACCTCTACTTTATCACACTAAGCAAAAAGCACTGGGAAATTAGTTGGAGGCCTAGGTATGTTTATTCAACATTCAGAAAAATCTACAGTCTACTCAGTAAGAAAAAGCACAGGAAAACCAAGGCTTCTATAATCATGTTAGGCTAACAGCAGAACAGCCAACAATGGGGCAAATTCTATATGAATTTCAGCAGAAGTGCAGAACGCCATTTCAAACACAGTGAACATCCACGTGTTGCCATATAGCTCTCTCAACATTTTTTTTCCTAATTCAAATTCTTCAGAATAAGTCCACAGGAATTTAATTATAACCCATTATTATTACTGAAGTGCACCTGAGGGCTATAATTCACCAGACTGTATTATAGATGGCATAATATTTTTGTTTAATTGAGAAGAACTGGAAAAATTTTAACACTGCAAAATGTGCACAAGTTAGAAAATAGATGTGTATATATTGAGCTTTTATCCCACCAGCACCATTTTGCTTCGAGAGCTATGAGGTTTTGGAATTGAAGCCTACCTTTGCAGTGTGTCACACGGCGCTTCCCTTGTGATTACAGAGACAGAGACAGAAGGGCTAGATAAAGATGTGTTTGAATACAATAAACTCACTAAATACCTGCTCTACAGGGTGTCCAGTTATATTCTGCTGGAACCTAATCTAGTGCTTGACATAACCCTGAGCCATACACCATGCCATAAAGTGGTTCATTACAGTCAAAACCATTTTCCTCCATCTAGGGGCTCTGTTTATTTCTTCTACCATTAAAATACTAGCTTAGGCTAGGCTCCATTACGCAACTACATGCTTAAAGTAAGTAAAATGCCAAGTATAACTTTCTTAGAAAAGAACCCCACAACATTAATTTCGGTAGGAATTTCATCCAGGTAAGAAGGGTATTAATAGTGTCACATCTCTTTAATTAATGATCTTTATCTATAGAGAAAGTGCCAGAATACCTTTTGAAATATCTTGCTTATATGGTGCAAGGGAAGGAGAAATGTTACACAAGAAAAGTACATTCTGTGCAAATCAGTTTTCTTTTTCTAAACCAACAGTTTTCATGAAAGGGACATGAACCATGATTCTATTCTCACAAGAGACTCAAGTATGTACTTAGTTTTATACATTATTGAGTTCAAAATCAATTACACTAAACCCTGAAGTTTGGCTTAAAAGCTTTGTTGGATGATGACCAAACAGTGCACTAAACAGAAGATTTTCTACTTTTTTAGCTTAATGAACGAAAAACTGTATGATTACAAAAAATATCTGATAAATCAACAGGGTTTTTTTCCTTCCTTATTCTGTTAAAAGAAAGCTTTTATTTTAGTTGTCCTTGGTTTTTCAGGACAAAAGTAACTGCTACATATACACTATTCAGCTTCATATCTTTATCACGACTTACTGTTACATATACACTATTCAGCTTCATATCTTTATCACGATTGTTCAAAACTATGTAACTGTCTAATGACAAGGACAAACTGCTTTCATTTACACCTACTGATTGATTTTCAATCTCTGTTTGCAGGGATAATATGTAAGTGGGCAAAAATGAAGTGATTTTCTAATTAAAGGTAGATTTTCAAAACTGTAGGAACAAACCCCTTTTTTTTTTTTTTTTATAATTTGACAAATTTCGTTATAAGGCACTGGGACAGATGTGGCATTCTTTAACAGTATTTGAGGGCTCCCTTTTATGACTAAATTAACATGACTATCATAGCTGGAACTTGGCATATGCTGTATCTAACAGAACCTTAATATTGCTTTGGAAGGGAAGACATATTTGAGGTAAGAAGACATGGCCTTTTTCTACTCAACAACTATAAAATAAACTTTAGTATCAGGCTAATAAAACCTACGGCAAAATAATCAACTTTTAAAAAATGTCACCATCAGCCTGTAAGTATCATGTTTAGAATCCCAATGCCAGTTTTTAGGTGTCCACAGAAAACAAAACCAAACCCCAATACTATTATATTATCACAACTGTTATCTGCTTAAAAATTTTAAAAAGTTCCTACCTGCACTGAACATTGGTTCCTTGGGTTTGCTGTGAAAACAGTGAAGAAATGTCTGTTTTAAAAAGCATGCACATACAGTCTGCATATATAAAGGCAACAATATAAAATTAAAAATGTAACACAAAAGATATAAAATATTTTTGTGTGCACATATAAATAAAAATACTTTTTCAATTCAATTATTTACAATGTAAATCTCCAGGCAGACACAGTTAAAACCAGTATACATTGTGGCTCCTTGACAGCAGATTTCAAAACTTCCACATTCAATTCTCCTTGTATTCTTGAAACTATAGATTTTCCCTCACTAACAACCAAATCCTTCTCTTCTGCAAAGTTATTACAGTTATAAGAGAACACAGAAACTGGTCGTGAGCAGCTGCATTACTTTTGGTTTCTGTTGTCGTTTAAACCCAGCCAGCAAACGCAGCTGCTTACCCACCCCCTGCCTTCCCCCCTTCCGGGGCAGGACAGGCAGGAGAATCAGAAGAATGTAAACACATGGATTGAGATAAGAACAGTTTAATAACTAAACCAAAGTACAATATAATATTAATAATGATAAGGGAGATAACAGGGAGATAGATATATAACTAAAAGAGGAAAGAAAGAAAAAACCTAAACAAGTGAAGCACAATTGCTCACCACTCTGATCGATACACAGTCCAACCCAAGCAGCAATCAGTCTTTTCCGGGTAACTCCTCCAGTTTATGTAGTGGGCATGACGTGCTGTGGTACAGAATACCCCTTTGGCTAGCTTAGGTCAGGTGTCCTGTCTCTGCTCCCTCCCAGCTCCTTGTGCCCCTCCCCACTGGCACAGCAGGATCGACTGGAAAGTCCTTGATCAGGGTAAGCATTACTTAGCAACAACTAAAACATTGGTGTGTTACCAGCATTGTTCTCAGACTAAAGCCAAAACCCAGCACTGCACCAGCTTTTAGGAAGAAAATTAACTCTATCCCAGACAAAACCAGGACAGTTTCCAGTCAGTGAGATTTGTTACTCCAAAGCAGTCTACAATTGTAATAAAAAGCAAGGAATATGTTCTTAACTACAATATCTCTTTGCATATGAAAAGTGGTAGGAGTACTGTATCACTGCATGTGTGGGCATTAACTTACTTCATGTCTTTGTTTCTTTCTGGATTTAAGAAGCAAAACAAAGCTCGAATCCTGCTTTTCCAAAAAGTAAACCAGAAAATACTCGATTGTTTCTTGGTGAATTACAGAACTTGGTAAAACCCAAAAAGCACATAGCTATCATGATTAAAACATCTTCTCTTTCTCACTGCACTGCTGCCGGAAAGACATTCTGAGATCAGACTGCCTTTTTGTCTTGAGAAAATATTTGGCACAACTTCAGGGGAAAAAACATGAAGTGTGTGGAAAAAGGGAAAAAAAGCTGAGGAGCTCTCTGGATAGTAATACCCTGGCCAAAAAGAAGCAATCTTCTTGAAGACATGGCAGTCATTTTCTTTCTTTGTCCTTTGCCTCTGTACAATCATGCTTGAGGATGTTTCTAATGAAGCATGAAAGGGACACAAAGCTATATTATGCTCTCGTGAGATCTCACTTGGAGTATTGTGTACAGTTCTGGGGCCCTCAACATAAAAAGGACATAGAACTGTTGCAACGAGTCCAGAGGAGGGCCATGAGGATGATCAGGGGCTGGAGCACCTCCCGTATGAAGATAGGCTGAGAAAGTTGGGGCTGTTCAGCCTGGAGAAGAGAAGGCTGCATGGAGACCTCATAGCAGCCTTCCAGTATCTGAAGGGGGCCTATAGGGATGCTGTAGAGGGACTCTTCATCAGGGACTGCAGTGATAGGACAAGGGGCAGTGGGTTCAAACATAAACAGGGGAAGTTCAGTTTGGATATAAGGAAGAAGTACTTTGTCCTGAGTTAAGTTGGAGCAGTCATTTTTTTCCTTCTTAGCAGCTGATGCAGTGTTGTGTTTTTTACTTTAGTCTGAGTATAACGCTGATAACACACCAATGTTTTAGTTGTTGCTAAGTAATGCTTACTCTGAGTAAGTCTCATGCTCTGCCAGTGAGAAGAGTCACAGGAAGCTGGGACAAAGCAGAGACAGGACACCTGACCCAAACTAGCCAAAGGGGTATTCCATACCACAGCACATCATGCCCAGTATATAAACTGGGAGGAGTTACTCAGAAGGCCCAGACAGCTGCTGGGGTTGGGCTGTAGTAATGGTGACGGAAGTAGTTGTTTTGTGTTATACCTTAGTTACTGGACTGTTCTTATCTCAACCCATGGGAGTTACAATCTTTCGATTCTCCTCCCCATCCCTCCGGAAGTTGTGGGGGAAGAAGGGGAAGAGTGAGCAAGCAGCTGCATGGTTCTGAGTTACTGGCTGGGCTTAAACCAGGACATTCTTTACTGTGAGGGTGGTGAGGCACTGGAATGGGTTGTCCAAAGAAGTGGTGAATGGTCCACTGCCGGCAGTGTTCAAGGCCAGGTTGGACAGAGCCTTGAGCGACATGGTCTAGTGTGAGGTGTTGCTGCCTATGGCAGGGAGTTGGAACTAGGTGATCTTAAGGTCCTTTCCAACCCTAACTATGATATGATTCTATGATTTCTTTTGCCTTGATTTGACAGTTACACTGAGAATAATACTTTTAATGATAAAACCAAAACAACAAAAATGAATTCTACTGATCCTACCCATCAATTTAGCCACTTTTCGTCATATCAGTATTAATCATGCAACGAAACTCATGCTTCAAGCCGGTGTGCACAGCCAATCTCATCTATATAAATAGCATGATGTGTTGCCATTGTTAACACCAAGATTAACATTTTCTCTTATGAATGAAGATATTTTTAGAAAATAAAAAGCTTTATAAGATGGAATACTAGTCAGAAATCCTGCCATGTTAGAGACAAAGAGTCCCTAGCTCTGAGCAGATCATGCTGACTTATTCAAGCTAATCAAGTTTATGTGAAAGACTGATTCATGTCAGTAATAAAACAAATCATGTGTACTTTCTAATTATGCAAACCCTAACCACACAAAAGCTCAGAGCTCTGACTAGACTTTTTCTTTTTCATTAACTTGAGTCACTTCCTACTTATCTAACCCTTCAGAAGGCTTATCCCTGGCTCATAGCTGGGACACACCAGAATAGCACAGGAGATTGCAGCCATCTCCTTACTCCTTATGCTTAAAGCTTCTAAAAATAGCTTTCTATGGCATAATGGTTTTGTGTAACAGGCTACAATTCTATATACTTTGAAAAACAATAATTTCATTATTGCCTTTTTAGATTACTGGCATGCATTTTGCTCTAAGCTTCATCTAAAGACCCAAGGCAGAATATCTCAAGTTGGAAGGGACCCATAAGGATCAATGATACTAATAATAAGGCTGTGAGTAGATGGTTAACTAACTCCCTCTTCCTCTTTGATACATGCATAGTTGTAGGACAACAGCCTTAGATCCCTAGGTCTTAGCATACAGAATCATGCCCATTTCTCTCTAACCCCATGACTCTTGCTTTGCATTTTGCAGTGGCCTAGCCTCAACAGGAAACATGAGGCAAGTCTTTAGCTAGCCTCTTCCACAGAATAAGGACACTCTTGGAGGAGTTACGAGCTGTGGTGCTGAACACCTTGAGGCTAATGTGTGACAGAAATCAGGGAAAACTCTCTAATTACACAATGACTGTTTTCATAGTGCACCAACATCACTAGGTCCAGCTAAAGCAATCTAACACATGCTCTCAATTAGTTCTTTGGGATACTTGCACATTATGTAAGGACTACATCACTTGTGTGCTGGACCTCTCCCTTCAGTCCAAAGTAAGTGGTATCTGATCAGTGTTGTTGCTCAACCATTTGTGGCTTAAAAACTGGAGAATAACATAACCATTGGATTTCTGATACAATAGTATGAAAAAATTAAAAATGCTTCTCAAGTACTGTAATCAACTTTGGAGAGGAAGCAAAACCATTTTGCAGATAATCATTATATCATAATGTTATTTCTCAACTACTTCAGAACCCATTTTTCAAGTGTACAGTACCTCTACGCAACTACTAGAAACCTTATCTTTCCTTAATTTAAATGAACAACCTAATTGATGTTCTCACCTTATGTCTAAAGTAGCTTTAACATATTATTAATTTCATGTAATTATCACCTTACACGGGTAGCAGGAACTCAGAGATATCTTCAAAAAACAGCTTTGGCAAAGCACTGTGTTTAGATTTTGACAGGTATATTTTCCACTGCACAACACACACAGAATTCACCTTCTGGGGACTTGATCTAATGAAATTTTTTATACAAGATAAAACACTCAGAGAAAAGACACTGCAGGATTGTCATACATTTGTTAAAACTTCTTCAAAAAGCTACAGCAAATTACTACAGTAAATTGGAAATGCAATGACATTCACCACTGGTAGGTGAAATATTCCTGTTCATATCCCAGAAACAAGTCTATCCTTTAGTCCTGCAGAATTCAGTCAGCTTATAAAAAGCTCATTCATATGCATGGACACACAATACCAGTAAGATTTAACTAGCTCAATTTTTAGTTTGTATAATATTACATTTTCCTTAGTTACAATTTTACAACATTTTGTCTAATGGTATTCGTAATTTTTCCATTATTCCCATAATTTGCTAAGCCTCTCACAAGTTCCATAAGCTTTACACACTTGCTATCTTACTTCATAGCTGAAAAAATAAGCCAGAGAACAAACTATTAATACTGTAATCACCCAAATTTAGGCTGTTCATTAGTACACAACAGCCTCAGCCACTCCTTACATCAAGCAAAGCCACTGAAGGGATGAAAAGAAAGGGATGCTCTGTGCCATATCATCGGCTTATGAGCAGCTCAATGACTTCTATGATGGCACTAATGCTCAGACAGAACAGCTAAATGAGCTTATTACGTGATCTTCATTAACACCATCTTTCTATATTTACATCATCAGTGAGACAGTGAAACAGTACCATCAACACCACCTTTTGCATAGGAAACTGGGATAGGACTAGCTAAATGAAATAGCCAAGACTAACAGGAAATACAGGAAAGAACCAATTGACCAATACTGACAAACCTCAATGAATCACCTATTTCTCCAAGACCATCGTAAGTCTGAAACCCTTGGACAAGCATCATCACAGATACACAGAGATAGCCATCACTCTATTCCATTTCTATGGTTAGTACTTGCATGGGAGCATGCCTTCACTAAGGGGAAATCCTGCCTGACCAATTTGGTGGCCTTCTATGATGGGGTTACAAAACTGATGGACAGAGGTAGAGCAGTTGATGTCATCTACCTGAACTTGTGCAAAGCATTCAACACTGTCCCACATGACATCCTTATCTCCAAATTGGAGAGACATCAATTTGATGGGTGGACCACTCAGTGAATACAGAACTGGTTGGACGGCTGCATGCAAAGAGTTGTGGTCAATGGCTCAATGTCCAACTGGAGACCGGTAAGGAGTGGTGTCCCTCAGGGATCGGTGTTGGGACCGGTCTTGGTCACCATCTTTGTTGCTGACATGGACAGTGGGATTAAGTGCGCCTTCAGCAAGTTTGCCGATGACACCAAGCTGTGTGGTTCGGTTGATACGCCGGAGGGAAGGAATGCCATCCAGAGGGACCTTGACATGCTTGTGAGGTGGGCTGATGCCAACCTGATGAAGTTTAACCATGCCAAGTGCAAGGTCCTACACCTGGGTCAGAGCAATCCCAGGCACAGCTACAGGTTGGGCAGAGAAGAGATTCAGAGCAGCCCTGCAGAGAAGGACTTGGGGGTGTTGGTTGATGAGAAAATGAACACGAGCCGGCAGTGTGTGCTCCCAGCCCAGAAAGCCAACCGTATCCTGGGCTGCATCAACAGGAGTGTGACCAGCAGGTCGAAGGAGGTGATCCTGCCCCTCTACTCTGCTCTCGTGGGACCTCACTTGGAGTATTGTGTGCAGTTCTGGTGTTCTCAACATAAAAAGGACATGGAACTGTTGGAACAAGTCCAGAGGAGGGCCACGAGGATGATCAGGGGACTGAAGCACCTCCTGTATGAAGATAGGCTGAGAAAGTTGGGGCTGTTCAGCCTGGAGAAGAGAAGGCTGCATGGAGACCTCATAGCAGCCTTCCAGTACCTGAAGAGGGCCTACAATGATGCTGGAGGAGGACTCTTTACTAGGGACTGTAGTGATAGGATAAAGGGTAATGGGTTAAAACTTAAACAGGAGAAGTTTAGATTGGATATAAGGAAGAAGTTCTTTACTGTAAGAATAGTGAGGCACTGGAATGGGTTGCCCAGGGAAGTTGTTAATACTCCATCCCTGGAGGTGTTCAAGGCCAGGCTGGACAGAGCCTTGGTTGACATGGTTTAGTGTGAGGTGTCCCTGCCCATGGCAGGGGGGTTGGAACTGGATGATCTTAAGGTCCTTTCCAACCCTAACTATTCTATGATTCTATGATCTATGTCCATTTCTCCTTAATCTGATGATCAGACCAAGGTGGTCATACCCAGAGACTTGCTGGACATCAGTCTACATGTGAGAGGTGCTGAGTGATCGCTTTCCATCACTTGTTTACTCTTCCTCTTTCCTTCACTTATTAAACTGCCTTTATCTTGACCTATGAGTTTTACCACTTCGGCTCTTCCTGTTTTCTTCCCCCATTCTGCTGGGGAAGAGGGAGTGGCTATGTGGTCCTTAGGTATCAGTTGGGGTCAATGTAACACAACCAGGAACTTGAAGAAGTACATGTCAGGAACTTGAACACCACAGTAAACCACTAAGATAATGGAAAAGAACATGTTTAATAATTATGAACTTTTCCAGGCAACTCCTATTTTCTCACATTGTTTATGGTTTGGAAATGAGGCAAATAAATATCATCTGAATTTGAAAACCTATTTTATCTGAAATGTTTTAAAATATACTTTTGTCCAACTGTTGGAGATTAAAAAAAAAAAAATAATAAAAAAGCTCCCAATGTTTGCAAAACTAGAGAAACAAATTTCAGTAAAGAAACTACAGTATTTAAGGCTAAGAGCTTCCAGGGAGCACGGCGACCCAGAGCACGGCGAACAGGAGTAGGCAAACAGGGTCATAACTGGATTATAGAGAGGCAATTTGCGCGGCAGTTCACGCAGGCAGGGCAAGCAGGGCTTTTGGAAGTAATGGTTCTTACGCGATCAAAACCTGTAGTGAGCGTGAGTGTAAGTAACTTAACAGAACCCTCCAAAAAGGATGTGTCTGTACAGACCCCTTCCTGTGCAGAGTGTTTGAGCTTATCAGCAGTACCGGGGCAGAGGACATTTGCCTGAGGTGCGAACAGGTTAGTAATCTCTTATCATTGGTGACTGAGCTGAAGGAAAAAGTTGAAAGACTAGGGAGTATTAGGGAAAGTGAAAAGGAAATACATTGGTGGAGTTTCACCCTTGAACCTTTGAGGGAGGCCCACCAGGAGTCAGAAGACTCCCATGCCTCCAACTCCCAAGAAGTAGAAGGGCACCTGGTTGACGAAGGGGATTGGAAATGGGTTTCTGTTCGGAGAGGTAATTATAACATTTCCTCCCGACCCCCATTACCAACTCAGATACCGCTTCAGAACAGGTATGAGACCCTGGATCAGGAGGATCTAGAGAGCCAGCTAGACAATTTAGAAAACAATAATTTACTCAATGAGCCTCTCAATTATGCTTCATCTTTAGGACGAATTACCACTTCTAACATTAAAAAGAAAAGAAGGGTAGTCGTAGTGGGGGACTCGCTTCTAAGGGGAACAGAGGGTCCCGTATGCCGACAGGACCTAATCCACACGGAGGTTTGCTGCCTCCCTGGGGCCCGGATATGGGAGATCACAGAGAGACTTTCTGGGTTGATTAGGCCCTCTGATTATTATCCATTGCTGATACTCCAGGCTGGCAGTGACGAGATTGAAAGGAGAAGTGTTAAGGCAATTAAAAGGGACTTTAGGGCACTGAGTCAAGTGGTTGATAGGGCAGGAGCCCAAGTGATCTTTTCCTCAATCCCTTTGGTGGCAGAAAAATTTAATGAAAGGAACAGGAGAGTCCATATTATTAACAAGTGGCTCAAGGGTTGGTGTCGTTGGCAGAACATTGGGTTCTTCGACCATCGGACAACATTTACGGCACCTGGCCTACTGGACATGGATGGGTTGCATCTCTCTGTTAAGGGTAGAAGAATTTTTGCTCATGAATTGGCAGAACTCATTGAAAGGGCTTTAAACTAGGTTTGAAGGGGGAAGGGGATGCAGCTGGGCTGACTGGAAGCGGGTCCAAGGGTAATCAGCCTGGGTCGGTGGTGAAATCGGTGGACTAGCTGAGGTGCATGTATACTAATGCATGTAGTATGAGGAATAAACAAGAAGAGCTGGAAGCCATGGTGCAACAATATAGCTATGATGTAGTCGCCATCACAGAAACGTGGTGGGATGAGTCAAATAGCTGGAACATCGTATTGGATGGCTACAAGCTCTTCAGAAGAGATAGAAAAGGGAGAAGGGGTGGAGGGGTGGCCCTTTATATTAGGGAGGTCTTAGATGTTATAGGTATTGAAATTAATGATGATGAAGTTGAATGTTTATGGGTAAGAATCAAGGGGAAGGCCGGTAAGGCTGATATCCTATTGGGGGTCTGTTATCGTCCACCCAACCAGAAAGAAGAAGTGGACAACTTGTTTTATAAGCAACTGGAGAATGTTTCTGGATCTTCAGCCCTTGTTCTTGTAGGCGACTTCAACCTACCAGATATATGTTGGGAATTTCATACAGCTCAAAAAAGGCAGTCCAGAAAGTTTTTAGAGTGTGTGGAGGATAACTTTCTGTCACAGCTGGTGAGCGAGACTACCAGGGGAGGGTCTATGTTAGACCTGTTGTTCACTAATAGAGATGGACTGGTGGGTGAGGTGGAGGTTGGAGGTTGCCTGGGGCACAGTGATAATGAAATTGTAGAATTCTCAATACTCAGGGAAATCAGGAGGAACATCAATAAGACCTATACCTTGAACTTCCGGAGGGCAGATTTTGGCCTGTTTAAGAGACTCATTCGGAGAGTTCCTTGGGAAACTGCCTTTGAAAATGAAGGAGTTCAGGAAAGATGGGTGTGCCTCAAAACAGAGATCTTGAGGGCGCAGGAAAAGTCTGTTCCTGTGTGCCGAAAGATGAGCCGACGAGGCAAGCGTCCAGCCTGGATGGGTACTGAGATTATGAAGGAACTTAGACATAAAAAGAAGGTGTATCATCTTTGGAAGGAGGGTAGGGTTTCTCAGGGAGTGTTTAAGGAGGCTGCTGGGGCATGTAGAAAGAAAATTAGGGAGGCCGAAGCTCAGTTTGAACTTGAATTGGCAACTTCCGTAAAGAATAATAAAAAACGTTTTTATAAATATATCAATGGTAAAAGGAAGGGTAAGACTGAGCTTTGTTACTTATTGGATGAGGCAGGAAACTTAGTAACTAAAGATGAGGAGAAAGCAGAAGTGCTTAATGCGTTTTTTGCCTCAGTTTTCAGTAGGAAGACACCTTGCCCTCAAGATAACTGTACTTTGGGGTTGGTAGGTGGTGTTAGGGAGCAGAATGGTCCTCTTGTAATTCAAGAAGAGGAAGTTAGAGAATTGTTGAGGCACCTGAACATTTACAAATCAATGGGACCAGATGGGATCCATCCCAGGGTGATGAGGGAGATGGCGGATGATGGCGGATGAGCTTGCAAAGCTGCTCTCCATCGTTTATCAACAGTCGTGGCTCACTGGCGAGGTTCCAGATCATTGGAAGCTGGCCAATGTGACGCCCATCTATAAAAAGGGTAGGAGGGAGGATCCTGGTAATTACAGGCCAGTTAGTCTGACCTCAATGCCGGGAAAGTTAATGGAACAGTTCATTAAGCAGCACTTAAGAAATGGCCAGGGTATTAGACCCAGCCAGCATGGGTTTATGAAGGGTAGGTCATGCTTGACCAACCTGATTTCTTTTTATGATCAGGTGACCCGCCTGGTGGATGTGGGAAGGGCTGTGGATGTTGTCTATTTGGATTTCAGCAAGGCTTTTGATATTGTCCCCCATAACATACTCCTGGAAAAGCTAGCAGCTCATGGCTTGGACAGGAGCACTCTTTGCTGGGTCAGTAACTGGCTGGATGGCCGGGCCCAGAGGGTGATGGTGAACTGTGTTGCATCCAGCTGGCAACCAGTCACCAGTGGTGTCCCTCAGGGGTCTGTGCTGGGACCGGTGTTGTTCACTATTTTTATTGATGACATGGATGAGGGTATTGAGTCCTTCATCAGTAAGTTTGCAGATGACACTAACCTGGGAGCTTGTGTCGATCTTTTGGAAGGAAGGAGGGCTCTGCAGAGAGACCTGGATAGGTTGGATAGATGGGCAGAATCCAATAAGATGAAATTTAATAAGTCTAAGTGCCTAGCCCTACATTTTGGCCATAAAAACCCTTTGCAATGTTACAAGTTGGGGACAGTGTGGCTGGATAGTGTCCAGGCAGAAAGGGATCTGGGGGTATTGGTGGATGGCCAGCTGAATATGAGCCGGCAGTGTGCCCTGGTGGCCAAGAAGGCCAATGGCATCCTAGCCTGCATTAGGAATGGTGTGGCCAGCAGAAACAGGGAGGTTATTCTTCCCCTGTACTCAGCACTGGTGAGGCCGCACCTTGAGTACTGTGTCCAGTTCTGGGCTCCTCAGTTTAAGAAGGACGTGGAAATGATTGAGCGCGTCCAAAGGAGGGCAATGAGGCTGGTGAGGGGCTTGGACCACAAGCCCTACGAGGAGCGATTGAGAGAGTTGGAGTTGTTTAGCCTGGAGAAAAGGAGACTCAGAGGTGACCTTATCACTGTCTACAACTTCCTGAAAGGAGGTTGTAGACAGGTGCAGGTTGGTCTCTTTCACCAGGCAGCAACTGACAGAACGAGAGGACACAGTCTCAAACTGCGCCAAGGAAGGTACAGGTTGGATATTAGGAAGAAATTTTTCACAGAAAGAATAATAAAATATTGGAACGGTCTGCCCAGGGTGGTGGTGGAGTCACCATCCCTGGATGCGTTTAAAAAGAGATTGGATGTGGCACTTGGTGACACGATTTAGTCGAGGTGTAGGGCATGGGTTGGACTCGATGATCTTGAAGGTCCCTTCCAACCTGGTAATTCTGATACTTTCATTATCAGGGCAGTAGGCAGAGAAAGGAGGTAGATATTTAGATAACATTACCTTTCACTGTTCTTTTTACCGCTAGATGAACTGCTGGTGGATCCAGTGCGGTTGCGACTCCCTTTGGAATCTCCATAGCTTTCCCTCCGACCGCCTGGGGACACACGCTCAGTTGAACTGGTTCTCTTAATGGTGCTAATAAAAAATGGAGCAAGTTTTACAGTAGCACTTGTAAAAGCACTTATGTCTACAACAAATATTTTTGGAAAATGTATCAAGGAGAATGCTGACCCTAAAAATAACCACAACTTTGTTTTTAATCATAACTTGATTTGTTAAAAAGAGTTTTGCTGAGTACCTGGTGCAACAAACATACTGCTTTTTCCTTAATCATGAAATAGAAGATAGGTTAAACCACTATCATAGAGTAAGTTTCAATACCTATTTTCCACATTGCATTTCAAATCTCTGAATACTATTCTACTCTTCTGGACTTTTCGACTTTCTTAATCAGAAAGTGAAAGATTTAAAGAGAAAGCATATTACCTGACAACTCCAGGCAGACTACAGAGAATGCCAAAAGTAGGTCAAAATTTGAGCACCAGCAAGCTAACTTTGTGTCTTCATTATCAACTGTTCTGTGGTTCAAAGCTAGCTTTAACATACCCCAAAGTACAATTAATGGTGAACAAGCCTGCATTTTTTATTAGCTTGTCAAAAAAGTATGCTTCCTACTTACATGTATGAATAGATTTCCCACATCTCCTGACAAGGGATTTCTCAAAGGCTTAAAGCTTGCCTTGTTCTCACTCTTCAACCATCTTTCCTGCCAAGATAGCTACCAGAGAGCTCTTGTATGACTTTATGGCACCCCTTAGGCATCCAGCCTTCTCTGATGAAAAAACATGAGCCAAACCAGAAGTATTACTTAGTAAGTGAAAGAGAAGCCCACTCAGAGCTTACACCTAATAGGAATAAATAATTGTGGTTACTCTTTAGTCCAAAGCACTTCTCCGTAAAGCAGTGCTCCCTAGGACAGGGAGCAGCTAAGGGTAAGGCCATGAGCTGTATGATGCTTCTCACTTTGGTGCACTCCATGTGCAGCAGAGAGACGCAGGCAGCATTACCCAGTCCGAGGCATAAATCATCCCCCACAGCAGAGCCTGAATTACAGGACTCAGTGTCAGGGTCTCATTACTCCTTAACCCCAGTCCTGCACTGTTTTCTCCCTTTCAAAGAGCAGATTAGAAATGTCCTTTAACCATAACATCCCAGTAACTAAATGAGCACCTTCAGCAGCTCTCTCACTCCAGAAACCATGGACACCAATGATTGCTTTCAAGCTCATACCCCTCTATCCAAATGCCAACCTCAAGCTCACTCCCTCTATGAAAACGTCAGTTCGTTCTGTTCTTGCTCCTTCAAGCCCCAGTCTCATTCCAGTCACCCCTTTCACCAGTTCCAGCCAGCTCCCCCTTGACCTCCGTACACCTCTAGGGATGCTTTGCTTACCCTAAGGCTCATCTCAAGCATCCCTGACGACTATTCCAAAGCTCCCTGTTAGCCTCTAACAACTATCCCTACTCTGTTATCTCAGCCAGCTTCTCAGGCTCTGTCCACTTCATATGTGGTGTAAGAGGCATTGGCTCTTCATAACTAAAAGAAATGAGATAGACTTTTCTTTCTAGTCAAAAAATTATTCAGCTTACCAAATGTCCACCACCACTGATACACTTTTAAAAAGGTCAAAACCAAATTAAAACCAACAAATATATTCCTGCTCCCTCATGTCTTTTTACCAGCATGGTGAGGAACGCTTCAACACCTCAGTGGAAGCTCAGTTACAGAAACTATGGGAGTAACAGAATCAGAGTCTTTCTCCAAAGCAACTGCCCTTCTGAAAGGAAGCCCTCATCGAGAGCAAGATCAACAGAGCAGGCACATGTTAAGATGCAGCTCAGGCAGCTTGATAAAAAACTTTCTGGAACATGTGATGGTAGGCCAGATGTTGAGTGCTTCATTTTTGTATTAAAATTAAGCATGATTCAAATGATTAAGCTGATATTTAAAAAATAGTGTTTCTGTGGAGAGAGCAATGTAAGAGAGCAACCAGAATGCAAAGTTACACACAGGCACAGAAAAAAATACATTCCTAGGAGAAGGGAAAAGGTAGTAAAAAGAATTCTGTCTCCATTTCAGAAATAAGTGTCTCCTACACTAGCTTAACATCATCCAAGTCATCTCAATGTCAAATGCATGAAAAAACCTCCTCTAGTAAATCAAATAATATACTGTTAACACTTAACTGTTTTCCCTGCATCTTGTAACATCAACCAATTTAATACTACTCCAGGTAAAAAAATAAAGTCTCGATACTAAAATGGTTTTCTTCAAAATAAACAGCTTTATTAGCTTTATTAGCATGAGTCTTTGCAAAAATATTTTCTCTGTGTGATTTTACAGGATCAGGCCTTCATTTTGGCATCTTTTCCTGGTTAAGGAAAAGAATAGGCAATATCAGCCTACACTGAAATCAAAATAAGGAAATCACCAAATTATATTAATGTTAGAAAAAAAAAATGTAATTTATAGAGCAATATTAAGCTAATTTTAATGTTGCTTGGGTTTGTTTTTTTTTATAGCTATCAACACTCAGAAGATGAACTGGTGGATAAAAAATCCTGAATGGGTGGGACTAAAGCTTACACTTGCAATGCTATCTTCTTTCTGAA